>NC_057922.1:33683557-34286223 GCF_018873765.1 Telopea speciosissima | reverse complement strand
ACGCCTGATCCATATCGGTATCGATATTAGTTTCACTGGTGAGTGTATCGATGTTGATAATAATATTGTAAACTAAATCCTTGGATTTGAAGAGTTGATTCCAAGGTTTCTAGGATTGACTCTCGATTCCAAGTTTAAAATCCTTGTTCCCCACATTATCTCTTCCTTAACCAACCATATGGACCCCCTTGTATTTAACCATGAGGCACTCTCTCCTATCCACCCACTGGGTTTGCATGGAAAATTCCAATACATGTGACACATAGACCCCTTTGTAAACAAATAAAGGGAAAAAGAACTCTGTCCAGGAGTATGCACCTTGTGCTAGACGCATGGGGGTTGAAATGACTGTTCACCCCCATGAAATTGGCAAATGACGCTTCGCTTGATGCTCCTGCGTCTTCTTCTATTGGCCTCCACGCGTGCAAATCCATGCCCCTAGGGATTTTAATCTTCTCTAATTCTCTAATATGTGTAGTGCAGCAGTTCGGGGTGGAGATGTCGACACCTTGCAGCTCGGACATCCAACGGTTTGAGCTCATTGACTTCCATTTTTTTTTTCCTTCTTGAGCTCGGCATTGTTGGATGTCCAAGCTGCCACGTCTTGACATCTCCACCCCGAACTGCCTCACTGCACACTTTTATGGAATTGGAGATGATTATTTTCCTGCTTCTAGACAGACAACACTTTTTTCCCCCCACAAACATTTAAGACAAACAAAACAACGGACACATGCTATCATGCACACCACCTAGCTACCTGTCTTAAATGTAATCTCTGCGACTGCAACTACAACCACTAGAGTTCCTACGGCCATAGCTCAGACCTCAGAGTGAGACAGGGAGTGAGCGAGAGCTTCCCCAAAGACTGTTACCTAGTCAGTTTCATCTCTGAAGACCTTCAAACCGAACTGTTCTGCTGGCTTTCCTTTAAAAAGTAACACTGGTAAGCTAGTTAAACTTGTTTCCCCCACCCCATTATGAACATTTACTTTTGGGGTGTTGGGAAGCAAAGTTTGTTTCCTAGGTTTCCTCTGATTGATAATGTAGCTTCTTTTCTTGACTGTGAAGGTCTTACATGTTAAGATTTTTGTTCGGGAGTTGTTAACGGCTTAAGGCATTTGGTCCTTTATGATTATTGAGTGATATAGTTTTGCTCTGGAAGCTCAAGACGATGAAAATGTTTGGATTTTCTCGAAGGCGAAAGAAGCTAGGAAGGTTATATTTTCCTCTTGAATCTTTTCCCCACACTTTTGGTTTACTTTTTCCCCCCCTCTTTGATGAGGTGTTCGAGCATGAAAAACCTCACCATTTAGTGCTTTCGAGCATAAAAAACTGCATACTCTGTTAAATCATTTAGTATCACAATCTGAAAAGTGTTGGAAATGTGTCCATCAAATCCATATTTATATGGAAATTTACATAAATTAATTTGCATATTATAGCTGGTTTTGGTAGTCGTTTTAAACTAAAACTGTTTACGACTAGGGATGGGACTTGACATTCCCGTGTATATGATCGCCGCATTGTGTATACCTAGGAATGGAGATTCTAGGGTACAAGTGCGATTGTACATATGGTGTGTATATTAAACTGGATCTTAATGAGAATTCCATATGCATATTATTGTTAGTTGAGCTAAAACAAAATTCTCGTCTGTAGTATACGATCGCAGTCCCTTGACCTGAGGGGTCCTTATTGATGGGGTTACACATTACGAGTATTGGCGCACCAATGGTTGATGTCTCCTTGACTATATATCAATATATTGGATTTATAGTGCTTGGCCATATTCGAAAGAGATGCCCAACATAGAATCCACTATCCTTATAGTGAAAATATCGAGGAAAAAGAATGTTTGTAATTGATTGGATACAAATCTAGTACCGATGGCATTTTAGAAAATTGTTTACAAAGAATTTACAATTAATATTTGTTTTCCCTGGTTCAATCGGAATTGCAGATTCTCTATAATAGAATATTCTATAAACTGGGGTTATGATAGTACACACATGCCCTATAGTCTATAGTGTGATATTACACTGTGGGGGATTGATACATAATTATCTACTTAAGTTGGAAGATTTTGGTTACATCTATTTGGTTATGTATGTATGGTAAATACCACATTGGGAATGTGGCATTGTGCTGACACATGACATGTTGGGTGGAATCCTAATGGCGTACTACCCCTTCCTAATGGGTTCACCCATTATGGTAGCATAATTCTTTTGGTCATCATCCTTTGAGGATATCCCTTGGATTGGTTTCTTGATATGAAATTTGATCTCATACCATGCTTTAGGGAGATTATGAGATTGTCCATTGGATTGGTATCCTTGGAATATAAGATGTGATCTCAAGTTGTTAATTAAGGGGGTAAAGATGTAAATCTTTGCCATTATGAGATAAGATCATACAAGGCTCGATTTTAGGTAGTTATTGGTTTCTACAAGGAAACTAATGATATCCCTAATTAGTGAGAGAATTAAGGAAAAAGAGATAATATATGTATATTTTCTCTCTCCCCCTTTAATTCTCTCGTGCTCTCATTCTCTCTCTCCTTAGAGAGAACACCAACGTTTTTGCCTCCCTCTCCATTAGTGAGTGTGTGAGAAAAATTGTAGGGTTTTATGAAAACCCTAAGAGTGATGTGTTCTTGGTGGTAGTTGACATTGATAGGAACGAAAGGGCTACTGTGATGGGAAGAACAACGCGTGGAAGGGCTAAGATCATGTGGAGGGTTTGTCATGTGAACCTCAAGGTAACCGTGATTTTCCTTCTCTAATGTTTGTGAAATTTTTTTGCATGATCGCCCAACCGATAGGACGATCCGAACCACCTTTCAGAAAGTTGGTAGCAAAATCATAGTAAATTTGTGATTTTGTAAGATAATAGTTATTCATTGTTTACTGAAAACGTTTAAGCAGCTAGGAAAGCAGGACTTAAAATATTTCATCACAACTCTTACCTTACTTGGGAATTAGGATTTTTTTTTTTTTTTGATAGGTAAGTATGATTGTATAAAAGAAGGGAGAAAAAAGGGAAAGAATATACAGAAAAAGGTAGCCCCTACCCTCCACCCTTAGATAGACCAAAGGAGAAGAGGAGATCCCCTAACCAACCCGAAGACAAGCCCTCGGTAATATAAGCCAGAAATAGGAGAAGCTAAACAAGGTCAGCTTGATCTAAATAAATTTTTTGATCCACATCGCCTTGGATCAACTCCACCAACTCTCTTGGGAAGTCTGAAGGGTAAAGAACCAATTCCCCATCTCCAACATCAAGGGCAGCAGCATAGTCAGCGGGCTGATTCAACTCTCTCCACACATGCCGGATTTCTTTATGCTGCAATTGCTCAAGAAGAGCAGTAGTCCGATATTTCAAAACATGCACACCCCACGGGCCTATGATTTTACCATTTAGGATATCTACGGCCAATTTCGAGTCGGACCTAATGGAAACATTGAGGAGAACTTTTTGAAGGCACAAAGAGACCCCTCTAAAGATGGCCATAAGCTCCATACTAAGAATCGAAGCATCCTCCCCCTTTCCAGCAGAGGCCAAGATTGGATCACCCATAGCATTCCAAATAAGGCCTCCATAGGAAGCCTTATCCGCCGACAAAGAGCCATCACAATGAAGAGCCACCACATGGGGGGTGGTTTGAACCAAGTGCAGGCCTTAGGGCAAGGGATAGACTACACCACCCTAACCCCGCAGCTATCAACAAGGAACTGGTTTCTAAGGTTGCAAGAAACCGAAATAGGGACTACTGTACATTTAGTTGCCACTTCAAATTTAATAGCCCCAAGGATTTGCTCAACAGATCTGACCTTATTTTGAAATTGCCTTTGATTTCTTTCCCACCAGATATGGTGCACCGTAGCACAAAAAGCCAACTTGGGGATGACATCAAGCTTGTCGTTAGCATCGACAACATATTTGGCCAAACAATCACATCTTTGAGCATAGTAGGCCCTCCACTATTTTAAGAACATAAGTCAGCAACTTTCCCCCAAATGGACTTCGAGAAATTGCACTAAAAGAACGGATGGTCATGACTCTCAAAACCTGCCCAACAGAATACACAATTCGGCCCAACCTAAATGTTCATTTTAATTAATTAATCTTTAGTAGGGAGTGCCCTCATAAAGCACCTCCAAGTAGTAAGAGACTGCCTAGGAAAATTTTCAGCAAACCAAATGAGGTTACTCCACTCTACCTTCTCAGAAGTCCTCCTAATGCTTTCTCAAGCTGATTTAGTAGAGAAAAGATCATTCGGACCAAATAATATCATCCCTCTCCTTTGGTAAAACGGGGACATTTGGGAGATCCCCCTAAATAGTAATCAAATCAAAGGATCCAAATGATCTAGGGTGCCAAGAGCCATCTCTAATAATGTCTGAAATCAAGGCGAGACAGTTGGAGCTAGTGTCATAATGAATATGCTCTCCAAATCTTTAAATTAAGACCCCTTGAGGATGCCATTTGTCAAGCCATAGCCTAGTAGACCGGCCATTTCCAACAATATGGTGTATGAAAGGTTTAGCCAGATCTCTATATTTTAAGACCTTTCACCAAACCCAAGAGCAATTTTGAGGGACTTTGACAGTCCATATAGAGTCATCTTTTAAATATCTAGCGTTGACCCATCTAACCCAAAGACTATCTTTTTTTAAAGCAATCCATCATATTTGTTTAAGGATAACTGCTAGGTTCATATCATGAATTCTTCTGATTCCTAGGCCCCCTTCCTCCTTTGGTTTGCAAACATTATCCCAAGAGATGTAGTGTACCTTGTGCTCCAAAGTTACCCCGGTAAAAAGGAAATTTGAAAAGTAGGATTCCAGCTTCTTTATGACTCCTCCTGGAAGAGCGAAAATACCCGACTAGTAGATATAGCATCCTTGAAGGATAGAGCTAAGGAGTTACAGCCAGCTTGCAAAGGATAAGAAACGAGCCTTCCATCTTTCGAGCTTTCTCCTCACCAAATCCAGAATTGAAGAGCAATATGCCAAGGAAAGTTTCTTAGAAATGAGGGGAACACCAAGATACCGGATAGGTAACTTAGTATCCACAAAATTCGTTAATTCCAAGAATTACAGCCTGGCTGCTTGGGTAAGGCCCCCTCAAATAATAGAGGATTTATCTCTGTTAAGTTTAAGCCCATAATAGGTGTGAAACTCATCCAAAGTTCCCAAACAAGCCGAAATAGAATCAACAGTAGCTTTAGCAAAGATCCTCAAATCATCTGCAAAGATGAGATGAGAGAGGTGTGAACTCTTGCATCTTGGCAGGAGGCTGATCCGCTCCTCAACCTCCAACTTCCTCATCATAGCAGAGAACCCTTCAATAGCAATAGTGAACAGGTAGGGGGACAGAGGATCCCCCTAGCAAATCCCTCTCATACCTTTAAAATAGCCTATAGGACTCCCATTTAAAAGAATGGAGAAGCAAGGAGTATTAACACAGGCCTTCACCCAATCAATAAATCTTCTAGGGAACCCCATCCTCCCCATGATCTCAAAGAGAAATTTTCTGCTTAGGGAGTCATAAGCCTTGTGAAGGTCAATCTTCAGCACCGCAGTTGGATTCACTCCTTTTTGTTCAATTCCTCTAACCACATCATGGCAAACTAGAATACTATCCACAATAGACTGCCCCTTGATAAAAGCAGATTGAGTGTCACTGACCACTTCCCCAATAACCCCTTATAACCTTTTTGATAAAATTTTAGTAATGATTTTATAAAACAAGTTGCAAAGAGCTATTGGTCTATAACCAACAAAAGAGGTCGCATCCCCCGTCTTCAGAATCAAACTGATGAAGATGGCATTGATGGAAAAGGGCAAGAAAGAATTTGAAAAGAAGCATTTTACAGCCAAAGTGAGGTCCTCTCCCACCAACTCCCAAGAGTGTTTGAAGAAAACAGCCCTGAAACCATCCGGGCCAGGGGCTTTAGAGTTCTTCATGTTGAACACCACGTCCATAATTTTCTTATTTGAGACCTTCCCAATCAAACCATCTTGCTGTGCATAGGTTCGCCCTCTTTGCAA
The DNA here is from genome assembly GCF_018873765.1 of Telopea speciosissima. NCBI lineage: Eukaryota > Viridiplantae > Streptophyta > Magnoliopsida > Proteales > Proteaceae > Telopea > Telopea speciosissima. Next base: position 34,280,164 of record NC_057922.1, on the reverse strand, counting down.
AGGGATAGTCTTAGGGAACAGCCCCCCATCATCGGCATTAGCTCCAAATAAATTTATATAAAAGGTAACCGCCTCTTGTTTTATAAGATTAAGCTCTTTTATAATATCCCCTTCTCCACTTCTCAACTCCAAAATATGGTTCCTATTCTGCCTACAGACTATAGATTTATAAAAGAAGCTATTATTTCCATCCCCAAGCTGGATACTCTTCACCCTTGATTTTTCTTTGAGGAACTTTTCTTCCATGTGTAAGGCATCCCATAATTTCTTCTTCGCATAATTTCTTCTTCGCCTCTGACTCCAAAGAAACCAGACTCGTATCATCGGGGTGGGTAGCCAGGTCACTTTGAATCCTCTTCAGCTCAATGCCAGCAACCTTGGCAGCTTGAAAAACATCCCCCACACTATCCTTATTCCATTTCTTTAGCTCTTGCTTAACATTCCTAAGGCGGGCAGCAAATCTGAGATTGGGATTAGGGGTCAAACCAACCGGCCGATTCCATCCTCTTGAGACAGCATCATCATAACCATCCCTTCCAAGCCAAGCTTCAAAAAAGAGGAAAGGTTTAGGGCTAAAGTTGATCCCTTCTAAAACTGATATCACTACCGGGGAGTGATCCGATAAACCGGGGGTAAGAAAGGTAGCTTCTGAAGCTCTTAAGGCATCCATCCATGCCACATTAACCAAAGCCCAGTCTAGTTTACAGCAGATTCGCGAAGCACCACTTTGGCGATTGTTCCAAGTATATAGTTTTTTGGGAATTAGGATGGCTCTTGCTTATAATAAGATAATAGTATATCGGTGATATAACTAGGAAACCCGGAGGTTCGGGGTGTTGGGATTGTGTCTTGTATTTTCCAGTGTTCATGCAGTTATTGTTGGGCTTGTATACGTTTAACTAGGCCAGTTTTGTGTCAATTATATGTACAAGGGTAAAATTGTAATTGTATGGGAGTTAGGATATCCAAATAGTACATAGTGAGGTGAAGAGAGATATAGTATCTTCTGATGAATAGAAAATTCTCTGGTTCTCTTGGGTGGATGTAGGCATTCATGGCAAACCATGGTAAATTCCTTGTGTTTGTGTGTGATTGTTTGCTTGATTTCTTTCTTGTGTTTACGCACTTGACCTAAGTGATATCAAAGTGAGGTTTGCTACGACGGAAGAGGTGAAAGGGTGTAGATTTGAGGTGCCACGAGACTTCATAGGGGGTGTAATACCTATGCCAAAAATACAAGGGTAATTTGGACTTTTCTCCTTGTGTGCAGAATTTGTACCAGTGGTGGACCAATGAAGAGTGGAATTTTTGGTTGATTAGCACACTAGAGATATATACTTTACTAGTATTTTATTAGTGTCGCATATGCTTGTTTATTTATTTTTCCGTGCATGATTATATGTAATTGTTATTTAAATATATTTATTTATAAGCCTATTAATAAGGGTGTCAAAATGGAATCGAAACCATTTGTCAGAATCGGAACCGACCGTTCATGATCGAACCGAACCGCACCGTATAAAAATGATGCGATTTTGATTTCATAGATTCTATTACCGGTTCGATTCGGTTTAAAACCGGAAAACCGTCGATTATGAACCGAACCGAACCGATTAGAATGCCAAACGTTATATGTTCCCTTTTACCCTAATCCAATCGACTAATCCCTTTCCTTTTTACCTTTAGCCTTTAGTTTTTTTATAGAGTTACGACTACGTCTACGACTACGAATTGAAGTAATTACCTTGTATTGTATGCTGTTGGCCGATTCCTCCTCAGCCCTCAGCTAGTCGCTCACTTCTCACTTTGTCTACTCTCTCAGCCTCATCTCTAATGGTGGTTTCCAGTTGCAGCCTTGCAGGTACATAACTCATTCATCACTTTTCTTCTCTCTCAACCTTATCTCTAATGGCGGTTTCCAGTTGCAGAGTATGCATTAATCGTTTTTTACTATTTTCCATCTCATGATTCTCATCTACTTCTTCGATTAATGATTGTTTGTTTTGATTTTTTTTTCCAGTATGCATTATTCGTTTTTTACTGTTTTCCATCTCATGATTCTCATCTACATCTTCGATTGATGGTTGTTCACTTGTTTGTTTTGATATTTTTTTTTTCAGTATGCACTAATCGTTTTTTACTGTTTTCCATCTCATGATTCTCATCTACATCTTCGATTAATGGTTGTTTATTTTGATATATTTTTTTTAAGGCGCATTAATTGTTTTGAACTAATATAATTGTCCATTAGAGGTTGTTCTTGTTCATCGTGGAACCTACCCAGATAAAGGCTGGACGTATTTCAAATATCAAGGAGCAAGGTTGGGTGGTAAGCATAATTTCCAATTTTAATATTCTCTTATAAGCAGCTCATGCACGATCCCAATGGACCATTTGTCTGGTTCAATAGAAGGTTTTTTGTCTCTTAACCATGCTTCCCAGGTTATTTTATTGGTTAGTCATATCTTTATTTTCCAAGAAAGGTTCATTGAGTATGAAATAATATAATTTTTCCCACACAACAAGGAAATGGAAAATAGAATTAAAGGGTACAAAGGTGAAACCGGATGTGAACCGATGTTACAAACCGCATGTAAACCGTTTGTTAATCGGATAATGAAAATCGAATAGAAACCGCTAAAACCGCACCGCATATAAAACGATTCTGATTTTAGATGATTCTTATCCGGTGTGGTTTTGATTTCTACCTTGCAAAATGTGCACCGAACTGGAACCGCACCGTTTGACACCCTTACCTATTAATGTGTAAGTTGGTTAGCCTAGTGGTTAGGATCTTATAAATAATAAAAGAGGTTTAAGAATCAATTCTAGATGGAAGCCCTTAAAGGGAAATTTTATTTTCATTTTTTGGGCTTATAGGTGGGCCCAATTGATTTACAAAAAAATAAATAAATAAAAGAAAAAAAAAAACCATGGGAGAAGAGCTCAACCACGTGAAAGACAGAGTGAAACCTATAATCTAGGAAGAGAGAAAAAAGGGAGATTGTGGTGAGAATTAGAGTGAAAGAAGGAAACAAGGAGAGAATTTTGGAGTCAAAGAAGAAATAGGAAAGAGGGGGAGTTGGAGTGAAAGAAGGAATATAGGATGGAGAGAATACATGATAGCAAAAGAGAGAGGTTCCACGCATGAGATGGATTGGAAGATTAATAGGGAAATCCGTGGGCAGCAAGTTTGATATAAAAAGAAGGGGAGAGAGGGAGAGAGAGAGAGAGAAGAGAGAAGAAGAAGAAGTTAGAGTTTGCATAGGAATTCGTCATATTGTCACATCTTCCTTGGAGTTTTATCCTTGCATATTCTTTGGAGGTTTGAGAAGAGAAAAAGATGAGCACTTTGCTGCTGCGACTATGAGTTTGTTCCATGGATTTGTCTTAAAAAATAATATAAAAGAGCAAGAAGAGTAGGAGTGGAGTTGAATCTTCTAAAAGAGGTATGTTGAACTACACCATGTTCCAATTAAATTTTTGATATGCAACATGGGGGTAGACTAAGGTTAACGCTTAAGGTTGTATTAAGAACTTTTCATGGATGAATACATCATGATTTTATAAGTATAATTGTAGTCTCATTATTTGAATCATGATTTCAAAACATTCAAATTCGGATTTGGAAAGTGATGAGAGAGAATTGGATTTTTGCATGTGAAAGGTATTTTCTGTGTTGGACAGAATAGTAATCCAAAATCTTTCATGTTATTGACCATATTTAGAAATTGTTTCAAGGTCTGATTTATTGAGAATGCATATATGAGTTTAGATGATCTCCTAAAAATTTCATTAATTTTAAAATTTAATTAATATGTCAAATAATTCATATACTAGGTTGCTGTCATGGCAGTTTTCTATACCCAAATTTGACAATGAGAGCAGACATATTTAGAAAATTTATTTTGGTCAGAAACTTTTACTGTAACAACATTTAGGATTATTCTAACTATGCTCACTGGTTTGACCTTAATTGAATTCGGGAAAGGGAAGAAATAAATTTTACAATTTAATGACTCAGATTCTGTCTCAGTTAGAAACACTATGTTAAAGTGATTGGAGAGTTAACTTGGTGAGTGTTTTGTGATGAGATTTATTTATGGTATTGAGATATGTGTGTTGTCTTTCAAAGAAAACTAACAAAATTCATTTTCGAGTTCCAGAAGTATTTTTATTGTATTTTTCTTTCGCTATGGACAGAACAATGTTACAGCAGAATTTTGAGATCTAATGGTATAGTATCGAATGGAGAGAGAAGGGATATATGTGTGATAAGATAGGATTAAATAAAGAGTAATACTGATGTTGAACACCTATATACACATGTTTAAGAAATGTGACTTGTTTGGGGAGGATCATCGGGGAATCGCGGTGGCCAATGATATTGGCGTTGACAAGATTGTTAATTTAGGTGTCATTAAGGTGAGTGAGACAATACAATTCCCTTATATATTATTTTCTATAAATCTTCATGATTTACTGTTTTATGAGAAAATTATGATTTGAATGGTATGCATGATGTTTCTAAACATGCTTTAAGTTGAGACAGTGCATGAATGATTTTACTTTATGATTTGATTTTCTATCATTAAAAAGCATGGTGATTTAAGCATGATATTTAAAGTATGATGAGACCTATGGTTTTATGGTTTTATGAACTATAGAATGAATATTGTTGTTGGACTGCGACCCTTCCAACAGGGGGTTGTGTTGTTGGGATGGAATGTTGAGCACAAGAGTGAGGCAAGAGCGTAACGTTAAGGACTTTGTTCCGGTTCTGAGAGCCAAGAGCTTGACGTTCACATTTCCATTTTTGTGGGTATGTGAACCGGGGGGTGAGGCAAGAGTATACATTAAGGAACGTGTTTTTCCTGCCATAGGAACACGGTATCTAGTTCTGTGAGCCAAGAGCCTAAGTTCCTTCTCTGTGTTTGATTTGATATATTATATGTAATAGCAGTACCACTTTGAGACCCTTATGAGTGAGAAAATTAACTATGGAATATAGATTGTGTTACATAGACTTTTGATGTTCTAAAGGCATGATTTAAAATCTGTTTTATGATAAATTACATGATTTGAAATACTTCTTTTATCTTGAAAAGCATGTGTTTTATCGCTATTATGTGGATAATGTTCCCCTCATTCGCTAAGCTTTCCCGAGCTTACCCCATAATATTTTTCAGATGATGTTGTTGAGCAGGAGCCATGCCAATGCAATGAGTGTTTGTTGAATGTTGAGGATGGTGGTGAGATTGTTGAAAAGGATTATATTGAACCAGTTGAAAAGGATCTCTGAAGAATTTGATTTAGCATTGATGATTTCATTTATTTTAGTTTGTATAGATTGAAATGTGATAGTATTTGGAGTTTTAAGATGATACTAATTTTTAGCTTTGAATTTTCAAGGGTTGTAATAGAGACTTAGTAGTTACGTTTATCTTTACTTTGTGGTGCCACCAGCATACTGAACCATAGATTTTCAAATCCTAATGAGATTTATTATTAATTAAGACTTTCGTTGTATTTATTCTAAGACTTGATGATGTGAGATGATCTTCTGAGATAATTGGTGGTTTATCATTGTTCGCGATCATAACTCGTATTTCGATCTTGGTTATCATGATGACCCATACTCCTAGGGTGGGTTTTGGAGCGTTACAGGTGGTGCAATCGTTTTTAGAAGGAGTATCGCAGAGAAGAGAAAGGGCGGAGTGAAAAAGAAAAATAGGAAAGAGAAGAGGTAATGTGTGGTTTAATGAAGAAGGTCTATCACACGTTCTACTAGAAGGGAAGAAAGAAGTATTTCAATCTTTCTCGAAGCCTCTACTAGAGGCATTTAAGGACTTGGAGTTCACTTCGACGAAATCATCATTTCAAAGAAAAGAAAAAGTGAATGTGAGTGTCGCAGGAAAAAGGTGGGTTAAAACCACGGTATATGAAAATAAAAAATGGGTTCACAGTCCTAGGAAGGAAAAGGGGGTTTGTTCATGTGAAGAGGAAAAAGGAATCCACAGTAGAAAAAAAGAAGTGAAAACGTAGGTGTGGACCTTGTGCATGTGTGGAGTTTTGTTGTTCCAAGGTTTCTTCCAATGCTGCAGATTTAGTGAATGGTGTGGATCGATAAAATTTCTCTTCTTTGGTGTAGATTGTGCATTATCGTGTAAGATCAATGGTGATCAAGGTTGATTAAGTTCATTGAAGTTGATGGCAGGCATAAATGGCAAAGATCAAGTAAATTTGATGGCGATGAAGGGTTCAAGTTTCTCCAAAAAACCTTTCAATTGCTATAATGACTTTACCCTGCGGCAACAACGGATGAAGAATATTCTTATGCGGAAGGGGATGGTCATGGTTCTCAGGAAGAAATCAGGCAAGCCAAACAAGATGACTTAAGATGAGTGGCTAGAGTTGAGGAATCTAGTGAACACCACAATCTAGTTGTATCTTGTGGATAACACTTTTTACGAGATCATTGAGTTGGCAAATCCAGAGGAAGTTTGGACTAGAGAGCAGGTACAAGTGTAAGTCACTGACAAATCGGTTGTTTTTTAAGAAATAATGGAGTTGTTTGCTCTAGAAGTTAAGATCAAAGAGGAGTACATGACACTTCTCATGTTGGCTTTGCTACCTAATGTAGAATCAGTCCCAAGCTAAGAACTAATTCCACAGCAGGATCACTAAGATATCAACAGTAGCACTTCTCAGCAATTGGACAAGGATAGCAACCATCCAATTAGATCTTCGAATGGATCTCAGATTGCAGTAGATTCAGGACATAGATTTCTCAAGAGTAGATCTATTAATAAAGAAAAGTAGAAGGATAGATTTAGATTGAGCTTCTCACGCTCTCTTGGTCCTCTCACCCATATGTATCTCTCCCTCTCAAGGCATCTGACCTCTCAACTGAATCACACATATTCATAAAGAAAACTTCAAATATTCATTATCTCAGTCGTTCCTAGCTAATGGCAATTACAATTACATTTAAAGAAAATCCAATAAAAGTCCGACTCTATCTAGAAAATTAAATCCCAACTAACCTTCTAACTTTAGATTACATATAAGTTTACTAATAAAACAGACATAAATCCCAATAGAAACCTAACTAATAAAACTAATTATAAGGATTGTAGGAGTCCTCCACGTATTGGCAATTGAGTCTTCAATTTCCATTCACTAGCTCGCCGTGGGGCTCAGTTGATCAGCTGATCGATATCTGTTTCAATCGCCTCATAATGTGCTAGAAATAAATAATAAGAAATAGGAAAGAAAATATCTCATTAAATAACTGGTCGATCTCCTACTTTAATTCTGGAAGTAAATCCATTTTAATGTAGCTGGATGATGTGGCAGAATGGGCTAGCATAGTGCTACTCAATATGGGTTTGAATAAACCCAAAATTTTGGGAAGATACAGCCCTGCCATGGCCCAACCGAGATTCCTTGCTGCATTGCTACCTCCTTCATTTGACGACATTGTAACTATACCTTTGTTCAGTAAGGATATTCTCAAACTTGATGAAGTTATTGTTCCTATGCTGATGAATGAAACACCACGAAAATATAATGGTAAGGGGATGTCAGAAGAGGGTCAAATGAGAGACGGGAGGAGTATGACAAAAATAAGGGCCGGTTCAAGTCGAAAGGTCATGAAATAACTTATTGTTGTGATAGGAAAGGTCACATAAAAAGAATTGTCCGAAGCGTAAAGAGGATACAAAGGAGGAGGACAAAATAGAGAACGGAGATAAATCATCCAATGTTGTAATCGTGGAAGGGTCCTAGAGTGATGGAGATGTCTATCTCCTTATTTCATTAGGTATGGAAACTTCAGATTAGATTTTAGATTCGAGTTGTTCATTTCATATGTGTTCATTTACAGATTAGTTTGTTACATATCATGCATATGATATTGGTACAGTCAGAATGGCAGATAATGCTAAAAGCAAGATTGTTGAGATTGGGACTATACGGATTTTTGCATGTTTGATGGGATTATGTAAACTTTGACTTGGGTTAGACATGTGCTATATCAAAAGCAAAATCTGATTTCACTAAAAACAGTGAATTTAAGAGGTTACAGATGCTCATTCAAAGGTGGAGTTCTCAAGGTTTTAGAGAAGCCATGATTGTGATGCAGAAACAAATGATTGGGAATTTGTATTAACTTATAGGGAGTGTTGAAACAAGTAGAGCTATCATTAAAACTCAAGCAAGAGGTATAAGTGGACGAGAAAGACTGCAAATAGTTCAAGCTATGAACAAAGGTAGATCTGGGAAGAAGCAGGTCTCTTTTGTTTAGGATCTTGTGAGTGGAAATGATCTCTCGTAGCGAGTTGCAGCAGTAGGAGAGGTGGAGTCACATCACATTGTGAGACATTGAATTGTGTGGGGTACCCCGAGCGTGGGGTGTGGGCTTATGCCTATTTGGGTGTGTGGCAAATTGGCAAAGATAATAGGGGACCTGGCAAAATCAACATCGTTCTTCTTAAGGGTGGTTTGCAAAATCCAAGTCAAGGTGCAGATTTGTTAGGTTTGTTTCTTGTATCTGCAAGGTTATTGGGCTTTTATATGTTTAAGTAGGTCGATTTTGGAACCATTACATGTATAAGGGTAAAATTGTAATTGTACGGGAGATAGGGTTTATATGATGCCTACTTATTATCATTGTTGGGAAAACCCTAGAGAGGTGAAGTATTTTTCAGTTAGTAGAAAATTCATTGGTTCCTTCAGGTGGATGTAGGCATTTGTGCCGAATCACGGTAAATTCATTGTGTTTGTGTGTGATTGTTTGCTTGTTTTTTTTCTTGTGTTTGTGCACTCTAATCTAACAAGGGAAATTGTTGTTAATGGCTATAATTCCTAGTATTCCTAATTACACCGTTTACATGTTCATTTAATGGATTTGGGATGGGAGTCACCAAACCAGAAAAGATGGATAAGAAATGATTGCATTCAGACTTATTAGGAAGGGGGAAAAAAAAAGAGAATACATTCAAGGTAATTTAGGAGTGGGTCCTTTATGTGATAAGTCAATGGAGGTTGTTTGGGCATGTACATCAAAGGTCACTAAATGCATTTAGTAAAGATTAGTGATATGGTATAGATTAGAGTAACCTAAAGAAGAAGGATAAACCAAAAATGAGATGGGAAGAATTAGTGAAAGAAGCCATAGACGGCTTTGGGTTAATTGTTATATATGACCTAAAATAGAGTTGAGTGGCAAAAGAAAATTCTTGTAACCAACCCCACTTAGTTGGAGTTGAGTTTAGAGGGATTGAATGTTGGAGAAAATGGTTGAGTCTTCAAGGCAAGTTAAAAAGTTGCTTTCCTTAAGACGTAATTCGTCCCTACTATCAAGATGCAAATAGGTTATAGACGAATCGTCTCCCAGGTTACAATGAAGCCCAACTACTTGTTGATAATAGTGACTATGGATTGCACTTACGGAATCAAGAATAACACCAAAAAGCTTTTGAGAAAAGCAAAAATGTTAGTAACAGAAAATCTGTTTCCTATAGAAAACAGAGTTTCTGCAAGATCAACTAAGAGAAAATCGAAGAGAAAGAGAGAAACGTCTGTGGGTATATCTTCTGGTTTGAGACAATCTAGGTTATTTATAAAATAGTTGGCCCTTGTTTACAATAGTTGGATCCGTTCACGTTTGAATCTAGACCGTTAGATTGTAACAGTACGATCTAATCCGTCTAAAATACACAACAATAATAAACTATCAACCAATTGTTGTAACTGTTTACAACAATCACTTCTAGCTTAAAATTAGACCATCATATCAAAATTAACTGCCCTAATCTGATCTTGCTCTAAACGATACAAACGTGCAAAGTGCTAAGTGTGTGTGTCTTGTACGATTATCCTCGCACATACATTATAGTGAGCCTTTTTGTCTTAATTCAAAAGACATAAAGCACTTTATTAAATATACCCAACAAACTTTCCTCACCTGCCTAATGTGGGACTATTCTCAAAACACATTATTTTGAAAATATTACAACAAATGGTTGAGATAAAATACGTGAGTCTGATAAATGTGAATATAGCAAATTTTCTAATGAAAAAGGTGTTATTATTTGTTTATATGTTGATGACATGCTTATGTTTGGCACTAATTTAGAACAAATAGAAAGTACTAACAAATATATTTTGTCAAATTTTGATATGAAGGATATGGGTGCTGTTGATGTCATTTTGGGCATGAGAATAATTAAAACTTATGATGGTGTTATGCTAACTCAATCACATTACATAGAGAAAGTACTCAAGAAATTTATCATTTTGAATGTGCTTCTATGAGTACACCATTTGATTCTAACATTAATTTAGTAGCAAATGATGGTACAACTGTATCACAGTTGGATTATGCCAGTGTAATTGGTTTTTGATGTATGCCATAACTTGTACTCGACCTGATATTGCTTTTGCTTTTGGAAAGCTTAATAGATATACTAATAATCCTAGTAGCTTACATTGGAAAGTTGTTTGTAAGGTATTGAAATATCTTAAAAAAGTAATTGATTATGGTATTTGTTATAATGGATATCTAGTGGTTCTAGAAGGATACACTGATGCTAGTTGGATAATAGAGAGCGAAGACCATTCATCCACAAGTGGTTGGATATTCACTCTTGGTGGAGGTACAATATTTTGGGGTTCTAAGAAACAAACATGTATTGTTGACTCTACTATGGCAGCAGAATTTGTGTTGTTAGTTTTCAGAAGTAAGGAAGCTGAACGGCTAAGGAATTTATAGCTAGAAATTTCTATATAGCCTAAGCCTATATCATCAATTTCTCTACACTATGATAGTGAAGCTACACTGTCTGGAGCTTACAATCATATTTATAATTGAAAGTCTAGACACGTTGGTTTCAAACATAGCTATGTGAGACAATTGATAAGTAATGGGATAATCACCATTGATTTTGTAAGATCGAGGCAAAATTTGGTTGATCTATTAATTAAAGGCCTTGCAAAGGACATGGTGAATAAAACATCGAGCGGGATGGGTCTCAAGCCCACTTCTGTTGATCACCAATGAAGGAACCTCAACTTAATACTTGAAATATGAAATTTGAGTTCAATGAGTAAAGTACTGCATATGATGTGATCTGCAAGCACTAATTAAAAGCATTTATACTCCATCCCATGAGAAGTTCTTGGAACCATAATGATTAATGGTGAAGGATGATTTATATATTCTTAATAGACTTATAACAGATTTAGTTGAGATGTTATTTTACAAGGCATCTCTACCTAAGTGAGTGAGAAGTGGGGTCGTTTCTTTTGAGTTTAGGGCTTAACTCTAAAAGCATTCATGATACTGGGATATAGACACATGGCCATTAATGTGTCGGCTTTGTAGAATGTTTTTGAGAAGAAGTCATATGTATGAAATATGTCTGGCTAGTCAATATAGGATTGCTAGTTCAAAGTTTGATCTATTATGTGATCTTGATTAGCTTTGATTTGTTCTCACTAAGTGGAAGTTCAAGTTGAGAGACAACTTCCATTTATGCATAAGGCTTCCTGGATTGTCAAAGATCATGGTTTTTATTATATTGAAAATGGTGGAGGATTATTGTAATATTTTCAAAATAATATGTTTTGAGAATAGTCCCACTTCGGGCAGGTGAGGAAAGTTTAATAAAGTGTTTTATGTCTTTTGAATTAAAACAAAAAAGGCTCACTATGATGTATGTGTGAGAACAACCGTCTGAGCGTGTGCGTGTGGGCAGTGGGTGTAGAGGTGTTTAGTGACGCACGCACTTAGCACTTAACACTTTGCACGCTTGTATCGCTTCGAGAAAGATCAAATCAGGGCTGTTAATTTTGATATGATGGTCTAATTTTAATCTAGAAGTGATTCTTGTAAACGGTTACAACAGTTGGTTGACAGTTTATTACCGTTGTATTTTAGACAGATTAGATCGTACAGTTACGATCTAACGGTCTAGATTCAAACGTGAACGGATCCAACTATTGTAAACAAGGGCCAACTATTTTATAAATACCCTAGATTGTCTCAAACCAGAAGATATACCCACAAACATTTCTCTCTTTCTCTTCGATTTTCTCTTAGTTGATCTTGCAGAAACTCTGTTTTTTGCAGGAAACAGTTTTTTTGTTACTAACATTTCTGATTTTCTCAAAAGCTTTTTGGTTTTGTTCTTGAATTCGTAAGTACAATCCGTAGTCAAGATTATCAACAAGTAGTTGGGCTTCATTGTCATCTTGGGAGACGATTCATCTATAACCTATTTGCATCTTGATAGTAGGGACGAATTACGTCTTAAGGAAAACGACTTTTTAACATGCCTTGAAGACTCAACCATGCATATTCTCCAACATTGAAAGTGCAAATTCATCAACTAACTTATGATTCTCATTTGAGAGGTACCCCTTTTTGTTGTGCCCTGTGTGCATGCTAACTTTTTCTGGTACTAGCTATTATGCCAAATATTGTTTGCAGCCATATTCGATGTTGGTATTTCTATCACTCTTCTATATTGGATTAATCTAGTTGTGCCCAATGACTTACAGCAACTGTAGCAGTTAGGACTGTGTATTTTGTTTGAGAAGTGTCATATTCATTCCTTTATGTCTCACCTATTTCTGTCTCCCAAAGGTTATCTCTCTCGAAGGTGTTGCATCAATTAATTTTACAGGTCCTCTCATATGGTTGGTTCTGTTTTGGTTGTAAAGATTAAATTCAGAGGCATTGTCAGTGTTGATGGAAGACTAGTGCTGTTCTGCATCATAGGTGGATAGGTTAGTCTTGGGCTTGTGTTCCACAAGATTTCTGCCATATGCTAGGGATTGTCCTTGGGCAATCCTGATTGTTGAAGAGAGTATGAGTGAAGAATGAGATAACAACTAGGTAAACTTTTTAGAGTAATTAAGCAGATATTAGAGTATATGAAAGAAGGGGAATATGAGGGGAGTGAGTAGATTGACATTATTAACCAATAAAACAGGGCTTCTGCTTGAGATCGGTTTCTACTTGGTGAAGGTTGGAAGCTGGTGATTCATTTCATTTATTCACTTCAATTACTGCAACCCTTTTGCTGCTGAATGATTATTTTTGCTTTCCACCTGTTTTATCTTGATTACTGCTCTATTCTTGCCATTTTTTTTTTTTTTTTTTGTTTTATTCTATTTTTAGTTTCTTATCTGTTATATATTCCATTTACACGATTTACTTGTTCTTAGAAAATTTTTAATGCTCAATGGACTGCCTATAGGGTTGCTTTTGTTAATCTTCATTTTGTAGTGCTTCTCAATTCCATTTAATTTTTGTATTTTATTTCTTATGAAATTAAAAAGCTACTAGTGTTTTAACCTTTTCTCTTTGATTATTAATGTCTTTCCCCAGATTGAAAGTTCAGCTTTCCGATTCTGCTCAGGGGACTAGAAGTCCTGTCCTATAAGACATGCTAAAGGATTCAACCATTCCAATGTAATCCTTATAACCTATTTATGGATGGATGGTACTTATTAATAAGTACGCACATTGAATTTTGGTCTCTTACAGGGAGAAAACATTGTACCCTCCAAGCAGTCATTCTGATGAAATCAACTCCCAATCTTCATCTGCTGAGCTTGAAATTAACAGTAGTACATCTGGGAATTCTGATAACTAGATGGTATTGTCAACAGCTGCTGACAAGCCCACACCTCGCTTTAATCCGATTAATGTTCTTTATTCTTAATTTTTGTGATTCATACCTTACTGTTTACTTCAACAAGCTTGGGTATAATTGTTCTGATGGCATCCAAACTTAAATTTGTGCCATCAAGTAGCATGCAGCAGCTGTCATTGGGAACAAAATGGTGGTGGTTGGTGGTGAATGTGGACATGGATTGTTGGAAGATGTGCAGGTAAACATGCTAGTTCACTTTCACCTCATTTTTCCTCTTTGTGGGTTTTCTGGGTCACATTAACTCTATGTAACAAGGAGTACTCCTATTGTCATTGTCTGGCCATTTACATAATTGTCAACAACAACTTGCATTTGATCACCAACTTTAAACTTGAGTTGGGGGGGGGGGGGGGGGGTTGAGAGGGAGGGAACTTGCCTGCAGAAAGAAAACATATTATGTACAGTGGCATAAAGAGGGAACATGATTATATTGACTATTGGATGGGCAGGAAGCATCTTAGTTGTTCAATCTAGTGCGACTGCATCACCCACGATCCACTGCTGCTTCACTACACACTCCGCAACCTGCGTCTCCCCCGCCACTGTCCTCCTGCAGCCACCCTCCCGCCTGCCCTGTCAGCTCTGCTGCCACCATGCCTGAACCTGTCACCCCCGTCTTCTGTCTCCACACCTCTGTGTAACACCCACCCCTTCAACCCCCCGTTCTCCCACCATCCCCAACATGTCTTCCAATTGCAACAAGTATAGCATTCGCATAAAAGGAACCCACATGCTTGGCAAGGCCCTCTGACCGATGCAGGAATGTGAAAATATACTGAATTTGTCCATGAGAATCAATAGATGTGTGATGCTCACACAATTTCTCAATCTTGGACATGTAGAAATTTTGACCTGTGAAATAGGAAAAAGTATATCCAATGTAATGAAAAGCAGAACAGATGCACAAATGCAGAAGAATTGTAAAAGTGTAGAGATTAAAGTGCTCCATACATCTATCTCCAGACTAAATAATCCAATTTTTTGAAACTGTCAAACCAAGACCAAGGCCAATTTTCTCGGATACTGGCAAGTGTAATGCATTACAGAAATCTCCCAGAAAAGCCTGATTAATGGATGTATTTCTCAATGCTTTGCAAAACTCTGATGAAATTTGGTTTATCCAAGAAATATCTAAAATTGCAGCAAGAAAATCTGGTTTCAGAGACATTTTTTGCATTGCTATCCAAGCAGGTCTGGAGCAGCAATATGTTTCAGGGGAGGGTTGGGGAAGGGGGAAGTTGCAGAGTGGAGTGGGTGTGGAGTTTTGGGGGGGGGGGGGGGGGAGTACAAGAAGGGAGATGCAGAGGCGGGGAGGGGGGAGATAGGGAGGCCACGGGAGGAGGTGTTGCAAGAGGGGTAAGCTGACCCGGCGAGTGAAAGAATTTCAGGTGCTTTTCCTCCCTTTCTCCATCTTTTTTTCCCTCTTTTTTTGGGGTGTTTGGGGGGGAATTTTTTTGGTGTACAGTTCTCTGACCGGTGCGGTTCCCTAGTTCCTCTCACAAGAGGACGGTGGACCCCACCTGGGTAGACTATTCGGTCAGGTGCTTCGGGTGGGTCCCACCCCCCTCTTGTGAGAGGAACTAGGGAACCGCACCGGTCAGGGAACCGTAGACGATAACAACTCAGGGGGGTATGGGGGAGAAAGCAGGTCATGTTGACCCTTGTATTGGTTAGGCACATTAGTTGCTATTCTTGTTCCTTTCTTTGAATACAATTTATCTCAGTTCTCCTTTCTGTTTTTGCAGTGTGGGCATTTGATTCAGAAAGAGGGTGCTGGTCACTTATGGAAGCCAAAGGAAACATCCCGGTACTCCATCATTAAACTTAGAAATAAGAACTTCAAAGAAACAATTTGTACTTGATGTTCTCTGGCAATTGATTCTACTTAAAACCTGTACCATATTTGCCAAATACATATATGAAATATCCACAGCAAGTTTCAAGTAAGTGGAATCGGTAGCGGGATCGGCCTCAGCTGATTCCAATTCTGATTTAGCCGGAATCGGCCTGAACCCTAGAAACCCTTCCTGGATCGATCAATTTCGATTGGCATGAATTGGGATCAGGCTGAGCATGACTGTATTAAGAAAATATTAGGCTTACTGGTTCAGGCATTTATGTAAGTGGAAAAAAACATGGGGTTTAAATCCTTCATAATTTTGCTACTCACAGAAGGAAGATTGATTTTGTAATCAAAATTGGCCCAACTCAGCCTTTGTTGTTGTAGGATTTTATAACCAAGACACATGTTTCAATTAGTCTTTCACCCCTATATCTAAGTCGGATGAAAGATTTGCATGTCGTTATCACTGCGGGCTTCCATACCAGAGTTTCCTCTGGCTTCATGCAATCATGCTGCTCAGGCATAGATCAAGTGTAGTGTCTGTTCTTATCAGTTTAGAGGTTGATTCATGGGTTGCTTTATCGTACGAGTTACGACTTAATTGTTTAGTTCCTTAGATTGGGTTTGCCTTTCTTTCAACCGCGGAGAAGGAAGAATCCCCTCACCACTGGTGTTTTGATAAAAAAAAAATTTATTTTTTTATTTAAAAAAATTACTAATGGTTTCTATCCGGGGGTGTAATGTACGCTAGTATCTCCTTAGTGTCTATCTCTCTCCTCCCCTATGAAATGACATATCTACTTTTGTTGTGGGAGGAAAGAGATAGACTTGGGGAACTTTGCATACGCTATGCTCCTGTACAGAGTACTCAATCCCTTTAAAAAATCCACCTTTTGATCATATTGGCTTATCCATACCGGTTTTGTATTGATAACAGGCTCTGATGATATTGATATGTATCAACTGATCCAATACCAATACTTAGAAAATGGTCCAACCCTATTGTACAAGATCAAAAACCTTCCTCCCTAATCCAATCAGATGGGGTCAATGGCAGTAGTGAGGGGATTCTTTCTTCAACATGGACGAAAGAAAACTCAATCCTTTTTTTTTTAATCTAAGTTCAAATACGAGATTCTTGACTATTTCATTCGGCTGGATTAAAATAGAATTGATTAAAACCCTAGGAATTGATTCCCAGAAAAGAAACAAACATTTCATAAAATCTTTCAGTGTGTTTTGACTTTTATATTCAACAAACTTGAGATTTTGCTAAAAAAAAAGTAATTTTCATTGATTTTTAATTATTCTAAAGAAGTAGTTTTCTGTCCGGGAGTGTGGCCTACGCCAGCACTTCCATGTATCTATCTCTCTTCTCCTCAAAAAAAAAGACTGAGATGTCTTTTCAAATAGGGAACAAAGAGATCGACTCAAGGGAGTGTCGGATAGAGAACTTTCTCCCTTTATTTAAAATTGTGTTTGGTGTGTATTCTTAAATCGGAGTCTTCTCTATTTTCTTGTTTCATACTGCATTCAGTCTATTTTGATAATACATATCAAACACAGCATAAATGAGAGATTTAGTGACAAAAGTTGAAGATTGATTCAGTCCATTATTGCTTACCCAAAAAAAAAATTCGGTTCATTATTAAGTTTTGAGATATAGAACTCTACCCGGGTACATGCAATGGACTATCTTATTATCCCTACGCCGAGACACAGGAGAGTGTAAAATGATCGCCGCACTTCCGGAATTTCCTCCTTTTCATGGGTCCTTTTTTTTTATTTTTTGTTTTTTAAAATAGCATTTTATCGATTCCTCCAACCTTGGTTTTTTGTATTTGGCATATGAGCTATTCAAATTCAACTTTAAGAACCGAAGACATTGTCAGTTTTGCCGTCTGACTCTGACCTTGATTTTTTAAACTATTTTATCTGACCGCTATCAACGAAGAAACGGGACCCACCAGGGCTAGGACTATTTCCGATGTTTGAACCGCAGAGAAATCTACACTAAACCCGACCCAAGTGGACCCCATTCCACGTGGCTTAGCGTCTGTACACGAAACACACCCGTTCAGAGGGGCATTCCCTATTATATATGCATGGCAACGCTTCCCAACGCGCTCGTACTGGATAGATGTCCGGCGAACCCCACAGTTTGACACGTGGCCAAAGTATTGTTCGGATGACGACATATCCAGCTCAGTGGTGCGCATCCATCTCACCATCCAAACAGCACCTCGGTCACGTCGCACATCTTCCAGCACGCCGTAGAGGAGCTCGCTGTGAGTGGGGCCTGCAACCAGGTCAGCAACTGAATGCGTGGGCCCAGAGCACGTATGCTTGTTGTCATCTTACCGCGCGTTGCACTGTCATTTTCCTTCTGATGCATTTGCCCACCAACCGCAGGTCCAGAATCAAATCCAGATTACCACCAATGGTGTCAATTTAGAACCAAAATTTCTATCCAAAAACAAAAAATTTAGAATCAAAATCGAAACCGGTCGATTAAATAAATAAAAAATTGGTTCAATTTTATTAAGTTTTGAAAATTAAAATTTCATTTCATTTGATTTAGGATACAATTTGTCAGTTTAATTTGTTTAAATCGGAGTTAAATCATGCTAAACTCTATAATGCTACTTGGTCGCATGCAGCTTGACATAGGATGTGCGAAATGACCGCCCCACCTCTATGGAAAGGTAGAAATCCCACCTCTTCAAACATTGGCGTAACGGACCTGCAACTTGGTAGCATTCTCTTGCCCAAGACTAAATACGAGTTCTAAAAATTTCAGTGGAAAAAAGAATACTACTTGAGCGCATGCGGTACACTGTGTCCAGACATAGGAGTGAGCGAAATGACGCCACGCCACGAGATATTCCACCTTTCCGTAGAGGCACGACGGTCATTTTTCGCTTGCCCCTGTGTCTGGGCATAGGAGCAACCCACCACATAAACCCAAGTAGCGTTCTTGCTCCCTATTTTAGCTTTCACTTCCTCTTTGACTATCAGTTCTGCTTTCATTTCTTCTATAGTTCGATGTTAGTATATGATATTCCCAAAACCCGTATGAGTTGAAGAAGTGAATCATACGGTCGACTTCATTATAATATCGTGGTGCGGTTCGCGGCCACTAGGCCCAGACACAAGATTATGCGAAATGTCCGCCACACCCCCATGAAAAGGCAGAAATCCCTGGGGGCATTGCAATCATTTCGCACGGTCTTCTATCTGGGCATAGAGGTCGCACACATGCAACCAGGTAGGATTCTTTTTCCCAAATTATTTGTTTTTAATTTAGTTTTGATTCGTAAATATATATGTATTCTAAACCGGGTAAAACCTGACCCGAACCCGGTCTGCAGTATATAATGTCTATTCGTTCCTTATATTATCCGTTTCAATTTTCAAATCCTAAAAAAAATGCTCGAGTATACTTCTCATCCTTAAAACACCGACACTCAAAAGCATTGAATCGACTCTCTCTCTCTCTCTCTCGACTATTGAATTGAACTCGAATCTTGCATTAATGGCGTCCTGATCAGGTACTTATAAGATTAGTTTCATGATTATCTTCGTCAGATTTTCTGAGATTCTTTTGTCTCTTTCTTTCTATCTTGTTTTCCTTATTTCTTCTTTCCTCTTCTCTCTAGTTTTCTTCAACCTGTCCTTTCTTTTTCTTAGGAGGATTCTCTCAGATCCGATGATTGTAACCTAATTGAGAATTGCTTTTCTACTTCTTCTTTTTCCCCCCTAATTTCGATTCAGATCTATGGATGAATCTCTTCTTTTTCATCGTTTCTTTATGAATTGAAGCTGTAACAACAAGAGTTTATTTTATCGTCTTTGTAGGATTAATCTGTTGTAGCAGTTGTTCTTGTCGTGGGACAAGTGATTGTGGCTCGTATGAAGTACTTACTTCGTCGTCTTCCTTCATTTCCTATCAACTCAAATAACCTCGATGTTTTGGCGCGTAGTCACACTCTTTGGCAGATTCTTTGTCTTATTGACTAATTATTCGATGTCAAGGTGTGGAATAAGTTCCCTTTTCCCCCCTTTCAGTTTTTTCTCTGTTTCTGCAATTTTATTCTTGGCGAATTTTTTAAATCTATTCTACTTATAATTCGAATTACTGTGGATGTTTGTGTAGGCCAGGAGAGGACTTAATTACACTTGATTCTTTTTGTTGAAAGAGGTTCTCTGTTGTCAACTTGTATCTGCAAGTTTGTTGATTGAGGAGAAAATAAATAATGGCAGGAGAGGAAGAACGGGTAGAACTTAAATTCCGTGTATATGATGGCACGGATATTGGTCA
The DNA here is from genome assembly GCF_018873765.1 of Telopea speciosissima. Lineage (NCBI taxonomy): Eukaryota > Viridiplantae > Streptophyta > Magnoliopsida > Proteales > Proteaceae > Telopea > Telopea speciosissima. Next base: position 34,260,273 of record NC_057922.1, on the reverse strand, counting down.
TAATAACTACGTTGCATCTACTACTATTGCAACACTCAAGGAAAGGCTGGTGGCCGAGTGGCCTCAAGGTTAGATATATTTCCCCTGTGTTTTCTTTTTTTTTTTTTTTCTTTTAATTAAATGCTATCTGAATTTTTCATGGAATCTCATATCCTGAGACTATGTATGTCACATGGACTATTTGGCTTTACAATTTCCTCATTCCCATTGTTAATTACTTGCATCCACTGAACCAAAATTGCCCTTACATTACTGGTGCAGCTATTTCTTCTACAGGGATGGGTTTTATAGACTGTATCTCATATTTTAGTTGACTTCCATTAAAATAAGGAGAGCATGGTATCTCACATATATGGTGGGTTATATGCTTATCTTCAGGTAGAAATTATGTCTTGCTCTGTCCATGGGGCTGAGAGACTGAAAAATAAGATGCAACATTTAAAAATGAGAAGAAGACCAGGTTAGGAATGCATCAAATCCTTAAACGTGCAGTTATTTATCTTCCTTCAACAACCTTGGCAAGAAACAGGAAAACACAATTGACAGTCTTCATCATACATTGGGAAAGCAAGTTGTTACAATTGAGAGAAATGCTAGCTCTCTGGTTCTGGGTGTGGAGGATTGCTCAAGTGATTCTCATATTTCACCTTAAATGAATAAAGGTCCAGTTACATATATATAGAGAGACATACGGTTACACATCTACATCAATCCATATACAAGTGGACTCCAGAATATTCCTATGTAACCGCTGATGAGCTGGCATCTCTAATAGGTGGACTAGCATCCACAACACTGGGCTTGGCCCTTAGTTGACTTTTGTCTATCTCAGATGCTACCTATTGTTTAATCCTGATATCAGTCCTGTTTAGCCGTTCAGAAAATTAGTGAATTTTTAATATGCCTTGTTTACAAATATGAAAGGGAATCGTGCCTTTGTCTGTTTTTGATGGAATTTCCTGTTACTAAGAATCTTTCTATAAGTTACCCATTCACCATTTGATTGTCCATGTGTTTGAGATTTACCTTGCATTTATAAGTACGCAAGTGTGACTGATTCTTGCATTATTCCCATTACTTTCTGCATAATATATGAAGTTACAGATGCTTGTCATTTGAACTGAACACATTTATATATTTATTAACGTCTTTCCCTTACTATGTAATCCACCATGACCAAAAATAACTAATTATACATCTTCCTGGTTGTTCTGACTGGGCATCAGCATCCACCATCCATTTTAGATTGTCCATGGTGTAGTAGTTCGTTGATTGAGTATTTACCACATTGCCTCTGAATTGGTTTCTGCTATGTTTTCAATTCATTTTTATGTCTATTTTAGCATCTGGTGTCCTAATGAAGCCTTTCCATTGCCAGGCAAAACAGTCATTCCTAAGTCAGTAAATGATGTGAAACTCATATATGCTGGGAAAGTCTTGGAGAACAACAAGACACTGGCCGAGTCCAGAATAATCTTTGGTGATCAACCTGGTGGAGTTATTACAATGCATGTAGTAGTGCAGCCTTCTATATCCAAGAAGAAGACAGGTATATTGCGTTTCCTGTATGCTATAGGTTGAGTCTTTAGGGTTCAATTGTCATGTTCAAAAGTGATGCAGCACTTGAGGAACCATAGTACTTAACTAGTTAAAAACTCTGATGACTGGACAAAACTACCATGAAACATCTCCCAACTTCCCCTCTCTATGAAATAACATTGCAAATACACCTTGTGCACCTAAAGGTCTGGCAACTGTTCCTTCATGGTTTCCTTAAAAACGGGGAGCATTGTGGCAGGGTTCTTTCTGTAGTAAATGATGGCTGGTTTGCAACTTTAGGGGCTGCCTAATTAAGCAGTCTCTGCAGTTTCTAGACTGTGAATCCAGAGTCATGGTGCTTAACACCATCTCTGATAAACGATACAACATAGGTTTACTTGCCTCAACACAGTTTTGAACCACTGTAAAATTTGGTAGATAAGCTAAAGCTGATGTTTTTCTCCTAATATATGGTTTTAGTACCCCTTCAAGGTTATGAAGATATTTATCACAGTGCCACAACCCATGGGAATGACATTCTTCTGTTTGGTTGGTTGTAAACACAGACAAGAACGAGGAGGAGATGCCAAAGATGAACGCTTGCACATGTACAATCCTTTAATAAGACAAAGCCCTTCACAACACTTCTATTACCGAGCGAGCTAAGCAGATTCCCCCCTCCCCACTCAAAGTTTGCATTTTCCATTCTGTTATACAAAATTAGTTAGGTTCAATAGCCCCAACTTATCATCAAAGTTGGCCCATTTTTGTTATTTGTACTTGCTTCCTATGATGTTATTCTCCATATTGTAATCATTCTTGTACAAGTTAGCTCAAAATATATACTGCATGTTTGACCTCTCTTAAAACCGGAAGAAATAATGGGAAAGAGCCACTGTCAGTGTCGGGGAAAGGTGAAGGCATCATGTCATAAGATCCTTGAAACATGAAGGATTATTGTAACTTAGTATAGCCTATTCCACTGCTTAAATCTTAATAGAGTACAGGCATGTTTAAATATGCAATTCAACATTTAATCATTTATCGAGTCCAGAGCAACCACTGTAGTAACACATCCTGTTGATACATACTGTGTTTGAGGATTTATCAGTGCCATTGTAGAGGTGGTCAGCCTCGGACTTAATCCTAATGAGCACTGTTAGTTATTTCAACCCAATTTTTATCCTCTTCTATTACAGCACGGTACTGTAACGCATTGTGCAGTGGCTGCAGAGGCCATGTGCACCATGTGGGGCTCGCTGTGCCACGTGGCCTCTGCAGGACCACACGATGTGTTACAGCACCGTGCTGAAACAGGAGAGGATAACGATTCTATTTCTACCATACCCTCTTACTCAGATCATTCCTACCATGTTCTCTTTCTGGCTAGCACTGAGGAAGCTCCATATTGCTCCTCACTCAAGGTAACACAAAGGTGTACAAGCTGCATCTCAGAAATTAAAGTAACTGATCTATTTTTCTCAGAAAATAGCTCTTAATTAATAATCATGGGTAAGGAGGAGACTAATAAATTTTGATTTCCATTTCTCAAATCCTTTTTATCCAACACAATTTTAGAATTGTATAATGGTCCTAAAAAGTTTTATAACCTTGGACTTGGAGGACCTGTTGAGTACTGTTTTGGGGAGGGTCAGTTCGTATTACTTTGAAGAGTTTAAACGATCGGCAGAAGAATAATTGGGTCAGGGTCACAAATATCATGGCATTTATTTACTCTTGTTTTTTTGGTACATAACAAGGCTATTCATTCACGCGCTCCCAACGCCAACAGAAAAACAAACTACATAAAAGGATACTGAAAAAAGATAGGTAGCATGACCAACAGAAGGTTTGGGAACACAGAACTCAGACCGACGGAGCGGAAAGCGACCCGATCTCGCATGCCAAAGACCAAGTCATCCGGAGAAGGGGATGGGCGAAAGCCATTGCCCCAACTAAAATGCTGTCAACACAGCAATTGATAAGCGCATGCACTTTCGTGCCAATAGATAAGACCCCATAAGTGCCGAAAAGATCTGTGCCATCATGCCCATGCGAGCCGGTACATTGTCGTGCTGAGAAGAGCTTCGGCGAACGGTGATAGGGCCACAAGATCTGACTGGCGAGAGGGGAAATGGAGTCTGCCATTTCCATGGCGACACCAACGCCAGAACCGGCGTAACCTGCAAAACCAGAAAATAAAAAAGAAAAAGAAGGGGGTGAAACTTGGCACCACCCAAATAACATAGAAAAACCTTCTGCACCAAACACCTCGGCCTTGCTCACAACTAGCTTTGCCGATACAACCAACATCTGCGGGGACTGAAACTCCATCAGCATCAGCCACATCCCTCTGCCTATGGGGCTTCCGCCACCATCCATAAATGAAGAACTACCGAGAATGAACAACGCAGACCGATTCTTAAACAAATCTGAGAATAAAATGGGGGGCCAAGCGCTGGATTGGGCGAGGTCTTCCATGCTACAAGCAGGGGGACCAGGTTCGGTTGCATAGATGCCTTTGAAAGAGGATGGATCTAGGAGCTTGGAGGTACAGATGGTGAGGAGATTGTAAACCAAGTCCTCAAAAACACCCAAAACGAAGTTGAATCGGCAAAGGAACACGGCACCACCCACCGTCCACAACTCCTTCTGTAAACTACTTGAACACAGCTGGTGTTGGAGAATTCCGGGATAGGGGGTCTGAGATCAGAGGAGTGAGGTGAAAGGAAAGAAGAGGAAAGGGCGAGATCTGAGTTCTGGCGAGTAAGAGAGGAGATCTGATGAGTGAGAGAAGAAAGGAAAAAGTAGAAAAAAAAGGAACAAAGAAGCAAGTTCAAGGATCTGGTGATTGAGAGGAGAAAGGAAAGAGGAGGCTAGGGAGGAAATCACGCCACAAGGGCGGAGGAGGTCACGCCACTGCAGTGGAGCGTGTTCATGCCACAGGGGCGGAGGATAAGCTACATCTTGAGATGAGAAACCTGGTGCTAAACCTTGCCGGAGAAGAGAAGCTACGGTTCTGGTATGCGGCGGCTAAAGAAAACCCTAAGAGAAAGCGTCTGGAAGGGAGCGGTGCCCGTGACTGTTGAGTATCAATACCAATCATGGCATTTATTTACAAGTCATCACCAAATGTTCTTCCACTAGCTCCTGTTTTCATGGCTCTTCCCTGCATCCACTATCACACCCCGCCTTGGACAGCCCAAGCGTAGCATGAACTGATGCGGTCTCGCACCTAACCTAGCCAGGAACCTCTATGCAACACAGTTACCAAACATAAAAATAAAGAGATTCCAACAGCAGAAAGATAAGTATAAACAAGAATATTTACATTAAGTCCAACGAGGGACCATGTGGTATACCTATAAAGTATGAACAAGTTTATACCCCAAAAAGAAAAACCCATAATTGCAGACTTCCAAAAAAAGACTATCTACATAAGTATAAGTGTTATACACACATCAAGAAGAATATGAACATGTACAGCCTATCCCATCAAGCCCTCCTAAGAGAAAACACATAAATCACAGACACAGAACCCATCATGTTCCTCGGGCTCTGGGTCTGTGAAGTCCTCAAAGGCATCGTCCACGAACTCGTTATCGGGTAGTCCGTCACCTGCACAGTCATCTAAAAAGAGGATTTCCACGAGTGTGAGTTCACACTGAGCCCAATGAGGGGGAAAGCACACAGCATACAAATGCTGCATGATCATATATTTTAAAATGAAATCATCAATCACATTATATGATGCATGTTCAATTCTATTTTTTATTAATCCACCTAGCAAATAGACTAAGTCATTGGTATGAACTACGGTATTGACTCGATGAGTACTTTGAGTCACTTCACTTTATCGCCGCTGCACTCCCTCAGAAAATACAAGTAGGGAGCCCACCTCTACGCTTGGCACTTTGGCTCAAACCTTCGGGCAGACCCCGATAGTCAAGTACCCCTGACCCTGGGTTAATCCCTTTCTCTAAGCGTCAGTAACCCAACTACTCAGCACCTGAACCCCTGTTGGTAAGGGTTGTAGTTCGGGGTTCCCATCCTAACCATGATTGCTAGAAGATGACATGCTGTGTTCAAGAGTGTACTGTGTTCCATATACACATCCACTCAGGAATACAGGGTCACACAAATCATGTTATGCATATCCAATACAATATATTGTCCAACACACTACAATAGTTCACAACCAGCCATCACTAAAGGAATCACATCATAAGCAATATAGCAGTATCTTTATAGTAAATGGAACAATAATAACCCATACATCTTGATAGGTAAATTTACTTCTAGGCTTAAGACATAAGCACTAATAATGGAAGGTTCATACATATTAGAGAGATCAGATTTGAAATCCAAATACAAGCATATAGGAAATTAGATAGAAATCATCCAAACAACAAACACCCCACTCACCTTGGGTGTCTTAATCAAGCTACTCAACCAAGTGTCCAAAACCAAAAGGGAAAGAGTCCAAAGCAGGCTCAATGTCCTAAATACAAAGTTACAGAAAGGTTAGGGCACTTCCTAAAAGGCTAAAGCACCACCCCAACCCATCCAGGATCCCAAAAAGTCACTCAGGGGAGGCCGGAGCTTCTAGCTTCAGCAGTTCCGGTCAGCCTGCTCTGAAGAGCCAGCCCAAAAAATAGAGCCAAAATCAGCAACCTGTTTGACTGGGTTTTGTCCACCAGCCTATGTTCAGTCATCCAAGGGTCTTAGGGGGGAGGAAAGAACACCCATTAAGGGTCATTGTTCATGGATTGTATGTATGATCAAGGAATCATACATGCATTACACAATCTCAATCAAAATGGGAAGAATTTGAAGATGGATTTGGTGAGTTAAGTTGAAGCAACCCATGGCAGTAGCATTTAAGCTAAAATGAGGTAAACTAAACATGGATTGAACTAAATACAGATTAGGAACTTACCTATTGATGAATTAGAAGGGATTTGGAGGAGGAAAATCAAACATGCAAGCACTTTAAGAAGGTTTCCAAGCCGAAATCACAAGCTTTATACACACCAAAAGCAGCCCCAACGTTTTCAGCATTCTAAGCTTTGAGAAATGATTTCTCAAAGCTTAGAGCCATATATATATGTGGCCCCAAGGGCATGTTTGTTTAAGTGTTGAATTAGAATGAGTTTTTCCTTGATTCTAGAATGTGATTCCAAGCCTTAGTAGAAGCCGATTCTGAGATAAAATTATTAATACATAAGTTATTAATATGCCGGGGTCATACCGATACGACACAGGGTTTTACAAGATTTGATCGCATGGAACCCGCGAGGTACGGCAAGGAATCGAGCCGGCACGGCCAATCATGGTGGTAACTAATTCAAAGCTGGCCGAAACAAGCATAAAATAATTAAGTTATTTTAATTCTAAAACAGGTGTTATTACCTAATGTTCGGTGTTTGAGTTAAAATAATACCGCAAGCGTACTGGTCAATCGCAGCTACGGGTCGAACACGAGGAGATATACGACACTCTATTTAACTAACTTAAAAGTAATGCAAAGTGAATCAAATTAAAGTGTTAAATTAAACTAATTAAACTAATGAAAATTAATGCATCCTAACTCATAAGCATCTAACAAAATTAAGGGATTAAATTGGCATCCTAACACATGAGCATCTAACCTATCAAACTAAAGCGAATTGAAAGGAATAAAAATGCAGCCACACATAATAACCACATAAAAAGAAATAAGAGAATAAAAGTGCATCCACAAACCACGACCATATGAAAAAAAATAAAAGAAATAGAGGGAGAAGAAGAAGATAGAGAGAGATATAGGAGAGGGAGAATGAGATTAAGGCTTTAGAGAATGAGATACTTTGATGTGCTTGAATACTTGAATAAACTCACCATGCCTTCCTCTTCTAAATCTCCATGTCTTGTCATCAACATAGGAACATAGACTAGGAAGCTTTAAACTAAAACTATTACAACCATTAAACTAGACTTATGAAATCAAAACTAAGAACTTGAAAGAAACTAATCTTATGAAATCAAAACTAAAAACTAGAAAGCCAAAAATCATAATTTAGAAGGAAAAGAAGAGAAGAAATTTTACTAATTAATGAGCTAAAAATTGAATTAAAACTAAACTAAAACTAACTTAAAAATTGAACTAGAACTAACTGCTTACAACTCAAAGGACAAGGGGTACTTATAGGGGGAAGAGAGGAGAAGAGAGAAGAGAGAAGTGTAGGAGAAATATTCCCTAAGAAAAGAGAATATTCTCTTCTCTTTCCTCCTTTACATTGCCTTGAATCCTAAGAAAAAAGAAAAAAAATAGAAAGAGGGAGATAAAAGAATCCTAGATACATAAACTTTCTATTTATTAAAAAGTAACTTTCTAATTTTAACTTATGCTTCCTTTTCTTTGTAGATATCTTCTCCAAGCAATGAGATCAAGGCATCTTTGACTTTTCAACCTTCCATAGATGAGAGAATATCTTTCAAAAGAAATCTATCCCAAATAGAATTTCAAAAGTGCCCTTGAAAAGTTGGAGGAGAGAGTGAGAGTGATGACTAGGATTCCACTCAACCAAATAACAAAATCCCCAATGTGTCCTCTAAAAATCGTGGGGCATTAAATGCAGCCCAATAAAAATCGTGGACACCTTGTGGGCCTTCAAAACTATGGAATCTAGTGGCAGTGTGGGTCCCTCCATGTGGGTAGCAATCCTTCTCTCTCTTCAAGAATGCAAAATTGCTGAAACGGCCATGTACTTGCAGTAGATCTCCACCATTGCTTAGAAATATCTTCTATAATGTCAAAAATGTACTTGGACAGTGGTAGAATGACTATGGGCTTGCACTACAGCTCCTTTCTGACTCATTATCCTTTCTTGGGCTGAAAAAAATAATCAACTGCATGGAGGCCTAAACGGATGCGTACTTGCATTCCATCACGTCCATTTTGCTCCAAATTTAGTCCCATTTATAGCCATGGAAAGAAAAATGATAACTTTACGTGTAAATTGGGACATGCAGCTCCCGATAGTACAGAATAGCCCAAAACCTAAAAAACACAAGAAAGCACCAAAGTAACTCTGTCCAATGTGGTAAAATGTATGTTATATGCCCTAAGATTTCACACATAAATGTGCTCATCATTCGGCATCCAACACAGATAATTTTTGCAAGTGGTCCGCCAAACATCTCTCACATGTAAACCTTACATGCGACGGGCCACAGGGTTCCTCGGATTACATCAGGGCCGTGTTCGATGGTTCCTCAGTACAAGGTGTTGGTGCAGGTTTGTTTCAACGACAGGCAATGCCCACAACGCGGAGACGGTCATGGCACTTAAAATCGCACCCGTAGGACCTAATATTTCAAAAAAATTAAATTAGGCCTGATTTTATGAGGTGGGTCTCACACTGCCCCCTCCATATAAAAATTTCATCCACGAAATTGCCATACCTGGAAGACTGAATAGACGAGGATATTTCACCCGCATAGAATCTTCACGGTCCCACGAGGCTTCTTCAGGCGAATGATTACTCCATTTGACTTTGATGGAAGAGATTGTACGGTTTCGCAAGTTGTGTTCCTTGAGCTCCAAGATCTCCTCAGGCACCTCCTCATAGGTTAAGTCAGGAGTAAGCTCATCGGGCTGTTGCATCAAAACATGAGCCGTATCATACACGTACTGCCTCAACATGGATACATGAAAGACGTCATGGATGCCAGCTAGAGATGGTGGCAGTGCGAGCTTGTAGGCAACCAGTCCAACTTTCTGCAGTATCTCAAAGGGACCAATAAATCTTGGGCTCAACTTTCCTTTCTTTCCAAATCGAACCACTCCCTTGGTCGGTGATACCTTGAGAAAAACTTTCTCACCAATTTTGAATTCTAAATGTCGTCTTCTTTTATCGGCATAGCTTTTCTGCCAGGACTGTGCTGCTTTGATCTTCTCCTTGATGAGATCTCCTTTCTCACAAGTGTTTTGTATCAATTTTAGCCCAAATATATGCCGCTCTACAACTTCATCCCAATACAAGGGAGTGCGACAAGTCCTGCCATAAAATGCCTTAAAGGGTGACATCCCAATGGTTGCTTGATAGTTGTTGTTATAGGCAAACTCTATCAAGGGTATGTGGTCATCCCAACAACCACCCATTTCCATCACATATGCCCTGAGCATGTCTTCCAAAGTTTGTATTGTTCTTTCAGATTGACCGTCAGTCTGCGGGTGATGTGCCGAGCTAAGCTTCAAATTCGTACCCATCGCTTTTTGTAAACTTTCCCAGAATCTAAATGTAAATCTGGGATCTTTGTCTGATACGATACTTACTGGTACTCCATGCAAACGAACCACATTGAGGATATATAACTTTGCTAACTGGTCCATGGAGTAAATGAGTTTCATTGGAATGAAATGAGTTGTTTTAGTTAATCGATCAACAACAACCCATACAGTATCCAGACCCTTCCTGGTACGGGGTAAACCAGTAACAAAGTCCATAGTTATGTGCTACCATTTCCATTCCAGTATGAGTAGTGGTTGCAGTAATCCTTGTGGCCTCTGTATGACAGCTTTGACTTGTTGGCAAACCAAACACTTAGACATATAGGTTGTCACATCGTTTTTCATTCCATTCCACCAAAAATATTGCTTCAGGTCCTAATACATTTTCGTACTACCTAGGTGTATAGAGAGTAGATTGGTGTGCTTCTTCTAAAATCATATCCTTCCAGTTACCTCTGCAGGTACACACAACCGGTTCTTGTACATAAAAACACCTTCAGTAGTCAATGTAAAATCTGCATCCTTCTGTGTCCCCTCACGAATTTTATTTATTATTTTTTGAAGTTCAACATCAAAAGGCTGTACTGATATTATCTGAGCTCTAAGTGTCGGCTGCACAGTGAGTACTTATAGCAATCCACCGGTATCACCATCTACAAATCCCAATTCCATCTTTATAATTTCCTTCATCAAATGCTCCTCAACAAATAATTTGTTTAGTGACCCACCTGGCGACCTTCTACTGAGGGCATCGGCCACCACATTAGCTTTACCTGGATGATATTGAATTTCACAATCATAGTCTTTCACAAGTTCAAGCCATCTTCTCTGTCTCATGTTAGTTCTTTCTGAGTGAAGAAATACTTGAGGCTCTTATGATCTATAACTATCTCTATTTTGTCCCCATACAAGTAGTGCCTCCAAAATTTTAATGCAAAAACTACACCTGCCAGCTCCAGGTCATGTGTGGGGTAATTTTTGTCATATTCCTTTAGTTGTCGAGAAGCATATACAACTATCTTTCCGTGTTGCATCAAAACACACCCCAAACCTGTATTCGAGGCATCTGTGTATACTACCATTCCACCTGTGGCATCTGGTATTGTTAATACTGGGGTTGTTACTAGTTTCTTCATGAGCTCGTGAAAACTATTCTCACACCCTTCGGACCACTCAAACTTAACACCTTTCCGTGTGAGTCAGGTCATAGGCGCTGCTATTCTAGAGAAATTTTTAATAAATCGCCTATAATAGCCAGCCAGCCCTAGAAAACTTCTTATCTCTATTACAGTTTTTGGGCTTTCCCAGTTCAATACTGCTTCTACTTTGCTAGGATCAACTTCAATCCCCCTGGCTAAAACTACATGGCCAAGAAACACCACCTGAGATAACCAAAATTCGCATTTACTAAACATGGAGAATAGTTGTTTGTCTCTTAACCGTTGTAACACGAACTTCAGGTGCTCTGCATGCTCCTCTTTATTCTTGGAGTAGACGGGAATATCGTCGATAAACACGATCACGAACTTGTCTAACACATCATGGAAGACTCTATTCATGAGGTCCATAAATGCGGTTGAAACATTCGTGAAACCGAATGACATCACCAGAAACTCATAATGGCCGTACCGAGTCCGAAAGGCCGTCTTGCTAATGTCGCCTTCTCTAACTCTCAACTAATGGTATCTGATGAGTACATTTATGTGTGCTACTTCATTTGATGGTTAGATTCCTCTATGTGTTTTATGGACCCTTTGATCTTTTGGCTAGTAGTTGAGACCAATTTGTTTATGGCAAGGCAAGGCATAAAATTGAAAGCGAAAGAAAAAAATAAATAAATAAAGGAAAGTGGAATTCCTTGGGACTAGATAGGGCACTGTGCCTCATGAAGCAGGGTGACTTGATCAAAATTCCTTAGAAGGAAACTCAAAAAAAAAAAAAAAAAAAACTCTTGCATCAATGTCTCAATGTCTTATGGATATATGCAAAAAGCGAAGCTACCAAGTATTTGGGTGTCTGGAGTATGCTCCACTATGTCATTCAGGGAACAGTAGTAGAATAGAAATAGAGTTTATGTTGAGAAAGGAAAAAAAAAAAAAAAACTTTTGCCTTAATGCCTGAAAAGAAAGTATGGTTAAAAATACTCAATGCCTAAGTCTTTGGTTCCATCGATGCTATGAGTGGTTTACTTGAAGGTGAGTAGTGTTCAGAAAATATGAGGAGATCCCTTGACCTTGATGCATGCTTGTTACTTGAATTGATGTGGGGTGATAAAATTCAAGTGTGGGGGAATCTTTGGCTCCTTGATCTTTAGTTGAGTATTTCTTTGAGATTGTGTGCACTATCTTACTTATGCCATGAGAAAATTTTACATCATTCTTTTTTATTTATTGAATTTTGGGTGTATATTCACTGCAAACACCCACGAGACACAACTCGTCCACTAGGGATAACCTAAGGGTTTAAAGACTTGTTGCACATGCTAAGTGCAACCCTGATCCCTACGAAAGTGAGTTAGGATTTTCTGCATTCTAGATTAGTTTTTCTTTTGCTTTACTTGAGGACAAGTAACGTTCAAGTGTGGGGGAATCTGATGAGCACATTTATGTGTGAAATCTTAGGACATATAGCATACAATTTACTACATTAGACAGAGTTACTTTGGTGATTTCTTGTGTTTTTCAGGTTTTAGGTGAATTCTTGTGAAAATGGAGCAAAAGATGCTAAGAATAGCCGGAAGCGCCCAGGAGTCGAGAAAATCGAGTTTGGATTGAGCAGTGAAAGAATCATGCTAATCAATCAAATTTGAATGTGATTACAGTGGGCCCCTTAGCATAATTCTGAGGTGTTAATAGTATGGATGCGTAGCCCGTCGAGGCAACTTCGCAACAGTTCAAACAACACTTGATTCCGAGTTGAAACAAAGAAGTTACGGCCGTTTTCGTGGACAGAGGTTTATTTATAATTATTGACAATCGGCTGGGGATAAAATAAAGCAAAAGTTCGGATTCCAAGGGCCTTAGCAAAATTATTAGAAATTATCTTTCTGTCAACTGAAAGATTCCATTTGGAAGGCTCTGGAGCAGTCCAACTTCAACTTGAGATATCTTGGGCTCCCGAATTCCAAATTGAACGAAAATTGGGTCTATTTTGGGTGATTTTTCATAAGAAATACAACAGTGAGGCCCATATAAGCATCCCATGCTCCACGTTTTTTAAAGGACAGATTTGATATTTTATTAATTGTGAGTGGAATCCTAGTCATCACCCTTGCTCTCTCTCTCCTCCAACTTTTCAAGGGCACTTTTGGAATTCTACTTGGGTTAGATTTCTGTTGAAAGATATTCTCTCATCTATGGAATGTTGAAAGGTCAAAGATGCATTGATCTCATTGCTTGGAGAAGATATCTACAAAGAAAAAGAAGCACAAGTTAGAATTAGAAAGTTACTTTTTAATAGAAGGTTTATGTATCTAGGATTCTTTTCTCTCCCTCTTTCTATTTTTTTCTTTTTTCTTGGGATTCAAGGCAATGTAAAAGAGGAAGGAAAAGAGAATATTCTCTTTTCTTAGGGAATATTTCTTCTACACGTCCCTCTTCTCTCTTCTCCTCTCTTCCCCCTATAAATACCCTTACCCTATCCTTTGTAATGTTGCTCATTAATTAGTGAAATTTCTTCTCTTCTTTTCTTTTTAAATTGTGATTTTTGGCTTTCTAGTTTTTAGTTTTGATTTCATAAGATTAGTTCTTTCAAGTTCTTAGTTTTGATTTCATAAGTCTAGTTTAATGGTTGTAATAGTTTTAGTTTAAAGCTTCCTAGTCTAAGTTCCTATGTTGATAACAAGACATGGAGATTTAGAAGAGGAAGCCATGGTGAGTTTATTCAAGTATTCAAGCACATCAAGGTATCTCATTCTCTAAACCCTTAATCTCATTCTCCCTCTTCTCTATCTCTCTCTATCTTCTTCTTCTCCCTCTATTTCTTTTATTTTTTTTTATATATGGTCGTGGTTTGTGGATGCACTTTTATTCCCTCATTTCTTTTTATTTGGTTATTATGTGTGGCTGCATTTTTATTCCTTTCAATTCGCTTTAGTTTGATAGGTTAGATGCTCATGTGTTAGGACGCCAATTTAATCCCTTAATTTTGTTAGATACTTATGAGTTAGGATGCATTAATTTTCATTAGTTTAATTAGTTTAATTTAACACTTTAATTTGGTTCACTTTACATTACTTTTAAGTTAGATAAATAGAGTGGCGTATATCTCCTCGTGTTCGACCCGTAGCTACGATTGACCCGTACACTTGTGGTATTATTTTAACTCAAACAGTATCCCGACCTTAGATCTATCTTTGAGAACACCTTGGCACCTTGGAGTTGATCGAAAAGATCATCAATTCTGGGTAGAGGGTACCGATTCTTAATCATTAATTTATTCAACTCTCGATAATCGATACACATCCACATACTGCCGTCCTTCTTCTTAACGAATAGTACCGGAGCACCCCAAGGTGATACACTTGGTCTAATAAATCCTTTCTTTAGTAAGTCTTGTAACTGAATTTGCAGTTCTTTCAATTCACTTGGTGCCATTCTATAGGGCGCCTTTGACTTTGGAGCAGCCCCGGGGAGTAAGTCAATCACAAATTCTGTTTCCCTAACTGCTGGCAACCCAGACAAGTCATCAGGGAAAACATCAAGAAATTCCTTCACAATTGGAATTTCCGATATAGGCCTAACCTTCTTCTCAGTATCCATTACCGAGACGAGGTATCCTTGGCATCCCTTATCAAGCATCTTCTTCATCTGGAGTGCCGATATAATTGTTTTTCTCAGTTTCTTCTTCTGGTCACCGACAAAAACAAACTCACTAGCATCCTTAGGCTTAAATAAAATCTCTTTCTTATCACAATTTATATTTGCCTTGTGTGCCGATAACCAATCCATACCCAAAATGACATCAAAGTCGGTCATATTGAGTTGAATCAAATGTGTAATCATAGTTCGATCAGAAATCAGTACATTACATGGTTCATACACAATGCCAAGCTTAACCACCGTCCTGGTGGGTGTACTAACATTTAACTCTTTAGTTAATTTCTTAGGCAATATGCCCATTCTCCTTGCAAAGGACGAAGATACAAATGAATGTGTGGCACCCGTGTCAAATAAAGTAAACGCCAGTGATGAACAGATAAAGATGGTACATGTCACCACATCTTGATTTGCCTCAGCTTCTTCCACTGTCCCTGAATACACTCGGCTCTGGGTCCTGTTGCCTTGACGCTACTGAGGATTGGAAATAGATCTCCGAACATTGCATTCCCTTGCAAACTGACCTGACCGGCCACACTTGTAACACTTATCTTCTTGACCATTTGTTGATGCTGCAGTCCCTGTGGCTGTAGAATTTGTATGAGCTGGCTTAGAATTCTGACCAGACGATCCTGCTCCTCTTTTCCGATACTGCGAGGAAGATGATCTATAGTGAGGGGTTCTCGAGAACTTGTTGTACTTGCGATCCGAGAACGGCATGGTTCTTTTTCCAATACCCCTTTGTCCAACAAAGTTCTCCCTCTGCTTGTCTTCGAATCCCTTAGTTGTTTGGACCACCTCAAAATAGCCTTGAGCCCTATGGGCTACCATAACATGGCCGATGGAAGGCCTTAACCCATCTTCAAACTTTCTCACCTTAGCCTCGTCAGTCTTCAGATGCTCAGGAGCAAAAAAGAAAAGTTCCTCGAACATCTGCTGATACTCTAGGACTAACTTCGGTCCCTGGCTCAATTATGTGATTCAACTTCTTTCCTCCTTCTAACAGAACTAGGGAAGTAATTTTTCAAGAACTCTTCCTTAAATATCTCCCAGGTCAACTGAGAGTGAGCAGCGGCCAATATAGGCTTGGTTGTCTGCCACCAAGCCTCCGCTTCATGCTAGAGTTTATACCTAGCACACTATAGCTTCTGTGCCTCAGTACAACCCAAAAACTTAAACGCTTTCTCCATTTCCTTCACCCACCTCATTGGTTGGAGGGCGTCCTTAGTAACACCACCAAAGGTGAGAGGTTGAATTTTTAGGAACCTCTCCATCATACGAGATGTAGCATCATTCATAATCTTTGGAGGAGCCGGTGCCGCTCCCTATGGCACATTTGCAGTGGGATTAACAGGTGGAGGTGGCACATTCTGCGTATTCCCTCGCATTTGGACTGTGACGGTGGCCATAAACTATTGTTGTTGTCGCTGCATTTCTTGCAGAATACCACATCTGTAGTTGTTGCTGCCCCATCATACCAGCCACAATGTTAGCAACATCTTGAGCAGTGAGAGAAGTTGGTGCATTTGATGTTCCCGCCGTCGGTTGATTTCCTCCACTAGGCCCAGACGAGGAGGGCATATTGAAACGTTTCCGAGCTCCCGTCGGAAGTTGAGGTTCAGTTGGAGGTAGCACCATGATTTTTTTTAAGAAAAGAGTTGGAACACTAATGATGGGGTTGATTGAAGTAGAACGTGTTCTAAACCTGATCCTCCCTGATGGATTTAGACACAACATTACTATATAGCACAGAAGATTTCAAGTGTGATATAACATTTGGAGGATGGAGGGTAGATGGATTTGCAGAACAATAATCACAGTTGAGTATCATAAGAATACAAATAAGCATCCAAAGAGATAGAAATAATGATACATGCTTGAATTTAAACGCATTTATATAAGTGCATATACCTGACTACTTTAAATTGCAAGAAGTTGCAGGTCAAGTTCTAAGTTAAACTTTCCCCATTCTTGTGCTATTATGATTTGCCACTGCTCCTCAGCCACTCAGATATAGTGTGCATGCTCCTTCACTTCACAGTCCTATATGATTCTTCGGCTTCCCTAAGTACCCTTCTTGCATTTGCTATGATTCTATTTATTTGACAAATTCTCCTCCTCAACTGGCTTATATATAAAATGGTACTCAATAGGCTAATTCTTAGAGGGTTCTTCTATTTAGATAAAGCCTATAGTTTATCTCAAACATCTCTTCTCTAACCCCCTCTACTAGGTTAAGGAAATACCAACGCTCTTCAAACTCAAAGGTGTCAGCAAACGATATGTGCTGCCTCAATCGTTTCCTTACTTCAACTCTTGCTCTCTCAAGGTGGCTTATCCTTCTCCTAAGCCTCCTTGGATGCTTCATAAATGCTTGGGTAAGCTGTGCCCATGTGTGCAACCATTTCCTGTTGCAGGTTGGCGGCCATTAGTTTACCTAACCATATTAGGAGATTTTTTTTTTTTCACCAAGAGCACTAATAACTTCAAAGGACAGATATCAACAAATCTAAAATTTAAATTAGCACCACTAGTTGTAACTCACGTAATGCATACTCCAAGTAAATAAATGAAAGAAAATAAAAATAAGGGAGGCCCTAATGGAGATCCAATATGAAAACATATATATTTATACGAAGGTTGAATAACCTATCATACTAGTTTTTTATTTATTTATTTATTTATATATATGGGTATTATGAAAGAGGGTTTTTTTTTTTTTTTAAAAAAAACATAAATGTTTTATAAGTATTGAATATTCATGCATATATTTTTTTTTTCAAGTTATTTCAATACCTATTCATTTGTTTACATGCATGTGTACATGTAGGTACCTTATTAGTATGATTCTTTTTTCTTTTTTTTTTTTTTTGTAAACATGGGTAAAGATTTACTAGGGGTGGGCAAAAATGTGGGGTCCAAAAAGTGCAGGCCCCACCCTTCTCCCCCTTTTTTTTTTCTTTTTTTTTCTTTTTTCCTTTTTTTTTTTTTTTTTTTTTTTTTTTAATATTTTGGGCTAGCCTGCCTTCTAGGCCAAATGGGCCTGTCAGCCAGTTGGCCCTTGCTGGATTTTAAAAAAAAACGACTTTAAGGTTGCTGCCTCTATTTCCCTCTTCTCCTCTTGTTCTCTTCTCTCCCAAGAGCTCACAGCTAGGCTTCCCAACTTGGGGATTTCACCCCTAGGGCTTCTACAACTTGATTTCAAACTTCCATCTTCATTTTCAAGGATCCAAATCCTTGTAGGTATGTCTTCAACCCATCCCCATACTTCTCTTCCCCTCTTTTTTTTCAAGTTTCTTCTTTTTTTTTTTTTTTTTTTTTGTTCTTTTTTTTCTTTGAAACACAATGGGTTATGGCATACCCTAACCTTTGAATTTTTCTTGAATCTACAGGGGTTTAACACCATCAAGGCTCTTCTACCACCAATTTCAAAGATTCTAAACCTATTGGTAAGTCTTACCACTACATTTCCTAAAAGAAAACAGGGTTTTTTTTTTTTTAACATCTTCACTTCTCTTTGCAACCTCCCTTCAATTTGTTTCTTTGTCTTGGGTGTTACATTGTATTGCATTCCATAGGTTTGAAAAATACCCATTTTTTACTCTGTAGAATCTAGCTTGTTACTTTCATGCACATAAGTTGTATGATGAATTGCTTGAACTAAGTCTTGTATGCCATTGTATGTTGTTTTTTTTTTTTTTTTTTTTAAGTTGTGGTGTTTGGATATACATATATATATTTTTTCTTTGCCTTCCTATGTGAAGGGGACACCTATGGTATATATGTGATTACATTTTTCTTTGTTTAGCAAGTTCCCAAAACAATGAATTTTGGCTTGTTTTATAGTCTATTAATGCCAAACACTGATTTCCCTAGGCTAACCACCCAACTCCTTACAATCAACTTAGACCTTTGATGAGGTAATTGTGCTTGTTTCCACACTAAACCTATGCTGTCCACTCTTATTAATACAGCGCAAAATACTCAAATCACCAATTACATGACCCAAATATATCTTTCTTAAATGCCTATAACCAATAGCATTGTTTTCTCTTTTTTTTCTTATAAGCATTTCTCCTTGTTTTGCTTATCATATTTCTTTTTTTTTCATGCCTATAACCAATAGCATTGTTTTCTCTCTTTTTTTTATAAGCATTTCTCCTTGTTTTGCTTGTCATATTTCTTTTTTTTTCAAGCTTCATTCTTGATAATGGTAAGCTAATCTTGAGCATTTTATTTAGTATTCTAAATAAGTTGTGGTTGTACTTAGCATTCTTCAACCTAAAAATTCGGCTTTGGCTAATGTACTCTTCCCTTTATACATCATTTCTTACAACTTATATCTTCCTTTATTTCTTATTGCAGGTTGGAGACAATGAATCCGAATGAAAACAATGAGTTGGTTAGGATGGATATTGGCATCCCGCTTTAGCGGAGGAAGTAAGATACCAACATTACTATGGAGGCAAACCTATTGACTTGGAGCGGAAAGTTGTGACCAAGGATTTCGAAAGGTTCAAGGTCCAGGAAAGGTTCGAGAAGTTGGGATCGGGTCCCATGCTAGATCTTGATGATCCATGCTACCCCAAACTAGTGAGAACTTTCTACAACAATCTCACCCACACCTATGAGAACAGCGAATTCGTGATTAGCAGCTCCTTGTAAGCATCGCGCTTCTAATTTAACACCAGTCAGCTTTCAGCCATTCTAGGGGTCTCCAACGATAGAACATGGTCATATTGTCCTCTCATGACTGAGCCAGAAGAATTCTTTGAGGGAGATGAGTACGAGTGCACCTTTGCCACCCTTACTGAGGGGAGATCTCTGACCAAAGTGAAGTCAGAGTTGGAGTACACACCTTCAGCCCGGATCATCTAGAGGATTGTCAGCTACAACATCCTCCCCAGAGCAGGTCACTTTACTAAGGTCTCTCCTCTTAATGCCTTTTTTACCTGCTGCATTTATTGTAACTATCAAATCAGCCTTCCTTACCTACTGATGAGGACCATGGCATTGCATGGGGATGACCCAGGTGCCGGTAACTTACCCTATGAGAGGTTACTTACTAAGGTCTTCAAGCACTTTAATGTGTGTTTCTTGGAACAAGAAGTACTGAGAAAGAAATCAGTAAATTTCACCAAGGCCACACTCTCAAAAATGAACATGGATATGACCTACATATCCCCAGTGGCAACCCTAGAAAGTGTAGAGGGAGGAAGGGAAGAGGGAGGTGAGGGACAGGCTGAGACCAATCAGGGGGTTAGTTCTCATGCGGGCGAATCTTCATTATCAGTACTTCCTACTAACGAGAGTCAAAGATGGAGTTGGCTTGCGGGTCGCTTAGACACCATCGAGGGGATGGCAAAGCAGTGTTTGGAGGAGAACCGGGGTCTCAACACCTGGATGACAGCCATGGAGAGGCAGATGGCGAAGTGGAGATCATGCTTTCCGCCACAGCCACCACCGCAGTAGAGGCAGTCCAGCTTGCCATTATGTTCTTTTTTTTTTTAAACTTTTTCTTTTGAAAATGATTTGTAATCAGCAATATGTACTGCTGAATTTTTATGTTTTGTACTAGACTTTTAACACTACATCCAGCAACTCTAAGCTTCTTTTTTTTTTTTTTTTTTGTATTGGGAACACTTATTGGTTAAGCACCAACATAGTTACTCTTATTAAAATCTATTTGTTTCTAAAATTTATTCTTGTCATAGTAGTTTTTACAGGCATCAAACAAGTACCTACCCTATCTCTATTACCTACGATAGTTTTTAGTTTGGATTTTTTATTTAATTATAAATACAGGTTTACAATAATCCTAATGAACCAAAATAACATTTCATTGGTATAACGTATGCTGATAAAAGTGGAGCACATGCGCTTTGATACCAAGTTGTCACACCCCTC
This sequence comes from Telopea speciosissima, assembly GCF_018873765.1. Lineage (NCBI taxonomy): Eukaryota > Viridiplantae > Streptophyta > Magnoliopsida > Proteales > Proteaceae > Telopea > Telopea speciosissima. The sequence goes on along the minus strand of NC_057922.1, from coordinate 34,239,735 downwards.
CTTAGACAGCCCAGGCGTAGCATGAACCGATGCGTTCTTGCACCCAACCTAGCCCGGAAGCTCTGTGCAGCACAGTTACCAAGCATAAAAATAAAGAGATTCCAACAATAGAAAGATAAGTATAAATAAGAATATTTACATTAAGTCCAACGAGGGACCATGTGGTATACCTGTAAAGTATGAACAAGTATATACCCCTAAAAGAAAAACCCATAATTACAGACTTTCAAAAAAAGACTATCTACATAAGTATAAGTGTTATACATACATCAAAAAGAGTATGAACATGTACGGCCTATCCCATCAAGCCCTCCTAAGAAAAAGCACGTAAATCACAGACATAGGACCCGTCATGCTCCTCGAGCTCTAGGTCTATGAAGTTCTCAAAGGCATCGTCCACGAACTTGTTATCAGGTAGTCCATCACCTGCACAGTCATCTAAAAAGAGGGTTTCCATGAGTGTGAGCTCACATTGAGCCCAATGAGGGGGAAAGCACACAGCATACAAATGATGCATGATCCCCCATATTTTAAAATGAAATCATCAATCACATTGTATGATGCATGTTCAATTCTATTTTTTATTAATCCACCTAGCAAACAGACTAAGTCATTGGTATGAATTAGGGTATCGACTCGAGGAGTACTTTGGGTCACTTCACTTTATCGCCGCTGCATTCCCTCAGTCAATACAAGTAGGGAGCCCACCTCCACGCTTGGCACCTTGGCTCAAACCTTCGGGCAGACCCCGATAGTCAAGTACCCCTGACCCTAGGTTAATCTCTTTCTCCAAGCGTCAGTAACCCGACTACCCATCACCTGAACCCTTGCTGGTAAGGGTTGTAGTTCGGGGTTCCCATCCTAACCATGATTGCTAGATGATGACACGTTGTGTTCAAGAGTGCACTGTGTTCCATATACACGTCCTCTCAGGAACACAGGGTCACACAAATCATGTTATGCATATCCAATACAATTGTCCAACACACCACAATAGTTCACAACCAGCCATCAGTAAAAGAATCACATCATAAGAAATACAGCAGTATCTTTAAAGTAAATGGAACAATAATAACCCATACATCATGATAGGTAAATTTACTTCTAGGCATAAGACATAAGCACTAATAATGAAAGGTTCATACATATTACAGAGATGAGATTTGAAATCCAAATACAAACATATAGGAAATTAGTAGAAATCATTCAAACAACAAAAACCCCACTCACCTTGGGTGTCTTGATCAAGCTACTCAACCAAGTGTCCAAAACCAAAAGGGAAAGAGTCCAAAGCAGGCTTAATGTCCTAAATACAGAGTTACAGAAAGGTTAGGGCACTTCCTAAAAGGCTAGAGCACCACCCCAACCCATCCAGGATCCCAAAAAGTCACTCAGGGGAGGCCGGAGCTTCTAGCTCCAGAAGGGCCGGTCAGCCTGCTCTGAAGAGCGAGCCCAAAAAACAGAGCCAAAATCAGTAACCTGTTTGACTAGGTTTTGTCCACCAGGCTATATTCAGCCATCCAAGGGTCTTAGGGGGGAGAAAAGAACACCCATTAAGGGTCATTGTTCATGGATTGTATGTATGATCAAGGAATCATACATGCATTACACAATCTCAACCAAAATGGGAAGAATTTGAAGATGGATTTGGTGAGTTAAGTTGAAGCAATCCATGGCAGTAGCATTTAAGCTAAAATGAGGTAAACTAAACATGGATTGAACTAAATACAGATTAGGAACTTACCTATTAATGGATTAGAAGGGATTTGGAGGAGGAAAATCAAACATGCAAGCATTTTAAGAAGGTTTCCAAACCAAAATCACAAGCTTTGTACACACCAAAAGCAGTCCCAACGTTTTCAGCATTCTAAGCTTTGAGAAATGATTTCTCAAAGCCTACACTACAAGAAAAAGGGTCATTTATGACAGAATTTTTACTATGGAATTTTTTTTTCCATCCTAATAAGTGTTATTTACAACAGAAATATAATTCCATGGTTACATGTCCCATCTTTTCTGACACTACTATATTTCCGTGGTTACAAATTTCGTAGTGACTGGATTCATGGTACCGTGGTGAATATTTATATTATTACCACTGAAATTAAATTCCATGGTTAAAAATAGCATTCACGACAGTAAGAATTTATAGTTTAACACGGTAAAATAATTCCATGGTAAATAGTCCATTTCTCTTAAAACAACGGAATAATTGGTCCATGGTATTAAGTTTATAAATGGCCCGGTAATTACTCAATCCATCGTATTAGTTTTCCACCCCTAAACAATTTTTCCTTTTTTTAATTTTGTTTTCCCGCTGTGTTTTTTTTTCCAGTTCCCGCGTAGAAATCAATATTGACTCATGAATCTCTCTCACTCTCGCCATGTACTAACACATGCTCCTTCTCTCTCGCCCTCAATCTCTCACCGATCCTCTCATATCTGTTGCCCACTGTTTAATCTCTCCTGCCCTCAATCTCTCACTAATCCCACTCGGTTACGAATTCCCCTCTCATCTGTCTCGCCCTTATCCTGTTTATCTCACAGTTTTCTCTTGTTCATCTCTTTGATTGGGAGTCATCCTCTAGACGCTTAAAACCCTAATCCAGGTTACCTCTGTCTCTCTCTCTCTCGATTCTTTCAAGTTGGAGAATGTTTTGCATAGAACGCTGATATCTATTTTAGATTTATTGATCGCAGGTCACATTTTTCCACAGCTGAAGTTCTGGGCAAAGTTCGATTTGTGTAAACTGGAAACTTTGGCATTCTAAGATCGTACGGACCCAGGTAGAGCTCTTCAAATTTTACCATGTCAAGGTCACAAAATCATCAAATGATCATTATCGTTTTCTATTGACAAATGTGCAAACTGTTTCTAATTGTATATTGAGGATAACCTGGTTGCATCAATAAATATGCAATCTGATTGTACTAGGAATCACACCAATAGACAAGTTACCATCCTTCTTTCTAGACAGGCGATCATGTCTTTGAGTTTTTAGGATATCTGGAAATCATATCAATTTTAGGATCGTTTGGTCTGTGTGATGCACTCTCTTCTAGGGATTGGATTTTTTATGGAAACAACTAAATATGTTTGGCCCTCGTGGTTTCATCCATTTACTGGTGATGTCATGGCAAGGTGCATAAAGATTTGAATCCAAATATTGGGATATTCTGTTTGATGAACCAATGTATTCATTTTAAGCAAAAAATATTGTTTTGATATTACTCTTTGAATTAGCATAGCAGGAAAAAGTAGAATACAAATGGAAAACTTCTCATTAGCACTTCATAGATACATATCCCAGATTCAAATTTAGGAACTTTTTTTTTCTCAGAAAGAAGGAAGCCCAATGTGAGACAACACTGCTACCTTCCAAAACCTAATTAAAAATTGTCCAAACTCCAGATATGACCATCAGAATATCAGTACACGAAAAAAATGCAAACTTGAAATCCAACATATTGAACGACTGAGCAACCAAACAAACACCAGTCCTCATCCAGAAACACCCAACCAATCAAGTAGACAATAGAAAAGTACATATCTACAACTAAAAGGAGGAAGAAGAATGGAATTTTGATCTTAGGGGGAATATTTTTAATGACTCAAACCAAAATTTACATACACTCGATGGTAATAAAAAAACAATTGTTGTGAGAATCAGCTGAGCTTCCCATAAGCATTGCTCAAGAGCCAGCTCCCCTATATTGATTCTTGTCGCTTCAATCTGACATTCTTCGCCTTTTCTTCCTGTTCAAAGAGCCTTCACTATGAGAACCAAATACTGCTTTTATTAATTGACTTCCTCGTGAACTTGGGATCCGGCTCCTCTCCAGGGAGCTCAACGCCCAGGGAGTGCCCAAGAGGCATCCAAGGGTTGGGCTGTGCTGCACACATCTTGGCGCATGCCTAGGGATATGTGCAGCACAGCTTAACGGTTGGATACTCCCTGGGCGTGCTGGCCTCACTGGACAGGAGCTCAATCCGCTCCTTGTAAGTTTGCATGCTTCCTTTTTCTTCCAATCCTCCAGGGCTTTGCTGCCTGATGTTCTCTTAGCTGCATTCTTATTTCTCAAATGGTCCCGCCGAATGCTATAAGTCAATTCTGCCAAATGCACATCATCTTAGGCGTTAGGTTTCCTTTTCCACAAATACAAATTCAGATAATAAAGAAAAGGTCCTACCCATGCAAGAGGTTTTCGTCGCTTCGGTTCTATGTTAGGTCATAATGTAAGCAGCCATACCCCCACTTCATGGAGATTGGAGAGGCTATTACCTAAAATACAAACACAAACAATAAAAGCAATTTTATAGAAAAACATAGATAGTGGGATGTCTCAACCAGGAGGTTCTTCAGAGTAAAGATCTAGGCTCGGAGATCTCGGTGGTGTTTGAGGACACCAACATCATTTCTGGTTTCATGAACCTCATTACTGCAACTACTTTCTTCCGGAGGAGATGTAACTATGTTCTTTGTGCATCAGATTTAGGTTCTTCAACCTTATCATTGCCCTTACTTGCTTCTGTAGGAGATACAATACTTGGTGTCGAAGCACCAATCCTAGCTTCATCAATCTGGTTATCATTTCCCAATTCTTCAACTTTCATGGGCACACATACAGAGTTGATTCCCTCTAGTCTACATCCACTCTACCTTCATCTTCAACAATGGATGTACTTACTTCTTAACCAAAAAAAAATAATAATAATAATGGATGGACTTACTTTAAGAGGAATGTGGCACACATTATGTCCACACCATCTGAACAGACTTTGGGGAACTAGCACCCCTGCTTGCATCCATACATTTATTTTTTGTTTCCATTAAAGTTGAAAACCAGGGCAAACCCTGCCTTGAATAAAATTGAAAGTATATCTTCTAAGAGAGCACACCCTCTTCTCCAACTATAATTACCTACAAATCATGAATAATTAGATTGCATAATTTTCTTAAAAAGATTTCCTTATCTTAATACAAGCTCTAATGACTCAAAATTGCTAATATGAACAGCAGAGGTCGATTCAATCCAGCAAACATTTCAGGAATTCATGGGCATATTCTTGTTGAAATATCGTGAACGAAGATGATAGGTCTGGTGATTCTAGGTAAGGAATCAAAACCCCATAGGAAATTCCTGAAAATAGAAAGCACATGAAAGTGTATGCAGTATTGGAAACATAGAAAACGTAAAATTTAATCAACCAAAATTGGTGGGCTCCAATAATGTTCAGATTCCAACGTGGGAGATGGTAGATCGCAAGGACTTGACTGGAGAAATCAATATAGAGAAAGAGTGGAACCACTTGAGAGAAAGAGAGACTGAGGAAAGAATGTCAAAAAAATCTGGAAATTCAGTGTGGTTTCCTCCATCTTCAACTTTTTCGTTTTCCCTCTTAGCTGCCTGATGTTTTCTAACTAGGAATATCTACTTTCTATTTTCATTATTAGCAGTTAATTTCTATTTTCATTGTAAGTAGTTAGTTTCTATTTTAATAGTTAGCACATTGTCAACAAGTAGTAGGTCACATCAGTCTAGAAACTGATTGTGTTTTGTAACCCAAGTAAAAGGCCAAAGTTGGTAGTTTCTAATTTTTGGAATTTTCTAATTTTGAGTCCTTACTATTTTGTTTTAATGGAGTTTATAAAAACAACCCAGGAGGGCAAGCAGCCCACAATTTTGATTCCGTCAAGCTTATTTACTTCTGCTGAAGTATATTCTTTGGTGTTTGATCCATGGAGGAAGGAGCTGGTGTATGAATTGGCTGACTCCTTGCGGTGGGAAGCCCAAGAGGTCACTCTTTGCTGCTATTCTTCATCCCCTACAAGCTATCTAGACAGTGGAAGACTCTTCTTCACCAACCGAGACACCTTAATTTACTGCTGCCCCCTTGCTCCTGTGCCCTGGTTTGAGCCTATTTTGTGTTACTTTCTAATTCCAGCAGCCCCTTCTCCTGACCAATCCAGCCATCACTTCTCTCCCATCTTTTGAGCACATCTCCCCCATCCTAAGGACCCCAATCGATCCCTGTTTCAGCTCCATCTGCCCCAGATTGACTGCTACAAGAATTCTCCCAAAAAACCCTTCAAAACCCAGCTTCTTAACCTAATTTGAAATGGGCAGAGGATAAACCTCGCTGCAGATTTGATTTTGTTTAAACCCTTGAATTTCCTACTCTCAGATCTTTTCCCTCACCTTATACCTAACCCTAGACCCTTGCCTTAACCTACCCAACCATTCCAGCCATATACCCATCGAGCTGAACCATTCCCTAGATTTCAGATCCTTTGTTTGGGACTGATTGAACTTTCAATCCTGTCCTACATTAATAGACCACTCGACCAGATTTTTGGCCATTCTGACTTTCCAGTTCTGAGTTATAAGCTTTCTCATATTCTGGTTTATATATTCTCTGTTATGTGATATTGTGATCCTGTTAAGTACTAATCTCTTGCTGGATTTGTCTTGTTCAGGATTAGTCTACATTACAATAGCCATAGAACTTATAGGTGAACCCATTCAAAATAAGTCCTTAAAACAATGCTACTGTAGAAAAAGGTTTACTTAGTAAGAGAGCTTTGCTAGAATTGAATGTGAACAGAGTAAACACTTGCTAGTACTAACCTGTGTTTCTTTCAATGTATATCGTTCCAGCAAGGTCTTCTTCTCTTCATTTGTAAGCACCTGATGCTCAGGAACAAGAACATGCTCTTTAATGTTAACCAGCAGCTCCGCCTCCTATATCAAAATTTGTAAGCAACATATATAATGTTTAAGAAAATTTATTCAAAAAAGAGAAGGGCCTAATTGAGAAGAAACATTCACAGCAATAAACCCTTGAGACCCTGAAACATGCAAACAAAGCACTCCCAATCAGTAATAAGAGCATAATAAAAGATTCATCACCCAGGATGCAAAGAATAACTAGAACACATCAACCCATTGCATATCTTTCACAAAGGAAAACACTAATAGGAAATGTACAAAAAGAAAATCATTAAGGCCCTAAACCCTTTATATAAAAATCATAAGAACACCACCTGTCTGTAAGAAGAGCCCTAATTGAAAATTCATCAACCAGGATACCCAAAAAAAAAAAAAAACCCAAGCAGGAAAGCCACCGGAAGCAAGAGCACAAACGAAACAAACAAATAAAAAAAAAACCCCACCAATAGATTGCAAATATAATCTACCCAGTACCAACAGGCCAGAGGCAGCAAAATGATCTGCCCAAAATTAGTCCATCCATCTAACTTGTCTCACCCCCAAGGCAAACCATCAAAATTTTAATGGCTGTCCAAAGGAAGACATATAATGGATCAATATTTTTTCTATACCATACATCTAACCTTGTCAAACCCCACACACAATCCCAAAGCATCAAAGTTTCATGGCAGTGTTAAGTAATTAGGATATCATATAAATGGACGTCTAGTTGCTGTTTTTTTTTTTAACGTAACTGGAGGGGGCTAGCACATGTACAGTCACAATGTAACTAGAAATCATTCCCATTCAAGAGTTGAGGTTGATGGTAATGTAGAAAATGACTCGATGTTTTACCCTCCATTTGAGTATATCATGATTCAATCGAAATTTTTGAGTTAGAGAAAGAGCAAATGTTCTTTCTTAGTGGGGACAGCTAGCACATGATGCCATGGGTTTGCTGAGATTTACATTTCAGTAATGGGGGGGTTTCATTATTCATTTCTGCCCCCTTAGTGGTTTTTTTGAGCTTCTGTGCTTGTGCCTGGACTTAATTCCTTTTGTATTTCTTCTTTCATTTGCCGGCCAAAGGTACAGTCTTTATGCATGTATATGCTCTAAAATATATAGTGTGCTTATTACTCCATATTGAAACATCCTCATTCTGATTAACACTTAACCCTCTCTGTTATATATGACCATTCGGAAACAGCTCACAAGGTAGTGTTGGACCTAGATGATAATATGGGGAGAATCTAACAGTCAAATGGGTACCAAAAAATCCCCAGCACCTCCAACACCCCACCCCGACCCCGACACCACCCCCACCCCCCTCCACAAAAAAAAAAAAACACACGTTTGGTGACAAACCACTATAGCAAGGTTATACCTATTGTTCCTTAACTTTACTGGCTCTTCATACTCTACCTTTATTGGTTTCTTAGCAGATCTAAGCAGGTTCTTGTTCACTCGACAAAAGAAAATACAAATGTCCCAGTTGAAAAACATTAGTTAAAAGAGAGAGGAAAACGATGGCCCATGTCATGCACACTCTCAGACTCTCTCCTCCTTGACACTCTCCCAAGAGATCCACTCCACGCGGGAGCTTTCAGACATCCCTTTAAACCGGCTTCCTTAGAAGGATTTGTATACTACTAACTATTACATTGGATTTAGTATTTTCTAGGAACCAGAGAGATCAAGCAGCAAACCTGGCCGATTGCCACCCCGCAATTCGGAGTGAAATAATAGGAATTGAAAGCAATCAAAAAATCAGAAAGATAACTACTACACGCAAAATGGGAACAGCAACAGGAATACCAAAGGATAAACGAATGGAACTGCCTCTTTTCTTTTTCTCTCTACTGTACATTTCTTGTAAATAAGATTTATATATGGTACAAATCAAAATTGTGTGGTGGTGCCAGCAAAAACCACTCCAAGCTTCTCTTCACTCTCTGTCAATTAGAAGAGCTTTTTAGCTTGAAGAAACAAAAATAAGATTGCACAAATTTAGCATCTTTTTACTGAGAACCTGAACCTATAGAAAAAATTGTTTATAGGCTTCATCTTTGGAAGAATTACTCCATGAAGGATTGCACTTAGCTCAGCCAGAAAACTTGATGACTCTCCAATTACCTGCATAAGATTTTGGATCAGTATATTCTGTAATATATGTTAAATGGGTTGTGCATTTTGTGAATTAAATCACTAATAAAATTTATGTCTAGTTTTCTTCATGCGGATAGTTTATAGTTTAGCTGTTGGTACCTGTGATGAGAATTTTTATGTTACAATGCAATAGGCATATTTATATAAGCTTATGTGTATAATTTGCTTTATTTTTTCCTGCTCTTTCCTCCTCTGTTGCTAAATGGGTTTTTATCTTGTAGACTGGCTTCTGTAGATAATCCTATTCAACTGTTATGTATGTATTTACAGAGAACTATTTATTTACATATTTCAGGATTCCTTTAATGCGTGTAATTATGGGAATGCTACTAATGTTGAAGAGCCTTTTAAATTTTCAATGGATCAATGTGATCAAGTGGCCAATAAGATATCCGAACAGGCAGCTTCAGATGATATACCCATGAAAATTGTGGAACTCATGGCCCGAAATCAGTATGAGAGGTGTCTTTATTATGCCAAAGATGCTACAGATTATAGATTCTGGGCTAACAGATTCCACTGAAGCCCTTGGGATTGAGATGTTGAGATTACTCCATGAGAAGAAGTTTAACTTGCTGAAGTCTCAGTCCAGCAAAGAAAAAGATAGCATTTGTTCAGGTAATTGAGAGCTGCACACTTACTGCTCTTCTTTGAACATTCAACATTGAGGCAACTATTGAAAATGCCAATCCGGTGTTTTAATAATGCTTCACGGTGAACTTGATGAAGGCATTGTTCTAAATAGTTCTCTCTATGCAGGTTGGTCTCATCTTGCGTGCTATGGGATTCAACAATTCCACCCGCATATACCTTGCAGCAGGTGAGCTCTTTGGCAAACAACGGTTCATGAAGCCTTTCAGGGATCTATTTCTTCACCTTGAGAACTACAGCACAGTAGGTCCTACAGAGGAGCTGGTAGAGAATACTCAGGGTTTGCTAGAAATCCAATCAAGGTTCGAGAGGAATTCTCTAGTGGAGATGTGTTTCTTGTTGAACGCCTCTTGATCTTCAAATTAATGATGATGTTTTTCTTTCATTTTGAAATCTGGATGTATATTTGTAGGAATATTTATATATTGTAAATAATTTTTTTTTCTTAAAAATAGCATACCTTTTACGATGGGATTTTCTTTCCATGGCAAAAGATGCTACCTTTCCGTGGTATATAATATAAATGTCCGTCGTATATAAGGCAGTTCTAAAACGACAGCAAGTGGAGCATGTCCCATATAATTTATTATATACCACAGTAATCATTTCCGTCGTATATAAGTTGCTCTTATACCACGGATTTCATAATCCGTCTTATCTAATATATTTTTATCCCACAGAAAGGAGATTTTGTCGTATATAATACCTTTTACACGACGGAATACTATACGTCGTATAAATGTAACTTTATACGATAGTACAAATATGCCGTGGTATACATGCAGAACCGACACATAGATAATTTCCGTCGTAAAAGCTTACGACGGTAGTCCATCCGACGGTTGTGCTACGGATTTATACCGTCGTAAATAGCGTTTTTGGGACGGAAAAAACCTTTTGCCACGAAAAATTCCGGTCGCAAAAACACGGATTTCTTGTAGTGTTAGAGCCACATATATATGTGGCCCCAAGGACATGTTTGTTTAAGGGCTGAATTAGAATGAGTTTTTCCTTGATTCTAGAATGTGATTCCAAGCCTTAGTGGAAGCTGATTCCGAGATAAAATTATTAATACATAAGTTATTGATATGCCGGGGTCGTACCGATACGACACGGGGTTTTATAAGATTTTATCGCATGGGACCCGTGAGGTACGACAAGGCATCGAGCCAACATGACCAATCATGGTGGTAACTGATTCGAAGCCGGCCGAAACAAGCATAAAATAATTAAGTTATTTTAATTCTAAAACAGGTGTTATTACCTAATGTTCGGTATCCGACACAGATAATTGTTGCAAGTGGTCCGCCAAACATCTCTCACACGTAAACCTTATATGCGACGGGCCACAGGGTTCCTCGGATTCCATCAGGGTTGTGTTCAATGGTTCCTCGGCACAAGGTGCAATAGGGTGCGGGTTCGTTTCAATGACAGACAATGCCCACAACGCAAAGACGGTCATGGCACTTAAAACCGCACCCGCAAAACCTAATATTTCAAAAAAATTAAATTAGGCCCAATTTTATGAGATGGGTCTCACATCTACCATTTTCCTTCAAATCATAGTTTTCAGATTCAACTTTTACCCATAAGAAAATATGTTCTAAGAGTAGTTCACTCATGTTACTAATGATATGGATGGATGGATGGATGGATGGATGGGTGGGTGGGTTGGGGGGGGGGGGTCCTCTATTGTATAGATCTTCTCATGTGCCACCACATGGTGGTAATTCATGGCGTGCCAAAAATCACTAAGAGTACTGACACTTAGTGACTCCCTTATTTCAAGGAAATTTTTGGGAAAGAATTTCTTAGAAAAACAATTTGTAGTCTACATTTTTTTTTTAACCGAGTTTTCCTCCACCTCCCATTCACCAATGGGCAAGAGAGTGTGGAAATTGGTATTAGGAGGGTATTTTGGAACATACTAAAACCCTAGGAGGGTTTGTAAATCCTAGGATGGTGGATGAACAACTCTCTATGAATGGAAAAAAACTTTCTTCCTTTTTTTTTCACTAATCTATCATTATCTTTTTGATTTGTTTTTTTTTTTTTTTTTTTTGGGAGGAGGGGTTGGAGTATAGGCCAATGAAACATATTATTATTGCTAGGTTGATTGGAGAAAAGTATCCAACCATACAATGGGGTGTCTTCAATAGATGACAATCTTATACCATCACTCTTTTTTCCTTTCCTCTTCCTTTTTTTTTTTTTTTTTTTTTTTTTTTTTTTTGGGTGGGGGGGAGAGGTTATGGAGTGAATTAATATTCAAAAATTGAACTCCAAGTTCTTTTTTTTTTGTTTGAGGGGAGGGGGTAAAAATAGCTGGGATAACAATATTAGATAATAGAGTTTCAATCACCAAAATGTACTAGATGAGAAAAATACAGATAGAAACGTGCACTATGGGAAGATATGGAGTACAATATGCAACATAGGAAGAAGGTTTTGTTTAAAAAAAAAGGGGAGAAAAGAGGGTTCTCTGAGCAAGCGGCATAGAGGACCACACCAATGAGGTGCAAGTCGTGCGACAAAATGACTTTGTATATGTAGGGCAGCGATGTCATTTCGTATGAGGAGAGAGAGAGAGAGAGAGAGAAAAGGCTTAAAGAACCTTTTCCCCCAAAAAAAAAAAAAAAAATTTCTTGTCTTACGCTTAGTATTGGCCAATGGGAAGCTTTAGTATGTTCTTCATCGTGTTGAATATTGAAATCATTTTTTTTTTTTTAAACTTTGTTTATTCTTATAATTTTCTTTGGACCAAATTTTTTCATACCCACGGTCAAGGGAGACGAGTGGGTTTGGACGATGTCTATAGGGAATAAGAGAACAATGGAGGGTATTATCGCATCATTCGTAAATAAGACGGACAACCATTGATAGTTGTACTTTTCCTTCAGGGATAATGAAAAAAAAAAAAACATTTTCCATTTACAATAAAATATGTGTAGAAACAACTTTCACAAGAAGCAAGACAACTAGTACAAAGGGGGCAGCATGTCCAGGTTCCAATTCTCATTCCCACACCAAAATCCATGATTCTGAATAGTTTTGACTGCTTTGGGTGTGGAGTGTGGACACACAACTATGTGTGCATGCGTGATACCAACAAGAGCAAATTGGTACAAAGTTTACATGAATTGGGTTTTTCCTCTTCAGTCATACCTGTGTCATTGGTGACCAAAAAAAAAATTGGATACTTTTAATGTGAGGTTCAAGTTTCTGCCATGTTGTTGGTAATAAACAATCACTTGCTCGGTTATTTAGTGGTTTGCCAGTTGAGCGTATTGCCCCCAAGAGGTCAGGGGATCGACTCTCCTGTTTTACAGTGTGATGTGTAAAAAACTTAGAAACCCTGAAATATGAATTTTTGTCAAATCTGAGGTTTACAAATTTGCGCACATATCAAAGGGTGAAGCTTTGGCCATTCGAGTGGTACATTAGAAAGTCAATCCATGAGACTGGATTACATTGAGGTAGAATTTAACGAGTGGTACATTAGAAAGTCAATCCATGGGACTGGATTACATTGAGGTAGAATTTAATAGTAAAGAGGTGATCTCCTTCATCCAAGATCCAGCAAAAGCTACTCCATTGTCCCTTGCAGCCGATAATTTCAAACATTTATCACCTTGCACCATACTTTCTCTTATATAATTTTCTTTTATTTTTAAGGAATTGAATATTATTATAAATTCTTTTACCGAGAATATCTTGTCTATGCAGTGTACAACAGTCTGATCAAATTTCACTCCATGGTTGATGGAGTTTTGTATCTCTCCAACCATATGCCAGACATGCCTATCAATAAATTTCCTATTACCCAAAAAACAAAAAAATTAGATGGGACCTAACTTCTATGGATAGGAAGACCTTAAGGTCACTTTTTAGGAACGCCACCCTTGGGCTAGTGGTAGCTGTCTGAGGCTTGTGGCTCGAGTTTGAGGCACCCCCACCTCTATCGTATGCAACATGCCTTTCTGTGTAATTAAGTGTTGGCCCCACTTTGGGGCACTCTTGGCTCCTCTCGGACCTTATCTTGGCCTTGTTCGTGGGATCTCCCCCTTAGTGAGTAATCATCCATCATAGCATAAAAAAAAAAAAAAAGGGTCACTTTTTCAGCTCAAAACATGGTTAAGTGGCAAAATAAATATTTGAAAAATCAAAGACATTAAAAGGGTGCTAACCAATGTAGTTGAAGGGTCACTTCTTTTCGGTAAACAATATTTTTTATTTCTTTTTTAAACAGGTTTTTGTTACACGATTGTGTATGGTACACAATCCATACACAATCGTGCTTTCAACCATTAGATGAGCATCACCATGTACAAAACACTGTTTCTCATCCCCATCCAATGGTTCATAGTACAGTTGTGCACCATATATGACCGTTACGAAACTTTTTGCCTTTCTGTTTTTTTTTTTTTTTTTTTTTTTTTTTTTTTTTTGGTGAAAACAATATTTTTTATTTCAATGAGGTAAAATATGTCATTTCATGTATGTAATTATGTATTTGAAAAACATGCATGACAAATCTAGAGAATGATATAATGATAAGTCAATTTCAAATATGGTTTGATGGCGATCAAAATCTACAAAGGCTATGAAATAAATTTCTTTAACAAGAAAAAAAAACCCCTAAAAACCATTAGCTTTGTCATTCTAGTTCTGAACTTTGGGTTAGAACTAGAACTATGGCTCTGGAGGTGTGTTTGGTTTGATTATGAGGATCAATTCAAGAATTATATCCCAAAATTCTTAGAATTCAGAAATTTTACTCATAGGCCAATTTTGTAAATTTTGGAGATTAGCTTGGTTAATAGAATTTCATGATTGAAATCCAATCCAAACAGGTGAACTTATAAGTGGTTGGATCACAAAAAACCAAAATATCTTATTGTAATATTATTGAATATATGTGTTAGATTTTTTTATTTTTTTTTGAACTACTTAGAATTGAAATCGAAACTAAAATCGACCCACCCACTAATTAATGGTCCTAGATCTCAGATTTGAAATCAATTAACTTTTTAATCTGGTTTTGATCCAGACCCCTTGGCCGGAACCATGAAGGAACCCTAGGTTGAAATACCCAATTTTTGTTTTAAAGTCCTATTGGAGATATGCTGTGGTTATTACCCAAAAACCAAATTGAAAAAACAAAAAAATGCTTTGGTAGCAAAAGGATGAAACTTCCGTCCTCCATGGGTCATTTACATCCCAACGTAACTACGAGCCATTCCTGCCATAATTCTCGCCCGGTGGTTTGGCCAACCGCAAATGATTGTCGTTTGAAACTAGCTACTTTTGCCTAATTCGAGGAACGGTCATAATTTGTCCACGTCATCTCTTTCTTTATCTAAGAAACTTGAAAAATAAAATCATAGGCAAAGCAACATGGAATCATGGATATACTGGATGGATAAGAAGAACCTTCTCCTCCTTTATTTCTCTTTTTTCTGTTTTTTGTCATTAATTAATTAATAATAAACTACACTTTCAAACATTAGTCGAATGAAATTTGAGAGATTAGAATATTTTAGTTTTTGGCTCTTTTTTTTTTTTAGGGTTTGAATTGAATTGGGAGAAAGAATACCGTTGTTGGAATATCTAAACGGTTAGTGGGAGGTCCAACCGTCGAAATAACCGTCCATCCACTATCAACATCTGTGTTTTTTGGACGGTTGGATAAGGCCCAAAATCAAAATGGACGTTTGTAGAAGTTTCTGGAGAGTGAAAAAGCCCATTTAAGATTAAAAAATTATAAGAAAGGCCCAAAGTGGCCCATTAGAATATTTTAGTTGCCTTTTGCATGGGACTCGTGCTTTATTTTTTTTACATGCACACGTGTGCGGCTTCAGTAGGATGGACGGCGGTCCTACGAATCTTCCTCTATTGAACTGAAGTTTATCCTCTGGTTCTCCCCCTCCAACAGTTAAAGAGAGAGAGAGAAAATGTTATTTCAGCAACAATGGTTTAAAACATCATCATAAAAAAAATTGGTTTTGTAGATAAGAGGTCAATAAGATCATTTCATGTGAGAAAGAGCAAAAGAGGGTGGGAGATGCTGCTAACATACCTTCATTGGCGGCTCATATAATTTTTTTTCTTAGAAAAACATTATTATTATGGGAGAAGGTTCTCCACAACACATGTGTAGGGATTCTCACACGTCATTCCAATAATGGTGCAGAGAACAGTATCATCTACATAGGCTTTTCTCAGGGATATGGGGCAAAATTCCTTTCTTACTTTCAACGCATCTAACTTTGTCTTCAATACATCCATTTTGATAAGGGAAAATGTTTCCTGTGAGAAGTGTGGCCTCTTGTTATCAAAAAAAAAAAAAAAAAGTGTGGCCTCTATTTGAGTGCATGTGAAAGCATCAACATGTGCATCATTTCGTATTTCATGGGGCGCTAAGCGAACATTTTGTCCTTCTTAGTGTTTGGACGTAGTATGCATACTTTCGGGCAGAATTCTTTTTCCCTTTAATAATTTTAAAAGAAATTGTATTGAGAAGTAATTTGTGTGGAACTTGCAATGCATTTAGGTCAGGGGTATTGATATGACATAAAAAATGGTATCATCTACATAGGGCCTACATAGTCATGAACTAGAGAGAAAATATACCCATGTGAGAAAAATGTATGCAAGGGAAACATCTTCCCTATTATTATAGAGGGAAACGGTTCTCTGAGACATCGGGTAGGATATGCTAGTACCTCAGTGTCTATCTCTCTCCTCTTCACAAAAATTGACCTTCTTGTCCTCTTATGTACGACACCATTTTTCCGCACCTCATTGGTGTGTTTCCCTATATTGTTTGCTCAGAGAACCGTCTCCCTATTATATCATAGGGTCAGGGTTCACTGCCAGGACATGTAGCCCCTCCGTCTAGATACCAAGAGGGTGAAATGAACATAGAACACCCCACCCCCATGGGCCTACCCTTGTTGGAGGCATGTGTGTGTGCTTCCATTGGCCCCTCCGCATTGGCACAGGGCCACAAAACCTATTAACTTTCTTTTTCCCTAAATCATGTTAGCTTAAAGGGACAAAGTTCTTTGTGGGGGAGTGTGCACCCTACACCCTACACTCAGACAAAAAGAGGGGTGAAATGACCACTCCACCCCCCATAAAAGGTGCTAATGACCATCTTATATTCCTATTGATGCCACACCACACTCAGGGGCCATGCTCCCCCACAGAGAATTCTTACCCTAGATTAAATATCATAATAATTTTTAATAAGGCAAATATAAAGTATTACTGATTAATATGGTAGGCATTTGGCATTTTGCTAGATGGCAAATTCATTTTGTTGACTGCAGGACAGATTAAAAACAATCATGAATTGGAACCAGAGCTGACTGGAATCCTCAACGGTTTAGACTGTGCTGCGTTGAGAGGTTTGAAGCTGAAAGAAGTTTGGTGCTCCAACACGGCACTACCTGGACTTCTTCCAACTCCATCCCATTCTCCTTGGCCTTTTGAAGTCTTAAAATATTTCTTGCAGATTTTGGATTGAACCAAAGATGTCTCTTTCAAGCAGTTGACACACTCTACCTTATTAACCTGCCTAATATCACTAGCTAAACATACTACCCGGACTAATGTACCTTGTGTCTTTGAACATTGTATGAACTTGCCATCTCCTTAATATATAATTTTTTCTGTTTTATCAAAAAAAAAAAAAAAAGATGATACATGACATTTGTTTTTTTCTTTTTGGATCAGGTGATAGATGACATTGATCCTACCCGTTAGTAGAATTTTCATTATTTGTAAAAAACGGACCATTGGATTGCTTGGGCAACTCTTCCAAGTGGCAATTCGATGCACTTCTTCAACACCACGCATCCTATAAGATGCCACATGCATGGCCCCTGTGCTCCTAGGGATTTCCGCCTTTTCATGGAGGTGCAGTGGTCATTTTGCATGGTCTGGGCACAGGGGTTGTGTGTCGCATGTGACTAGGTAGTGTTCTTTCTCCCTAATAATATTTTTTTTTAATAATTTTAATCAGGTTTTAAGCATCGATGGAGTAGGTTTTGTGTCGTATGGATTGTACGCATCGATATCAATAGCTATCAATACGATACTTTTTTTTTTTAAATAATTGTATCAATTGATACGGGACTGCTACGGTCCGATACCAGTAAGATATACTTCATATATATGCCTCCTTTTGAATCTGAAAAACAAAAACCGTGGATGAGATGCAAAAGTTTTGAAATTTGATTTTTCTCTACAACATGAGTTGAAGGAAATAATCTAACTTTAAAAAACAAAAAAAAAAGGACCTTAATCTTCACCATTTGACTAAGTTTGGGGGACTTATAGTGTTCAATTAACCGATCAAAACAAATATGAGTTAAAAAAATGGTAAACTTGAAGATCTTTTTTGTTTTTCTGGTGTTCAAATTTCTCTTTTTTTCCTACTTATTTTTATTTATTGCTAGATTTGGTAAAATCAATTTGAATCCTTGCATCAAGATCATAAATATTTGCAAATTGCATAATAAGGTGTTTTATATTTCAAAATTAAATTTTATATTTATTCTAAGGGCAACTAGGCCTCTAGAGCCTGCACGTACGTGATGACCAATGAGAGTGCAAGAAAAGACCGTTTAATCCCCAACAAAATTGAAAATCACATTTAAATCAATACTTGTACACAATACGATTAGCTTTCTCTTGCCCTTTATAATATGACTAAAATACACTTCACATCAAAATTCAAGAGAAGGTAAGGGTTTTGGAGACAGCATTAAACAAAAACATATCATATGTGTTAGGTTAGACCTTTTCCAGTTTACAATATTTTTAATTCATAGTCTGAATTAAAAACATGTTAAATACGATTCAAACCTGTGTTAAATTTTCTAACCCACCACAAATTGACTTCTAATCTTACAATTGACAACAATTTTTTGAACAATTTCATATGGGAGGCGGGAGAGGGTTCTGCAAGCTGGTGGCTTGGAGAATTCACCAATCAGGGGTGTACACGACGGTTTTGTTAATAATTTGTCGGGC
The DNA here is from genome assembly GCF_018873765.1 of Telopea speciosissima. Classification (NCBI taxonomy): domain Eukaryota; kingdom Viridiplantae; phylum Streptophyta; class Magnoliopsida; order Proteales; family Proteaceae; genus Telopea; species Telopea speciosissima. The sequence continues at coordinate 34,221,162 of NC_057922.1, read as the reverse complement.
AAAGAGAGAGAGTGTGTGTGTATGTATGTTTGTCGGCGTAGCCTCAGTCCCCAGTTATATGGTTTTGGAGAAATGTTCTCTGCATTGGGGGCGTAGGATACGCCCAGACATATGGGGAGTGGGCGAAATGACCGCCCCCCTCTTAAATGGCCGAAATGACTGCCACGTCCTACCCCATGTGTGTGGGCGCAGCCTACGCCCCAGTGCACTTTCAGACAGAGAACATCGCCCCTATGGTTTTTATCGGTTTGGTTGTTATTGAGTCTAGGCTAGTTCAACTAATTTCCGGCACATTCTGACCAATTCTAAGAGGATTTGAGTCTAAATCGATGGAGACTCAATGTACAAAATAATATTATAAATTAAAGTAGTATATAATTTTTAATTTTTATATAAATAAGAATTCAAAATTAAACTTTATGAACTTAAATTCTTGATATAAAAAAGGGTTTAATAATAAAACTATAAAATCTGTACCACATAGAAATTTAAAATCTAAACAATATTATGAAATGTTATTACGAATACACAAAGAAAGATATAATGAAGTAGTTCCTTAATATGAGCTTGAGTGTGAGAGAGATTAAAAAAAAAAAATCTTGATTAAGAAATTAACTTACCATTGAGAGATAAAGAATGTGTAATTAATTAAGAAAATGGCTTATTATAAAAGATAAAGAGGAAAATTGTTATGCACAACTTGAGCCATATGGACATATGATGTACTATGCATCCGTTGGATTGAAAGAAGATGGTTTGGATTAGCCATTTATCAAACTCCATTCAAATTCATAAATGCCCATGCATGTATAGTGTATAGTACTCTCACCGTTAGCGTGTGCTTTCCCAGGATCCCATATTTTTTGAAGCTCTATTTTCCACATCAAATTTTGAGACCACTTACAAAGCCTATATAATATTTTTTTTTTTTGGGTAAAAACGAAACCTATACGGACCGTGCAAGAAACTTCAGTTGGGTATTTACAACATGAGTAGAGGACCTTCCGGTTTACTTGTTCACAAAATTTGTGCCCCATTTGATTTTCCACATGACAAATTTTGAGACCACTTACGAAGCCTAACAGACCATGCAAGAAAGTTGTCCCCATGAAAGAAAAAAAAATAGAATATTAAAGTAGCAATTGGTCACCATTTGATTTTAAAAATAAAAACCTTAGGAGTTGGAGATACTAGGGAGAATTTCCTTAAGAGAGAGAGAGACAGAGAGTTTTGTTTTTAATTAGGAAATTAAATGAATATTAGGAAATAGAAGACTATCATATTTAATCAGTAAACTTAAACTCATTTATTAAATAGTTGAATATTAAATATTATGAAAATTAGGCATTTCCAATTCATTTATTTTTTTTTTAGGAATAGAAATATCCCAAAAGAAGTGGACTCATAATTGGAAGCAAATTAACTCCCTTTCCTATAATAGTATGATAATAATATAACAGGAAGTAATTAAGACAGATAGAGGTGGGGTTGTTTCCTAACTAGGGTATAAAGATATAAAGACATACATATTATTTTCTTAATTAATTTTAAGTTCCATAAAATATAGGGTTCTTATTTATTGAAATAAAAAAGATTACAAAAAAATTTATTAATCATTCCTTCGTGTGGTTCAAATTAAACTGCTTATGATCATAAGGAATAAGCCCTAAGCAAAGCTATATTGAGAATCTCTTCCATTAATATTAAAAAGGAAGGGATGAAAAAAAATGTATAAACTTTGTGGTTGTTGTTGACTCATTGGTAGCAAATGTGGGCACATAATTAAAATAACTTGCATGAAAAGTTTGGGCACTATTTTGTACAATGATAGAAAAATGCATTGAGAAAATTTACCATAAAAATTTAAAATGTGAAATGATATGGTATAATATTTTTATATAAATATAAAAATAAGAATATGATAAAATAAATAAAAAAAAATGAAGTAGCATAAAATATTATGATACAATAATTATAAATAAATAAAAAAATTAATCTAAGTTTAAAATATGAGGTTCTTTTAATCTTTAGAAATATGTATGCTTAAAAACATAGTATAATACAAAACACATTTTCAACCAATAACGTATCTTATGTCCATTGATATTTAATTTTTTTTATTCATTTTTTGAGGAGAGAGAAAAAAAATTAAAAACTTTATACGTCTTGGCTTAGGTTACATTGTTGGTTTAGAAAGACCTCCATGAAAAATTCTTTGTTCCCCTAAAGGCCAAAAAATCTAGCTTGATGTGCTCAACTTCACACCACACAAACTCTAATTAGGGGTTGAGTCATGGTGTAAGGCAAGTGGCTTATTAACCTCTATGCAAAGAGCATGCATGGGGTATGCTAAAACTCAAACTAACAACAAGGAGCACGGAAGAAGTAAAAAACCATGACTCAAGAAGTAAAATTTAAAAATAGTTAATAACGACACAACGTAATAGAATCCACTCTTTGTTATTAAATAACAAATAATTTAAATATTCACCAAAAAAAAAAAAACCAAATAATGTTCTCGCAGATAAAAATAATTTTCATTTAAAGAGAGCTGAGAATAGAGGGAAGACATTTCAATTTTTTTTTTCATGGAATGTTGACTAAGTTGGCCTTGTGGATTAGTGTCATATAAAGTTGCGATCAAATACTTAAGTTTGATTGGATTAACAATTAATCATTTTGATGAGACACACATAGTGTTTTTTTTATTGGTGGGAAATGGGCCATTCTAAGGAGAAAATTTGTGGTCTTTTCAACTTTCTGTTACAGTTTTAGAAAGAGGCATGTTGTTTCTAAATTTAAAGAAACTATTAGGGTTAGAATGATGGAAAAGGAAAATAGTTCACCATAAATAGAGGTGTTTGGTTCCCAACCTAGCATATCTCTCTCTCTCTCATATCATCAAGAGGTTCTAGGCCCCATCACTTGAGTTTGGAAGAGAATTTCAGAACAATATATTGAAAGCACTAGTACATGTCCATGATGGCTCAAAGGTAAGCTTCAGTCCTTAACAAGTGTTAATTTTTATTTTTATTTTGGAGGAAAAATCAGCAATTTCATGGGTAATTTTTGTTTTATTTTATTCAAATTTAATTTGTAGGGAAATCTCCTTTCCACAACAAGTATTTGAAACTTCAAATCGGTGATCGAGTCACTCCCTACTGAATCATTCCCAAAAACCCTAGAATCGACCCCTCATATCTCAAACTCAACGATTCAGTCCCATAACCCTAAATTAGTTGCTCCAGAACAGTCAAAGTCGGGATCGATCATAGCCGATTCAACTGATCTGATTCTGACTTTAAAACATTGTTCCACAATCATGAGAAGAGAGGCATCCCTTAAGAGTTGACATATCTTTTTAGATTTTGTGAATGTGTTGTCCATGTTATTATCTATATGAATAACATTGCACTTGAATGGATGTCTAGGACCAGTGAAGGACATTATGGATCTCCAACATAGGGGGACTAATGATGACGTTATGATGTAAATTGATATTCGAAAATTAGAATTCAATTCACATCTATATCCATTTCCAGTCAAAGGGTATCATGATCTGAATCCAAATAATCCAGAACATAATCTATTCGATTCGAAGATATTCTTTGTAATTTTTTTGCTTATCTTGTAGCTCTAAGAAATTGCCTCTAATAAAAAATCAAGTAGCTAATGATCTTGAGGGTTCTTGAAGATTCGATAGGTTCTAGAGACAAGGGAAATGAACTTAGACAACTAAAAGACATGGATTGAGAGCGGATCACATATGCTGGGGGAGGAAGGTCCAGATTGTAAACAAATATGGATTTGATTCATATTCGTATCCGTTAAGTGGTATTCGGATCCGATCTCATCTGATCCATGTTCATATGTATTCAACCTGTTTACCTCGCTATGATGACGATAGGATTTTGGATGAACCTGTTGAGGTTTAAGAACTATATGGGTATTTTCGGTAAATTTTCTATATAGGGTTTTTGCTATAACTCTGTAGTGAGAGTTCTTTCTCTGTATTAAAAATCTGAGAGAGGTGTGAGGAACGAGCGACTGTAACCTATTCTTCATTGATAGTGAAACAGATCTCAACTCACCGTAGACTTAGACAACTTTGCCGAACCACGTAAATCTTTGTGCGCATTATGTGATTGTTGCGATTTCCAGTCTTCTCTGCATCATGTTAGGTTTTATAGAACCTTTGTCTCCAACGGTGATGAAGGGAAATCCCCCCCCCCCCTTATCTGTATGTTTGATTACTTACAATCTCCTCCAATGTAGAGATATATAGCTTTCAAAATTATTGGAAAAAAGCTAATTTTATTTGATGGTTTTTCATTGTTGAAAAATACAACATTTACACCTTAAAAATGACAAGTCATAGGAATGATGCATGGGATCCACAACATGTCTAGAAGTTTATTTCCAAGTTGATCCTCCAAATATCTAGAAAAAAGGGTGATTGTATATGGGGATTTAAAAATCAAGAATTGGGATCTAGATTGATCCTGACTAATTTTGATCAGGATTGATCATATCTCAATTATTTAAACATTGATGTCTAGGCATAGAAAAAAATCATCTACAGTGCCCTTATCTTGCGGTACACTACAATGCGGAGCCTGAGACCTTGACACATGGAAGATGCAACATCCAACGATACCGAGCTCGAGAAGAAAGAAAAAGAAAAAAAACCCTACCTTGCATCAAGCTCACACCCTTGGATGAAGCTTCTTCCACATGTCAAACTCTCAAGCCCAAATTGATGTGCACCGCAAGATGCCCACATTGTACAGGATTTTATTCTGAATAGGCATCCCTTCCATAATGCCCATTAAGGATAGGAGAAAAAGGTTCCCTACGATGTCAATGTATTATTATCATCTCATTGAGGAATTTTTTTTCCCCTTCTCTCTCCTTCTCTTTTTTTTTTTTTTTTTCAGTCCTCTTATATGTGATGGATTCAAAAAATTCTCTATCTATTCGTCGGTTTGAGGATGAGAATAATCAAATCATCAAATTACATGACAAAATGAAGACGTTCTAGATGGGAATGGCCTCCCACGTTCCACACCCTCTATATTAGGCTCTATTTGGTTGCAAGAGAAATGCAAATATTTCTCTAGAAAATAAAATATATTTTATAAAAAAATTTTAATATTTAACTGTAAAAATAATAGAAATAATTTTATAATGAATAAAAATGGTTTTTTTTGGGGTGGGGGGGAAGGGGGAGTAGGGGGTAAACCTAATGGTAAAACAACTTTAACCCATGAATGATGATGATAATACAAAGCGTTGGATCAAGGGCCATGATGTCATCAACTTAGCAATCATAGCCCCAACCAACGGCTCATAATCCTTCAAAGTAATAATAAAGTACACAGATGTTGTACCAGATCAATCATAACCACTCAATATTTTAAGCATATGTTTAGTGTGAAACACAACTCTAAAAATCTAATAACGGGAGTGGGTCCCACCCTCGCAACTGTCATTTCTTTATACAATAATAATAATACCTTACCTCTACCCAAAAAAATAATAATAATAATACCTTACCCTTTTTTTTTTGTTTTTTTTGGTAGAAAATAATACCTTACCCTTTACCTTCCTTTAAAACAAATTTATTAATTTTAAAAAGGGTAAAATCGTCAACTTAGAAGAAAAAAAAACCATTCGCCATTTCCGTAGATTCCAAGAGATATCTTAGAATCTCGATTCTCTAATTTTCCTATTTTACCAGTAATTAAATTAGTTAATCTACAATAAAAGTCAATAATTATGTTTTTAAACTTTTAACCAAACTCTCTCTCTCTCTCTCTCTCTCTCTCTCTCTCTCTCTCTCTCTCTCCTTCTCTATTTATTTCAATATTTCTTCTCTATTTATTTCAATATTTCGTGTTATTTTATTTATTTATTCTTTCTTTTACCTTCTCTCTCTTGCTCTGCTTTTAAGCTTTTTTACTATCTATGTCATCCGGATTTTTTGATCTACTGCTTCTCACTGATGATGATCTTTTTCGTCTCTGTTTGGGTGACTCTGAGCGTTACAGTTTGAACAAGTTCCTTCAGTGAAGATCGCTCTTCAAGGAAAGAGAACAAGGAAGGAAGTGTTGGAATTTTTCGATGGTTTGCGAAAAAATGAGGAGTGGTTGTTGAAGAAGATCCAAGTGTTTTGCTTGTTTTTTCCCTTTTTTTCTTCTTTTTTTTTCTGGGGTTTTCGATTTGAGATGGGCGGGTGCTTTCCATGCTTTGGATCGCCGAATAAGGAAGAAAGTAACGGTGTAATTGAAGTTTCGAAGCAAGATTCTGTAAAAGAGGGTTCAGCCTCAACTGCTCAATCTCATCATCTGAGCAGAGTCAGTTCTGGTAATTTCCCTTTGGTTTTACTTTTATGGGTTTTTTCTTATATATTTTTAATGGGCATGAATTGAATTTTTTTTGTTCGTCTTAGTTCTTACTGGCGATTACTGTGAGACGCGTCATCGGTGTTGAATTTTGTGTAGTTTTGATAAATTATGAGATGGGTTGGTGTTAGAATTTGGTACCATTTTGATCTGATTGATTTCTATGTTCTTTATTTTGGTCTAGGCTGTGTGCTAGTTGGGCTTTTGTACCTTCTGAGGTCAATATTCTTGGATGAATTGCTAGTCCGCCGGGTTCTGCTTTTTAGTTATTCTTTGTATTCTTTTTCCTTTCCGTTTGGTCATGTTCAGTTTGTTTCTAAATTTTTGGTTTTGATCAATATTGGGAGATCTATACTTGGTTTTGTGACTCGTTTGTTATTTCTTCTGTATTCATGTTCCTTGATTTTATGCTTAATTGAACGTTAAATGCGGTGATGAAGAAGCTTCTGATGAATGTTTTGCTTCTAATTCTTGGATTGGATGAGTTTCTCCCTCTTCTTGTTTGACCAGGAAGATACTGGTTAAATACATCTAAATTGTATACCTTTGGAGAGTTTTGGAACGCAATTTCCATTTGAGTTTTGACCAATATTCATCATGCACTACTATATTTAGGTAATCTCTGAATTTTGTGTGGGTGAGGAAATGCAAGTCAAGTAGCTAAACTGATAGGGATACATGGTAATAGCTTTCACCTTCTTTTTTTTGGGTGGTTTTGAATTAGGATATAGCAAGGAGACTCTACTGGCCGGTTATCTGTCTAACCTGCATCCCCAATAATTTGGAATTACATCTCATTGCTTGAAACTTTCTTTCTTCCATTCTTATTCCTTTTGCTTTCTTACTGACACTGGGTTTCTCCCTGTTCTCCCCCCCCCCTCCTCCTTTTGTGCATGCTATGGTTTATATTATCTTTACGGAGTAGCAGAAAAATCAAGATCTCGGAGTGGTTCTGAATCTAAGAAGGAAACCTCAATTCCTAAAGATGGCCCAACTGCTCATATTGCTGCACAGACTTTCACCTTTCGAGAGCTTGCTGCTGCCACAAAGAACTTTAGGCAAGATTGTCTTTTGGGTGAAGGAGGATTTGGGCGAGTATATAAGGGTCGATTGGAAAGCACTGGACAGGTCAGTTGGAACTAATCTTATTTATTGGTAAATGGTAAAACATGTTAATCATAGGCAACCTGAACTTTGTCTCTTGACTCCCTGGTATACCATGTGCATTGTACAGAGCATTGAACAAAAAATGCTTATATTAGTGTACTTATCCATCAGTCATGCCCTGTGCTCTCTGATTTATTTGAAATGGCTGTTCTTGCAGGTAGTTGCTGTGAAACAGCTAGACAGGAATGGCCTTCAGGGGAACAGAGAATTTCTGGTGGAGGTTCTCATGCTTAGCCTCTTGCATCATCCTAACCTTGTGAATTTGATTGGCTATTGTGCCGATGGAGACCAACGCCTCCTTGTTTATGAGTTTTTGCCGTTAGGATCATTGGAGGATCATTTACATGGTTAGACTGCTTCTCATACTTAAATGTCCTTCGAAATTATATAATATGATAAATTGTAGACCTAAGGCATGTACGGTTCAGGATTCCACTTTAAGGTTTTGAAAAAACATTGGAACTATCCTTATCCCTTCTGATAATTGCACAAGAATCTGGAATTTGGTCAAGCTGATGCATCTTTGCTCTTGCCTACTAATCTACTATACTCTAGCATCGCTTTAGGACAGCAATGCATTGTCCACATCAATAAAAGTAACACCCAATGTGTATTGAACTAAATAAAAATAAATCTACTTCACTCCAATTCTTATTCCCAACAGCTTTGGGTCATCTACACGAAATTTTTCCATGCCATTTCACTCTACTTGATGCTATATCTGCTCTTAACGATTGATGTCATTCTTCTGCACTGACATCTTTAGCTTTTTCTTTCTCCTTTTAACACCTCCGATGTTCATATACATAAACCTCTGCATTATATGATGATTGTTGTGCATGGCTGAACCATCTCAATTAATTTCCCCTCATCTTTTTTCTTACTGTTGCAACTCTAAAGTTTTGTTAAATGCAGTCCTCTGTCTAATCCTTCCTAGTGTTGTATGTTCTCAATTTCCTCTTATCAGTTGTACTCATTATATATATTTTGTCTTTTTTCGTTTCTTTATTGTTTCGCATTCAGCTCCATATATCATTGCCAATGTTTTAGCGGACTTAAAAATTTTATTTTAGTTTTAAGGGAATGAGTAAAAATACAACATTCAAAATCTCTTCTCCTCAGCATCCAGCTTGCTTTAATTTTAAAGTGGCATCTTCTGTTTTGATGTCCTTGTTTATCAGTTTATTATCAAACCAAGGTAAGGAAAATGGTTACTCTGGGTAATTTCTTGATCATCAATCTTACCTACTCCCCTTCCGTTGTTAATTTTACTGAAATTGCAGTCTTTTTATTCCATTATAGTCTGGCATTCACCTCTTGTCAGTCACAGACAGCACAAACCATGGCTACTACTTACTCAGAACTTCTTACTATCACATTCAACTTTGACTGCTACTTGGTGGGAAGCATTGTTTCTTCTTGGCGTGTGTTATGTTGGATTTAGTTTTCACTGTCATCATCTGTGCCTTTTTAGGTCCTCTCAAGAAGGGTTAGCTGATTACTTTTGAGATTTTGTGTACAGTCATCTCTTAAGATGGTTCTCTCTTAAGATTTTGATAGGCATTGAATGGTAACTAACTGCTCACAAAGAGAAACAAGATGATTGAGAGCCATTGCTTATTAATTAGATACTGCATAAAGATTGGTTTATGATTGGCGTCTAAAGTTATTGATTGCTTCATTTTTTTTTCTGCTTAGTTCTATGTTTTTATATCAATATGTGAGATTTTGTCAGTTCGTTGAGGGAATGATTTTGTTCCATATCCTTTCATGTAAGGAGAGGGGGGATCCTCTTTCTTTGAGGTGAATGTCGATATAAGAAACAAATAACATCAATCAAGTTTCTTTCTCTCATCAGGTTTCCATTTTGTGCTTTATCGAGGAAATTTGCACCTCATCACCTTCATTAACCATGAGTATTTGGGAAACTTCATCAACTTCCTATTTTAGACCATGTCATAGCATAATTTCTTACCCCGGCAATCTATATCTCAATTAGTTGGAATACATTCCCACAGCCATGAGTTTGTGAGGACAATAGCAGCTTATGCACCCAAAAGAAAAAAAGGGTTGCAGAGGTGGTTAGAATCCTGCTTTTCTCTTATAGTTTTAGCTTTTACATGTTATCTCTAGCCAACATTGGACAGTGTCTATTAGTTTTACTCTCACCAGACTAGTTTAACTCATTGTCTATGCTGCATTAAGTTATAGGCTTATAGCACTTTTGTTGGTGCCTGCTTGAATTTGTAGCGAATTGGAGCAGCAGAACTACCTTGGTGCGGTTCCTAGGACAGTTTCAAATGTGTACGGTTTAATTAAATTCGATTTTATTTATAAAATCTAATTATTTTCGTATATAAGCTTTATGCTTTTATATGATTAGCATACCCCATTAATTTTTTTTTTTGGTAAGACATACCCCATTATAATGGATCTGGCATTGCCTATTGTGCACTGTTAATCAGGATGTGATATTAGCAATTTAGGAATAAAGTGTCTAGTTTGGACATGAATCACGTCATAGAACAATGTTCTTTAAAATAGAATTAAGTGACGACAAGTATCACTTCGAGAACTAGGTCACGTTTTAGTTTTCCTGTAGAAGAGATGAGATAGAATAAAAGTCTGGATCAATTTTTTTATGCAGCTTTTAGTTGTAATATCATACATGAATGTTATTTGGGATCTATGTTGTGTTTCAGTTTTCTTTCTGATAAAATTTTCTGTCATCAATCAAACAACGAAAGAAAAAAAAAAAACTGTTGGTTGACCCCTCTCTCTCTCTCTCTCTCTCTCTCTCTCTCTTTTATATATATGAATGGATGGTATAATAAGCCAATCTAGCATAACTTATTGGGTGATGTAGAATATAAAGATATGTTATTACAATTAAAAGAATGAAGCTTTTGCTCATCAACTACAATACTTATCTAGTTACCTACTACACCTTTTTTCAGATCTTCCTCCAGACAAGGAGCCTTTAGACTGGAATACAAGGATGAGGATTGCAGCTGGTGCAGCCAAGGGTTTGGAGTATCTACATGATAAAGCAAACCCCCCTGTCATTTACAGGGATTTCAAGTCATCTAACATCCTTCTTGATGAAGGTTTTCACCCGAAGTTGTCAGATTTTGGGCTTGCAAAGCTGGGTCCTGTTGGAGACAAGACTCATGTTTCCACACGAGTTATGGGAACTTATGGCTATTGTGCTCCTGAGTATGCTATGACAGGTCAACTCACTTTGAAATCTGATGTTTACAGTTTTGGTGTAGTCTTCCTTGAATTGATCACAGGGCGCAAGGCAATAGACAACACTAGAGCTCCTGGAGAACACAATCTTGTTGCATGGGTAAAAGTGTTTCTTTTTTCAGTTTTTCATCATTCCTTTGACTGATTTAGTTCCCTCAAAATTTGTTCTTTCACATAAAATAATAAATGTGAATACTTTTTTAATTAATGAATAAAAAAATGGTTTACTAAGCCATTTCTTGCGATTGCAGGCACGACCGCTTTTCAAGGACCGTAGGAAGTTTCCCAAAATGGCTGACCCTTTATTGCAAGGCCGTTATCCAATGAGGGGACTTTACCAAGCTCTTGCTGTTGCAGCCATGTGTTTGCAGGAGCAAGCTGCTACACGGCCTCTAATAGGAGATGTCGTGACTGCTCTGACATATTTAGCTTCCCAAACATATGATCCGAATGCCGCTTCTGCCAGTAGCAGAGTTGGTCCATCTACTCCCAGGCACAGGGACGACCGAAAGACCATGGGCGGCGGGTCTGACAGCCTAGATGAAGCTGGACGTTTTGGTCGACATTCTCACTCACCCCATCAGAATTCTCCTGACAGGAGACACAGAGACCCTGTTCGGGGAGTAAGCTTAGGGGCAGAGACTGGAACGGGTGAACCCAGTGGTGGGTCTGGAAGGAAGTGGGGCTTAGATGAATTGGAAAGGCAGGAAGTTCAGAGGGATAGCCCTGTTCATGCAAGGGAAACACCAAGGAATTTCAACCGAGATTTTGATAGAGAACGTGCAGTTGCAGAGGCAAAAGTATGGGGTGAGAATTGGAGAGAGAGAAAGCGAGCAAATGCCATGGGTAGCTTTAATGGTACAAATGAGCAACCATGAGGTAATCTCAAGCCTACAGGTTGCTTTGGTGAATCATTCTGAAGAAAGAACAGGGAAAAGAAGTGCTTACAAGCCACCATATCTTCTATCAGGGCTTCCATCTTTCCCATGGAATAAGGGTATGCTTGTCCAACTTGATTGTTGCAGCTCTCCCTATGTAGCCATCAGATTTCAAAGTGAGTTGGCCTGTGATTAAAAGACAATCTGGAAGAGGGAAAGTAAATTTTTGTGGGCATGTGCAGCATAGGATTTTGAGATGTGCAACTTTGTTGGACTTTGCAAATGTATGGACTTCTCAAGGCTCAGGGTACAAAAGGAAGCTTGAAAGAGTATGTATTAAATTTGCGCAGTTATTCTGTAAAGGGTAGAGGGGGTTATGGGTTTTGTTTTGGGTTTCTCATTTTTCTGGACGTCAGAGTCATTTTATAGGTTTATACAAAAGGTTTCATTAGCATGTCAAATTGAAATATCCTGTACCTACAATGGCACAGCATGAGCCAGTGGTTACTTGTTGCAAGGGAAAAAGAACTCTTGTGGGGGGAATCTATGCCTGCAAGCAGACATAAACATAGAGGGAGGCTAAATGACCGTCCCATCCCCCATGAAAGGTGGAAATGTCGACCCTATGATTCTTCCGTGCAGTCTCCCACAGAAAACACTTCCCCTTGTAAGTAATTGCAGTTTCCCTCCGGCAGATTTATTTGGGAAACTAAAAGGGGGAGGGTTCCCCATGCTGCTGTTCTAGGAAGAATCTTCCACTGTGGACCAATGGCAGTGTGTGGGATGGTATTGTCAGAAGAAAAGGGTCACAATGTTCAGGAGGATAGAGAGGGCATATGTTAGAATGGGTTTTTTCTTCGGACCACTCATTTTTGCTTTTTCTCATCACTGGGTATATCTAGTCATGTTCTGAGTGGAATCTCTCCAATTTGTTATTTTCTTAAAACGGCTCTCCACTCTTTGTTTTTTTGGTACTCTCCATATGGTATTCGTCAGGGATATCCTCTCTCCTCTTATCTTTGTATACTCCGAAGTTCTGTCATCTCGTCTCTCTTACTGCACTGCATAACTACTCCATCAAAGGGCTTAAGATATCTAGGAATACGTAGCCTATCGTGCATATGGTCTTTGTAGATGATCTGATTCTCTTTCTGATATCAAGGAATCTTTTGCCTTTGTAGATATAATATCAAAATTCTGCTCCCTTTCTGGCCGAAGTTCTCCATGTGACCAATCTAGAGCACATTTTAGTTCCAATGTGTCATTCGAGAACCAAGCACCTTATGTTTCATATATTCGACATCTATTTGGGTATTCCTTTCATTCATGGTACAATTTCTAAACCCCGTTGTTTCACTTCATTCATGTTGAGTGTCACTCTTATGCTTCTCTGGGGTGGAAGTCAGTTTTCAAAGAGAGAGAGAGAGCATAGGTTTTTTTTTCTTGTAAACTAATTTGTAAATGATAGAAATCTAAAAAGCATTAATATCCTTTCTCTCTCTCTTTTTTTTTTTTTTTCTCTTTCTTGGTAAACCCGCTCATGGGTGGAATGGTTTTTTTATCCTGTTTAAAGCAGAAAAAAGTTTTGTAAAGAGAGTTAGGTCTTTCGGAAAGGAGGAATCCCAAAATCCAAACCTATGAGAGAAATTGGCCACTTGGCAATCCAATGATATGGGAATTCTCAACTCTATATACATAGAGAAAATCACAAACCTGAAAGCTTTTCTCCAGATGTCTGATGTTGTTGAGGACAACTGAAACCTCTGTCCATGGCTGTATCATATCATTAACAAGATAACAACGTATGAGAGCTTTGGGAATCTGAGTGCAGTTGAACCCAATGAATTCCAGAAACCTAAGAAGCCTATTTCATACAAAATTTGATTGCTAAGGCCTCACCGACAATGACTGAAGATGGAAACATATAATTAATAGTTATCCATCCCTGTAAACCCTTGCTCATTTAGCAATAAGCAAACTAGAACCATTCCCTTTGGTTTAGTTGAAAAAATTGCATCTTAGAAAATGGAGCAACACCATATAGGAGTTACAACAGAAGATGAATCACATCTTTGTAAAACATATGTTGCTGCTTGATTCCCCTTGGCATGCTATTGTCATGTAATCTGTTTGTAATGTCCCTCTCAGCTGGTTATCCATGTATAAATTAAAATGATCATGGGTAAACAACTTTGCAAGATTTATGCATCTCTATGTAGGAAATATAATCTAGATTAATCGTCGATAGCGATACATGATTATCAAGTTGGAGGCCAACGAAAGGATGAGTAGCGAATCCACACATTAAGACCCTACAAAGCATACATACAAAACAAAGTTTAAATAGTAAAAATCCAACTGCCAGACTCAGGATAACTAAACAATTATCAGGAAGAATCAGGTCATACAATTAGGATAAACAAACTGTTAATCCGTCAGAATTACATGTTCATATAAAGTCTATGGAATTACTGCCAAAATCAATACATGAATCTATAGAATTACTGAACCAAACACAACCTTAGGGGCTTCATGCTGAATGTTGCCATTTTAACCACTTCTTCTATGATTGGTAAACATACCTCTATTCATCTCTATTGTAACTTTTGGGGTAAGAATCCATAGAGAATAATCTAGTTGGTGCACATCTTTTGATTTATACAAACTTTGAAATTAGTCTACGATTGTCTCCTTCACTTTCCAACCATCTCCCCACTCTTGCCTTCAGTCTATCAATCTTATTCCAGCAATATCATACCATCATTAATGTACTGTATCCTTCTGCACAAATTCATCACATGGGTATCTGCAATTTGTTTGAAATTGGACAAGGCCTAGTTTAGGGCTGCTACAGATCTTGCCCCTTGAGCACAAATTCGTCTTCCCTCTTATAAATACCAGTGCAACTATCAAAAACAATATCCACGGGGCATTAGCCTACAGTTTTGGATATCATTCTATCATAGAATCACTAAAAAGTTTGAAACAAGCATAGCTCTGTAATTATCATGTTAAAACACCATATCATACAATATTGAAACCTTCAGAATCAAATCCCAATGGCATTCTTCAATAGTTACTTGGTACAGCTCACTCCAGTGCAGCAAAATAGAGGGTTGGGCAGAAAATTCTTACTAGTCTCTTGCAATACATTAAAAAAAATGTGTACCGCTCGTTTGGTAAACTAGAAAGAAACTTCTAATAACCCCCCCCCCCTCCCCAACCCCTTCCACCCAGAGGATGGCCCAAGATAACCAAGATTCTACAAAAAAATTACCCCAAGAATCCAAGACGGGTCAATTCATGAAAGTGAACCATAAAGACTTTAAGGGTAAAAGCCTACACAGTAATCCTGCAGTTTAGTTACTGGATAGTGGACAGTGGATAGGCATTCATACTATGACAAAATTTCATTTCCTCCGCCTCCCCTGTACAAATAATTCCGCAATCAGACTCGGTAACTAGCAGGTAAAAAAACAACTCTGATTTTTAAGTTGAATACTCCAAATAAAACTAAGAATTCAGTCTGGTACTCACAGAGCTAAGGTAGTCATCCATCACTGTCTGTTTCCTTTTCTTCAAAGTTGAAGTAGGGCTCTCAGAAGGCAATCTAGCCATTGCACGCTTTGAAGGTGTCATATTCTGTAAAGACATTTGTTTATTATCAAGCATAAAAGAAATAAAGAAACATCTATGAAATGAAGTTTTACAGGGGATGGGAAACCAACCTTCGCAAGCTTCTTATCTTTCCTTGCTTGTCTCTCCCTCTCATCAAATTCTTGATTTTCTCTCTCTACCAAACGAATGAGGGTATCACAGCGTCTTGCAAGTTCTTGAGTGGTGCGCGATTTTACAAACCAATCAAAGCGAAACAATGGCGATGTGCGAAAAGCTGCCTTGAGCTCATCCCAATTCCCATATCCAAGCTTGTGAACCATACATAGCTGTATAGAGTGGCATACATATCAGACAGATAAACAAGTACCATCCATTAAAAGCATGCTCTCAAGAAATTTAGGAACCATACCATGAAGCGATCACATTCTTCATTGTACAGCTTCCCTTTGTTCTGGCCATATTGAATTTTCAGTTCCAACCATGGATTCTTGTAGCGATCCAACTTCTTCCCAATTGCTTTCATGATCTCATCCTTCCGAGAGATTCTGGCTTCCCCCCTTTCAATATTCTTGATGATACGATCATAATCTGGACACAAAATACATAACCATTAAGCACACAAGTAATGCTCTGTTCACCTATTAAGCTCGGTTCAATGTTTGAAAATATAACCCTCAATATATTATAATGCCAACTCAATACACTTATTAATCAAAGAATGAAATTGAAGTATTTAATTACCATTTAACTCCTTGTATCTTTCTTTGAAGACCTTGGCATACCGTTCAACTTCCTCTTCTGTTTTGCCCTCCATTTCAGAAGCAATACTTTTTATGTCGTTACGACCATATTTTTCGCAAGCACGGATGAATGTGTTGAAGTCTCTCCTAGTCCATGATGAAAAGCCCTATAATTCACCCATAATCAGGCCCGACAAGAGAAACAGCTTATTCTTTTAATATGCAGCACAGAAGACTATTAGGAACCCATATTAACAATCAATAACCTACACACCTCTTCTAACAACTGCTCTCTCTCTTCTCGTTCTTCTGCTGTCAAGGGCTCCCCTATGTCTTAAAAATATGGAAAACAATTATTAGTATGTAGAGTTAGAAAGTAAAGTGTACCACTGAAAAAACACAAACGTGTCTGTAAAAGATAAAAACCTTCAGGTTCATCCCCCTCTCCAATTGTGTCTTTCAACTGATTTTTCTGATTTGCTTGCTGAAAAACATTTGAACAGAGTAGATTAGTTCAAACCCACACCACAGTGGGCAAATTCCAAAGCCAGGAAAAGAATAAAAGGGAAAAAAACACATTAAACCCACCATCAGGTAGCGCACTTCTTTTTCATAAAGTTCATTTAGTCTCTGTGTATTAAAGAACTGGAAATCATGCCTGAAAATGAAACAGAATACAGTTCAGATGACTACCATACCAACTACGATCTTCGATGCATCCTACTAGTGATAAATGCATTGAGAGTACCAGATTACCAATTTAATAAAAAAAAATTTGAAGGAGAAAAACTAAAATGTACAAGCATCCAGCATCAAGAAATCAACAGGTACATACAGTTGAGGCATGCGAGGAATGCGTGGTTCTCTCGGTTTTGCTGGCCCTCCTTGGCGCATTGCTTGCTTGAAGTACTCAGATTCAGAGTAGCTAAAGAAAGGACATACAGGAATCAGATATAGACAGAATCACAGGAGCCAAAAAAGAAGAGCCAGGGGGGGGGGACTGAGGGACCATAAAGAGCATAATATGGAGAAGGTGCAATACAAAAAATATCCTTACTTGCGCTTCCGCTCCCTCTTTGGAGGCTCAATCCAGTTTTCACTGACAAGTTTCTTGAAATCGAGCTTGTTCTCATCCTTCATTAAAACAAAATTGAATATTAATAGCACTGTACAGTGTAGTAGGGGAAACATTTCCTAGCATTATTAGCGTCTTTAATATAGGCTACAAAAGGCAAGGGCATATAAAAAGAGATATTTGTACCTTTTCATCATCAAAATCATACAGTTCAGCAGCTGCACAGAACCAAACAAATAATAAAAATTAGAAGCTGATATCTTTTTCCTTTCCTTTTATTTATTCTTTTGGTTGGGTGGGTGGGTGGGGGGAGGGGCGGCTCTGAGGATTTGGGAGGGAGGTGAGGAAGAAGATGGGTATAAGTGCTCAAGTGAATCATAAGACATACTATCATCCATCTTAAATTTGATAGCATCTTCAGTAAATTTCTTCATTTTGGCATCAAGTTCTCTTGTTGCTTCTTCTCCTTTCGCTATGATTCTGTCAATATCCTCATCTGTGATTGTACTGTCTTTGGAACTGAAAACCATTTCAGCACCAAACCTCACCATTTGCAATAGTTCATCTTTATTAACAGCTGCATCACAGGTTAAAATAGAAGTGTCAACAGAGGTTTCTGGCGAGTTTTAAGATCAAGTTACACTAAAACTAAAACAGCAAGGAAACATCTAAAATAGATATCCTTTACTTTTCTGTTCTGCTAACCGTCCTTGTTGAATTACTAAGGCATCAAGTGCAAGCTTCTTATATGCCCTTTCAATCACTTTCTCCTCTATCGTGTACTGAATCAGCACGAAATAAATGATAATTTTTGTTAGGTAAAGAAGTAAATAATATTATTAAATAAGCATAATAATACAACTCAAGAAAAATGGCGTAAAAACTGAACCTCTGTACAAAACCGGAACACTTGAACTTCTTTCTTTTGACCAATCCTATGAGCACGGTCCTGTGCTTGCAAATCCACCTGCGGGTTCCTGCATTGCAGTGACAAAATTTTCAGAATTTGAACTGATTAAATTGCCATAGCAACACCCAAAAGAACAAAAGGGATGAACTTACCAATCACTATCATAAAGAATGACAACATCTGCCGTGGCAAGATTAATACCAAGGCCTCCTGCTCTGGTTGATAGTAAGAAGATGAACTTTTCACTTCCAGGCTGGTTAAAGGCATCAATAGAAGCATCACGGTCTTCTCCACCAGTATTCCCATCAATTCGACAGTACAGATATCCACGAAACATTAAGTAGTCTTCCAGAATGTCCAGCAGTCTAGTCATCTACAGATAAGAGCAGGAATAAGAAAAGATGAAATCACTCAATAAGAAAATTAAAATAACAAAGAAAATATAATCACCACAGTGAAGGAATTCAAGGAGTGATGCAGAACACAGTTAAATAATCCAAGATTCATAATTATCTAAGCATAATAGGCCATGACATTAACCTGAGAGAATATCAGAACGCGAGAGTCACGCTCTTTTAGCTTTGGGAGCAATTTATCAAGGAGAACCATTTTACCTGTGCAAATCAGGAAAGATACTATTTTACAATAAATCAACCAATAAACACCAATGAACTCAAACAGAGCTTCAGAAAAGAAAGAGCCTACCTGCATTTGTGATTAGATGATCTCCTGTACTATAAGGAGGGCCAGGTTCAGCACCTTGAAAAAGGTATGGATGGTTACAACATTTACGCAGCTGCATTGCTATATTCAGAAGACGTTTACGCTCTCCTCCAGCATTAACAACCTCTAGATCTTTCTGCAATAAAGCCCGATAATACTGCTTCTGCATCTGGGACATCCCTACTTTAAGTATGGTTTCCTTTTTAGGAGGCAAACCTTTCTCAACATCAGACTTCAACCTTCTTAGCAAGAAAGGGCGAAGGACCTTCAAAATGCAGAAACATACATCATATACTTGTGTTGTTCCATCAAATTAGATAAACTAAAATAGTGCTCAAAGACAAGACTGAAACTTATACCTTGTGAAGCTGTTGTACCACCTCCTGCTGGTCATTTTCAC
The DNA here is from genome assembly GCF_018873765.1 of Telopea speciosissima. NCBI lineage: Eukaryota > Viridiplantae > Streptophyta > Magnoliopsida > Proteales > Proteaceae > Telopea > Telopea speciosissima. The sequence goes on along the minus strand of NC_057922.1, from coordinate 34,201,998 downwards.
CAGATATTTGAAACCATTCGTCGAAGGTTTCAGCAGAGCTAAATATCTCAGGGAGTAAAAAGTTAAGAAGAGACCAAAGCTCATGGAGATTGTTCTGCATATAAAACAGATTGCAAGAATATTAAATCCACTTTACAGAAACTTTTGCAAGAGACAAGCAAACCATCTTGACCTCTCCAAGGATCTAGAAAGGATGCAAACAATCGAGACAAATGAATCTCCATTAGAGTTAAAATATATAAAAGTATACAAGAAATACATATTAATTTTTTTATAAAAAAAAAGATCCAAGTTATCCAGGATGACTATCTTAACAATCTTCAGGATAGCCCAAAATATCCATCCTGTGGCAGAACAGATGGAGCTCCAGTTCTGTGGACAGATAGACCCCAATGTCCCTGCATATATGTTGAGTTTCGGTGCAAACAAGATTCACCAGGTGGCAAAATGCCGCTTTGAAAATTGAGGGACTAGGGAGGGTGCATGCACATACAAGGATTTTTGAAAAATATGAGGCATGGACATACGTGGGAGGGTATTTGATTGAATGAGTCTGAAATTTGACACATGGTTAATCTAAAAGGTGTACAACTAATCCAACAGTTTGTTGACCAAAACTAGGACTAGCCAACCACATGGATAAAAGTTGGTGGAACACCCTGATAAGCTCATCAGAACAGGTTGTGAAAAAGAACTCCCCCACCCCCACACAATATTTAAGGAAAGAAAAAAAAAAAGCAGTAAAGCTCCACACTGCCATGAAAAATTGGATCTTAAACATGCAAAAGTAGGTGCTAACATCTCACAGTACCTTTGGCCCTTTCATAGTTTGGAAAGCATAAACCCAGCCAGGGTTGGAGTTAAGAGAGTGGCACTATTCAAATCACAATAGTTGCAACAAGAAGGAAATATCCAAACGAACTCAGAGATCAACTACACAATTTTTTCATATTCCAAATATTGAGTAATCAGTAACAATAGCATCTAAAAGAGAAACTCTGACGGCTCAATCCTGTTGCTCTATGTTAGCCCGGTTACTAAATGATCTTGATTAAGGCCAATGAGTTCATACAACAATAAATTTAGCAAACTGTTTTTCCAGTTAACCTAAAAAAACATGATAAGTCAGACATAGTAGTAACTGAAATCATAGGTTCCTCATTTTCAGTTCAAATGCTGAAGGAATTCAAAAGTAACGGATCCTTTAAATCATATAAAGAAGCAACCAAAAAAAAACAATAAATTGCAAGAGCTTGCATGCATAATAGCACATAACTACCTGAAGAGGAGTCCCTGTAATAAGCAGTCGGTAATTAGTGTTGTAGAGCCTCATTGTTTTTGAAAGAAGTGAGTTCTCATTCTTGATTCGATGAGCCTCATCAATAATAACATACCGCCAGCTAAAACGGCGTAATGTTGTCTTTTCTTTGATTGCCATTTCAAAACTGGTCACACAGACATCAAAATGCCCAGCAACGAGTAGTTTCTCCCGTATGTGCCTCTGCAAAAGTATAAAATAAAAGTAATAATTAACCATGTGGTGCATAGAGTAAATCATGGAAGAATAATTCATAAAGCCAAGCCTAATTACCCTTTCATCTGGATTTCCAAGAAATTTCACAGCACGCAGAACTGGACAAAAACGTCGAATCTCCTTCATCCAATTGCCAAGGGTAGATTTTGGGGCAACAACCATATGAGGACCAGTTATTCCTCGGAACTCGTGCAAATAACCCAGCAATGAGATAGTTTGCAGTGTTTTGCCAAGACCCTGAACAAAAATTACACCAAGCACTCATCAATATGGAATGATTAAGGAGTGAAAGTGATCCACAATATCAAATCAGGAAGGTTATCTCAACGATATACACATGAATTGAAGATTGGCAAGTTGGGGAAACTTTGAGAGCAAATATCCATTCTGAAAGGACTCTCAAAGTTTTACCCACTGCCAAAGATGAGAATAACCAGGAAGTAATGGGCATGACCAGAAAGAAATCCAAAGATTTAGCCCTACTGCCAAAGATGCACATAACAGGAAAGAACAACTGCCAAAGATGAGCATGACCAAAAAGAATCATCAAAGAACCAAAACTAAAAAGCTCCAGCATTTCAGCATACCATTTCATCCGCAAGAATTCCATTAATGCCATTTTCATAAAGCCTTATCAGCCAGTTCAATCCAGCCAACTGGTAATCCCTCATCTTCCCTTGAATACCTGCAAAAAAGAGCAAAGTAACCCAAGGGATCATCAAGCACATTAATTGAAAGAATTGAATATAGGACTCCAAAAGAAATCAATTAATAATCACCTTATTAAGAAATTGGACATTGCTAATCATCAGAGAGAAAGGAAAAGAAACCCCAACACTACCCAGGGAGAAATAATGCCTAACCATTTGCTAGATTAGCCCAAATTTCATTTCAAATCATTATGGATTTGCACCAAGTCAGCATGGTGGGAATCCTCCCAAGGAACACTTGAGGATAAGTCTACATCCATTATTTGTCAACAACAGTTTTATAGTGACAACCAACAAAATGTAATTCTGAAGATCATGTACCCCTTTCAGATGAACATTGTAACAACAACTAGGCAACCCAAGGCATTGGAGGGGCACCTAGGTGACAAAGGACCTGCCCAGGCATGCAGTATATGACTATGTAATATAGCAATGATAATTTTATATAATTATGCTTCTATGCAGCAGCATAGAAGGCATTTCAATGCAATATGATATAATTATGTTAGTAATGACCTAATATGAGAAAGCCAACATAAAATAAAATAAAAGGCATAGGAGCATATCCATTCAAAAAACAAGACAATAAACATGTATCAATATAAACTTGTGAAGTGTCAACAAGGTGTGTTGTCTTCTTGGATCCAAGAAAGAGCCTAGACACCTAAGCAACGCCTAAAAGTTATGTTTTTTACTGTCTAAAGTGAGCGAAACAGAGTGAGTTAGAACGTAACTGATTTCAAACAGCTTCAGAACACTTAGCTATGCACAGCCCAACAAACTAGGATTGGGCAGATGGAGCACAGTCCAAGCCCAAAGCACAACCAGGCCTGGCATATTTCTCGTGTTTGCAACTTTATATAGTAGGGCTACAAATCAATTTAAGCCATAATTAGATAATAAATCGTAATACTAAATAAATCTCTCAAATATCCTTGATGCAATTGCATTGGACTGGTTGGATCAATATCATCCAATATGGACACCTAGGCGCAAGCTTGGGAGGCCCATAAGAGGCAAGTGGCCGTCCAACGGACTAAAATTGAGTTTTGGGTAGTTATAATATAAGTTTGGCCATTTGCTTTCTTGTGTTTCATTGTAACAGGCCCAATTTATAAGCCCATAAAGTAGGGGGTGATAGTACATAGGATTAGTACCTAACTGTTTGAGATAATAGCTTCAAGAGTTCTATATTGAGTATATTTACTGTAAGTCAGTATAAGAGAGTGATTAGGAGTACTGTATGAGTCAGTTTAGGAATTTTGAAAGGTCTTTATATATGTATACACCCAATTGGACATGTTTTGATTAAAGAATTGGTTTTGTTAAGAGTTTTGACATTGTAGAGCCCTCATACAGGATTGATATCCCAAACCTAATTTCTTCCTTCTTCTGATATGCTTTTAACAGGTGAAATCTTTCCTCATACTTCTTTGTTCTTATTTTCTAGTTCTGATAATTACCTCTAATGCTTCTACTTTCTTCTCTGGTTTCTTCTAATTCTCTTTTCTTTAAATATAGATTTCTTCTAATCTATATCAACTGAGTTATTTGCTTTTCTCTAATCTAATTAATCACATATTAGGGTTCTTGATTGTGTTGTTTTTCCCAATGATCTTGTCGCAAGCTAATCTCCCACTGCATTTCCTGGAGTATAGATTAATTACGCATTAACCCTAAGGCTAATATATGTATATACTTGTGTTTAATGTTTAATATGTAAAACATCAAATACATATAGGTATTAATTAAGCTAAGGCTTTGGCACAGGTTATGGAGAACTCAACCCAAGTCCAATCAAGAACCCAAAAACAACACCAATCTTGGAAATGTTAGGGGGTAGACCAGCCCACATTCGCAACCCTACAACTAACTTGTGTAGAAGTAAGCAATCCACATCTAAACAAGGAAAGGAGTATATCTCCCCTACATTGGAGTTTACATCGAAGCACTTTAAAGCAATGACTAGGGGGGAAACAATCTATTAGATTATATGATGCAGTCAAGACTGCCCAGTGCCCAATTGTCCCAGAAGGACTTCATTTTGGGTCTTAAATGGGTTCTATGGGTCTTGGACTACTTGTTTATGGGTTATTTGTTGTAATAATTCTTAATTATAAGCCCATAAAGTGGGGGGAAATTTAGTACACGATATTAGTGGTTAAAATTATGTGTTTAGAGTTAGATTAGGATACTTATTAGTTATTAGAATAGATTCCAGATATTAGTTTGATTTTCTTAGTCAATTTAAGAAAGTGGTTAGGGGTCCTTTTGTGAGTTGAATTAAGAATTTTGAAACCTTTATATCAATTAGGAATGATTTGAATTGAGATAGATGTGTGGAAAAAAACTAGGAAGGATTAAGTAAGGAATGAACGTTTTAGAGTTGACTTGGGAGTTGCCCCGATCAATGACAAGCTCCAAGAGAGTCGTTTGAGGTGGTATGGTCATGTTCAACGGAGGCCTAGGGACGCCCAATAAGAAGTGATATGATCTCAATTGGAGGAACTAAAACAGCTAGGGGCAGGCCTAAAATGATCATAGGAGGAGAAGTGAGGAAGGATATGCATAGTCTAGGTCTTGTACCAAGCATGACCTCGGATACAGCCTATTGGAGGGCAAGGATCCATGTAGCAGACCCCATTTAGCTAATATTCTCCTAAAATGCTAGGTTGTACCTCTTTCCTCTTTACTTTCATCTTTCTTTTTTTATTTTAATTCCATTTTCATTTGTCATTTCTCATCTCATTTCCCATCCCTCTTTCCCATATCTCTTCATTCCCCTTTATTGTGTAGACCTAAGTTTTCCCTAGTTTGTTTTAATTGGATCTATGTAGCCGGCCCCATCAAGTTAGGATAAGGTTGAGTTTGTTGTTGTTGTTGTATACACACATACAACATCAATTAGGCATGATTTGAATTAAGGATATTGAGTTTTCTAAGGAGCTTTCAAGCTGTTAAGCTAAGCATACGGGACCTTTTCTTTAGATCTGGCCAGTCGTTTCCCCTCTTCTTCTTCTTCTAGCTGGTTGATCACTTCACCAGGTGTTCTCTACTTTCTTCTAGTTTCTTCTCTCTCTATTCAGCAAATCCTTGTTCTGCTTATATACATGCTAAAAATGAATTCTATCTTTCAAATCTGGTTACTAGAGATCAGTTAACTTTATTATTGAACCATTTATCAACTCTAATCATAAGATTTTGCTGAGATTCATTAGTTCTTGAATTTAGCTTGAAACTTAAGCAGCCTAGGAATCATTTATAAATCTTCATCTCATTTTGAAGGTTTTTCATTAATTGGCCAGGTAAAACTGCATAAGCTTAGTGAATTGTTATTCTGCATGTTATATAAGAGGCAAAGAACGTGTCAAAAGAACTCTATCTTACAAGAAGGTTGTGTAACCAATCGTGTACTTCCTGCACCAGAAAGATGATCCTCTTCCTCCTTAAGGCACTCTTCATCTTCTTCCTCCTCTGTTACTTTAGATGCATGCCGACCCCTGCAATTTTCAAACAATAAACCAACCATCCAACTCAGAAAGTGATCAGTGAAATGCAAAAGACTATATGGTTCACATGAGACACTAATCAATACAAAAGCATCGTTGATATTTCCTGTTTATTATTGTTGGAAAATAGAATAGGACCTTCTAGCCAAATCAATTACACCTACGAAGTCTTCTTCATCAACTTTTCAACTCTCTTCTTCCTAACCACATTAAAAGACCCTAAATGGTACCTCATACAAACATTGCAAAACTACTTCTGAAACAATTTATTTGTGCATATTGTTCAAAATTTGACATAAAATTACCTAAGAGACTCAAGGTCAAGCCTAGTATCATCAATAATAATATCATTAGACAAAACAATCCCAATTGCCCATAACCCTAGAGTCAACCCGCCATCAATTTGATATTGCCATCGTCTCAGAATCTGTCGCTTGATCAGGAGTGATGCAGGACTATATATGTACTGCCAAATGATACTTTTACTTAAGGGATAGATACTTTATAGAATTGATTTAAAGCAAATTATGCTTTTATCATATATCTTTCAATTTAATGTGAAAATTCCACAACAAAAAATAATGTTCAGGCTTTTTACTTAACTTAACATAAGCCTCACCAGTAACAGTGACAGTGACAATGCAGTTTTTAAATAGACTCAACAGATTATTTTTTTTTTGTTCCATTATTGTATGAAATTATTTTCTTTTTAATTAAACTATTAAATTGAAGAATCCATTGATAAGCAGATCATAGAGGTAATTAATTGACTAAGGAGTAAACCATAAACTCCCATTACACATAAATACACCAACTTATTCATGTCAACATTTTTTTTTTATTTCAAAAAAGATACTCAAAAGCATAATAGAACAATCACTGACTCCTTCAATCCATTGGCCATTCACATATCCATTTCCTACCTTCGACCAAACAGAAAATAACATAAGTAAGCTCTAAATAGTTCCCCACCTGATAAAGTTATTTGAGACTTACAAAGTTCCAGATAGAACAAAACTTGCAAGTACTACTTAACAGTAGCTCAGACTTCTGATTGAAGTGAATCATCTCTCATAACTAAAGGATTGGTGAATCAAAAAATGGTTTTAACAATTCTGCTGAACATTACTTGTATTTGTTTTAAGTTCTTAAAGCGATTAAGAGTACATCTACAATTTGGCTTTGGAAGGCTGAATCCAACCACCTTGCCCTTGAATTTCAGTTCCACTTTTTCTTTCCGATATAAAGCTCAGGCTACATTCTAGCGTGCATCTTCATCACTCCAACATCAAAATATTATTCTCCTAATGGGAGAGCAAGTCACACACTCTGCTACCCATGCATAATCCCCACTTGTCTCACCTTGAATAACAACATTACCAATCATAGAAGAGAAAATTTATACCAGCTATTATTATTCAAGGAGCAGATAATTTTACCTTCCCTTTGGCTTCTTCTGTGGTGTGGACTGGCCTTTGGCAAAATGAGCAAATATCTCCGTCTGCTGCAGAAGATACTTCAGCCGCCCTTTCCCCTTGTTGTTCTGGAATAAAAACCATTCAATTACAAGTTGCGTTCACAGACCCAATAGGTATCAATAGAAAGTAGAAATTGTTTTCATTCATCAAAATGGCAAACCATGTCGGCATCAATAGAAGCATTTTGGGCATCCAAAATTTCTTGGATCTTATGTTTCTTCAACCTCTGCATTTCTTTCAACCTGGCCCTTTCACGCTTTCCAATTTCAGCATTCCCTAAATTTCCTGCCTGCAATAATATAGAAGAAATGAAGCTGGATGGAAAAATAGAATCGTGCATGGCATAATGAAAGCAAAGTTCAGCACGAATGAGCTTGATAAATAGTTGCACCCACAAATGAAACCAGTACAAAAGCTCTCATTTCTCAAACAAACTGCAATAGTGAGTCGGATAAAATAAAAAGGAATTTGGACGACGCAAGTGGATAACCCATCTAAAATGAGTCCCTTCAGAGGAAAAAAACAATAAAATAAAAACGAACCCAACTCCTTTGTAAGCCCTAGAAAATGAGACCACCATCAAATAAGAGATTGGGAAACGGGAAAAAAGGGATAACAGGAAACCACTGAATGGATACAAATTTTTAATCTGGAATTTCAATCGCCTTATAATTTGCATCAAATCGATAAGAAACTGGTGCAGAGCAATCTAGCCACAATTTGACAATTTTCGTCAATGCAACAATGAAAACCCTAGACCCCTGGGCCTATAAACAGTGAAAACAGCGACCTCCATGAAAAACCTAACTGATACCTCCACAAAAACACGTAAAGTTCGAACAACATAAACCTAAAAATCTTAGCATCATTCAAATCCGCATCCTTACCTCCTCTTCATCTTCTTCTTCTTCTTCGTCATCGCTCTTATCATCCCTGACTGCATCATCGTCCGTCGACTGTAAATTCTCCTCACCTGCTTCCTCTTCATCAGAAACAGTCGTCCTCGCAACAGCTTCAAGCTCTTCTTCGTCTTCCTCATCATTTAGGTCTTCATTCTTCTGGTCTTCCTCCGAATAAATCGAACCGTTCGAAGGATCTTCATCGGAAGAGACCTCAGAGTTCGAGATCTTTGCCATGGATGCTTGGATCTAGGTCTCCGTCGCCGTCAGGAATAGAAGAAAGGAATCAAGAGAGATTAGAGGAGAGGGAGAAGGAACAAGAGCGAGCGAAAAAGAGACCTACGAGACCACTTTTTGTCAAATGTTAAGTGAATTTGACGAAATAATCGGTTAGGTGAGACTCGAGAGCGGGTTTGGACCCTTTATATACCCCCGATAATTTAATGCAGTTTAAGGGAATTTTGGAGTCGAGTTCCCGCCAATTATTCGACGAGGATGAAAATTTTCCCGCTCCGGCCAGTTAGTGGAACCGTTGGTGCTTTCTCGCGAGCCATCTGATCCATTGTGCTTCATTAATCGAAATATCTCACACTCTACTGGTGTGTTTGGTTTGCGATAAAATAACAGGGGGAAAAAAAGTCGATTTTCTGTATGGTTTTCCCACATATTTCTTTTTCTTTTTCGATGATCAACAAAATATATTTATAGATAAAGAGAATGGGTTATAAAGTTTACCATGGCATTATATGCCGGATATCTAACTACAGAAAAAATCTCATCAGTAGTGGTCCAATTAAAAAAAAAAAAAAAAAATTTTCTGATAAGAAAACTCTTAGTGAAATTACTAGTTAAGTCAGCTAACTCAAAAAACTATTTACTAACAACCAAGGGATTTATTTTTCTGCGCTTTGGGGTTTAAAAGATCTCTAAGATTTCTTCCACTACACCATATTTCTTTGATTTTGATATTTGCTTTCGTAGTGATCTTCCCTTCTGAAAGTATACTGAAGAGTTCAGCTTCCACCACATCCATTGAATGTAAGTAATCTGTAGAAGTAAGAGCATCCTGTCTAGCTATCAAAATGCAAAATGCCCATCCAGTTAATCTTAATTCATGGTCAGAAATGATTGCACAAATTAAGACAGTGTAATTAAATTCCTGATTATCCTACCCAAAAAAAAAAATTTAATTCCTGATTAGAAAAAATAGATATACTTGCATGTTTAGTAGGGGGTAGATGTTCAAATCTGAGAGCCACTTATTTACAGACCGAATTAAAAAAAAAAAAAAAAAAAAATATCAGCTTTCGCTAATCCGTGAACCATCTTGTTTCGAACATGATAGATAAAATAACAAGTAATGATAAAAATAGGAGAGAAAAAAATTAAAAAAAACAAATAGAAGGTTGTTTATCCAACTTTCTAGAGTGAAATAAAGAGACACACAACTGTGCCATTGAAGGGTTGGAGAGAAGCTCTGGTAAGCTCTTAGGTGATAGAAAATTCCTTGTTCATTTGTCAAATCACATTTTCTTACCAAATATCCATGGATGGAGTGATTTCACAACATCATACTTCCATTGTTTTCATGTGGAAGTTAAATCATACGTGTGAATTATTGAACTTGAAACAAAAAATCCAAAAGATATGTTTGGTTTGTAATAAAATAATAAAAAACACTTTTATTTTATGAATGATTTTCTCATGGTTTCAAGTTTTTAGCTGTTTCATATGCTATTATTAGCCAGTGATATCATACTTCCATTTTTTCATGTGGTAGAAAAATGAGGGTAATTGAATGTAATGTGACATCAACCTCACACATGTCTCGTTCATCAAATTGTAAACTCAAAAGAACAGTGAATGTTTAATAAATATAAATCTATAGATTCATTAAATGGCATGGGTGGGTTTCTTGATTTTGTATGTTAATTTTTAAAAAAAATTGTCTCGTGTTTCTAAGTTTTTATATTTGTTATCTAATTAGTTAAATGAAGCTAAATTTTTTGTATATGGCTAAACCCTAGGTTTCTTTGATTACATGCTAAGTTTCAACCTAGATGGAATTTGTCAAATGGTGAAATAAATTATTAACATTTTTGAAATTACCAAAAAAGTTTATAGATATACATGGAAGGTAATGCTATTATAGGAGGGTATTTAGTTTGATATGAGTTTAAAATTTAGCATATGCCATATCCGGATCCTCCCTTGTACATTCGATAGTCAAATTCATCGTGTCACCTATGATCTATGATGTAGCACAAATAAATGTACAAGAGCAAACAACTTACTTGGATCAAATAGACCAAGAAACCTTCTCCCTTCATAAAATTTGAAGATCCCCATTTAAAAAAACAAATATGGAATTTTCTTATTGACTTTTTGAAAATCCCTTTCTTACCTTTGTATTAAATACTCATTAAATAACTTTTGAGAATAAAACAAAGAACAATTAAATGAAGGTGTCAAGTTCTAAACACACCTATATAGGTGTCATTTAGCCACTCCCTTCTGAATCTAACAAGTTTAGATTTTCATGAAGAATACAATATAGTTTTAGAATGGCGAACAAATGTGGTTCCCATAAATGGAAACTTTTCCAGCAAATTTGAATTTTAAATCACTTTTGGAAACTTTATATCTCTTCATAGTTAAATCCACTTTTTGGAACTTACAAGTATGTCTCTCATGGCTCTATTTCTCAATAAATGATTAATATTTGCCTTTTTTTTTGGGTAGAAATTAATATTTGCCATGTAGTAACTTGGATGGTCTCCAATTTTTTTCAATATCTTAGCCATATCATTCTCTACCTATGTGTCAAGTTCTATTATAGAGTTTATTGTATGCTGAAGTAAAGATTCGAAAATTATTAATTATCAAGTTTTTTTTAGGTGAGGATCCCACTCTCCACCTAAGATGGCTTGTCCCTATCATGTGGGAATATTTAATGGCTATAACTTAGAGGAAATACATTCACACATCATCTAACTATGGGTGAAATTGTATGTCATTTTAAAGAGAAAGAACTCTACTTGGTTGCGTGGTGGCAAGGTTTCCACATAGCCCTGTTTACAACCATCAGATTAGGATAATTATTATGGATTGTTGGATCTAATGTAAGTATTAATTTAATACTTAAATACTTGTTTAACAGGTAACCAGTTCCCACTTCCTCTTCTTCATCCTTCATAGAACACCACCCTTTGCAAGGGTGGATCAAGGTTGCAGAGGGTGTCTGAGGAGGAGGAAGAAGAAGAAGAAGTGGAACTTGGAACTGTTATATATATATAATATATATATATATATATATATATATATATATATATATATATATATATATATATTTAATATTTAATTATTAGTTATTAAATTGATATTTTACGTTAGATCTAATGTTTCCTAATAAATTATCTCAATCCGATGACTATATAACCAGGTTGCGTGGAATATATACTACCCACACAACCAAGTAGAGTTCTTTCTCCCGTTATTTTAATATTTCGGAAACCTCCATTCCCCTTTTGAAACCGAAAAATCAAGGAAGCAACTTTTATGTGGTGAATCATATTGTTGAGAATCTGCATTGCAAAACTAGGGGAAACTCAAAGGGAAAGAGAAAAAAATCACCTCTGTTCTGTTCACCCACGGTGAAGAAAAAACATCTTAAGTCATGACATCTGACCTTTAGATTAACCTTATTTTTTGTTTTTGGGTAAAGATCTTTGGATTAAACTAGAAAAAGGTGTTTTCAACTTTGTACGATGGTGGGGTTGGGGGAGTTGATGATGAAACTCGTCTACCCACCTAAGAGAGAACATCTTATGTTTTTTTTTTTCCATAAAAAAAGTGAAAAAATAAATTCAAAATATCATGGAAAGAGAACTGTGTTTTTTTAGTAAGGGAAAGTCCCCCTCTTGAAGGTCCAAAATGACATTCACACTATTCATAGACGCCCATTCAAGGGTGTCAATTTCTAGCCCGAACCGAGAAGTTCAACATGAACAAGCATACCAACTGCCCTGTTCAACATAAATCATTCGTCAATTGAACTGAATGCTTATTTTTTATTTCGATATGGGTTTTATGAAAACATTAGAAATCGAACTAAATTGGACCGATCGAAACAATATTGATTAAAAAAACTTAGGCTGAAACCAATAACAAATTGATAAAGAAAAATATAAGTAATCCATAGAACCATTATTATTATTATTTTTCTGCTACATAAAACAATAATTTTCAGTATATATATACATATGGAAAAGCAAAGTCGAATCAGTAGCAACCCGATAACGATCCAATAAAAACCCGTTAAGTCAACCCAATAAAAAAATCCAAACCGGATCGGAAAAGACTTTTTGACTTAACTGTTTGATTTCAATTTGGTTTATTACCAATCCGAAACGGATTCAACCCAACCAAAACCAAAACCGAAGCAATCAATTGACACCCCTTCACGCTTCACCCACGATGGCTCAAGGAAAACTCATCCTTTCCGTAAAATACTTAAAAAATAAGCTCAATTAGATTCTATCGAATATCCTAAATGAATATATCCGTTGATGGAATATGAATGGTCCCATTCTACTAGTCTACTGGCAAATTGTCAATATTGTACTTCATAATGAGAACCCTAAGGCCATGTTTGGTTGACAAGAAATGAATAGAAAATAAAATAAAAATAAGGGAAAAAAGTCGCAGCGCGATCGATGAAGTACCTTAAGCGCACCACTAAACGCGACGGATGAATCTCAGCCGTTGAGATTTATCCTATGAATCATAACCGTTCAAAACACTGACAGGGGAACCGGCATTTTACAGTTACTTAACCGATTACAAATAAAATAAAATAAAAACCCTTTACCGGAAACACCGGAGGGAATTAATTTGAAAAGAGAGAGAGAAAAAAAAAAGAGATTTGGAGGACGAAGCTCACGATCTGTGTTTTTGGTCTGGAAATGGTAGGTTTTCCGGCAATCCATCTTCCGGCAATCCTTATTCAGTTGATCACCTTAAAATCTCGGTATACTATGAAGGTTAGACGTCTATCCCACTCCTATCGATTTTTGTTCCTTTATTGAAATCGTTGTTCATATAACTAGGGTTTCGACCGTAGTTCTCTGTTTCTTTCTCTCACTTTCTCATTTTATGCATTATAAATTTGAAGTTGAAGAGTTTGATATGTTTAGGAGTTGATCGACTGATGAATTTTTATCTAAACATTGAAAAGGAAAAAAAAAATAAAATTGGAGGAACGAAGGTCGCGATCTGTGTTTTTGGTCTGGAAAGGGTAGGTTTTCTGGCGATCCTTATACAGTTGATCACCGGTAACATCTCGATATCTAAAGGTTGGACGTCTATTGAAATCATTGTTCTATTGAAAGGGTAGGTTCTCTGGTTCTTTAGTTGTTTGTGTCAAGAATGGAAGAAGGGTGTTGAAGTCTTAAACAGTTTAATTTTATCAAAAACAATCTGCAAATGATGAAGGTCTATTCTTGTGTGTTGGTAGCATTGAGGAGTATGTATCTTCTCTGTTGTTTGGAAACCCACATCTGTCGTTTCTTAAAGTTTGGATGTGATGATAATTCATGTTACTATTAGCTAGCTGCTACTCTCGAATGGTTTGTATTATTGCATTTTGATATCCTTTCTTCATTGTTGTGTTGTCCCCCCAGCACCTATAGACTTTGGTTTACATAAATCTCCCTCTAAACATTGCATTTGGTACTAGGAAGAGACATGATTTAGTCACAGAGACTTTGATGCTTCATTGATGGATTACTATACTCAGAAGCAGTCAGAGGTTACAAATAATGTATTGGTAGAACTCCACCATAGCCATTGCCATTAGCCCCATCCTCAACTATAATTGAAGGATCCCAGAGGTATGAGGGCACAATTTGTGATCCCTAAGAAAGTGGAGTGGGGAAATATGCAGGTGCAATAATGGGTTGTGGAAAGACGGGGAATGGGAAAGTATGGTTGTTGAACAAAATACTGTTCAATCAATGCCAATTTTAGGTCCAGGAAAATGTGGGTTGCAATGAATGTAAACAGGTTGAAACCATGGCATGTAGTAGACAATAGATCCATTATCAAAACTATTCAACTTGAGATTGAACTGTTGGTTCAGTTGGAGCAGAACTGTTGACAAATCTGTTTCACTTGGCAAGTAGTTAGGAACAGAATTGTTGGTTCAATTGGAGCTCTTCTAATGTGATGTACAGCTTTAGCTGCTAATCCACTACAACCCAAACCCAAGATAATTAATTTTCAGATATACATCAGTAAGAAGAAACAATTGTAAACAAAAAAACTTAAATTAGCCTTGTATTATGTATGGATTTTTTTTTTAATTTTTTTTTTGTATTATGTATGAATTCAGTTGTTTTGGTCAAGGATTCAGTTGTTTTGGTCAAGCCATTTTCAGGCTTGAAAGTGGTGTGATGAAAAACTTCTAGCAGAAGTACACTAATGCAGATAAGTCACCTACTAGTCTTATTTTATAGGAAATAGGCCTTGGGTTGGGTTATATATGTATCAGGCCTTTGATTCCATGTGTTTTCTTTGTAATGAACCACTTTAATGGGCCTAAAATATGTGTACAAGGTAGGCATATGGGATAAGGCTTAGTTAGCCATTTAAGTTTTCCTATTAGCATTATGTTTCTTTTTGTTGCTTAGCAATAAGAGTTACTATTCCTAATCAGAATAAGACTTTAGTTTATTTCTATAAATACATTGTGAGGCTGAAAAGCTCAGAGGATTTGAATATTGCATTTTCTGAGTTGCTTTAGCCTCAAATAGCTATGAGATATAGTGGGTGAGAGGCCCGAATCTGCGAGAGGTTGTTGTGATCGATGTCTCCTATTCCCTTCTCTGTTTTGCCACCACCCATATGCTCCCTTGAGTTCTGATCAAGTAATATAGGTGCTAATTGTGTTCTCTCTTTGATCTTGACTGAGTTAACATTCCATTCATCTTTTGTTGTAGTATATTCATCAGTTAAGATCATCACAACCTTAAATACTGTGATTTTATAGCTGGTGTATACTCTGTTTTGAAGTCAATTTTAGACCTTGGTGATTTGCTTCTTGAATCTGATTAGTTTATCGGATTAACTTCAAATTTTAGAATATAAAAAAACCTCCCTTAAGAGCAACTTGATTCTGGTTTGGAGGCTTTTTGATCATTGGTGAGCCTGCTACTTAAAAATCTCTCCAAATGTGCAAATTTGGATTTCAGAAATTTAGTTCCTCTAATTACTCCTAAGTTCGTTCACATTGATGTTTTCCTTAATGGGCCACTTATATTGTCAAGACAATTCCAAAAAAATAAAAATAAAAATATAGATTAGTTATAGAAAAAAGTGTTTTTTATATTGTTTGGTTGGCACAATGCTTAGAACTATATTTATAATCAATGTCTTAATACTACTATTGTTTTGAATGTCAATTAATGTTGTAGAAGATGCTAGTCATTTTGTAATAGGAAAATATGTGGTCTGCAATCTTCTTTTTTTTTTTTTTGGGTGAAGAAAGTAGTAAAATTATTGATTAAACATGATATTTACAATAGTATCCATGCAGTCCGTCGAGTACTTATGTATCCTAGCATATCTGGCCATGTTATCCAGAGGTTGTATGTAAGATCTAAGTTGTTTTGTAATTATTATAGATTGAAGGGAAGAAAGGGATTGGGAAACATCAAACAAATTAGTATAAAGGTCCCATGGCCAGGGGAAAACATCCGGGTTGGATAACCAGTCTCTGATCTGTTGTGAATTAGTCCAAATGATTACTTGTTGACAGTCCAGTGAAAGTGACTTTTCGAGCCCTGCTTGGAGTGCTCGAAGTTCCGCTTCTTGTGCTGACCCTACAAAGCCACAGTTCATCGCCGCAGCAAACAGTTTATAGTTATGAATAATTAAAAAACCACACCCACCAAAGGAGGAGGATTTGCAATAGTTGCCATCTGATAAAATGACACAAGTGTCCCTTACTCCCAGTTCCAGATAAAAGGATAAGGGTAATAAATCATGGGTGGTAGTGGTGGGTGGTGTCCTATGTTGAGGTGAGAGTTGTTCAGCCAAAGCAGTGAGGTTCAAGTCGTTTACCCATCCATTGAATGATTTTCAAAAATAACTTGATTCCGGTGTATCCAGAGGAAGTATAAGGTGATGCTTACAATGCTCAAAATACGGATTTGATCCGTCTTGCAACCACAGCTGAATTTCAATATTACCCCTATTATCAAGAGATTAAGATAGAAAAAGACAATAATACCCTCATCTCTAACCCCCATACCCTTCTTTCTTTCTTTCTTCTTCTTCCTCTTGCAATTTTTTTTTTTCTTTCTTCTTCTGTAATTCGTTTAGGGTTGTTAAAAAAAATAAAAATCAAATGGATCCCATGAGGACTCCAATTGTTCTGTGTCTCCTTTACATAGAGTGATGAATTTCATTTTTCAGTATAATGGTTGTTGTGTCACCTTTACATAGAGTGATGAATTTTATGTAGACCTGAAATTGTGCATATGTAATGTATCAATTTATGCTCAGCAAGGAATTTGATCCTTCATCCATTTTGTATGTGTTCTGGGAATATATTAAAGAAAGCACAAAACAGGTAAAGAGGTATTTCTATCTGGAACAGCTTGTATTGATTAAAATTAAATATTGAATCTCATTGATTTTGCTTTAAATAATTCATCTTTTTTGTTTTAATCAATTCACCAGATGACTTCTACTAATACTATGAATAACGTTGCTACTTGTGAATTATGCGGTAAGAGTTGTAAGATTGAAGTTTGTAGGTCTGAAAAAAATAGAGATAGAAAATTTTACAAATGTACACAAGGATGCCAATTCTTATTGTGGGTAGATCAATTTAGATTATGTGAATGTGAAAATGGACAATGTAAGGTTAGAATGTCAAAGACTGAAAGAAGCAAAGGTTGGGTGTTCTGGTGTTGCCCTAAATCAAAATCGGTATAAATACTATACCAACTTATACATTTGTATGTCCTTTATAACAAATAAAGTTGATTTTAAGTTGTTTTGTGTTTTTTCTAACATTATTTGAATTAAACTACAGGTTGCGGATAATGGGTGTGGAATGTTCGCTTGGATAGAAGATGAAACCTCCAAGTATGAAGCTCCTTCTATCCAACTTAAGTGTAATTCAGTTGATTACACAGAGACATCCACGTCTGAAGGTCCTTCGACTTCAAATGAGTTTATAAAAGGATATTTTAGAGCAGCGATTGAGGGCTTGAAAAATCAAACAAGAATGTTAAAAGAAGTGTTAGATGCCTTCAGTGCGATTGAGCTGAAGAAAAAAAATTGAGTCATGTTGTAGGGGTAGTAGAGAAGATTGAGAGATATTGGTGATATATTTATTGACTCATTTATTGACATTTTAATGGGATGGTAACACAAAATATTGTATATTGTTTGATTTAATGTGTCTAGAACAGTAACTTGTACCGTATTTTTTGGATTTTAATTGAAACAATTTGATGTCTAAGTTGGATGTTTCATCAAGTGATCTATTGATATTTAATGATGTATAATTTAATATTAATACATGATGTTGGATTTGATGTGGTTATGTTTAGATTCGTTTAAGAGTACGGTTGTCTTATGTATAGGTTTGCAATATTGTTTTTTATGTACTGAAATACTGTCCGTTTGACAGTGGAATGATGTTGGATCCGGGTCTGAATTTTGAGAATTACAGGGTTTTATAAACAGATATGCAATATTTTATTTTGATAAAGAGCAAAACTATTTATTTAAATATGTAGAGCACATAGCATTTGAATTACAATCTTCCGAAAGCCATGGAGTGGAAAGAAGCCACACTGTCTCACACAAACAAGACAAGGCCTTCTTAGCCAGGGAGTCAGTCACGCTGTTAATCTCCCTGGAGATGAAAGAGAAGGACCATGACCTAAAATAAGAAGATAAGTAGGAAATGTCCTTAACTATGGAGAAGATTTCTATAGGAGGAAGGATACCCTACTGTAAATATCCCACCAATTCTTTGCAATCCGATTCAACTAGTAAGAATTTCATACCCTCGGATATACCATGCAGCAAGCCCCTCCTTATAGTGAGAGCTTCCCCTTGGAGGGTGAAGGAGATAGCAACTTGAGCTAAGAAGGCTAGGCAAGGCTCACATGTACTATTGCTTAAAATACACCCGATGCCCCCTTGACCATCCTTGAAAGATGCATTAGAATTTAGCTTTATAAAGGGGGGGTCAGGGGAGGCCAGGGCTGGATAGCTGGAGGAACAGATCTGCAATATTGATGAATAAAGGATGATCAATACTCTAATATTTAAAAGCAGTTGTCTACACCAAGTTAATATGAATTAATTTGATCGATTTAAAAAATTGAATTACAACATCCTGATTTATTTGCCTATAATAATCCGATTGACTCGTTAATAATCAAGTCTATCACCTTCACATCATTAATAATGAAATTAATTAAGAAGCTATTTTGTATGAGAAAATAATGTATAGCCTTGTGTACCAATGTTATGAAAATATATATTAACTGGGTTTTAGGGTTAATGGCTTATTGGGTTTAAGGGTTTTCTGGGTTTATTGGGTCAATATGTGTTTTTTGGGTTATTGGTTTAATGTGTTTTAGGGTTTATTGGGTTTATTGAGTTTCAGGGATTATGGTTTATTGGGTTTCAGGGTTTATGGTTTAATGTATTTTAGGGTATTTGGGTTTTAGGGTTTATGATTTATTGGATTTTAGGGTTAATGGTTTATTGGGTTTATTGGATCAATATGTTTTTCAGGGTTTATGGTTTATTGGGTCAATATGTGTTTCAGGGTTTATGGATTATTGGGTTTATTGGGTCAATATGTGTTTCAAGGTTTATGTTTTATTGGGTTTGAATGTCTATGATTTATTGGGTTTAAGGATTTATGGTTTAATGTGTTTTAGGATTTTAGGATTTATTGGGTTTATTAGGTTTGAGGGTTTATGATTTATTGGGTTGTAGTGTCTATGATTTTTTGGGTTTAAGGGTTTATGGTTGAATGTGTTTTAGGGTTTTGGGTTATTGGGTTTATGATTTATTGGGTTATTGAGTTTATTGGGTTATTGAGTTTGATGGTGTATGGTTGATTGGGTTATTGAGTTTATTGAGTTATTGGGTTTATTAGGTTATTGGGTTATTGAGTTTATGGGTTTATTGGATTTTATGGTTTATTGGGTTTTAAGGTGTATTAAGTTTCAGGGTTATAGAGTTTATGATTTATTGGGTGATTATGTGTTTAGGGTTTATTGGGTTTATGAGTTATTCGGTATTAGGGTTTTGCGATTTATTGGGTTTATGAGTTATTTGGTATTAGGGTTTATGGGTTATTTGATTTATTGGGTTTTAGGGTTTATTGGGTTTATTGATTTTATTGGGTTTGAGAGTTTATGGTTTATTGAGTAATTGGGTTACTGGGGTTATTAATTAGGTTTATGATTTATTGGGTTATTGGGTATAATGGTTATTGGGTTTAAGGGTGTATGATTGGATTTATTGAGTTATTGGGTTATTGGGGTTATTAATTGGATTATTGAGTTATTGGGTTTATGATTTATTAGGTTATTGGGTTATTGAGTTATTGGGTTTATGGTTTATTGGGTTTATTGGGTATTGAGTTTATTGAGTTATTGGGTATAATGGTTATTGAGTTTGAGGGTGTACGATTGATTGGGTTATTGGTTTATTGAGTTATTGAGTTATTGGGTTTATGGTTTATTGAGTTATTGGGTTTATTGTGTATTGGATTTATTGGGTTATTGGGTATAATGGTTATTGGATATAATGGTTATTGGGTTTGAGGATGTATGATTGATTGGGTTATTGGGTTTATTGAGTTATTGAGTATTGGGATTTAGGATTAATGATTTATTGGATTTTAGGGTTTTTTTTTAGGGTTTTAGGATTTATTGGGTATAAGGGTTTAGGGTTTATTGGGTTTAAGGGTTATAGAGTTTATGGTTTATTTGGGTGATTAGGTGTTCAGGGTTTATTGGGTTTATGGGTTATTTGGTATTAGGGTTTTGTGGTTTATTGGATTTTTGGGTTATTCGGTATTAGGGTTTTGTGGTTTATTGGGTTTATAGGTTACGGGTGCTCGGCCAGGCATTCGTTCTTGGTGGCCCAGGCCGTATTATCGAACAACGTAGGTTCGACTCAGTGCTCTGCGAGCTTAGTGCTAGGTCACGGCGGCAACCGGGGTGGCCCAGGGGACATATGATCACCGTCTTTTGTAACCACAGGGTGTCGTTGGTTACCGCTCGGCTCAGTCTTCGGGTTCGGTATAGTCCACGTGTCGCGATTTGATTGGGGGATATTTTTTATGACTAATCAATATGTGTTTTAGGGTTTATGAATTATTGGGTTTCAGTGTCTATGTTTTATTGGGATTTAAGGTTTGTGGTTTAATAGATTTTAGGGTTTATCAGGTTATTGGGTTATTATGTTTATGATTTATGATTTATTGGGTTATTGGGTTTATTGGGTTTATTGGGTTATGATTTATTGGGTTTATTGGGTTTATTGAGTTATTGGTTTAATGGGTTGTTGGGTTTATGGGTTTATTGGGATTTAGGGTTAATGGTTTATTGGGTTTTTGAGATATATATGATTCTGAAATGTATATATGGTTTATTAGACTCATTTTAACTATGGTAAGGACCAAGTTAAAATGGGTCAAGTGGTTAATTACATTATCTCTATTAAGGAGGGAGGGACTTTGTTCAGTTAGTATATGAAAAGAAACCCTAAAGATATAGAGATAGAAACCATTCCAGAGAGAAGTGCAGGAGGGTTATTGACAGTAGGGTTCATAGGGGATCCGTTCATAGGTGGCGGCTGAAGACCTGGATGTTGAATTTGTATGATTTAAGAAGATGGGTAGACATAGAGTATGTAATCCCTATTTCAAAGAGCGAGAGAGTGCTAGAAGGGTTATCTTAGACGGTGAGAAAAAGGATATGTATGAAGGCAATTGAGAAGACGATGGATTGTATGTTATCGAAACAAGATGACGGTTAGGGTCCCGATAAAAAATCCTAAATCTTGATTGATAGATATGACATCTATCACTTATCATGGTTTTTGGGTTCCAGATCGACAGAGGTCATATGAACAGGCGGAAAAATGAAAAATCTCATACCCCTACCCGCCATCGTTTTAATCAGGTTATATATAACCTGTTTTGCTCATTTGTATTTCCTTTTCATCTTCCACATACCAAAGGTAATCCGTTCTCAGAAAACCCTAACTCTGTTTTGCTCATTTGTATTTTCTTTTCATCTTCAATAGACCAAAGGTAATCTTTTCTCAAAAAACTCTAACTCTGTATTGTGCTTTCTTTGCATCTTATATCTCCTTACTTCTATGAATCTTCTGCAATTTAATGGCATGTTAAGCTGTTGATGATACTATATGTCTGCGGTCAACAACTGATGCTTACTATATTCTATGTTACTGAAGGCTAACTCTATTTAGGCTACCCTTAGTTCTAAGATCTTCTCTCATTTTCTATTTTACTTTCCGGCAGTCCTCTGGGAGTTGCGTTGCGAGTATTAGTTGGCTTTTAGGGCCGTTGGGCAAGAGGTAAGACCCAGTTTGCGGTTAATTAGCAACTAAGATCTCCTTCACCCTTTGGTGGATGGAAGTATACCTTAGTTAGGGGGATATGTTCCGATAACTATGAGTAGACTTAGTAGAACCATGTCTTCGAGACTAGTCGGCGACTTCAGTTCGCCAAGTCAAATAATTAGTAATGAAGTTCTAACAAGTGACCTTGATCAGTCCCTTCAAAACTGGACCTTACCTAAGGTCCCAACCAAAGAAGTTTACAAACAAGAATGGTATAGTTTCACCGAAACTATCAAGACCGTAGAACAAACTATCAATTACTCTCCGATATGGAAGAGATCCAACTCTTAGACCCTTCAAATCTTAACAAGTTAAAAAAGATTTTAATTATATCCATATAGGACTTATACAAGTAGCCATCAAACCCCGCACAGGAAGGGCTCAACGTAGCCCTCCTGCTTGCTCTCGGGATCAAAGATTCCTAATTTGATGATTCCCTTCTAGGGATGATAGAAACAAGTCTTCACAAAGGCCCAGCTTTATTTCAATTGTTACCCGACATAAACTTATTCTTAAATGATGCAAATCTTCTGGATACCTTAAAAGTTAACATCCTTACAAGTGGTTACAAGATGAAACAAGGTTCTATACCAATTGCTATAATCCATAGAATCCAAGACAAGGCCATGAGAACTTTAAGACCCAAGGCTCTAAGAAGAACTATCAAAGGACAAACCACGTTCATAGAAACGGACTTTGTCCATTCAAGAACAATTCACCCTAAAACAAGTGAGTGGAAAGACATTAAGTTTCCGATAAAATGGTGTCTCCAGCACCTTGCCCGGAGTCACTTGTTGAACCTAACAAAGGACGTTGAATCTATAAACCAAGATCAGGACGGAATGGTTACTATAACATTCCGAGGAAAGATAAACAAATAAAATCAAATCTCAAGAGTTTGAAAACTCACCAAGTCCCAAGTAGAGCTTCAACCTCTAGTTCTCTAACAAGTCTCCACTTAGAAAACCAAAGGTTACAAGAACAAATAAGGTCCTTACATATTCTAGGATTACATACTCAAATTAACAAGAATGTCACCCAAGGAATTTATGAACAACGTCTAACAAGTCTTCTCCATCAAATGAACCAGCTTCACCAACTCAAACCGACATACAACATGAAGCAAGAGTTGTGTATAAGAGAAGACTATGAGATAGACAAACCCAAACTCAGAATAGATTTCAATTCACCCAGAACGCCGAAAAAGAGAATGGTTTTTTAGCTACTTCTCAAAGAAAAACAACAAGAAATCAAGAACCTCCGGTATGACAAAATGATAACCATCAAAGTAGATGTTATGTTATTTACATATTTAGACATCTATACAAGTAATAACAACATTCCTTATCCCTTTTCAAACATCAATGCCAGCAAGAAGGTGTACCACACCGAAATTGGCTGATGACAAGACCATAGAGACAATACACCCTCCTGGTTCAAATGTTAAATTAAAAATTAACAACACGAAAATCTTGGCAACACCTTTTAGATCCATTGAAGGTGTTTCGATGGGTCCAAGAAAATTATTGAACAAACAAATTACACAAACCAAGATTTACAAACCATAGGAAGTCAACTAATTAGAATAGAGAACTTAGTTCAAAAAGACACTCCTATTGAACCAACGCCTCTAAATCAAGCTAGTACTTCCTCAACAACAACAACAACTCTGTTCAAACCTTTCACGATTTCAACAAGAGTTTAAAAAACTTAAATACTCAAGAAAACAGAGATCTAGTAAGCCAAATTTCCACAAGATTGCAAAATTTGATTGTCCCCGATACACCTCAAAAGGAAACACAAGGAAGCTCTGCCTAATGTGGCAAACATCCAACAAATGGATTCCTCTCAATCATCCAAGATGAGGAGGAGCAAGAACAAGTAAATGCTATTACTAGCCCATACATGAACAATAATTATTATCCAAGACCTACTTACCCGCATCTTCAAATTGAACAAAGAAGGGAATTTTCCCAAGCAAATTACCAAAGTGGTACCATATATGAATGGAACATAGATGGTATGTCGGATTATAATCCGCTAACAAACTCCAAGAAATGACCATGGTGAGCAATGCTCATCGGATCAAGAACATACCGATCAAGCCATACAGCGTAAATAATCATTTCTGGTTTACAGTCAACTTAAAGGTTGGTGGGATAATGTTCTCACCAACTAAAAGGAATCTATACTAAATGCCATTCAAATTAATGAACAAGGACTACCAATTATGATAGAAGACCAACCAGTTGAAGATGCAAGAAACACTTTAATCTTTAGTATAACAAAGTATTTTTAGGAGATCCCACAAGACTCAAGGATAGGTCTTCGAACAATTATCAAACCTCAAATGTAAAAATTACACGATTTCAAGTGGTATAAAGACACATTCATGACCAAGGTTCTAACTAGGGAAGATGCAAATCTCCCTGTTGGAAAGAAAATTCCTTCATCAAGTTACCTAGTTTATTTTCCTAAAAACTTAAACAAAAATTAAGAGAGGAAAACAATGGAGAAATACCCTATTAAACCTCACCTATGGTGACCTCATAAGCCTCGTACACAAGGAAGGATTAGCCCTATGTACGATATCAAACTTAGAAAACAAATTAGAAAAGAATCAAAGTCCTACAAACAAGAATTAGGGGATTCTCAGGAATGTTTAGTTTCGATTCAAAAATCACTACTCAAAAGAAACGTAAAAGTCATAGGCATAACAGGAAAAATAGATACTCAAGTAAGTACAAGACAAGAAAAGAACCAGATAAAATTTAGACAATAGATCTAGCCCAAAGAAACAGAGACCTTACAAAAGAACTTTCCAAAAATCAAGACCAACTCAAAACACCAAGACGTTGTTACAACTGTGGTAAGCCAGGCCACATAGCCAAATCAGTAGACTAGCAAAAAGATTAACTCTCTCATAATGCCTCGATGATACCAAAATCCAACTCTTAGCCGATTTGGGTCAAAACAGCTCCGAGAGTGAAACAGAACCCAAGAAAATGAGTTGAACCAAATTGAGTCAAACAGTGATAGTGATGAACAAGCTTCTCCTTGTAATTGTAGCCAAGGAGTTTTCTGCAAAAATTGTGATGATTCAAATCATCAAAATCTATAAACATGATACAATCAAGTTCAGGACTTAAAACCTTTAACAAACCAAAGAATTTCTCAACTTTGTTGATCAAATCAAAGATAAACATACCAAGACTTTATACCTTCAACATGCCCAAGAACTCTTACAACAGTCTCATCAACAAAACCCCAAACTAAGGCAACCCCTTATAACATAAAAAATATTTATAAGAAGTTTGACAAAATCCCTACTTCCTCACAAAATCCGGATCAAGTTAAAATTGCCACTTAGAAGCTACTACAAATGATCTAAAGACCGAAATTAAAAATATAAAAGCAGACATAGCAAGTTTAAAGAAGTTTCAACAAAAGATCGATTTAGAAGAAGTAGAAGACAACAGTATACAAACTTTACCAAACAATAATGAAGATTTTGTTGATATTATTAACAAAGTCGATGCCAACAATGGTATGTCAATATTACTATTGTCATATCCTCACCCATAAGATCGACCATAGCCCTGGTTGACTCAGGAGCACAAATGAATTGCATACAAGAGGGGTTAGTCCCAACCCAAGATTTTTGAAAAGACAACTCAAAAATTAACAGGAGCAAATGGCTCAAGACTAAACGTAAATTATAAATTATCTCGATGTCCACATCGCAACCAAGGAGTTTGCTTAAAACAAGTTTTCATATTAGTAAAATACCTTAACACCGAAGTTATTCTAGGACAACCTTTCCTAGAACTCATAAAACCTTTCACTGTTTCGGATCAAGGAATTACAACAACTATCCTAGGTAAACAAGTCCATTTCCAATTTTTTGAACAAGCCAAAACAAAAGAGATAGACTGCTCAAAACAAGAGCCATTTCGAACGCACAACTATAAGTCAAATTCAAAGTAAACAAAAACATCTACAATATCTAAAACAAGAAGTTAACCATAGGACTATTGAACGAAACTCCAAGAAAGAACAGTTCAAAAACAAATTTCTAACACCAAGGCCCAAATTGAAAAGGAACTCGTTCGAGTTTCCGATGCCTTCCGGCACAGACATAGGCACATTGTTCATCTTCCCTATGAACCAAGCTTTTCTCGATAAGGACATCCCTACAAAAGCCAGGCCTATTCAAATGACCCAAGAACTACAAGAAGTATGTAAAAAGAAATTCAAGACCTCCTTAATAAAAATCTAATCGAAAAAGCAAGTCACCTTGGAGTCGCGGCTTTCTACGTTAATAAGAACGCTGAAATAGAAAGAGGGACACCGGACTTGTCATAAACTACAAACCCCTAAATGAAGCTTTACAATGGATTAGATATCCTATACCAAATAAAAAAGAGTTACTTCAAAGACTTTACCAAGCCACAATCTTCTCAAAGTTTGACCTCAAGTCCGGATATTGGCAAATTCAAATCCACAAAGAAGACCGTTACAAAACGGCTTTCACCACACCATTTGGGCATTATGAATGGAACGTAATGCCCTTTGGTTTAAAAAATGCCCCTAGTGAGTTCCAAAACATTATGAACGATATCCTAAACCCATACGGCCGTTCATAATAGTTTATATTGATGATGTTCTAGTCTTTTCCAAATCCATTGAACAACACTTCAAACATCTTAGGAGTTTCTTCCACACCATGAAAAACAAGGGTTTAGTTCTTTCCCGAAAAAGATGGAGTTATTCCAAACCAAGGTTAGATTTTTAGGTCATTATATTTACCAAAACCAAGTCATCCCTATAGAAAGATCTATAGCTTTTGCAGATAAATTCCCTGACCAAATCCTAGACAAAAAACAATTACAAAGGTTCCTAGGAAGCCTAAACTATGTCGAGATTTCATTCCTCAAATAAGCCAATTATGTAAAGATCTTTACTCTAGGCTCAAGAAAAACCAAGTCCATGGACTTCAAACCATACCAAAGCAGTTCAAGATATTAAAAAATTAGTCAAGGAAATCCCATGTCTAAAACTTGCGATCCTCGCACTTTTCAAAATTGTTGAAACCGATGCCTCAACTTGGATACGGAGGTATCCTTAAACAAGTCCAAGATGATAAAGAACAGCTTAGTCCATTTGCTTCAGAGTTTGGAACCCAAATAAAGAAAATTATAGTACCATTAAAAAGAAATCCTCTCGGTAGTTCTTTGCATTCAAAAATTTCAAAGTGATCTTCTAAACAAAAATTTTTAGTAAGGGTTGATTGCAGTGTAGCAAAACAAGTTTTAAAAAATGATGTTCAAAATATTGCTTCAAAACAGATTTTTGCAAGATGGCAAGCCCTTTTATCGAGTTTTGATTTTGACATAACTTATATAAAGGGAGAAATGAATTCTATTCCCGATTTCTTGACCCGTGAATTCTTGCGGGTCCTAAAACAATTTCTATCATGGCTCCAAAGGAGCCCCCAAACCAAGTATAAAATCAAAAGGTTCCTATGCCAAACCAACTTCCTCAAGCCAACTAGTCAAAGTATCCCCTTCCAAAACAAAGAGAGTTGAGAGTATTCCCTTCACCCAAGTCGTGGCTAGTCACCCACTCAAATAGTTCCTAACACAAGGTCATCCCAACAGCCTCTCGGACCAAGTTCCTCCACAACGTGTCCAAACCAGCTTTCTTCCCAAAACTTACCCAAGAGTCGATATATCCTCAAGCAAGTTTATCAAGATATTTTTGCCCTTGATGATCGAGTTCACCAAAGGCGCAACACTCCCGTGGAAATAGCTCGAAGGGCTTTTTTCCAAGGTTGGGATTTCTATTCCCCAAATAGTTCAAAAAGTCAAGAGTTCTATGAGTTCATCCTCGTTGATACGGATTCCATCCGTATTAAACAAAAATTTTGACAAAATTGATCCTAATTTGGTTACCCATACTTCAAGAACCATTTTACAAATTATCAGTTCAAAAGATTGGGGTACACATCCCCTCTCTACAAAGAGGTTCTCTCAAAACTACTAGCCCCAGAATTTCACTATTTTGACTACATGGACGCTTGGCACCATGCTTTCTTATTCCAAAATAGTAAGAACCAACATTCCTGGTTCTTTTGTTTCGACTTCAAGTTCTCAAGCCCAATTCCTAATTGGTTCCCTCGTTGGTGGGCCGCCTTTGGGCCAATTAATGACATCCTACCAAATCAAGTGTTCGATGCTCTAAGCATTTTTTGTCAGCACACCGAACAAATCCCTGAACAGCCAGATCTCCTGAGGTTCTTCATCCATTGCCGTCTGGCATGGATCGTATATTGGGAGTATGCAATTGGACATTCAAGGCCCCGATTGCTCTACCCCTTTTCTACAAAGAAACTTCGAGTCAAGTGGTGGGACAAGTGTGATCTAAGAAGGTGCACCCCGAGGCCCTTACTCAAGCCCTCACAAAAGCCAAACCTCAAGTGACCCTCATCAAGGATCGGACAAGTCCAATAACAAGAGAAGACTCAAGCTAAAAGCCAAACAAGCGAGATCGAGGCCCACTGGCTGCCTCGACATCGAAGAAGAAAAAGAAGAAACCGGTTCAAGTGTTGGGTCCATTGACCCCCACCTCCATGAAGGCCAATATGCCCAAGATCCAAATGATGGGTGGACCTCATCACCAACAATTCTCTTCAACAAGGTCCACCGAAGGTCCGTTAGCCAAACATCAAAAAGAGTGGGCCTTTAAGCCCATGGGTTAGTCTCCAAACCCTCGATATTGAGAATCGTCACCATGACGACATCATAAAAATGGCTCAAGAATCGACACGTGGCTCGTATCAAAAGTCGTGTCCTCCACTATCTCTCGGTCCTAGATAGTCAAGCCACCACCGGGCCCATTCAAATTCAAGAACCATCTAAACCAAACCAATGAGGAAAATAGTGTTTCGACACGTGGAATGCCTCGGTGCGGTTTTTGAAGTATCTTCTCAAAGATTCCAAGTTCTACCAACAATGTGGTGAATAGTAAATTTGACTTTTTCGTAGCACTATGGACCAAAACTACTTTGGCGCCCGCCTCCAAAGTCAAGACTCTGGGCCCACGCCCACATGCTTCTACGCTCTACCAAAGATGCCTTCAAGATAAGGTTTGCTTTCGGTGGAAAAGTAAAGCGACCAAAGCCTCCAAAGCTCTATAAGACCCCTCGTCTTCTCCATAGAGAGGGGGAGAATCTCTGAAGAGAAAAATAGAAAGCACGCAGCATTGCTGTAGCTCAGCTCTTCAAGTTCTTACACCAAGTTACTTCAAGCATTTTTAATTTTATTTCTTCAAGTGTAACTTCAAGTTTATTTCATCAAGTGTTCTTCAAGCTGTAACTAAGTTTCATCAAGTGTTCGTCAAGTTTGTAACTACAAGTTTAAGCCTTTATCTCAGGCTTCAAGTTTCCTTCAAGTAAACCCGTAAGTGAATAGTTTTCTTCAAGCTTTCTTCTAGAGTCCTGTATATCAAGAGTGTAATTCAAATTCTCCAAGTAATATAAAATTCAAGATTTTATTTCTTTTTATCTCCAAATATTGGCGGCTCACCGCCTTCAAGCAATGTGAGGCTACCGCAAAACGGTAGACCGCCGAGGTTACCCTCCGAGTGCCGCGACCGGTTCAAATTAAGGACTGCAAGACCGCTAAACACACACAAGTTTTATTTCCGCTGACCTCTTTCAAGTTTTCACTTGCATATTTATTTCATTACTTGCATATTTTATTTGGTATCAAGCACAGCAGAAGGCTACCTGCAAAAAGGTAGACCGCCAAGGTTACCCCTCCGAGTGCCGCGACCGGTTCAAATTAAGGACTGCAGCACCTGCTAAACACACACAAGTTTTATTTCCGCTGACCTCTTTCAAGTTTTCACTTGCATATTTATTTCATTACTTGCATATTTTATTCGACACGTGGAATGCCTCGGTGCGGTTTTTGAAGTATCTTCTCAAAGATTCCAAGTTCTACCAACAATGTGGTGAATAGTAAATTTGACTTTTTACTGTGAGCACTACGGACCAAAACTACTTTCGGCGCCCCGCCTCCAAAGTCAAGACTCGGGCCCACGCCCACATGCTTCTACGCTCTACCAAAGATGCCTTCAAGATAAGGTTTGCTTTCGGTGGAAAAGTAAAGCGACCAAAGCCTCCAAAGCTCTATAAGACCCCTCGTCTTCTCCATAGAGAGGGGGAGAATCTCTGAAGAGAAAAATAGAAAGCACGCAGCATTGCTGTAGCTCAGCTCTTCAAGTTCTTACACCAAGTTACTTCAAGCATTTTTTATTTTATTTCTTCAAGTGTAACTTCAAGTTTATTTCATCAAGTGTTCTTCAAGCTGTAACTAAGTTTCATCAAGTGTTCGTCAAGTCTGTAACTACAAGTTTAAGCCTTTATCTCAGGCTTCAAGTTTCCTTCAAGACCCTAAAACTGTATTCTTTTTCTTTGCATCTTTATTTCTCCCTACTAGTATGAATGAATCTTCTGCAATTTCATGGCATTTTAAGCTCTTGATGATACTTTGTGTCTGCAGCCAAGTGATGCTCTCTGCTTCTGTGTTATTGAAGGCTAATTAGTCCGATTAACTTGCACTGGGTTTTCTCCTTCTCAGGAAACCCTAAAATTGTATTTATTTTTATTTGCATCTCTATTTCGCCCTACTTGTATGAATGAATCTTCTGCAAATTGAGGGTTTATGTTATGCTATTGATGATACTCTCTGTCTGTGGTTAACTGATGCTCTCTGTTTCTGGGTTATTGAAGGCTAATCAGTACGATTTTTATTTTTTTTGTAAATAGATTCGCTCTGGGTTTACAGAGAATAGGTTTACAGGGAAGAGAGATTTACAGGGGAGATGGGTTTGGGGTTGTAGGGGTGTTTTTTTTTTTTTTTTAAAAATGATTCTATCGGAGTTTGCAGGGGAAGAGAGAGGGGAAGAGAGAGTTGAGGAAGAAGACGTGAGATGGGTTTGGGGTTGCAGGGGTGGTTTTTGTTTTTTTGTTTAATGAATCTATCTGAGTTTGCAGAGAATAGGTTTATAGGGGATGAGAGAAGGGAAGAGAGAGTTGAGGAAGAAGACGTGAGATGGGTTTGGGGTTGCAGGGCTGGTTTTATTTTATTTTTTAATGATTCTATCTGAGTTGCAAGGGTGTTGAAGTGTTAAACAGTTTAATTTTATCAAATACAATCTGCAAATGATGAAGGTCTATTCTTGTGTGTTGATAGCATTGAGGAGTATGTATCTTCTCTGTTGTTTGGAAAACCACATCTGTCGCTTCTTAAAGTTTGGATGTGATGATAATTCATGTTACTATTAGCTAGTAGCTACTCTCGAATGGTATGCATTATTGCATTTTGATATCCTTTCTTCATGATCAAAATCACTCAAATTTATTTGTAGAATGGCTGAGGAAATTGTTCTTGGGAAGAGGGAGGTAATCAAGGCAGAGTTCTAAGACCTACCTGTTATAAGACTATTAACAGTAATATACATTGGCTGAGATTGTGAATTTTAGAGTATAGCAAATGGAGAAAAAGTACATGATTGTATTAGGAAAGAATGGCCAACTATCTGGTTTTATTGGTAGTTCTAATATATTAGTACAGTTATTAGTCACTTGATGGCATCTGCTGTTAGCATTCAGTAATTTTTAGTAGTAAGACGTTGCTACAATGTGTTTCTCTTGATCAATTGCAAAAGAATTTGTGACTAAGGCATTTATCTCTTTGTTTTTTTTATGTCTCTTAAAATGTGAGAATAGGAGAGAAGGATAAGAACAGTACAATAGTCTTCCAAATCAATAGGAGAGAAGGACAGGAGCTTATTACCAAAATTGTATTGCAATTCCTCATTTTCTATGTTCCAATATTTCTGTATGGAGAAGTTGTTATATTTACTGATGAAGGACTTATAAAATGAAAGCACTATGACACTATCTCCTTTTCCAAGCTTTAGGGATTCTACTTCTTCTTCCTTTTAAAAAAAGAATAAAATTAGTAGTGATCTGTTGTGCAAATATCTTGTGCATGTCTTAATTGCTTAATTTGCATGTTGGTCAAAAGACCCATCCAATAGAACCTGGTGGTCTCTGGTTATCAATTTTTTTATTCATAACCCTTCTTCTCAGCTCAGTGGTACATGACTTTTAAATAGTTAGAGACTTGGCCATCTGTATTGTATGTTGTGCTTTGGGGTGGGGGATTTTTATACTCATAACCCTTCTTCTCAGCTCTGTGGTACATGTTCAGATACAATCTATACCAAGTTCAATCATTTGTTTTATTATATTATACTTTGTAGGGACAATCTACATTAAGGCTGGAATTCTAGTTATTGTTCGGGAATTCTAACCCTACCTCCATAAGTGTTTTGATGATAACAAACATATTAGACATAGTCTTGTATGTGTCTTTATGTCAATAGGCCAATAAGTCACAAAAATAGAAGGCACAAAGTAAGAAGGTACAAAAGCAGGACAATCAAGACAAACCATTGAAGTTCGAGACCTAGAAGACATGACAAAGCTTGACAAGTAAAGAAGATCTCAAAAGGATCTTTTGGAGATGCTCGTGTGCACATACTTAGACACTTACACTGCATGCTTGTAATAGCATTTGCATAAAATTAATGAAATAAGCATGTGCATCATTTAAGGACCTTAGGAGGTTATAATTGAACCCCCTGTGACCTTAGAACATGTTGGAGAAAATCCCGGACCAATCCTCGCAGACACACTGTCAAAATCAAGCCAAGACAGTGATCCGGTCTGTGATCCGATCGACCGAATCACAGGATATGGATCGATCGGGAATCACAGTGGCCTCACTGGTACATTTCCATATATGATCCGATCGACCGGATCAAGTGGGACGATGATCTGGTCGATCGGATGCTCCTTTGGCCTTCAAACGGCTAGTTTTTAATGGCTAGTTTTTTCAACGGTTATGATCCGGTCGACCGGATTAATTTTCAGGTCAATCGGATTGGTGAAAAATAGATCCGTTAGAGCACATTTTGCACATGTTCTAAAGGCCATTAATGAGTCTATAAATAGAGAACATGTCAGACTTTTCACCTATCTACTACAGTCCAAAATCCAACTTTTGAGAAAGGTGAAAAGTGAATTATTGCTCTCATTATTAAAGTCTACTTGCCCACATCTACATCAATTAAGATTTGACTTCAAAGCTTAAAGGACCTTCACATGCTTACACTCCGAGGAATAAGTCTTAAAGAATGTCTCCATTGTACAAGCATTCATTTGCATCATTTGGCACGACACTTGTAAGGAGTACACATCACACTCCTTGCCTAGGTAATCTTTACCTTCAATCTCTTTTGTAATTTAGTTTATGCTTTTAAGATGATAAAACATTTTTGCATTAGCCTAGATTGTACTTAGGTTTTGCAAGGATCATCTTATCCTTAAAAGATTCGGATTCTCTTATCCTTAAAAGATTGAGATCCTCTTATTCCATGAAAAAAGATTGTAAATGTGTTCTTCCCACCTACTATACTGAAAGGATGTAACTAGTGAATTCTCTTAAGGTTGAGAGGAGTGGACGTAGGCTAAGTTTAGCCGAACCACTATAAACTTTGTGTGTCCCTCATTTATGCAATTTCTCTCTTGTTTAAATTCAAGAAAATTTAAAAAGGACAAAAATTCACTAGTGATAACCTATTCACCCCCTCTAGATTATCCAACATTTGGTATCAGAGCGGGAACTCATTTTATTTGAGACTAAAAGATCTATGAGATCTCATTACACCAATCCTCTTGAGGGACTGAATGTCTCTAGACCTCCCTTGTTCAATGGAGATAATTTTCTATATTGGAAGATTAGATTCAGGAACTTTACATGTGCCCATAATCTTGAGGTTTGGCATATAATTGAACATGGATCTTATTCCTTTACTAAGATTGTAGAAGGTGTAAGTGTTCCTAAGGAAACCTCTGAATTAATTCCTGCTGAAAAGGAAAAAATTCAATATAATTTCAAGGCCATCAC
The DNA here is from genome assembly GCF_018873765.1 of Telopea speciosissima. Classification (NCBI taxonomy): domain Eukaryota; kingdom Viridiplantae; phylum Streptophyta; class Magnoliopsida; order Proteales; family Proteaceae; genus Telopea; species Telopea speciosissima. The sequence goes on along the minus strand of NC_057922.1, from coordinate 34,168,129 downwards.
CTTCCTACAATATGCCTTTACTGATTTTGAATTTAATAAAATAGTCATGTGTGAAACGGCTAAAGAGATTTGGGATACACTTATTATGGTTTCATATGAAGGAACTTCACAAGTAAAGGAATCCAAAATTGATAAACTTGTGCATGAGTATGAATTATTTAAAATGTTAGAAAATGAGAGTATTTCAAGCATGTTTTTGCGTTTTACTAACATCACCAACAAGTTGAAAGACTTAGGCAAAACATACACCAAGTCCGAAAATATAAGGAAGATTCTCAGGTCATTTCCCCCTAAGTGGAGACCAAAAGTTACAGTAATAAAGGAAGCAAAGGATCTTGACAAAGTGAGCCTGGATGAATTGCTTGGATCTCTACTCACTCACGAAGTCGAGTTAAATGAGGACGAAAGATAGTCATAAATAAAATAACGAAGAAGAAGACAATAGCTCTCAAAACCACTAATGTATCTGATGAAGAGAGCAATGAAGAAGAGGACGTCACATTCTCAGAAAAAGAAATGTCACTCATCACAAAGAAATTTCAGAAATTCCTCAAAAAGAAAGGAGAAAAATATTTCAACAAGGGATAAGCAAGTAAAGGTAAGAATCATACTAAAGACAAACCTCTTCCTTCTAAGAAAGATATTGTTTGCTATGAGTGTAGAAATCCTGGCCACTTTAGAACTGAGTGTCCAAAAGGACAAGATAAGAAGAAAGCGTATATCGCTGAAATTTCATGGGACTCAAGTGAAGAAGAAGTAGTGGAAGATTCTGATGAAGAAGTCACAAATCTAGCTCTCATGGCAACAGAAGATGACATTGAGGTAAGTTCAGCCTATCTTACTTCTAAATCTAAATATAGTGCTTCAATTGAAAAATAGATACGGATGACATTGATGAAAACAATATTAAAAAGAGATTTGAAACTCTCTATGAGGCAAGCCGCAAACTTGAAGCTTCAAACTCCTTTTTAGAAAAAGAAGTGATAGAGCTAAATAATAAAATAGATGACCTACCCATTTACATTGCCCAACTTGAAAGAGAAAAAGAGGAATTGACGTCGGCCTTGCTTACCTTCACCAAGGGACAAAAATCATTGGATACTCTTCTTGGTACACCTCAAAAATCACCACAAGACAAGGAAGGATTAGGCTATAATGGGAGAATTCCATATCATGCCAAAGGTACATAGAAGAGGGAAGAACACATCAATGTCAAATATCAATTTCTCATGCTCCCTCTTCAAGAAATCAAGGGTACAAAAATCAAAAGTATAGAAATCAACGGTATCATGCATTTCAATACACTTCTCAAAGAAGGAATAGACCTTAAAGGGACTACATACCCCAAAGATCTCAAAGGCCCCAAAGGCCTCAAAGATCCCAAAGACAATTTCATAGACCTCAAGCTCCATACACAATGGAAAGAAGCTATAGACCTCAACCAAACCATAAGCCATATATGAAGTATAACTCATATAGACCTTATGACCATCAAAGATTCCAAAGAGGCAGAAGGACTCAAGACTCCTTTGATTGGTAAATATCATAAAGGCAAAAAAGGGCACCATCTCCATTCGATATTTGTGACCCTAGGTACCAACGACCCAAGAACTATGTTGTAGACACAAACTATGGTTTAAACAAGGACCATAAATATAAGAAAGTTTGGGTACCCAAGAAATCTCTTAATTTTAATAATGATGGACCCATGAGATTATGGGGACCAATGCATGTGTAAACTTTATTTTGTAGGTATGCTTGAAGAGCAAAGGCCAAGTAGAATGATATATCGACAGTGGATGCTCCAAGCATATGACGGCAAATACGAAGCTATTTACAAAGTTGAGAAAATATGATGGAGGATGGGTGACCTTTGGAGATAATGGCAAAGAAAAGATAATTGGCATTGGAAACATCAATATAGGAGGTACTACCATCTCAAACGTCTATCTGGTAAACAAACTTGCCTACAACCTACTAAGTGTAAGTCAACTATGTAGTGTTGGATATAAAGTAAGTTTTGATGTTTCACATTGTCTAATTATGGATACAAATAGCAAAGTAGTATTGAAAGGAACTAGAAATAACAACATATATACTTGGATCATTGATGAAGATAGTTCTAGCAATACTTGCTTAGTTTTCTATGAAGATTCAAGTGTTTGGCATAGAAAACTTGGGCATATAAATATCAAATTGATTCAATTAATAGCTTCCAAGGATCTTGTCTGAAACTTACCAAAACTAAAGTTTGACAAGAATCATTTTTGTGATGCATGCCAAAAGGGGTAAACAAGTTAAAGTTTCTCACAAATCTAAGAATATTGTTTCAACTACTAGACCACTTGAACTTCTCCATTTGGATCTTTTTGGTTCTATCCCTACTCTAAGCTTAAGTGAAAAAGTATACACTTTTGTCATTGTTGATGATTACTGTAGATATACTTGGAATTCTTTACTTAGACATAAAAATGAGGCTTTCAATGAATTTTCAAAATTTTGTAAGAAAATCCAAAACCAAAAGGGCTATTTGGTCACTACGATAAGAAGTGATCATGATGGTGAGTTTGACAACTCAAACCAATTTGAGAAATATTGTGATGATGAAGGCATCACCCATAATTTTTCTGCTCCTAGAACCCTCTAATCTAATGGGGTTGTTAAAAGGAAAAATAGATCTCTTCAAGAGACTGCCCGAACTATGCTAAATGAATATTTTCTACCTAAATATTTTTGGGCTGAAGCTATAAATACTGCATGTTATGTTTTAAATCGTGTTTTGATTAAAAAAATCTTATCTAAAACTCCTTAGGAATTATATTTTAATAAGAAACCTAAAATTGATTATTTTCAAATTTTTGGTTGTAAATGCTTCATTTTAAATATTAAAAACTCCAAAGGAAAATTTGATGAAAAGTTAGATGAAGATATTTTTTTTGGGTACTCTAACAATAACTGTGCCTATAGAGTATTCAACAAAAATACCTTAGTAGTAGAGGAATATATGAACATTAGATTTGACATTTCTCCTCCCAAAAAAAAATACAAACCCTTAGTTGATGATGATGAGGATGTCATTTCCGAAATCTCAAAAAGAGTTGAGACCAATTCTCTAAAAGAAGATGAAGATTCCCATGTAGAAGCATCTAAAGAAAAGTCATTGGAGCTTCCTAAAGAAGTTAGACCACTAAGAAATCACCCATTAGAACAAGTTATTGGTGACTTAGAATCAGGTGTTCAAACTAGGTCTAAATTTCAAAACACTTGTAATTATGCTGCATTTTTGTCCATAGTAGAACCTAAGAAGATAAAAGAAGCTTTATTGGATAATGATTGGATTTTGGCCATGCAAGAAGAACTCCATCAATTTGAAAGAAATGATGTTTGGGAGCTTGTGCCAAAACCCAAAAATAAATCCATAATTGGAACAAAATGGGTGTTCAGAAATAAATTAGATGAAAATGGTATTGTAGTAAGAAATAAGGCTAGACTAGTGGCTCAAGGATACAATCAGCAAGAGGGAATTGATTTTGATGAAACATATGCTCCTGTTGCTAGATTAGAAGCCATTAGAATGCTTCTTGCATTTGCCTGTCATAAAAAACTTTAAACTTTTTCAAATGGATATAAAAAGTGCTTTCTTGAATGGTTTCATTGAAGAAGTATATATCTCTCAACCTCCAGGCTTTGAAAGCTCTTCTCACCCTGGTCATGTTTTTAGATTAAAGAAAGCTTTATATGAACTTAAACAGGCACCAAGAGCATGGTATGACAGGTTAAAGACATCTTGATTGAAAATGCATATATCATTGGTAAGATGGACACTATACTATTTGTTAAGCGTAAAAGTTCAAAATTAATTATAGTACAAATATATGTAGATGATATTATATTTGGTGCTACTGATAAATCTTTATGCATTGAATTTAGTAATTGCATGAAAAGTGAGTTTGAAATGAGTTTAATGGGTGAACTCAACTTTTTTTTAGGTCTTCAAATCAAACAAACTGAAAATGGGATTTTTATCAATCAATCAATCAAAATATATCAAAAAGTTGCTAAAGAAATTTGATATTAACTCCCAAAAGGTCTCTAACACTCCCATGAGTACCTCAATAACTCTCTCAAAAGATGAGAATGAAACCCCAGTTGATCCTACTCGTTATCGAGGTATGATTGGAAGCTTGTTATACTTAACTACAAGCAGGCCAGATATCATGTTTAGTGTTTGTGCATGTGCTAGATTTCAAGCTAGTCCTATGCAATCACATTTAAGTGCAGTTAAAAGAATTTTTAAATATTTAAAAGGAACCATCAATATAGGGTTATGGTATCCAATGCACAATGATTTTGAATTACTTAGCTTTTCTGATGCTGACTTTGCTGGTTATCATATTGATCGCAAGAGCACAAGTAGTACTTGCCACTTTCTTGGATCGTGTCTCGTTTCTTGGTTCAACAAGAAGCAAAACTGTGTGGCACTCTCAACTACCGAAGAAGAATATATTGCAGTTGGCAGTTGTTGTGCCTAAATCCTTTGGATGCGTCAGACTCTTCAAGACTATGGACTCCAATTCAACCCTTCCAAAATTTTCTGTAACAGCACTAGTGCCATCAATCTGAGTAAAAATCATATTCTTCACACAAGAGCAAAACATATAGATGTTCACTATCATTTTCTTCGAGACACTATCCAAAAGGGTGAAGTTGTCTTCGAACATATGGAGACTGAAAAGCAAGTCGCTGACATCTTCACCAAACCACTTTTCGAAGAACGATTTTGCACTCTTCGACGGGAATTAGGTATGTGTAGTCCATTTGATTGAGTTACATTTCTTGAACTTGCCCAAATAGATCTTACTATCAAATTCTAGGGCTGACCGACCTAAAATCCAAGTTTTAGGTCATCCGATCAATCGGATGGTCGAAACCGGTCGATCGGATCGCAGACAGAATGGTTTTTAAACCAAGTCCGTGGGTCATTTGGTTCATTTCTTTTTGCACAAAACCCTTCTCTCTTCTATCCAAAAACCCTCTCTTGAGTTCCTAGGGCAAAATCTTACAAAACCCTTGAAGATTCTTGCTCGTTTGGTGATCCAATCTCATCTTCACCATTAAATCTCTTAGTTTTCTCTTCTTCTCTTCCCAAAATCTCTTCAAAATCCTATTTCTCCAAAACCCTTGTTCTCAATGGATTCCAAAGGAGAATCCTCAAAGAAGAGAAAGACGGTTACTTCAAAGAAGGATGCATATGATGAAACTTTGTTCATCTCAAAGGAGGCTTCCATTTGGTGGAAGCAATGTCAACTCAAGAAACTTATTAGGGAGAGATTTGTAAGTGTCACTGAACTCAATAACATTCTCCCTAGTAAAATCAATACCTTCTTTGAGATGTTGGGTTGGGATTCCATTCTTTATCCCCAAGAGAAAGCCTACACTAGGCTTGTGCAACTTTTCTATTGCAATCTACAGGTTGTTGGTGTTGAAGATGACTATGCCATCACCTCCCTGGTTAAGGGCAAACACATCTCCTTTGACACTGTGGAACTGACCCAAATAATTGGAGTAGATGACTCTGGAGAACGCAAATATCTCCGTACCAAAACCTCTCCATAAGGGTTTATGAATGTTGATGAGGTTTATGGTGCAATTTTCAAGAACTATATGGGGGAAACCAAGGGTCTTACAGCTATTCACCTTGGAGACATTCTTAGAGTAGTAAATCTGATTTTAACCTACAATATCCTCCCTCTTGGCAGGCATAGAGATGCTGTTACTCGCTTCCAAGCCTATCTTATTTGGTGCATTGCCAATACTCATAAAATGTGTCTTCCCTATGTGATTATGAAAACAATGGAGTTGGCTGCTGAGAGAAACTCCAAGGCTAGCCTCCCTTATAGTCGTCTCTTGACTATTATCTTCAAGCATTTTGAAGTGGATCTCACTGATGAGATTCCCTCCACAAATCCCACCGCCATTGATACTTCCACTTTGAAGAAAATGACCATTCCTACCAGTGCTTCTGATACTCCTCCTCCTCCTGGTGATGGTGAGGATGAAGAATATGTGACAAGGGCTGAATTTGCTACTTACCAAGAGAAGCTTGACTCTCGCCTCCAGGGTTTTGATGATCAGTTCACTGCACTTCGTGGAGACAACAAGGAAATCATGGCTCAGCTTCAGAGAATCACTTAGCATTTCCACATTTCTACCCCTCCTGTAAATGATTAGTGCTTTTTACTTATGTTTTCTTTTAAAAAACATTTGGGTTGTAATATTTGAACAACTGCTTTGCTTTTAGTATGGGTCTTAAACTCCTGCACATTTCTAGGGGGAGAGTGTTTTGGACTATTGCCTTGCTTTACTTTTATAACTATTAGATGCAATTATTTCTTTATTATATGACTCTATATTGCAGGGGGAGCCTTCTCTACTCCTTTTTGTTGTTGACAAAGGGGGAGAAGACATTATGATTTGGATATGATTATGATGCATGATTACATGACTGTTACTGCTATATATTACTACCAAATCATATGTTTGTCATCATCAAAAAGAGAGAGATTGTTGGAGAATTCTAACCCTACCTCCATAAGTGTTTTGATGATAACAAACATATTAGACATGGTCTTGTATGTGTCTTTATGTCAACAGGCCAATAAGTCATAAAAATAGAAGACACAAAGTAAGAAGGCACAAAAGCAGGACAATCAAGACAAACCATTGAAGTTTGAGACCTAGAAGACATGACAAAGCCTAACAAGTAAAGAAGATCTCAAAAGGATCTTTTGAAGGTTGAAGAATGTCACATGAAGAAAGAAAGACAAGATGCTCGTGTGCACATACTTAGACACTTACACTGCATGCTTGTAATAGCATTTGCATAAAATTAATGAAATAAGCATGTGTATCATTTAGGGACCTTAGGAGGAACCCCCTGTGACCTTAGAATATGTTGGAAAAAATCCTGGACCAATCCCCACAGACATACTTTCAAAATTAAGCTAAGACAGTGATCCGATCGATCGGACATCGACTGGATGCTCCTTCAGCCTTCAAACGACTAGTTTTTAACGGCTAGTTTTTTCAACGGCTATGATCCGATCGACTGGATCAATCTTCAGGTCGACCGGATTGGTGAAAAATAGATCCGTTAGAGCAAATTTTGCACACGTTCTAAAGGCCATTAATGAGCCTATAAATAGAGAACATGTCAGACCTTTTCACCTGTCTACTATAGTCCAAAATCCAACTTTTGAGAAAGGTGAAAAGTGAATTATTGCTCTCATTATTGAAGTCTACTTGTCCACATCTACATCAATCAAGGTTTGACTTCAAAGCTTAAAGGACCTTCACATGCTTACACTCTAAGGAATAAGTCTTAAAGAAGGTCTCCATTGTATAAGCATTCATTTGCATCATTTGGCACTTGTAAGGAGTACACATCACACTCCTTGCCTAGGTAATCTTTACCTTCAATCTTTTTTGTAATTAGTTTATGCTTTTAAGATTATAAAACATTTTTGCATTAGCCTAGACTGTACTTAGGTTTTGCAAGGATCCTCTTATCCTTAAAAGATTCGGATTCTCTTATCCTTAAAAGATTGGGATCCGTTTGTCCCGTAGAAGAAGATTGTAAATGTGTTCTTCCCACCTACTATACTGAAAGGAAGTAACTAATGAATTCTCTCAAGGTTGAGAGGAGTGGACATAGGCTAAGTTTAGCCGAACCACTATAAACTTTGTGTGTCCCTCATTTATGTAATTTCTCTCTTTCTATCTTGTTTAAATTCAAGAAAATTTAAAAAGGACAAAAATTCACTAGTGATAACCTATTCACCCCCCTCTAGGTTATCCAACAGTTATAAATTCCAGACTTGTTTGGAGTCTTTTAGAAAGAGTCCTAGTTAGTACAGGTTATTACCATTAAATTACAGCTTGCACATGGGAGTTTCCTTGTTTATTTTTACTTTCCTAAGTTGGTCATGATTAAGTTAGACTTTCCTAAACTGATCATGATTGGGTTCTTACACTTTTTATAAATAAGTTGCAAGGATATACAACCCCCACAATTTGATGAATGAATAAATAAGTTGCAAGGATATACAACCCTACTTGTGAAATGTGGAAATTTGATACTTATGCATGTTATGATAGTACATGTAAATTCATCTAGAGGGGGGTGAATAGGTGAAGCTAGTGGAAATAGTGCAAAAATAAAACAATTGATAAAACAAAATAAATAAATTACGAAAGTAACACAATCATTTTATAGTGGTTCGGCCAATTATGCCTACGTCCACTCCTCTCACCTTAGAGAGAATTTCACTAAAAAGAATCTTGAGAATGAGCAAGAGAACTCGTACAACTCTTGATTAGGAGCAAGAGGACTCACACCACCAACTACTCTTGATTTCGAGCAAGAGGACTCACAACATATAATAAAGAGAACTTTACTAAGTAGGATTACCTCAACCTTAGTGAATGTGTAGTTAACTTTCACTTTACAGCTTCAATGCTAAGTGAATATAATTAGCTAGAGAGGGAAGTGAACTTGAATGCTTTGATGAATGAATGCTTTAACACTTTGAATGTTCAAGTTCGAATGCCTTTGCGATGCTTTTGATTAGTCTTAATTGATTGTGATTAGTCCAAATGAGCTTACCTATTTATAGGCAAAGGTGCTCAAAGCATCTAAGGTTCATTGCCATTTTAGGATATAATTCTATCCTAATCCGGTATGCCGGATCATGGAATCTATCCATTGTCAAACGGCTAACAACAAACATATTGCAATTCGGTATGCTGGATCTGATTCGGTATGCCGGATTCTCAATTCGGTATGCCGGATCAGATGTAGCACATTTCGATTGCTCTTTGTGAGCAAACCCTGAGATTGCAAATAAACAGGTCAAGATGGATTCGGTATGCCGGATTAGGATTCAGTATGCCGGATCAGCTGATTTTGCTGAAAATGGCTAAGTCCATGTTTGGACAAGTGTGGGGCCATTAGCTTAGGTTAGGTCCATGTAAAAACACCTCCTAAGGTCACTCTACATGTATGCATGCGTGAGTGTATGCATTACAAATGGACTTAAACTTTAACTACATCTTAATACAAAAAACATTGAACACAAGCTTATAAAAACTCTTGTATTTGAGATGCTTGATCATGGTCTTTGAACATAGTCCTTCTCTCAGTATTTTTCTTCACACCATACTTTGATACTTTATCTAGGTTCAATAATGTTGTGAAAGCTCCCCCTTACTTGATGCTTATTTCTTGTAAGGTCTCCATACAGTAAAACACAAGTTAGTTCGACTAACTTATTTGTTATCATCAAAATCATATAAGGTGATGTGTAGATTTTACCCCAACAGTACATATGAACAAACTCCCCATCAAATGAATAGATGTTGAAGGAAATGTATTTGTCAGGTTTTGAACCTAAACCTGAACTGGTAGCTAGCATTATGTCCGTATGTGGCCAAACTGGAGATTTCAGATCTGGGAAAGAAATCCATGCTCGTCTTATCCTTAGTGGATGTATGGCATCATCTATTTTCCTATCCACATCTCTTGTAGACATGTATTCGAGGTGTTTCAACTTGGAAGCAACTTTTCATGTATTTAACCAGATGAAGGAAAGGAATGAGGTTTCTTGGACAACCATGATCAAAGGCTGCACCAAAATCCCCACTGAAACATTTGACCTTAAGAACTAGTGCCCAGAGTTTTTTTATTTTTTTTCCCCTCTGAATTTGAATGCTCCCACCAAAAATATTGAATTGATTCCAATTGCTTACAAACTTTTTTGGGGGAGAGAAAACTAGACATTGTGTGAGTTGGTATGGAACTAAGGACAAATTTGACAGACATGTGAACAATGGGTTGAAAGGAGTAAGAACTTATCCATGAAAGGAAAAGAGATATCCCTAGGTATTTAGCCAATGGATCAAATTCATTGATACTTAGGTGGTGGATGAAAGAAGATCTCAAATGTAAAAAACTATTTTTGCTAAAGAACATACCACTTAAAAATTCTGTAACATATTACTTTGTGTCTGCGGTTAAGTGATGCTCTCTGTTTCTGTGTTATTGAAGGCTAATCAGTCCGAATTTTTTTTTTTTTTTTGTAAATCGATTCTCTCTGGTTTTGCAAAGAATAGGTTTAGAGGGAAGAGTGATTTATAGGGGAGATGGGTTTGGGGTTGCAGGGGGTTTTTTTTTTCTTTTTTTAAATGATTCTATCTGAGTTTGCAGGAGAAGAGAGAGGGGAAGAGAGAGAGGAAGAGAGAGTTGAGGAAGAAGACGTGAGATGGGTTTGGGGTTGCATGGGTGGTATTTTTTTTGTAGGTTTTTTTTTTTAATGATTCTATTTGAGTTTGCAGAGAACAGGTTTATAGGGGAAGAGAGAGAGGAAGAGAGTGTTGAGGAAGAAGATGTGAGATGGGTTTGGGGTTGCAAGGGTGTTTTTTTTTTCTTTTTTTAAATGATTCTATCTGAGAGGGTGGAAGAGAGAGTTGAGGAAGAAGATGTGAGATGGGTTTGGGGTTGCAGGGGTGGTTTTTTTTTTTTTTTAATCATTCTATCTGAGTTATAGTACTTAGGTTTGCAGGGGAAGAGAGAGGGGAGGAAGAAGACGTGTGATGGGTTTGGGGTTGCAGAGGTGGTTTTTTTTTTTAAATGATTCTATCTGAGTTTGCAGAGAATAGGTTTGCAGGGGAAGAGAGGGGAAGAGAGAGAGCAAACATCCATAGGAAGGAAACATTAAAGAAGAATAGCAAGGTTCTGTTGGATGCTTTATACTCGGGTTATGGTGTGCGTGGCAGCGATCTCTTGATCCAGGGAACTAGGAAAGGTGTAGTTCTTCCTATTTTGTCATTGCTAGTATTGAGGTGAGAGTGTTGTTGTTATTGTAAATCCACCTTATTATTTGGTGAGCTATTTTGTAATCTAAGAGTAGGGTATTTGGTTATTTCTCCTGATGCTTTGGTAACCTCTAGTATTGTCTAGAGAGAAGAATTGTAACCCCATTATTATTTGCATAGTGAAAGTTCTACCTGGATGGGGTCCCGTGGTTTTTCCCTTTTGCCTTGGAAGGGTTTTCCACGTTAAAATCGGTGTGTGTTTTTGTGGTTTGGATTGATTTGTTTTGTTGTGTTATTACTCTACACATATTTGGTTATCGTTGTGGATCTCCATTAACTTGCACACAGGTGGTAAATGGGTTGTTTTACCCAACAGCTTTAGGAGTAGGACAAAGATGTCCTCATTCGAATTTTAATCTGATCATGTTCAATGAAGGCCATTGGCTGCAACTCTGGAATGGAGCACAATGGTGAATGTATGGGAATTGACTGGCCTTGCAAACTCCTAATGTCTCTAAATTAAAATGTTTCTAATTCCAATGAATCATACTCTGTGTAACTTTCAATTTCTAGAATCTCAATACTTTGAATCACTGTTTGATCAGCATTGCTGATTTATGCAATTTTAGCAAAAAAACCCATGTAGGTATTTTTGGTGGCAATTCATACTTAATAAATGCTTATGCTTCAAGTGTACTGGTTAAATAACCATTGACAGGTGTTTTAAAAGAATAATTCACTCATGTAGTCCTTTAGTTAACTTAAGAGAAAAATGGAAATTAAGAAATATAGAACTAAAACTAAGATAAATTGTTTTATAAATCTACCCCCACGAGAGGCCACATAATGAAATTAATCATCATAAATTTCAAAACAGGGGACAGGAAAACGCATCTAACTCCTTGAGTTGAGATTCTTTGAAATGGCAATGGAAGAAATAATCAGCCTAGCTCTTTTCCCATTATCTCTTCCTTGTATTCAGCCCTAGAAATTTTAGTCTACCCCAGGCAAGTTTTCAAGATTTAACCAACATATAGAAACAAATCTAGTATCCTATCAAGCAAATCCAATTAGGTAGAGAAAGCAAAGAATCTCCATTAGAGCATATGGAGAACATAGGTTTTTCTAGTGTCATTTAAAATATAATTTTACGAATCCCATTTTTCTCTTAAGTTATACACCATTTTTTAAGCAAACTTAGAGGGGAGGGGGATGATATTTTCCCTAATGTTAACAAAGGGGTTTCTTTTATTGCTATGATTCATTTCCATTTGAGGAAATATAGTCCCTGATATATTGAATACTTAGAGGGGGTGTCCGTGAAAATTTTCCTTTCTATTTTGGTAGGTGCTGTCATATCTTCTAGCTCATAAGGTGCAGTACTTGTTGAGGGCTAATATCTTGTATTCTATACTTTATACCCGCACCCGGATCATAATTAATTTTTATTTTTCCCGTGACGTGTGGTTATCAACGCCCGCGTCTTGGTGAGCTGTTCTCACCGGTGGTCAAACTCGATTACAAATTATTGACTATGATACGGGCTTACCATTGACACCCCATGGCAAAGGAAATAGTAAGTTCTAGCCCTTAATTTTATTTATTTACCCTTTTCCTCGATGCCCTCGAAGTGCGGGTCAAGATTTAGACCGCCGAGCTATTTTAGTTGAGTTGGGAATATTCTATTTGTGGGTCCCACTTATTTAAGGGAGCGTGTGATGGGCTTATAATCCCATGGTGGATGGACCCATCCCCAAGTGGGTTCTTTTCTATTTGAAACCCATGGGCAAACCCATTTAGTTAAGAGGCCTATTCAACTTGAGGGCCCATTTGACTCTATTTGACCCAAAGATAGGTTAACCCATTCCTTTACCCTAAATAAGACCATGGGTCAACCCATTAAGCCCTCTTGACCCATTTAACTTAAACTATCCATTTGGCCTAATGACCCATTTATCTTGGATCCACCCATTTAGCTATTTGACCCATTTAACTTAAAGGACCCAAGCCCATTTTCTATAAATAAGACAAAGGGGGGAGAAGCATTCATTTTCATTTCTTCTCCCATCTAACCTAAATCGTGGAGGAGAGAAAGAGGAGAGAAAGGAGAAAGAAGAAAGAAGAAAGAAGGAAAGAAGAAAGAAGGAAGGAGAAAAGGAGAAGGAGGAATGGAAAAGCTTGGTTGAAGGCTTGGAACCTCACCTTGTGGAGCCCTCACGTGGAGTTTTTCTACATTGGGGAAGGTAAGCCATTGAAACCCACATCTCTTCATCTATTTTGAGTTTTGAGGTTTGGGAAATGGGAGAGATTCGACCTAGGGTTCTCTTGGAACCTCTAAACCTAGACTATGGTGGAGTTATTTCACTCCATTACAAGCCCTAAGCCTAAGTAATCTCTTTCCATTTAAGAAATTTAAGGTTTCTACCCTATTATGTCCTAATTTAGGTTCTCTTTGTTTTTCCTCTTAAATCCATGGGATTACATGGACCTAATGAGGTCTTAGAACCCTAATGGACCTAGGAGGAAGCTTTCTTGAAGCCTCCCTACCTTTAAACCCCTTGGAAAATGAATTCATAGTGAGAAACCTTTCAATTTTCGATTCTAACGGTATGTGGTTTTACATGTGGTTTCAGACACGAGAAACCACACCCGCAACCACCCTTGCGAGACCTTCCTAAGCCCCCGGTTAGCTAGGATTTACATGTGGTTTCGCACTGCAAGAAACCACCCCGAAATTACCTTCCGAGAAGGCCCCTGTGAAGCTCGGATTTACACTCGGTTTAGTTTTCAAACCACATCCGCAACCGACCTTGACTAAAGCGTCCCGAACCCCTGGTTTCCTAGGATTTACACTCGGTTTCGTTTTGAAACCACATCTCAGCAACCGACCTTGACTAAAACTGTCACCGAACCCCTGGTTTCCTAGGATTTACATGTGGTTGCGAGAATTTGGGCATGAAACCACTCCTGCAACCACTTTGTTTCGAAACCTTATACTTAAGTGATTATGGGAGACCTTTTGGGGATCCTTTCCTTCGCTCGTTTAACCTTATTTCACTCTTTGTTTAGGTTAATATATTCATCTTGTGGCTTATTGCTTGATCGAGACGACAAATCGATAATCTTGGTGCTTGGCGTATACGTTGTGAGTGGGTTTGGTTGGTTGGGCTTGTTATTATTATTGCATTATATATTATGTAATCATTATAATTAATAAGCATGTTTGCGCATATTGCATACTTTTATATATAATTGTTATAATGTTGATTGGTAATGTTGTACCTTGATGGGTCTCGGTCTAACCCCGAACACTATATACATTTATGAAGAAATTATGTTGAATGTCATGTTGAAGTGGTCTTCGGGGGGGGGGGGGGGGGGGGTGGGGGGGGGGGGGGGGGGGGGGGGGGGGGGGGGGGGGGGGGGGGGGGGGGGGGGGGGGGGGGGGGGGGGGGGGGGGGGGGGGGGGGGGGGAGGTAGGTGGAAAATTTACTTAACATATGCATGCATCATTGGACTATGTGAATTGTGTGTTTGTGCATCCCCATCCCCTCAGCTCAGTGGAGAGCTAACCCCCTCGTGTACACAATTTTTAGATTATGATGCAGTACGGAGGAGGAGAATTCTGTTAGAGGAACATGGCAACGGGTGTCCTTGTGACGATTGCGCCCTTTGAGAATTCTAGGGACTTGTTCCCCTTTTGTTTATTTTAGGGCGTAGGCCCATGTATAAACATTCTTTGCTATACCCTTGTTGATCATTATTAGATGGTAATGAAAAATGGATTAACTACGTATTTATCATCTAGGCTTTGATCATCTTGTAACTATTGATTTTATACGCTTCCTCAAAACTATTGATCTTTTGGAATGTAATATTTTCCTTTCCGCACTCGATATTATATTGTTTTAATATTAGTTATGATCGTGTGCGTTGGGACACTGTGTCGGTGATCTGGCGGCTTAGTAGGATGACACGCGTCGTCCTAGTCACCCCTTATAATGTATTGTATCCCTTGTTGGGATGGGGGCGTGACATATACTTTGGGTTGTGGGTGTGAAAGGGGTATTATTGGTATTATTGTACATTAGTTGCGTATTTTATTTTTTCTCTTTTTCTCAAGGGCAGTGTGGTCCTTTTGGGTTGTTCTTTAATTCTTGCTTTCTTGCTTTTGAGTGGTCCAGTTGTCAAAACTTGTTGATTAAGATATGTATTGTGCTGCTCTACAACTTCTCTTCTTTCTTTTTCTATCTCTGCAACTTTTTCAAAACTTGTTGATTAAGATATGTAATGTGCTGCTCTGCAACTTCTCAACTTTTTCAAAACTTGTTGATCTTAAATATGTACTATACTGCTCTGCAACTTCTCTTCTTTCTCTTTATATCTCAGTAACTTTTTCTTCTTTCTCTTTTGATCAAACTCTAAAACTACAAAGCATTACAGAAGCAACAGAGGCTTAGGCTCTTTTATTTATTGCAAACAGTCAATTACAAAGCATCTACTGGTTTCTTCTTTTTCTACTTTTCATTCAAAACAACATCTCCTATTGTCATAAGCAGCTTGGGTTTTTAGCTTTTTTCTCTGAAATGTATGTTTAGCTTCTTTATTGCTGGCCTATTGTTGAAGTTACAGTACTACAGAAATAGATCCTGTGATGAAGATATAGTTTTTGCCTCTTGATAGCTGTCCTATTTCTACATTGCTCTTATTATTATTAAAATTATGGTTGCTCTAGATGACAAAAATCAGACCATTAGTATTCGGCTGAATGGAAACAACTACTCCTATTGGTCCTTTATAATGGAAAATTTCCTACTTGGTAGAGGCAGATTGGGCTATGGAACGGGTTCTACTGAAAAACCATCTGATTCTAAGAAGGACACCTATGATGCTGAAATAAGTAAATGGGAAATGAAAAATACAAAGATAATGTACTATAACACCAATAATACCCCTTTCACAGTGGGCTGCCTCCAAGGGGCTGAACCACGTAGATCCTTTCATTGTTTGTTTGATTGCTTTGTCCGTTTGTTTTATTTTGTTTTTTGCATTGTGTATATGTTTCCATTTCTACAGTAATCTTGTTTCTATTACTTATGCTAGTTGTTTATTATGTGTTAGTTGTGGATTATTTCTCCCACCATTTAAAGAATTTATTATTTTTTGTCTGTCATACTAACACCTATGAATTCTCCCTGCTTGAATCACAGGGAGTTCCTGTGTTTGCTTGCAATAGCAAGACTTAGGTTACACATTCTGAGGAAAAAACCTTGCCCCACTCGCTTTAGTCTAAGAAAGAAAAAAGCACCTAATCTTGTGCTTGTTACAGCCTTACGAAGATGGCGTATTGAAGAGCGCGAGAGAGCTGCCTCGTCTTGCTTTGGAAGGTCATAGAGCTCTACCTTCTCCACCTGCTACACCTGCTCCACCTGCAACAACAGCTCTACCTGCTCCACCTTCTCCACCTGCTCCACCAGATGTAGCATTTCCACCACCAGCACCACCAACCTATAGTGCTGGTACTTTTGATGATCCAATCCTGGTAGACAACATACCAGACACTTGCATTGTCTTGTCATTAGATGATGAAGAAGATGAGGAAGATAATGTTTTTGAAGAAGAGTGTGATGAAGAGGAAGGTCCAGAGGAAGATCTAAATGAAGAAGATCCAGAGGAAGATGTAGAAGAGGATCCTGAAGAAGAGTATGATCCAACAGATGATGAGGAAGAGGAAGAGACATATTGAAGAATGTTTCATAGTTTTTTGTGGGTTTTTTTTTATTTGGCAATGAATTAGTGTGGATTAGTTTTTTTTTTTTTTTGTTTCCACATTGATTTTTGGACAGTTTTTAGGTATTTTTTTTTATTTTGGGTAAAATGTTTGTATTTATGGTCATCCTAGATCATTATGATATGGACTTATGTATGATGTATCCGAGTCAATCGGATGTTCCTTGCTCTTTTGGTTGTAAATAGTTTCTGGCTTATGTGGACATGAGTTAATATCATTATGTATTGGAGGATGGAAAGTCTGAAAAAAGTGTAATTAAGACTGTTTATAAATATGGGGTTTATTGCTATGATTTTTTGTGTTTGAATGAATAGTAAAAAAATACTTTGGAGTTTATAGTGTTTGAACTTTGAAGGTTCAAGGCTTGAAGTCATCTCTCTCTCTTTCTTTCTTTCTTCTTTTGTGAGTTTAGAAAAGACAAAATTTACAAATAGTGGGTGTGTTACTACTTTCTACTTAACAAAATTTGCAAGCATGGGGTATGATCTAAGCCATCAATATTTAATAATAGTGGGGTTTGGTTCTCTATCCTTGGCCTTCCTTTTGTCTTAATGAGTAATGGCCAATAACCCAATAAACCCTATTAATCCAGTTAACCATCAAACCCAATAAACCCAATAAACCCAATAAACCATAAATCCAATAACCTAATAACCCAATAACCCAATAAACCCAACAACTCAATAAACCCAATAATCCAATAACCCAATCAACCATAGGGGTGTCAATTCTAGGCCCGGCCCGACGGAACCCGCTCGGTTAAAGCCCGGCCCAATTACTAAACGTGTTGGGCTTAAGCCCGACATGTTTAATAATCGGGCGGTCCCGGTGTGGGATCCTAGCCCGTCGGGCGTCCGACCGGACCGATCGATTCCAGGCCCGACCTAGACCACCCTATTGCAGCCCGACCCAGCCCGACCCTTTAACTTATAAACTTCCCCTCCCTTCCCTCCAAATTTTATTTTTTTTGTTTGTTTTTTTGTTGGTCTTTGACATTTATTGGTTAGATTTAGATACACTTAACGTAGGTGAGATGAGGCTTAGTTTTAGTTTTTAGATCTTACTTTGTTAGATGTGCTTCTATTTGGTGTTGTGTTGCTATTTTTTTATTACCCTCTACTTAGTTTGTTAGAAGTGTTTCTATTCGGTGTTGTGCTGCTATTATTTTTCCCTCTACTTACTTTGTTAGATGTGCTTCTATTCGGTGTTCTGCTGCTATTTTAGTTGGGATAAGTTTTATTTGATTTTGAGTTGAGGTGTACAGTGAGTGCCCAACGGTATGATGGTTTGAACTTAAAATTCTGGTTGCATGTCAATTAGTAAGCCCACACCGTTTAGAGACCGTTTAGAGTTAAATGGCTTATTAGCCCGTTTTAGACCCGGTTTAGGCCCGTTTAGCCAGAATAAGGCTGTCCCGATTAAAGACCGAAATGAAACCGTACCATGCCCGCCCAAGGCAAGCCCAAATGCCTAAACGGTCGGACACGGTGCAGCCTATAAAATTGGTGAGGCCCGACTAGGCCCGATCGAGACCAACCGAGCCCGACCGGTTGATACCCCTAATCAACCATATAAACCATAAAATTATAAAACCAATAACCCAATAACCCAATAAACCCAATAAACTCAATAAACCCAATAACCCAATAACCCAATAACCCAATAACCCAATAAACCAAATAAACTCAATAAACCCAATAACCTAATAACCAATCAACCATAGACCCTCAAACCCAATAACCCAATAAACCCAAAGTAAAAATATCTTTGTTAAGAGGACAAGGTAAAAATGTCTTTGTTAAGAGCTCTAGCCACGTCTGGAGGAGAGGCAGATCCATGTTCCTTTGCCGCAAGAAATCTTGAGGTTTACAAAGTACACGATAAGGCACGCTAAGCAAACGACATTCCATGTTGATTTTGTTGGGCATACATGATGATAGACACCAAACTTTGTTTGACATTAAAGTTGCAACCTTACATGAAATCTCATTCCTATGACACTATTTTGATGTCAAGTTTATGCTTTGAATGTCAAACTGAGTAAAAATCAACGTCGAATTTTGAGGTTTTTTCTACAAATATAAATTTTTTTATTTTCGGGATTTATCTCATTATCAAGGAAAAAGGATCACCCTTGGAGGCCTAGAACTCGTCTTGGTTCATTCCTTGACACTGAAACCCCCCCTTAACATGATAAACCATGTATTTAACTTCAATTAATTGGCCAAGGATTTTTAGCCCCTTCAGCTGGACACTCTTTTAATTATGTACCAAGTTTTATTATAATCATGCTTTGATATACTTCAAAAATTAAAGTTGAGAAATTAGGGCAATCGAAAAATAGAAAGACAAGAACCCAATAAGATGGAGTAGAAATTTAATTATGTACCAACCAAAAATTAAAGTGATATAGTAAATAAAGCCAACAAAGACATTTTTATAGTTCATACCCTAAAACTGTATTTCTGTCACACTGCTTATACAACCGTCCTGTGTCATGACAAGACAACAATCCACCAGAAAACCTAAATATGAATTTATCAACCAACCACT
The DNA here is from genome assembly GCF_018873765.1 of Telopea speciosissima. Lineage (NCBI taxonomy): Eukaryota > Viridiplantae > Streptophyta > Magnoliopsida > Proteales > Proteaceae > Telopea > Telopea speciosissima. The sequence goes on along the minus strand of NC_057922.1, from coordinate 34,148,913 downwards.
ACACAGAAAACCTAAAGTATATCTTTGTAATAGGGGATTGGGGCTTCAAGATGACAAAAAACCAAAAAATCCATTACTCATCGTGGTATCATCAACTACCTCAAACCAGCTTTTCGAATCCACCTGCCCCAAAAATACCTGGTGGAGATAAATAGGCACAGTAATTAGTAAGGCACACAAAATTCAATTCCAAGAACAACTCTAAAAACTATCATTTGATCATTCCCATGGATATCAAAATCTAACTATCTTATGTCAGATAGAAACATGTGCATGCAAAATTGAAATTCATGCCTTCCTAGTATGACTGCATATTCCTTACATGTGGATAATGCAGCAATAAGATGTCTTGCAAGAAAACAAAAATCAAATTCCGAGAACAACATCAGCATGCACTCAAATGAGGAAGACAGCAGCAACAACATCCTTGGCCGTGGGTGTAGTTTAAGCCTGCAAATGGCAACTCCAGTACTTGTAGTATTCCAGTAATAGTAACAGCACAAGGGTATTACAACAAGGGATTGGGAACTACATCAGCTAGGGTTTTGTCCAATCCAATAGCATTTCACAGGTAAAACAGTATTAACAAACATATATAAATGAAGAATTTGTCACTATATAAAATTTAAAAAAATTAGGGAAAATTACTTGGACACCCCCTGTACTATGGCCAATTTGCTTACGATTACCAACGTTTGAAACGATACCCTAATGGTTTTTAAAACAGCAGCCATGGCTGCCGATTTTTTTTTTTTTTTTTGGTTGTAGGAGAAAGAAGAAGAAGAAGAAGAAGAAGAAGAAGAAGAAGAAGAGGAGGAAGAGGGGGTAAAATCTGTCACTTCAGTACCCTTTAAGGGTAGTTTACGCATTACAGAAAAATTAACCGATGACATCATCACTACACTAACGGACATGACCTACTTGAAAGAAATGATATACTGCAGGGGGTGTTCAAGTAATTGTTTCAAATGTTGGGGAGACTAAGCAAAATGACCATAGTACAAGGGGTGTCCAAGTAATTTTCCCTAAAAATTATAAGAAAAGCACAACTATAATAAACTGAAACCAAATATAAATTACAAAATTTGGAGTACGACTCACCCTTATCCTAACAAAAAATGGTTGAATGACAAAACTGTCACAAAAGAGTAGCAGGTTCTGCATGACAAACAAGGGTTTAGTGAATAAAGAGGTGTTGTGTTACCAAAATATTAAGAACAGGTCTTAATATAACCTAGATGTTTTACCATTCAAATCTATTTGCTCCGATCGATTTCTGCCTTTTGTATTATCCCGTGCTCTCTCTATTTGCAAGGATAGTTTACTACATTGTGTATTAACCCCCAATGTTTTTATTTGTGAAGAGAAGTTGCTGACTTTTGTATGATCGTCTGTAATCCCCAATGTGTTAACCTAACAATAAGATTTATAAGAAACTCATAAATATAAATACAACTTGTAATTGATATACCAAGACAAGGAAAAGAATTACCATAGGACAATTTTGAATGTTGTGGCCTGTACCGCCACAAGAAGAACAATGGTAACCCCTTCGTTAGTGACTGTTTCAATGCCAGCAACCATACGTTGTAAATTCGGTCTCCCCCTTGTTATCGATCTACATAAGGGTTGATTACTCTTTGTTGGACTACAGTTGAAGGTTCCGGATTACAACTCGAACTAGGCAATTTGATTGCAATCTCTGGAGTTGCAGTAACCCTTCATTCAATATTTTTAAAGCAACATCAAACCGCTCTTCAAAAAGAGATCCTTCTCTTACAAATTTATTGGCAAGATCTTGTAAAAGCCATATTGGTTGTTGTGGCTGTCCTTGAGATGATCTTGACAAAGTTACAGATGTGGTGTTACTAAATTGGGCCGCTTTGATCCATCTATGCATGATATACCTATCTGGAATGTGGGATTTATCTGTTATCACATATATCTTAAGTATATGTCTGCACAGTATACCTTGCTTATTGAACAAGTTGCATCCATAAATTGTGATATCAGTCTGATGATTATCCAATACATATTGGACATCATTCTCTCGAACCCCATCCAAATGAAAGACCTTATACATCTTCTCTATAATTTTATCATCACATTGATTCGCTTGAAGACCAAAACAAGTGAACCACTCTTTGGAGAAAAACTTGAACACCTTTTTAGTATAAACATTAACGGCTTGTTGCTCAATTCTGTGACCAGTAGCACAAGAAGGAGATGAGGTGATGCAGATAACATCTTTCTTGGTTTTTTTTTCTCTTCTTCTGTTCATAGCCTCTTCAAATTGAGTAACAAATTCATTAAGAGGTGTTGTTGATGTGAAGAAGCCCTTAAAATACATGTTCATCGACTCTCCCCTCTGTGTCGTACTCATTCCAGCAAAAAAGGTGTTACGAAAGTAACAAGGCACCCAATGTTGATGTATCCTGAACTGCTTCTTTAGCCATCGATGATCTTGTAAATTAAATCTGTTTACTATGCTCTCCCAACACTCTTCAAATTCAATTGGTGTATTAGAACCATAAACACAACTCCTATAAATTGCGTTTAAATCAGGATATTTCCTGTACAGTGCTCTCATATGTTGTATCCTATGTTTCTCCAGATGCCATCCACATAGCTAATGCACAGTCAATGAAAACACAAGCTTGATTGCTCTCATTATTCCTGTCTTGATCTGTAAATATTGCTTTAGGCTGCATATTTTTCATCGTTCAAAGCCATGTCCTAAATGGCCATATAAATGATTCCTTTGTCTCATCAGCTATTAGTCCATAACCAAAAAGCGTACACTGCATGTGGTGATTAACACCTGTAAAAGGAGCAAATGAGAACTTATATTTATTTTTTTTATATGTCGTATCAAAGATAATTACGTCACCAAAAGTCTTGTATTGTTCCCGTGCTCTACTATCAACCCAAAAGACTCCAATCAATTGGTGGTCTCCATTGACACGGACATCATAAAAAAACCTTGCATCTGATGCCATTTTACGCTCCAAATAGTTAATTGTTTGTTGACAGTCTACCCTTATGCAATTTCTTCGATTTGCCCTAAGTATAGTCATACAAAATTCATCATTAATACCAACAAACTTCTCACCACCAGCAAAATCTTTTACAACTCTCATTATATGTGCTTGTCTTATGCCACACTTATGCAGTCATTGTACAAGGTCAACTGTACTTTTATGCCTTTTCTGATGTGATCTAAGTCTGAAAGACTCATTCCTGTTCACCAATGTATGGTTGTGCTCCTTTTCAAATTTATCCACCACCCACACCCCATTAGTACTCTTGATCTTCAATAAAGCCCCACAGTGAGTTTTCTTTGTCACCCGTTGCTGATAATCCACCTTTCTCCGTTTGTCTTTTATTTTCTCACCCTGATTTGAACAGATATAGTATCTTGCAACTACGTGTTTATCTACCTTTGACCGATCCACCCTGTATTTTCAAACAGAAAACCCTATCTCCTTGACATAACTGTTATAATGTTGATATGCCTCATCATCAGTCGGAAATACCATGCCAATAGTAGGTTCCAAGTCATTAACATTGGTAATCATTACTAGGAGATTCTCTTCCCCATCTAAACTCAAATCCACAGCTTGTTCCTCATCACCATTTTCTCCTTCTGAATTATTCTAGTCATCATCAGCATCTCTACTAACATCATGACCCACTGCATTTACTGTATTTTCACTATCAATAAGATACTCATCATTTAACACATCACTTGACCCAGTTTCATTTTCCTAATCAATAAAAGCATTGTATGGATCCGCTAAATCATTGAATTCCATTATCACCCAATATTGTAGACCCCTGCAACAGTCTTACCATGTGTAGGAACACGAGGAGAACAAAACTAAATTAGGACAAAGTGTATTTAAATAATGAACATAGTATCACATAATTCAGCCAAATAGTCATTTGTAATATATGATATTACATAACTTCTGCTAATATAAAAAATGCTATCATGCATGTCCACATGTGATCCAAAAATAGTATTTCAGGATTCCACGTGTGATCCAAAAACAGTATTTCAGGATCCAAAACTTTGTGGGCCCAACGTTGTTGCCATTGACATTTCTAGAACTCCACAAAATTTTAACCACTCTATATCCCTTAATATTCTCTCCGTTTATCTCTTCTCCCTCCCATCTCCTTCAAGGAGAACCTCTGCTCCTCTCTCTCTCTCTCTCCATCCATAGATTTTGGTCCAACCCAAAACCTTAAAAGCATTAGAACATAAACTAGATTTGCAATCAGCCCTGCATTTTTTAAAATAAGTAGGCAACAAGAAAAACCAGCATGGAAATAACAACAACCAACAAAATCTGAGTGTACCAATTTCCTTGTTGGGAAGATACATTGTCCTGTGAGTTCAAAGACCAAACATACATATAAAGACGTAGATAGAACGGTAAAAGTAAACATCTCAACAAAACAATGTCATCAACACTGAAGGTTGTCCAATATATTTCCATAATCAGTATCTCTCTTCTATCAACTACTGTCACTCTCAAGTTCAAGTTACTCCAATATCAAGCTCATAGTTGTCTGTGGCAAATAACACATATCAATAGCAATTTGATTTGGTGTGCTTGAGGTTTATCTAATCTCATTAGGCTTTTTTTTTTAAAACTTTTCTTGGTTGTTCAAGCAGCTATCTTTATCTTATCTTGATTCCTCTGTTTCTGTTCCAATTATTTTCTATTTCACTTTGATCAAAATCATTATCCCATCAAAGATTCCATAACTGATTGAGAAAGCTAACCCTACTCTACGAATCATTTGAATCAGTCAGATCCAGCAGCTTTAATCCATGTCTCGGCCACTGGAGAAAAATCAAAACACCATGCTCTTAAGTACTAACCTATTTCTTCCTAAGAATTACCTCATGTCTAAAGAGAATTTTATTACCAATGCCCAACTAAGGTAGAAATCTATAGGGATTAGTTTTCAGTTTTCACCCTTTTCCAATCTGACCCAATCATGTATCTCCCAAGACCAAGAGAACCATTTGACATGGCTTAGCAAGAGAATAAAAAAAAGGTGGGAGGATCGGATGAGAGTGCAAAGGAGAAGCAAACAAGCAAACATAAAGGTCCAAAGCCAGTTTTCAAGTTTTACAAATAAGAGCACAAGAGGGAAACAAAAGATAACAAAAGGGCCCCTAACCACTATAAAGCTCTAATCCTGATGAATATATTAGGCATATTGGAAAGCCATAAAGTCAAGTTGCCAAGACAGTCAGTCCTCAGAAGATATTTAAGAACATATCCTATTTTGTAAGGTTTACACACTTGTGTCACCTTCAGAAGTCTGAATAATTGCAGGCATAGCATTTTCATGGTCTCCTCTGACTTAGTTCATCAGAAGTTTTACGACATTATTAACACCAATAAGCTGGAGAAAAGAAGGATATTAAGATCAATTAGATTCAAGAATTAAGGTCTAGATTTCTAAACTGTGTAAAATTTAATGCCCGAAGAAGAAAACAAAGAAAGAAGCCAATATTGCATTTTACAAACATATAAGCCCCACTAAGAGAAAAGAGAAAGGGAACAATTGTTTATAAAAATACAAAAATAACAATTCAGGCCCACTTTGGTCATTTACAAACTTGGGTTTCCAGGCATTTTGCACAATTGGAAACCCCCAGGTGGTTTTCCTCTTGTTTCCTAAGATTGAGTTGTTTATTAGGATAAAGTAAACGGGCAATGCAAAATGAGATCTGATTTCCTATCGTTTACCAAAGAAGTTGCAAGCCAAAGAAAAGAAAAGAAACAAATAAACTATGTATTGTCCTACTCAATAACATGAAATTTGAGGTTAGGGTAGGTTCCATGTCCTACAATTCAATGTACAATGTCCTACAATTCAATGTACAAAAGATTTCCTGGACATGAAACAATATTCAATGGTTGCTATTCGGGCTGCTTTAAACCTCCACCATGGTGGAGTCCGGGACTACTGTATATGTTCTCTCTCTTCAAGGTGTGGTTTTTGGAAAGCCCTATCTGCTGCCCCCCTCTTTAAATTTCTGAGTTAGGAAATGTAACTTTTGAGGACATTACAGCTCTGCATGGAGGTAAAATTTTTTTTTTTATCTCTTATCTTGAGAATCAGATAATACAAAAAAAGTCAATTAAAGCCAGTTCAGTTGAAGGAGGGTTTAATACATACAAAGGTCAATTAAAACCGGTTCGATTAAAGCTTTAATTTCCCTCTTTATATCTCCTATCTGCTGCCCCCCCCCCCCCCATCTTTAATGTTTGGCAGGACTATTGTTTACAAAGGTCAATTAAAGCCAGCTCAGTTGAAGGAGGGTTTCAATGGTTGCTATTCGGCCATAATTTCTATATGATTCAGAACTTAGATGGTAGAGGTAAAGAAAATTACCCGGAGTGGAGGATTGGGAAAAGAGAATAATGACAAATCTAGGCAAATCCCGCTGCTAAAAACGTAGGTCACCCTATCTTCTCTGTTCTATTAACCCAAGATGGCTAAAATTTGGCACCAAAAAACCTTAAAACAAAAATAATTAAATACTAAAACAACAAAAAAAAAAAAAAAAGAGGAAAAGAGAGTGTAATACATACAAAGAGAGAAAGAGAACGCCGATGAGACTCGAACCAAAGGGAAAAACAGAGGGAAAGAGAGTGTAATACATACAAATAGGCGATTCCTGCTATTGATAACCGGTGAGAATCGAACCAAAGGGAGAACGCCGGTGAGGACTTCTGTCTCGTTTTACGGTTTTTTGTTAGATTTTGGTACAAGGGTGTTTTTGGAACTCGAATTCAATAAAGGTACAAGGGTGTTTTTGGAAGCCGAATAAGTCATAACCGGTAACCTTAGGATATTGTAGATATTAACCGGCAGTAAGAGGTCGTAGCCAATTTCCCATAACCGGCACTAGGAGGTCATAACAGGTTTCCATTAAATTGTACAGTCAACCAACTTAACGGTTCAGATTTCCTTCAAAATAATTTGATGGCTCAGATTTACCCATCGCGTTTAGTGGTGCGTTTAACGAAAATGCCTATCGCACCGCTACGACCCACTCAAAAAAAATTTTAAAAAATTTGAATTTGAGGAGAGAGATAGACTAATATATCAATCATTATGTCATCATGACACAATGATTGATTAATGTGTTTATCTCTCTTTAAATTCAAGAAAAAAGTTGTTTTTAAAAAAAAATAAAAAATAAAAAAATTTCTTTCTATCCATTTCTTGCCAACCAAACATAGCCTAAAGTCAATGATCAGCCCGAACACGGATTTGGATCTTCTTCGAGATGGGGTTGAGCGGCCATCATGCTATGCCATGCTCACATGCCATCATGTGGATTTTATACCAATCCAATGATTGGTAAACAGCAATTTAGAATTGAACTCGTCTACCAATCATTGGATTAATATAAAATCCACGTGGCGGCCTGTGGGTTGAACACAACACGATGACCGCTCAACCCCAGTCCGATCCAAATCCCTTAGACACAGTACGTACACCAGTGTACATGGATCGAACTGGCCCAACCGGAACTGGTGACCTCCATGTTATCGTTTGTATACGGCGCCTAAGAAACTGCCACGTGTATTAGCGAATAAAGGGGGATTTGATTTGATTCTACTCCAACAGAGTCGGATCACTTTCCAGCTCTGTCAGCTTATTATATCTATTTACGTAGCGATCTTAATCCAAATATCCAATCCCTAGTTCCCTACTACGTCAATCCGGGGTAATTTCGTCAATTCGTCATGAAACGTAAATAATTGGTCTACAGGTCTGGTCTAAAGTCTAACTTCTTCTTCTTTAACTCTGTTCAACTCTTTCCTTTCGCATGTAATGAAGGGTGGTGGTGGTTGGAGAAGAAAGAAGCAAGCCAGCGGAAGTGTTTTGACGGGCCGTTTTCGCTTTATCTGGTAACGATTTATGATCGCCAGGGAATCAAGAAACATATAATCGCGGCGATCTCACTGGAGAGTCTGCGATTTCGATCTGTACGTGTATACTTCTTTTTTTCCCAGTATTTTTCTTCTGCAATCTCATCACTTCGACCCGTTTCCCCCTAAATTGATACAAGCAATTTGGTTGTGGCAGAAATTTTGACTAATATTTTAGTTAATTCATTGGTTTGACGTTATGGATTATCAATTTTGATCTCGAATGTTTCTCACCCCCCCTCCCCCTAATCTTTTTTTTTTTCTTTGGATTGGAGTTGGGGAGGTTTGATGTTCGGATTCTGAATCAAGTGAAATTAATGAAAAAAATTACGGAGAGTAAAGAGCAGGAGATGTTTTAAGACTTAATCTGTTTTATTTAATTTTATTTTCATTAAGGGGTTTTTCATTATGCAAAGGGTTGCAGGTCATGGGACATTTCCGGTGGTTAAAGGCGGCAGTTTTATTATCTCTACTTGCAGTTTCTGGTGGGAAAGGTAATGTCCAGTCTTTTTACTTCCGATTGACCTGATTTCCGTGGTGGGTTTTTATTTATTTATTTTTATGTATAACAAAATATAAGTAATATAAAAATAGATGGATAACATCCAGAATTTTAAAACCCTAGATTTCATCTTTTTGTTTTCTTGTTGAGCCAGTGATCCTGCTTAAGTTTCAACCGTACCGTGTAATGAATTCTAGCATCTTGATTTGCAAAGTTACGCGTTTTCATTAAATGCTTGGTCTAGTCCTTAATTTTGAATTTGGCTTTATCATTTAATGGCTTTTATGCTCTGTCTAACCTCCTATGCCTTCCAGTTTCAGCATGTTTCTGGCAATTATTCTGATCATTGCTTGGCACAATGGACAGCATGCTCACTTGCTAGTCAGTAAAAAAAAATTGTAACATCGCTTACTTTTTTTGCATTTAAACAGTCAGGATTATCCATAAGCATTTTTTAACCTGTCCATTTTTGTGTTACAAGGCTTAAATGGGATAAGACAAAAAAATCAAGTTGTTCAAGTGGCAGCCAAAATTTTTTTTTAGTTGGACCTGTAGCCTGTAACTAGTATTAAATTGTGTGTGTGAGGGGGGGGGGGGGGGGAGAGGGGAGGGGAGGTTTAGACCTCCTATTTCCAAGACATTGCAATATTTCATATTACTTTTGACATGTTCAAAACCTCTTACTGACAAGTTAAGGATTGAAAAGTTATATAGAACACAGGGCTTTCTTTCTTTTTTGTTTTTGAAGGTTTCCTGATTTTTTTTTTCCCATTATAGAGCTTACAGCCAATAACAAGGACCATTTACCTATCTACAATCGTACTCTCGCAAAGATATTAGTGGAGTATGCTTCTGCGGTAAGCTTTTGAGTTGCACTCAATCCTTAAGTTTATATTGGTTTCCACTGCTAGTTGTACTTGATTCTTCCTGTTTGATTAAAGTAAAAGTAGTTCACTGTCCTGTAAGATGCATTAGTTTATTGGTAAATTATCATGCTGTGTATGATTTTGTTAGCCCACTTAGTTGGTTCTAGCTATCACCCTCTCAAGGAATTCAGGACATTCTGTAACCCGTAGAAATTAATAGATATGTGCCTTATTTTGTAGGTGTACATGTCAGACTTGACTGAACTTTTCACTTGGACATGCTCAAGATGTAATGATATGACAAAGGTACTCAGCTATGTGCTCTTGGGAGCTTACTTTTGTTTTCTTGATTAGATTGTTGTGGGAGTTTGGAGGTATTGTCCTCACTGCTCAGGCAAAGGTTAAGTCTTCTTTTATGTTGAAGCAGGGATTTGAAATTATAGAGCTGATTGTAGATGTCCAACACTGCTTACAGGTGCGTTCACATATTTTATAGGGCAGTAAAATGTATCTCCGTGTTGCAATGCTATCTTTTAAGGATTTTCTTCTGCTCCCCCCCCTAAGCTCTGATATCAAGGTAAACCTTTTATGCAGGCATTTGTTGGGGTGGCACAGGATCTTAATGCCATTGTTATTGCATTTAGGGGCACACAGGAACACAGGTATTATTGTTGTCTGGCCAGCTTATTTTTTTGTTGTTCCTAGCACATACCAATTCAATGTAGTTGACGCCTATATAATTAGGTGGCACAGCTGACTATATAATAGATTGGCTATTTTTTGCTTGTCCCTTCTCTCATTTGAGAGGAGGGTAAGGATTTGGGAAGAAGGATTAGCATTACCTCTTGTTGCATTCTTTGTCTTGGTTGGAGTTGTTTGGACATGTCCATGGCAAATCACATGTAGGTTATCTGATTGTCTTGGTCTCCTGTCCAGGCTCTGTTAGGAAGACGTACGGCTCTGTATTGAGTTGAGCAACTTTTTTTTTTTTTTGTGGGGGGGGGGGGGGGGGAGGAGTTGAGAGAGAGAGATCTGTTTGTTTGTCCTTGTATGTATATTTATTTATGAAAAGTTCTATTGATGCCTAGGGTATGAGTGTAAGATTTGAGAAAGAATAACCAGTTTGCAAGGAAAAGGAATGGTAAACTAGGTATAGTTATAAAGACTTTCTTGTCGACCTTCCTATAGCCAATGATTACATGTTATCCTTTATCTCTTCTTATCTGATAATTTATTTTTTTCCTGTGACAGTTGTTCAACATGGAGAGTTTAAACCTTTAAATTTAATGAGTTATAACAATGAAACATTTACATAAGGTTATGTTTCTTGTGAAAGAGGTATTGCTGTAAAGAATCTTTTGTATGAGCTTGCCATAAGCAATTGTTTGATATTACCTTGATCTCTTCCCATAAGAGACTTCCCTGTCTGGCACTTTTTTTTTTTTTTTACGTTATAACCAATGAAATTTGTATTACAAGTAGTCCAAGGTGGAGAACCTTATAAAAATGGTCTACCAGTTTGGAATTTCAGAACTTTTGACCAATCATATTGGTCAGAACTTAACATTTATTGAAACCCATTTGTTATTTATTAGCTGTGGGAGAAGTGGTGGGAAAAGATTTGCATGAAATGGGGTTGGCAACAAGTGTGGGTTTCAATAGAGTTGAATGGCGAAACTGGATCCATGTAGTTGATTCCATTTAGTTGGGATAAGGCTTAGTTGAATTGTGGGGTACAATTTGCTGGGCAGCGATGGGATGTGTGTGTATGGGGGGGGATTCGTTGGTTTTCCTTAAAACTGGACAGGTTAGAAGTAATTCAGTTGAGTTTATTATGAAATTCAGCTTTTCTAATGCTGTTTTCTTTCTGTTCTTTTTTCCCAAACTGAAGAATTTATGGATTGACTTCATTTTTGCATCCTTCGTTTTTACAGCTTGCAGAATTGGGTTGAGGATCTTTTTTGGAAGCAGCTTGATCTAGACTACCCAGGCATGCCTGATGCAATGGTACATACTGTGAATTATGTTGTGGATTAGACAAACATTAAGGCATGGATACACGTATTTAAGATAAATCCTTTAAGTGTGAATTTCTTAATTTCATGCTATAATTGCTGGATTCAGGTGCACCATGGATTTTATTCTGCATATCATAACACAACTATGCGCCCAGGGGTTCTTGATGCTGTTAAAAAGGCCAAGCAGTTGTATGGTGACATTGACATCATGGTGACAGGGCATTCAATGGGAGGGGCTATGGCTTCCTTCTGTGCACTTGATCTTGCAGTAAGTATAATTTAACTTTTATTTAGTGCTCTAAAGAAATTCTTTTAGAAATGTACTTGCATATATTATGGCTTTCTTTCTGCCTAATGTGCCAACGCCCAACTTTTTTTCCGTCTATTTTAATCACAAAGGACACCTATATATTCCTAAAATGGATAAACCGTATAAGATACATATAAATGAAATTAAGAAATAGATATGACTTTGGAGGTCATAAACTGGAAGGGAGAGATAAATTGGCGGTCATAAACCAGAAAGGAGTGACAAACTTGCCACAATAGTAAAAGGATTTTAGAAAACAGTTTATAAGCGAGAGAAAAAGGAATTGCATACATGGAGTTATACCTAGGGACAGTGAAGGATGTTTTGAGAACTTCCACATGTATAGGATAGAAATAAGAGAAAATTAATATGGATTAGTAGAGAGGGTTCAGATAAATTTGGTTCTTTCAGTATAGTTTGACATGATTTAAGAAGAGAAGGTGTTGCAAATTGGAAGGTGGGAAAGAAGAGAATAAGTAGAGAAGAGAGAGAAGAAAGGAAAGATAGATTGTTGAAAGAGAAAGCAAGCACACAACTTGCTTTTCAAAAACAAAACAACTTTTATTCCATCATTCCAAAACATGGGTGAGGTTTAGTCTCTTACATGTATTTATAAAACAGAAAAAAAAACACATAAAATAGAAGTCTAACTAACCTAAGCATCCTACTTGACTCAAACAATTAAATAATAAAAGAATGGGAAAAGGAACACTAACCGTTGCTGTGTGTGGGCGTGTGTACCTGCGCCCAGACACAGCCCGGCGTGAAAAGACTGCCGCACTCCTGGACCTTTCCACCTTTCCAGGGGGGTGCAGCGGTCTTTTCGCACCGGTCTGTTTCTTGGCGCAGGTACACACCCACACACAGCACCGGTTAGCGTTCTTTCTCCCTAAAAGAAATAACATCTTAAATAGATAAAGAACCCCTTGCATACGTAAATCCTTTAAAAAGAGTTTTAAGCTAACTCAAAACTAACCTTATCTCCTCCATACTAAGTAATGTAGTTCTAGATAAGGTAAAGCCCTACTAGAAGCCAATTAAACCAGGACCAATAACAAGGAACTAAGGGGCTGTTGGTTCTGCAGTTTCAGTTGGACAGAATTGCAGTTTTAGGTCAAATCTAGGGTTTAGGTTAGGATAATGGAAGGGGGGCCTAGGGGGTATGGCTAGGCCGGTTTATAGGACTCTAATAATGTAGGTATTATAGAGTTTTAAGTGTTTTGAAAATTCTGTAAAACTGGGCAGTAATTCAGGATCGGCTATGGGTTTTGGGGAAATTAATGAAGGATGAGGGGATTAGGGTTTTGATGGACATATATGGCTGAGCAGCAAGATCTAGAGTTTAATGGAATTCAAGCAAAAATAAGGGGGAATCAATTGGGGAAGGGAGTAGAGGATTAGAAGAAGAAATTAATGAACAAGTTGCAGCAGAAATCCATTAGCTGCAGCTTGGACAGAAGTGAAGGATAGAACCACCTTCGAATTGGGATCCTCCTGGCCGTCACGGCGCAAGGAGTCGATCAGATTCCACCATTCCCTTTCCACTTTGATAGAACCATAAGGATGCACACTCACAAGGAGCACAGGAGCAGCAACAATGGTAGCCAACAAGCAAAAGCTTTTTTCATTAATCAAATTTGTATTCAAGGCTTTGCCCCCTTACAACCTTATATAAAAGACTCAAAAATAGATTTCTATTCTAAAAAGGAAAGGCCTAACCCAATCCTTAACCTATTAGGTAACTTAAACTAACTAGGAAACTAAAATACTAAAAGAAATAGACTCAAAACCTGGCTGGACTTATACAATCCTAATCCTGCCCAACTTACATCACATGACCACTTAAGTTGTCACATGACCACAGCTGGACTTATAGAATCCTAATCCAGCCCAACTTACATCACATGACCACTTAAGTTGTCACATGACCACTTAAACAGGTCACATGATCACTTAAGTGATCACATGACCAGTAATTACATAAAAATCAAAACTAAGGAATTAAAACAGCTAATCCCGTATGCAACCTAATTACCCATATTTTAGGCCCATAAAAGTGGCCTATTACATAGAAAACCCATGGGATCAAAGGCCCAACATACGTATAACCCAACCCTAGACTTATTTCTAAAGAAATAAGCCCATTTCGGCGATGAATCTGCATCACTAAGTCCCACAAATAGGATAACTTTATCTAACAAGATTACTTCTTAACTGATAGCTAAAGGGACCCACTACTAATACTTATTACCTGATTAAAATATTAATTTCGTGTACCTCCCTTTGGACTTAAAATTTGGGCCTTATAATTGAGAGCCAATTACAAATGAAAACACTTAAAGCAAAATCCCATAACCATATACTATCAAAACAGGCCCAAAATAAAAGATCAAACCACATCCAATGATGGTGATCATGCTCCTACATTGAAGGAAATCTTGGAGAGAAAAAGATTTATGAGGATAGAGTTAGATAGAGTGTGAGCTAGGTTTGAGGGGGGGGGGGGATGCGTGAGATTGATTGCTTACACATGAGGCTTGAAGTAAAAATGAATCCATTATATAACCTCTCAGGTCCACATATCTGCGGCCTATGCTAACCTAATATATCATCTAAAATTAAATGGAGAAAAAGGAAATCTAAATGAGAGATATTAAAAAAGTTTATTACAAATAGGGGATTGAAATATGGCTGGGCCCCATTAATATATCAGATGAAATTAAGAAGTCACGAGTTCAAGTCTCCTTGGGGCCTATCTATCCAAAAAAAAAACAAAAAAACATATACACATGGAGATGTTGATTACTTATTTTTGGATTTGGTTATAAGTTTATTGTTGAAATTGCTGAAAGCCCCCAAAAACATCCACGTCACATATGCGCTTTACAATTTTGTTGATAAACCCAATGAATTCTAAGAATAGCTGTCCCCTAATGATCACTTTGTCTCGAGTGTGTTTGACCGTTGAAAACTGTACAATACTGAATTGGATCTTTATGATGTTGCTTTTATTTGCATCATCTCTTTTGAGGCATGAAGATTTCCAACTCTTTTGAAAATCTTGCCATCCCAAATCTGCAGGACTCATTTTGTGGTTAAACAAAAAAAGAAAAAAAGAAATTCAGAAAGTGCATGAAATATTCCATGCTCATAGGTAAAATTATGGTTTGAACATTACATATATGGGGAGATTTGAATGCCCATGGCATCCTTAGTTGCCCCTGTCTAATTTGTGGATGCAATTTAATTCGCTACTAGTTGCATCTTGAGTTTCAAATTGGCCAACAGAAGTTCTCTTTAATTAGTTAAACCTTCCCTGATTTTTTTCTATCTTCCTTCTGCTGTTGAATGTTTTTATTCTTTGATGAACCTTTTGTTCCTCCTTTTTTTTTTTTTGTCTCTTTTTGATTTAGTTTCTTTGGTGTTAATCATGTAGCTCCCGTTTTTGTAGATCACACTGAAGGATTTTTTTTTTTCTCCTTCTATAACTGTGTGCCAGGTTAATCATGGAGCCCGCAGTGTCCAGCTTATGACATTTGGACAGCCCCGTGTTGGCAATTCAGTTTTTGTGTCTTACTTTAGCAAACAAGTACCAAATACGATTCGTATCACAAATGATCATGATATTGTGCCACATTTGCCTCCATACTATTCTCATTTCCCAAAGAAGACATACAGACACTTCCCAACAGAGGTACAGTCTACTAAGAATATTATGTCTATATCCTTGCAGGTCGCGATCAACTTCTGCTGATGAAACTATAATGAACCATGTAGATCCATCAGTAAACTATTTGCTCTGGGATTTATTTCTATAATCAAATCTTTGTTTTTTTATAGATATTTCTATTGTCAAATCTTGAACCTCTTGAAACTTGTTATGTCCATCCCCCCACCCCCTCTCTGGGTTTTTCTCATTGGATCTTAGTGACCAATGTTGACATGATGACAAGGTGGGATTACAAAGATCCTTCATGTAAAAGAGCTAGATGGGCCCCAAGCTGAATAGTGGGTTCTGAGTTCCTGTACCCACACGTTCATTCCCCCTCGCTTACACGCCACCTTTAAAAGAAAGAAAAACATAACCACATATGTTATTTGATTGACATCAAGCACAGTTTTCTAGAATTCCAGTTATAATGTAGTGCTTGCTTGAAAAATTGCCGCATTCTTGGAAGGCAAATGGAATTGTATTGGTGTCTGATATAACATAGAGAAGCATACAACTGTTGGAACCATCATAAAATTTATTCAATGTCCAATGTTTCCTTTCTCTAATTCTAGGTGTGGATCTACAATATTGGACTTAGCAGTCTGGTTTACACAGTTGAGAAGGTCTGTGATGGTTCTGGTGAAGATCCAAATTGTAGCAGGTATCATTTCTTTCTAATGTACCTAATTTTGTCGACAAACCTTGTGCCGTCTCTGAATTTTGTTGGTTATGTGCAGATCTGTGTCGGGCAACAGCATCTCAGACCACCTGGCTTACTTTGGGGTTGAATTACGGGCTGAAACTTGGGGTTCATGCAGAATGGTAATGGATTCCTATACGTTGAGCTATGGTAAAACAGATCTCAATGGAAACATAATCTTGTCGAGAAATCCTGCTTTGTCAGTGTTAAAAAACTAAATACACAAACAGATGTTTTGTAACTTCTTTGGGGATAAGAGGATGATTTGCCTTCAAGAATGGCTGTGAGATCTGTCAGGCTTGGATTTCATTACAGGGCAGAAGGGGAGTTCAGAGGAGATCCTTGCAATGAGGATTATGTACATCTTTACCATTTGATGTAATGCAGACTCGTGGAGTTCTATTGGGATGCTGTTGTAGATGTCTCAATGAAGCTTCAGTTTAATTTTCAAGATCACGAAATGTATGTTATTATTATTAGGGAAGCAGTTCTCTATGAGGGATTGCAGGAGCCACACGCACGCAGCAGCCAATGAGAGCGCACATGCTGGCATCTTGGGGGCGGGATTTCTGCTTTTTCATGGGGGAAGAACATTTTCCTTATTAAAACATACAATGTGTATAGTTTTTTTGTTTTTTGGATACAACAATGTGTATAGTTATGTCCTGTAAATAGGTGCTGGAGGCTGTAAGACTGTAGGGGATGATTGTAGAAGATATCTTGTACTTTTCTTCTTATTTGGATGATTGTCAGTTCTAGTATATTTCAAGGGTGACAAATGTTGTTGCAGAGACCCTTGCTAAGAGGAGGGCCCAATCCATTACGGATAGGATTGTTTGACCCAAATTCCAATGATTGTGGAAGTCGGTAGAAGTGTAGTCCATATTGCTCAATTGACTATCTTTCTATCAAAAAAAAATAGAATGACTGTAGGGGATGATTATGTCGGTATCATATCCGTATTGGTGTCGACAGGGACGTACAGATGTTGATACATACTGTTGGTATAATAATTGAAACCAAACCAATTTACAAACCACTAATAGTCCATTAAAAAGACCCGTTGAAACCCAAAACCAACCAAACCAAATCGCGCTTTAACGGTTCAGCTTCAGTTTAAACTGATATATGTATGAAAATTGATTCCAACCGAATCAACCGTTTGACAAGCCAATAGGGGAGCTTTACGATACCGGATCGTTCTAGTACAGGCGTATAAGTAAAGCAAAGGAGGTTGGTGGGACACATATTCTAGGTGTGCGTGCTTTGGGAAAATGGAGCCCACCACCCCTCACTTGGAAAAAAAGATGTTGTGAATTACTAGATGATGCTTCTTCCTTAAGAATCATGGATTAAATAATTGGAATCTGGATAGGTCGAATTGGTGGATTCGGATCGGAATTGGTAAACTGATTTCGATTCTGGCAGATCTGACTCAGTTAATCTCTTCTCAAAATCTAGGGTTGAGACATTTTGGCTGATTCCTCATCAATCCTCAAATCAAAATCGATTGGGATTAATTTAGATTCTTATTTTTTTTGAATGAGGTGATGCCGTGGTGGGGGAGGGATTCAAGACTAGATGAGGAACAGAATGTATCAAACTAGAAACCTTTGAGGGATAGAGTCTACTGCATTAGCCTCAAGCCAATTGCGTTAGTAGCTATCCCAATGGATTTGGATTCAATCATTGTTAAGAATAATAGTCAATAAGTGAACAATTGGAGTATGAGTTACTTGATGATCCTCATACTACTCTGGTAGTTTAGTTCATGTTTAGATGTGAGTCTAGGATTTAATCAAAATTGAATGGACAAGCATCTCACTTGGTGGAATCCACAGCCATGATTCTAGGGATCTAACAAGGGAATAAAGTAGATTTTTGGAATCAACCAAGGTTGATTAGCAAAAGGTGATCTATCTATGACTGCATGCCCAATTTTGGTGTCCAATTCTTGGACGAAATTACCTGTGGGTGAGGGAGTTTTGAATGCACATCTAGCTGCCATGTGATAGAGATTAGCTCTTAATCCATGGGATCTGACCTTGTGATTGGGTTAACAAAATACAATGTATTTTGGATCTTCTACAATAGATGAAAAGATTCTCTCTTTCACTCTAGGTCAAGGAAAACTTTCGCACAATACATGTTAGGAGCGAATTTCTCTAAACCTATGGTGAGGAAGGAATTTTCACATCCATTTTCCATTGATCCGATCGAATTACATTGGGAATGGTAATTTCAACTTTGTCAATTGGGGTGGGATTGTCGCGATGATCCAAGAATTGATCCAAAAATTCAATCATATGGTCATGTCACCTGTGGGATGAGATTTCTCTTCTCCACAGGTGAATGGAAACTTCTTATTAGTCCTATACATTATTATAAGAAATGAAATTTAAAAAGAATTATAGAACTTAATGGTGAAGTAGAACTTTTGTAACCAAGCTCATTTGGTCAGAATAGGGTTTGATTGAGTTGAGTTTCATTCATCTAAGATCACGGTTTTATTGCACGGTATCGGAACAGGTATCAGCGATCCTTAAAACTGATATGATATCGATACGGTATCGGTCTGGATCGACTGTATCGGATACAAATGCCCCTGAATTTTCTTACAAACTGAATTTTTTGACTATTTTACCCCTTGTCCGTAATGTACTATCGATACAGTATCGATATGATATCGTTAACGATGACTAGTAAAACTGATACATATCGCCCGACACAAATGATACGATACCGATACTTAGAACCATGTCTAATAAGTCTATTTGGTGGTAGCATCCCAAGTAATAGCCATAATAAATATTCTCATGGGGTTTCTTTATTTTGTCAGTCTAGTTGGATTTATTATTTTATTAAATTCTATGGATAGATGTTGTTAGGTTTCAACAGATCGACGTTTCTATATATAAAGGCAAAAGTTTTGTTGTTTTTTCTCGGTGTTTTGTCCTTTTCACAATGGATGGAAGAGAATCCAGCTCTGTCGGTAACAACGGTGGCTGATATTGTAAATTAAATTTCATAAATTTTTTTGGTAAACAAATTAATACATAATTGGTCTATCATTATTCCCACTATATTCTATTATGAGAAACGTCTGAAAGGTAGGCATGAGATGACAAATCGTTATTCCATTTAATTCGTTGTCCCTTCCAATTTTCCAATTCCTCATGTGAGGGTGAAAATGACCACTTTATCCCCTGTCTGAAAACACTGCTCAAGGTGGGATCCACTACCCCCTATTAGAGGAATTGAAGGAATTGGAGGTGCCCTCAAATTGGAGGTGATAATTATTCTGAGATGACTGCATATCCCCATGAAAGACAAAAATCCTGCTTTTGCTAATGTTTTCGTATAGGTTCACATTGGCCCCCGCACTAGCGCAGAACCACAATGCTTTTTAGGGAACCTTCTCCCATAAATAAATAAGGATTAAGTTTTCCTTCAGTTTGAAAACACAGAATTGAGATTTGGATTGATCTTGGCCTCTAGATCTTAATCGACTGAGATAAAGGAATTAGAATGAATAGTTGCCAATTCTACATTGGACCAACGATTCATCTAGTTTTTAAATCCTTGATACAGAAGGTTTTCTTTTTTTGGACAAAGTTTTCCTCCACCCATAGAGGACGATTCCCCCATCATCCTAGGATTCACAAACCCCTCCTAGGGTATGTTCCAAAATACTCTCCCAATACCCATTCCCGCCCTCTCCCGCTCCTCGGTGAATGGGATCCCATTCACTGTGGGTGGAGGGAAACTTGTTCCTTTCTTTTTGTAGGAAAAAAAAGGAAGAAGTTGTGAAGTGAAGAACTTGGGAAAGAGATAGAGTCGAGATGTCTCTAATGGGGACTCTACGATGCCTAAGTCAGAATTTCATGCAACAACAATAATTTGTGTTTGTAATTGAAAGAGCAGTTGGTCAAGAAAACATTAAAGATTAGGGATCCTTTATCTTGTGCGGATCTTTCCTATTTATAGGATGAAGGGTTTGAAGGGTGATATAACCCTAATCCCAATGGTGGTAAGAAACCATCTTTGTCCTCATTGGGAAATCTCTTTATGAAGAGTTCCAAGTTTGTAGTGTAACAAAGGATTCAAGTCCAAAACAAGGTTTTAGTAATCGGTATTGATTTGTATCAATCAAGTTTATCGTTTATCAGTATTTTCTTCAAAAAATTAGTTTTGGTCTGATCTGTTACCATGTGTCAATCAGCCATTGGTGACACATGTTGGTCATTCATTAGTATTTACCATGTGTTGATCAACCATTGGTGACACGTGTCGATCACCCCCATTGGTGGGTTGATTTTATGTATATCACACAACACCATGAATGTGTGAAAGAGAGAGAGAGAGAGAGAGGTAGAGAAACTCTGACATAATAGCGTGAAAGTGGGGGTTGCTTCACTGCTCATGGGGTCCTATAAGGAGACCATGGAAGTGGGACCCACTGTCATGTAAAATTGGATACATTGGAATTACCGATGAGGAGATCTGAAATCTGAATGGTTCCTGTGAGCTTAGTTTTCATTCATGGGCCGTCGATTTAGTATTGTTGCAGCCGCTCAAAGTCTCAGACTACGGCGCTGCTCCACTTTTGTTTTTTAAAGATTTCTCCGTCTCTCGGAGAGATCTTTGGATAACAGCAAACCCCAACTTGCCTGCTTTCAACCAATCACTCTGTTTCTCTCCCCCAAGTCCCATGCCCTGTTGTCTCTCTCAATCTCTCTCTCTCTTCGCCTGCAACTTTATTATTTTATCTAAAGGATAGAAGCATATAAATGCAGGTTGTCTGCTCATTATAGCGTCTTTATCTCTCTCTTTTGGTTTTCTGTTTCGGCCTTTCGGGCATTTCATCAAACATCTTTCCAAATCAGGAAACTTTGGCTTCCTTCATTTTTCTGTGCCCTAATTTTGCTGTTCAATGGAAGGTGCTGTCAATGACCGTCTCGAATTCGGGAAAATGGGATACGGGTTTCTCTCTCTCTCTCTCTCTCTCTCTCTCTCTCTCGATTCCCTCTTGCTGTTTTGTTGATCTAATCTATTGGGTGTTCGTTCGTTTCAGATGCAAGCATTACCAGAGGAGATGCAAAATTCGAGCTCCCTGCTGCAACGAGATCTTCGCTTGCCGTCACTGCCACAACGAGGCTATGGTATGAGACTTTCTTTAATTACTTCCGTTATCCTATGAAATTTCTTCATCTTCTTCAAATTCATTATCTATGTGCTTTTTTTGGTTGCACCAGAGCACCCTCAGCAACCCCCTTGATCGGCATGATCTTGTTAGGCAGAATGTTCAGCAAGTAATTTCAACCGCTTATTCCGTATCTATTCAAATCTTCCCCCCTTCCTAATTCCTTGGTTTTCTTGGCGTTTTTTTTTATTTTAAAAAATCATATTGAATTCTAGCTAGAGCTGATGAAGAATAGTGTTTAAATTGACGTTTCAGGTCGTTTGTGCGGTTTGTGATACTGAGCAGAAGGTGAG
Source organism: Telopea speciosissima (assembly GCF_018873765.1). NCBI lineage: Eukaryota > Viridiplantae > Streptophyta > Magnoliopsida > Proteales > Proteaceae > Telopea > Telopea speciosissima. The sequence continues at coordinate 34,127,336 of NC_057922.1, read as the reverse complement.
GTGCTGGTGCATTTGGGCTTATATTTTATTTCTATGTTTCTAATTCTCTATTTCTCTGACATCACAAGTTGGTTTTTTGGATATGCTTACATCTCAGATTTCTCGGGTCTGTTCGAACTGTGGTGTCAATATGGGTGAATACTTCTGTGAAGTCTGCAAGTTCTACGATGATGATGTGAGATATTTAATGCTGGCTAGCTTTCTATTGTTTCTTTTGTTTCAATGCCTTAGCTTGATATCACTAGTCCAGAACTCCTGGTAGTTATATGTTCTGATAATTGATGTTTCCTCTTGTTGCAGACTAGCAAAGGGCAGTTTCATTGTGTTGACTGTGGGATTTGCAGGTGGGCAACTAGTCCATAACCAATTATCTTAGGTTTCTAATTTTTCATTACTGTTACCCTGTGGTGGAGTTATATAATGATCTTTGTATTTTGATGTCTTGATCAGAATTGGTGGCCGTGAGAATTTCTTTCACTGCAAGAAGTGTGGTATGCATTATTTGCTCCCCTACTTTTATGTTTTTCTAGCTTTGTTGGTTACTGTTAATGGAGTGTTAGCATCTGGAAGGATTTCATTGTTTTTCCTAAAACCCTCGTCACATTTTACTGAGAAAGTAAAGCATTCTTTAGCAACACCACAAATTAACCCTTTCTCCTATCAATACCACAATGGTGCAGTACTTGTTTAACATAGCATGTTTGTTTATGTTTTTTTGCTTTTGAGCATTTGCCAAAGTGAGATGTTTCATGGTTCCTCTAGCACACCTATTTATTCTCTCGTGAATACTAAAATAAATCTGCTCGACCTAGCCGTAGTTGAAGCCTATCATTTCTTATGTCCTTGCTATGTTTTCTTACTTTGCATGCCATTTACTAGTTGATGTACATAAGCTTCTCTGAAATTTGACATCATTATAACTAGGCAATAGTAATACTCATTGCCAAGGTTCTAGATTTTGGGTTTCGACTAGTTTGACTGAAACCTGGGATTTTTCTAGGACAAAATCTAAACCTAGATTTTGAGGCTCAGAAAATGGTTTTTTGACCCCCACTTTTTTTTTATGCTGTCTATTTTTACCATTTTACAATTATTCCATGAATTAGTTTCACAAAAAAATCACCTAAAATGGTACTTGTGGTTTGGATCCAAGTTTGCTAGTGTACACTGAATGGTGTTGTACACTAGCCTTATTATAAATACTGACTACATATAATTTAGGTAATGGAAATGTAAATATGCAATTAAAACAATCAATACATACATTAGGTTGGGGAAATACAAGTATACAACACTCACCACTCAATACCACATGGAGTTTTTTGGTGGGTCTAATCCACGAGTTGTGCATGACTGTAGGTTTCATTGACGCTCCTCCAAATGCAGTACATACGTATCTCATGCTATATTATGTGCCCAGTTGTAAGAATAGTAGGGTTGAATGAGTAGAAGAATGCAAAAAAAGTGGGAAGAAATCAACCCAAAAAAACTCAAGTTTTTTTTTGGCAAAATCCCAAGTTTCGATTGAAATCTGTGAATTATATATGGTTTGACCTGTTGAAACTTGGACCAAACCAGTGTCAACCCTTGGTTTTGTTTTGGTTAGTGTCAAAACCGATGTCTCTGTCGAAACTTAAAACCATGCTCATCGCATTGTACAGTACACATGTACTGCTTATGGGCATGTGAATGCAGAGCGATTCCTTTGGTGCAGTTTCAGTTTTATTCTCATTAAAAAGAAAAGAAAATAAAAAGATGTTTGTGGCTATGCCTGCCATCAATCAAACTACGTACTGCTTTAAGTCAAATGCAACTTTTAGGTTCCCTCTGTTAATACTTTGTAAGGGTACAGGTTCTTGCTATTCGGTTGGTCTACGCGATAATCACTTGTGTGTGGAGAACTCCATGCGACACCACTGTCCTATCTGCTATGAGGTTTGAATTCTAACTGTTCATTTTTTTTTTTTAAAAATTTTCGAATGATTTTTAATTTCAACGTTGGTGCATTACATGGCAGTATCTTTTTGACTCTCTGAAAGAGACAATAGTTATGAAGTGTGGCCATACGATGCACATGGAATGTTATAGGGAGATGATGAAACATGATCAGTAAGTTCTATTAATACCATGACTTGGTTTCATTTTTGGCCTGTTTAATGGCAGTTAGACCGTAAGTATTTTTGTGATTTGTCGACCAGATTTTGTTGTCCCATATGCTCAAAATCAGTCGTTGACATGTCTAAAGCCTGGAGGAAAATAGACGAGGAGGTATGGTTTTTCTTTTTTGTCTTTTGTAAAATATTTGAAGGGTAAACATTTTCTTGTGTATCAGTTGATACTTTGCAGAGATAACTGACATACATTTCCAAGCTGACTGTAGAACTTGTAGTCAGTTGATACATAGAACTTGCTTATTTTTTCCTAGATGGTTTCAGCTGCTTGTGTATTAATTTATGAATCAACAGTGATATAATACCATATAAAACATTCATGCTGTCCTCAGGAAGCAGCTGGGCTGCTTTAATTCACTTTTGGTTAAAAATCTATTCGTGTTTGTTGTCTCTGCACGAATAAACTAATGGTTTCTCTTATTTAGTACATTTGATATTGGATTCTTTTATCCAATTTTAATGTTTGTATTATCTCCATAAAAATTGCCACTTTTCAGATTGAGGCGACCGTCATGCCTGAAGATTACCGGTACAAAAAGGTGCTTACTTCATGCTTTACTTTTCTCTCTTAATTTGCATGCCAGTTTAGAAAGCCTGCATATCATGTTCTATTGTGGACATTTAATTCTTCAGTTCAGGGATTCACTATCAGCAATATAAAGATATGATATTGTTGCATCTATGGTGATGCTATAGTAAAATATAGTGTTGCGACTTGTGAGATTGATAATACCGGTGGTCTTTTGTGCACAAATCAGATGATTGGTGGATGGTTAACTGAAGCCCAGCTATCTTTGTTGTGTTTTTTTCCCAAATGTTCTTGTTGGTCATCACACTAAGGTTGTTGAGTGAAAATGCATTGAGAAGTGATTTTCTGTTGCAGGTGTGGATCCTCTGTAATGATTGCAATGACACTACCGAAGTCTTCTTTCACATAATTGGGCATAAATGCAGTCACTGCCGTTCCTACAATACCCGCACCATTTCCCCGCCAGTTCTCCCTTGGTGACCAGATCATTTGAAGTGGAAGATCCATTCATTTCTGCTTGGAGTTATACATTCTTTGCTAGCCATATCTGTTGGCATCAGCTAAATATATGTCAAAATGGGGTCTTGTGGGTGTTTGTTTGCCTAGTTTCCGTCATTAATTTTGTATGTCAAATTTCTGTCATTGATTTGTGTACTACTACCATACCACTGTTTGGGAACTATCCAGTGATACCTGTAACTAGTGATACGTCCATGGGTAATTATTTTAAGGTTTAAGGACTCTTCAAATATTGTGTTGTTCAAGGTTTGCCAAGAATTTTATTTGTGTTTGTTGATATCAGGTATCGAATACCACAAGTGAGACTTTACCACCTGTCCTAGCTAGGACCTTCAAGAGAAATTATGACTCTTAGCTCGGTATTTGGTTGGTAAGTATAGCGAAATATTGTCTTCTCACTTCACTTCTAACAAGAATTGAAGGGGGACAATATGCAATGTTTGGAAGCCTAGGATCTATGAATTGGGATTGAACAAGGATTTGTTGCCATGCACACTTTTTTCTTTTTTGGGTAGTAAGTTGCCATGTACATGAGACATGGAAGATGTGTGTGTCCTAGGTGTAGGGATGTCAACGAATAATCGAAAATCTGAATTCAATTTGCATTCATATCCGTTTAAAGATATCCGTATTTGAAAAATAACTATCCAGTAGTTATTCATATTCGTCCGTAAACCAATTGGGTATGAATTTGGTTATCTCAATATTCGATCAAATATTATTATCAGATTCATTTAGTTTTGCCAGGACCCATTGATTACAAAGACTAACAGATCAAACTCGATAATTTATGTTTGGGAAAATGAATTGTTTGGGAGCGTGCCCCAGCCAATAAGTGCATAAGGGCATTGACAAAGAGGGACACAATGGTCATTTTGCACATTCATGCCTGGGTACAAGGGTGCACTCCGACTAATGGATCAAACTCAATAATTTATGTTTTGAAATCAGTGCATCTGCGGTGCGGCCTTGCGAGCTCAACACGTGGATGATGCAGATGCGAACTTGATTGCATTTTTTTTTTCTTCCAAATTCTTGAGGTTGGCACCGTTGATGTTGCATCATCCATGTGTCTAGCTTGCAAGGCCGGCACCGCAGTGCACCATCAGATTCGGTGCACTGCAGAGGATTTTTTTTCCTCAAGTACAAGTAGACCAGGAGGCCCAGAGATTAATCACATCAGAAATGAGGTGCAGAACAGGGAGCTTTCCTAATCAACTGGACCAGGTGATTCCTTTAAGATGTATTTCGTTATCAATTTGAATGTGGTAAAGATCATTTTAAAGATCCAATGGGGCCATGATTATCCTTCCCTCATCTATATTTTTTCAGATTTTTGTTTTTTTTGGGGGGGGGGGGGGGGGGCATAAGGTCCTTTTCTTGCAGTTTAGTTCACAAACTTGGAACACAAATGAACTCTTACCCAAAGATCCAAACTGCTTTGGACTTTTGCGGCTACTTCTGGACAAGGGTAATTGTCACGTATATCTTCAAAGGAAACCCATCCATTCCAACAACACAAGCAATGCCCCCCACACAAAGATGAGAGAGAAACCCCTAGCCAGAGTTAAAAACCAAGGTCACAGGAAAATTAAAATGGTTAACATTCTCAGGCCTGATTTATATGCACGATTCCCATGCGATGAATAATCCTTTTGCAAGAGCAATGCGACACACTGAGTATATGAACAACCGATGAAAAACAAAGATAGCAGTCATCTCAGGGCAACATCAAAATTATCAGACAATTCACTTGTAACAGTAAAAATGTGGGTGACAATCATTCACAATGCATGCTTCTAAAAGCCAATTAGGCCCCCCCCCCCCCCCAGCTCAACTCACCAAACATCATCATCCCGGCCAACCAGTTGGTGTCCGCTACACAAATCCTATATATGTTCCCTTGAATGCAAGCAACCACTTCTGATTCTATCATTTTCCTAGTTTTGGAACACTAATTATTTTAAGAACCAGAACCATGATTATATCATCCACCACATCTGATTACCATCCTTATCAGTAGTCTCTCCAATCTTATTTACTAGTGTGAACCAACAAAAATCACACCCAAGTTAACAGCTTCAATTGTGAATCTTACTACTACCATAAATTGAACTGATTTTCTAACACCCAGCTGGTTTCTTGTCTTGATTTGCTAGCGATCGATCACTCTCTTCAAAAGTTAAAACTATCACAACGCGCACATAATTTGAACCCATACAAATAGGTGAAACTTTGAATACCTACCTACCTACCTTGCTTATTGCCATCTGGTCTTATTAATTATAGCCTTTTCCCTCTCTTTTCATCCTCCGATCCTCAAAGCTTCACCTTCAGAAAACAGTTTCAATTAAACACCATAAGACCACACTGCTTTCTCAGCTTATGTTTTTACAGTACACTTTTTACTACTTTCTAAATATCCCCTTGCTCCTTCCTAGCTAGCATTTTGCCAAAGATCTTTTGACTATCTAGTCCTTTGGATAAATAATCACTGCTTTCCTTTCTTCAATGCCCTAATGAATACATCTAAAACAATTAACTAGTATATATAATTAGCACTCCAAAGATCGACGTTAAAATACTCAAATTTTGACCTTTCGATCTACTGTCCTCTAGAGTTAAAATTCAACTTAATTCCCATTTTTTATTCACTTTTTACATGTCATCAAATGCCCCCCCCCCCCCAATCTTCGAAATTATTTGGTTGCTATTACAATTACGTAAGCCATTGCAAAGTCTAAAATTGAACCTCCACTCACATTCTTTCCCCCAAATCACAAACCATATTAATGATTTCTTACTTACCCTCTATTATCTTTCCCTGCGTCTCCATTTTAGTACAAATAAAATTATCAATAAATAACCTCACTCATACAGATGTCACCCTGTCTACACCTGTTGACCGCAAAGATCAGGGATCAAATCCTGCCTCATGTGACACGGTTGAGTTGGAGGATTATGGGGTGGGTTATTGTGATTGTATACCTCCCCTTCCCCCACACAAAAAAAAACCCTCCCTCCCTCAGAAGAATTGTTTGGATTAATTCCTCCATATTTTCCAAAAGTTATTCTAAATTGATACAGGTTCATTTCCTATAATCGTACTCCCCATTTTCCAAGCACTCACCCCTCCATTCCTAATTTATATACAATAATCTACTCCATTCCTATTATTGTGGATTTTAAAAGATTTGGAGATAGGATATTATTCATCAAGCCTGTGTTGGAGAAAGAGGTTGTCCATATAATTAGTGCTTACATACCCCAAGTAGGATTGGATGAAAGTAGTAAGATACAATTTTGGGAGCACATAGATGGATTAGTGCAAGGCTTTAGTCAAGGAGAAAAGATTACTATAGGGGGTGATCTAAATGGACATGTTGGGAGAGACCGTAGAGGCTGTGGAGGTGTACATGGAGGATATGGTCTTGGAGAGACGAATGAGTGGGGGATGATCTCAGTTTTAGATTTTATATTGACTAATGATTTATCCATTGTAAACACTTTGAAAAGGAGAAGCATTTAATTACCTACAAAAGTGGGCATCAATGCATCATAGTAGCCAAATAGATTTCTTCCGAACTAGAAAAGCTGATAGACTGTTATGTAAGGACTTATATCAGGGCAAAGCCTAACCACTCAACATAAATTGGTGGTCATGGATATGTGCCTCATTTCGCAGAATCGTAAGAAAGGGGAGCTATTTGCCCTAAGATAAGGTAGTGGAGCTTAAAAGAGATACCATGAATTCATTTACTGAAAAAAGTAGTCAAAAAAGGAAAGTGGGACTTTAAGGGAGACACTAATACGATGTGGAATGAGACAAGAATTGGTATTAAGAAGGTTCCTAAATATATGTCTTACGAGAATCGAAAGAACAACGTCATTCCACTAGGGAGACTTGGTGCTGGGATGATGAGGTTCAAACAGCCATTAAAGACTAAGAAAGCTAGCTTTAAGACATACCAAAGAACTAAGGATGTGGAGGATCTAAAAAGATATAAATATGCTAGAAATGAAGCTAGGAAGATTATGAGGAAAGCAAGGGAGAAGAAATATAAAGATCTTTATCATAATCTAAATACGAAGGAAGGGGGAAAAGCTATCTATAAGATAACTAAAATGAGGGAAAGGAAGTAATGTAGTCCTAGATAGACAAAGGTCTACTAGGATCCAAGTGAACTAGGACCTCCCTAAATAGCTGGCCGATTGGGCAGAATTGGGGAATTAGGTCAATTTTAGGGTTAGGGTTAGGGTTAGGGTAATGGCTAAGTGTGATAGATGGTAAAGCTAGGCATGTCTAGGGGAAGCTAATGATATAGGTTTGTCTCTACTAGGAGCCAAGTGAACCAGGACCTCCCTAAACAGTTGACCGATTGGGCAGAATTGGGGAATTAGGTCAATTCTAGGGTTAGGGTTAGGGTTTCGGGTTTTGGGAAAGATGGAAGTGATGGGTTTTAGGGTTTAGGATGGGAATTTGAACTAGGGCTTCTGGCCGAGTGTTAGGACCAATGGGATGAAGGTTCAGCTGTAGCAGGGTGTGACTCTGATGGTTAGATTAGTCTAGACAGGAATTTAGGGTTTTAATAGAGATGGGGGATTTTAGGGTTTTGAGGTAGAAATGGGGGCAGAACCTAGGATCGAGTGGGGGGTGCTAAGGAGGAGCTATGGTCCAAATATGGGGGATTCTAATGGAGGAATGAAGCGGGACAGCTTTAAGATGAGTTAGGGTTTAATGGGGATCAAGTAGGATTGATGGGGGGGGGGGATGGTATTGAGGATTGGCTGGATAAGGTTAGAAGAATAGGAGAGAATGGGATGCTGAAACGGTAAATTACTTACATGTAATTGAAAATCTCCAATTAAAGCCCGGCCTGCCAGGTCCGACTGAGCCCGCCCGATTAAAGCCCGACCCGATTACTAAATGTGTCGGGCTTAAGTCTGACATATTTAGTAATCAGGAGGTTCCGGTGTGGGGTCCTAGTCCATTGGGCGCCCAATCGGACCGACCGATTCCAGGCCCGACCTAGACCGCCCGACCATTTAACTTATAAACTCCCCCTCCCCTTCCCTCCAAATTTCCTTTTTTATGTTTGTTTCTTTGTTGGTCTTTGACATTTATTGGTGAGATGAGGCTTAGTTTTAGTTTTTGGATCTTACGTTGTTAGATGTGCTTCTATTCGGTGTTGTGCTGCTATTTTTTTATTCCCTTCTACTTACTTTGTTAGATGTGTTTCTATTCGGAGTTGAGCTACTATTATTTTTCCCTCTACTTAATTTGTTAGATGTGCTTCTATTCGGTGTTGTGCTGTTATTTTAGTTGGGATAAGCTTTATTTGACTTTGAGTTGAGGTATACCGTGACTACCCAACGATGTGATGGTTTGAACTTAAAATTCTGGTTGCATCTCAATTAGTAAGCCCACACCGTTTAGAGACCGTTTACAGTTAAGCGGCTCATTAGCCCGTTTTGGACCCGATTTAGGCCCGTTTAGCTCAAATAAAGCTGCCCAAATTAAAGACCGACACCGATCCACCGAAATGAAACCGTACCATGCCCACTAAAGATAAACCTGAATGCCTAAACGGTTGGACACGGTGCAGCTTGTAAAATTGATGAGGCCCGACCTTGACACCCCTATACATATCAATGGATGCTGGTTAGGATAACTAACCTGGTTACTACAACCCTAACCAACAGAGGGTTACGTGTTGGTTGGCCATTTGTGGTAGGTCAGATGATGATTTCCTAAATGCCACATCCGATGTACGATGTGATTATTGCCCAGAGGTGGTTCAGAGCCGGGTGACCGAGGTTATTTTCAGAACCAACGGGGTTTATTCGGGGTATGCTGGGTGACCCAAGGTCGCATTTCGGGACCAATGATACAATCTAATGTGTTGCTGTAGAACCTAAACCATGACTTAGTTGTATTGTGTAGGATAATTAAAGGAATTGAATTCATGAACCACATCATTATGTTTATGTATGCTTGTATGTCCTCATCCCTCATTGAGCTTAGTGAAACTCAACCCTCATGTGCACACTCTTTTAGCTGTGAATGCAGGTTTGTGGTGGTAACAAGTACAGACTTTATTCTATGCTGATGCTAGCGAACTGAAGCAATATAACCCAAAGCTTGTGGTACATGATTCGGGTAGTACTAGTGATTATTATACCTGTGGAGGATAAGGATATGAAAACATGTTGTTGCTGTCCTTTAGGACTTCAGGGATACAAAGTTGTATATAAATGATGTAATTTAAACAACTATATATATTTTTATGAGTTTTGGATACCGTACTTACCAGAGAATTATTCACAATTACATATTTAATTATTACATTAGTCACCCTTATTAAGATATCTATTTATTTTTACTTCCGCCCCTGTGATTCGAGATAATTGTGGTATACCGTGACGGTGAAAGTACTGCATCTGAGATCCTGGTAGGAGTGGGATGGCAGTTGGCATCCTCGTCATAGCATGTGGCTCTTTTGGGAGCGAGGTGTGACATAGAGAGGATTATGACTCTTTTAGAATGGTGAAATAACTACTAAAATTTTAATTTGAATTCTTAAAAAATAACATAATTGCAAAAGATCATTTTTAAAGTGAATTATTTGACCAAGTTTCTCCCACTTTTAGGTTTGAGGTTTTCTTTAGTGTTACAAAGCTTAAAGTTTCCAGACCTTCACTTGCTTCATCAAATGGCTAGAGCTATTAGAAAGATTATGAATAACATCCAGTTGGATGTCAGGATTCCTAATATATAATTCACAAGGTGAGAAATACAACAACAACAACAAACTCAGCCTTATCCCAGCTTAATGGGATTAGCTACATGGATCCAAAACAAAACAAAATAGAGAAACCATAGTTATACTAAAAAATAAAAGGTGAAGAAAAGATAGGAGAAGAGCGATAGGGAAAGAGATGATAAATGACAAAGGAAAAGGACAAATGGGAGATGGGAGATGGGAAATAAACGAAAGATGGAGGTAACAAGAGGAAAAAGGCACAACCCAACACGTAGCCTAATCTCAACTAGATGGGGTCTACGACATGGATCCTTGCCCTCCAATAGATTCTATTTGAGGTCATACTTATGACCAAATCTAGACTATGCATGTCCTTCCTCACTACTTCTCCTATGGTCATTTTAGGTCTGTCCCTTGCTCTTTTAGCTCCTTCAATTGGGATCATATCACTCCTGACTGGGGTGTCCCAAGGTCTCCGTTGAATATGACCATACCCCTCAGATGACTCTCTCGGAGCTTGTCATGGATAGGAGCAACTCCTAAGTCCCTTTTTAAATGTTCCTTCCATACTTTATCCTTCCTTGTTTTTCCACACATCCATATCAACAAAATTAGCTCAGTAATAGCATACATCACTGAAGCAAAAGTGTGCAAAGTCAGCTCAGTTTGTGGATCTAGAACAATCCATACAACAAATATAACAACCATAAATTCATCCTTGTTATCATCTCTACAAACTCGCACCCTTGGAAACATGCTAAAGAGAATTGACATACCTTTGGCTGTCCAAGAGTGATAGATACATCCTCCCTTTCTCTAGGATTGGAAGGTGCTGGAATTTGTTTTGCTGTCATACTACCGGAATAGCATATCCAACCCAGTTACAATCACTTGTTCAACAATTTCTGCAAACACCAAAAGGAACAGGAACAACCACTCAGCATTGTAAAAACCAAACAATTCCAATTTGAATTCTCCGTAGGTAATTCCCTGTTTCGTATCAAAACCTATGTTTGATTGCAAGCTTGCTTTAAAGGAAAATTCCCAGCAATTACTAGGAATCAGTAAATGGATGTATTTTGTTAACTACACATACACATGTAACCAAACTGTTGAACTAATACAGATAAATACTATGTAATCGAAAACATAAGCCTAATTAAATGGTAATAGATACAGAAATACTAGAAACGATTTAAAACCTTGAAAGCTTAAAGAAGAGGAAATAGAAAATTCATTCATATCATTTATAACAATCGAGAATTTCACAGATTGAACAACCAGAGCTAAGATATTTCAATTCAACCAAGAAAAAAATTATAGAGGAGCTTAGTTTAAGGGACCATCACGATAGGGAAAATTTAGAAGAAGAAGATTCGGGGTCCATTTAAGACATCTGGAGAACAGTTCAATCATGATTCACGAGTGACATCTGGTCTGTATTTTCATATGTTTTGCGCGGGCAATTCCTCTTCTGCGCTCACAATTTCACCATTGGATCTAAGAAGATCATAAAGTGAACCACGACGACAATAACGCTTTTAAAATATTAAAACCCTAAATCCCGCCACACACCTTCTGTGTTGCAATAACAACTACACAACGACCAACAATACTGTTAAGGCATTCTTCACAATATTCGCCGGCAACTTCAAGGAGACCTTGAGCATCGCTGGAGACAAGTCGGAAACGAGAGAGATAGATTGGGTAGCTGATTTTGAGAAGAAGAGTTGTGCTCCATTACAATTTAACCCTTTAATGTGAAATGTCATTTAATTTCTTTTTTTTTTTTCAATTTTTGACAACAAATGTGATTTCACTATTTATTATCCTTGTAAACGACCCTTGTTACATTAATAATTCCCCTTTTTTGATAAACAAAATTTCATAATTGAAATTAAGGGAAAAGTTCTCTGTGGGAGTGTGCGCACATGGCCAATGGAAGCACATACGAAAACATCAACAAGGTGGGGATTTCTACCTTTCATGGGGGTGGGATGGTCATTTTGCCCCTCTACTGGGCACGAAACCCTTTACTTTTGAATTCATAACATAGAGAGCCATAACATGCCAATAATTTGTAGGTAATTTACAAATTTTGATTATTCTACCTTTTAGTACTTTCAAAGAATTGCTTGCATTTCTATTATCGGGAAAAAAAAATTGCTTGAATTTGATTAAAAAAAAAAAAAAAAGGGAAAAAGTTCTGCTGCGGAGTGTGGCCTCGCCGGCACTCCCATGAGTCTATCTCTCTCTCTCCTCCCCATGTGAAAAGACATCTATGCCCCCTTGTTTTAAGGAGGAGAGATGGACACATGGGAGTGCGGCATAGGCCACACTCCGAGCTAGATTCCCATCTGTGATAATCATCTGGAAGGGAGCATGTGAATATGTGAACATCGTGGATTCAAGAAGGAGATGTGAATATGTGAATAGGTAATAGGAAGTTCATGTGAAAATTTTTGTAACTCTTTCATGCTTCTTGTGGTCTATAGAGCTAATGTAAATGCAATTTGTAGTTTTGTAGGTAGATGTCTTTTAGTGTGAATGGCAAAATTCAAGGTACACGTTGGAGAAAGCTATGTCAGAGGAAAAGAGGCTGGAGATTTCAAATTATAGACAACCGAATAGACTCTATTATACGTGGCAAAAACAATGGTGGATGCAATTTCTTCCAATGGTGTATTGTCATGGGTGAAACAGATGAGCCTTTAACCAATGATGCCCAAATCGTGGGTGAAATTATTCCAAGACCAACAGAGGAGGGAGCAACAGAGAGTGAGGAGTTTTGTAGTTTGATGAAGGTTGTGGAGAAGTCATTTGATGCAATGAAGATAATGTGCCAACTTATTGTGGCTTCATATGTCTTGAACTTAATTGTAAGTTTTATGAAGATGTAATGCATATATGGGAAGGGGGAGGAAGTGGACCTTGTTTGACATCTTTTTTTGGTGTATTGAATTATGCAACTCTATGGTTTTAATGAATTGATGTAATGGAGGCTTTCACATTTCACATTTAAAGTTCCATTCTTTTTAAATGAATGAATTTATGCAATGGCAATGACAATGGTATAAGTTTTATAGATACTCAAAACTCAATAAAACCCAATTTATTCAGGAGCTAATCTGACCGATCTAGAACCAATCAGCCTAACAGCAGAGAGAGAGAGAGAGAGGTTATTAAACAGTTCCTCTGTTTTGCTTACATCTCTAAATTAGATGAGAGCAGCTGCAATGGCATGATCTATAGCCAATCAAGCTAACAGCAGAGGGAGAGAGAAACAGAGATTATGAAACAGTTCCTCTGTTTTGCTTAAGCTGCAACGGCATGTGTCCAAACTGATGAGAAGGCATATTCTCATGGCATTTCAGAAGGGAGAATATCATATTTTCTACTGGCCTCAGTATCCTGCAACAGTACCACACCCAAATATGGCTTTGCTTTATGGAACAGAGCACACAAGTATTCACAACTCATCATCAATCTTTGCCTTTCCTTCTTAAACCAAAAACTCATTAAAACTTAACTAAAATAGGCAGAGTACTAAGGGCAAAATACGAATATAAGGCAGAGTACCATGGATAGCAAATCAGATTACCATGAACACAGAGTACCTATATTCCCACCATATAGGTCCTACAATATACATGTTTTCAAACATCACACAGAGTACCATGGACAACAAATCAGATCCACATCATGTTAGGTCATTACAAATAAAACCAAGATCCCTAAATATCCTTACAGCCAGATTACAAATTAAATCTATAAAATTGTTTTCAAACAACAACTAATAAAATCAGATTCAAGGACAGCAACTGAAGCACTTTATCAACTCTTATCCACCATCTTCATCAGCTCCTATCCACCAACTTCAACAACTCCTAGTTACCAACTTCATCAGCTCTAGTCCACTAATCAGCTCCGTAGTTGTAGTTCAACTCTTAAAATTCAGCAACTCCTAACCAGTGGCACCTGAAAATTAGCAACTCAGCTCAATTAAGAATTGAACAACAATTATAATAAATCTTCTCATAATTAAGCAGCCATTCTCATACCTTACTTATTAACCTGCTTGTTATTTGGTTTTTTTACTAGCTCTCCTTGCCTTCTCCTTTGCAGCCTTGGATGCCATTTTTTCTCGAAGCTTATCTTGTTCATTTGTTTGTGAAGTTGTACAAGATGCTTGAGAGGACCTTGTTACTCTCCGGGAGAAAGTGGTACTCATGTCTTGCTTCTTCCTCTAAGCCAAATGAAAAAAAGGGAAATAAACACACATTGTTCTAATGTTAAAATCTTTAAAATATGAGTAGAGTATTACCTTGGTCCCACAGTTCTGAGAAGAAGCTGGGTCCTTTCCTTTGACTGGACCTCCTTTGCATGTCCTTCTGTTATGATCAAATGCATGACATCTCCCACATCTAATACTATTGGACTTCTTCCTAACATCTCCCTTAGGTGCCTCATTTTTTCCCTCCTCCTATTTTTATTTGGTCTGCCAACTGATCTCCTCATTGGTGGAGGAAGCAATTTACTGTCATCTAGTATGCTGGGATCAGGTAATGGATGAATTATTCCCTTATTAGCTAAAAGATATCTCTCTGTTGTGTAATATGCATGACAAAAATCATAGACATTGGCCCTGTTATATTGAATGCAACACCCTACATGTCTACATGGTAGTCCAGTTGCTACCCAGATCTCACAGTCACAAGTTTGATTTCTTAGGTTTACCATATACCTAGTACTTCCATCTTGCACCTCAAACTCATCTTCCCCTGAATATGTTGGCATACAGTACCTAACATTTTTCTGCAACTTATTAAGCTTCTCTTCTATTCTTGGATTCAAAATATCTTGATAATTACAACTCTTCTCATACCTTTTTTGTAGCCTACCCATCAACTTCAGTCTAACTTGGTCTATCAAGGTAAGGATTGGCTTGCTCCTGAGGACTCCTATCCACTGGTTGAATGACTCAGTCATATTATTGGTGATGTGATTACTCTTCATGCAGTGATCAAATGCATGTCTTGCCCACATCTTCACTGGATTCTTCATCAACCAATCATATGTTTCCTGATTGACTATTTTCATTTCATTCATAGCCATATTAAACTTATGCAGACTATATGCTTTGCTAGCAGCCCAGAAGAGTGTCCTCAATCCACTCTCACCTCCAAACTGTGATTTCAAATTGTTATATAAATGTCTACTACAATGCCTATGGTTTACTTCTGGGAAAATGATTGAAATTGCTTCAATGAGACCCTATACAATAGAATTAAACACAAATATTAAAAGGGAAAACCAAACATCATTTGTTAGAGTAAACTATGTTAACACTTATATGTTTAAAACTAAAGAAGGCAAAACAGGCAGATGTACCTTCTGTTTATCAGTCATGAATGTGAATGGTCTACTAGTGGTTGTGTCTATTGTGATTTGGATGGACTCACGTAAGTGATGAAGGAAGAATAGCCAACTGTCCTTGCCTTTAGATTCAACCACACTATATGCAATTGGAAATATACCATTATTTTCATCAACTGACATAGCTGAAACTAACACTCCACCATATATCCCTTTCAGATGGCATCCATCAAGGCCAATGAAAGGTCTACATCCCTTTAAAAATCCTTGTTTACATGCATCAAAGCATACAAACATACGCTTGAACTGTGGAATTACTGTCACCACTCCATTCACTTCTACTCTATATATCTCTGCATTCTGGTATTCGATCACAAATGCAGTTCCAGGGTTTCTTTGCTTTAACACTGTCCCATAGGCCTCCAATTTAGCATAAGACTTTGAATGACTTCCTTCATTTTCTTGTTTTGCAATCCATCTTGCCCTATACAGTTGCATTGTCTGAACCTCTACATTATACTTCTCCTTCAAATGTGATTTCATGACATTGATGCTCATATCTGTGTCATACTTCAGATTGGGATCAAGTTTTCTTGCTATCCAAGTTGCATTCACCTTCTTATTGGTGCCAAATCTAGTACAACTATGATGGGGGTTAAGTGACTTTATCATAAATGTGATCCCATCCTCAATAGGTGAGGCATGGATCCTCCATGAGCAACCCTTCTCATCACAAATTGCAGTTACTCTAGCTTTCTCATTCCTTTGCTTCAAAGTATGAAAACCCTCCTGAACTTCATAATCTTGTAAAACTTCTCTAAAATGTTTAACATTCTTAAACACTTTACCAACTCTCAATGAGACCTGTTGGTCTACACCTCCTTCAACATCAGAAACATTCTCTCCTTCACTAGACTCCACCAACCCTGAATTGTCATCATTACTGTTCCCATCCATCCCTTCCACCTTTTCCACTTCATAATCACTTGCCTCATCTTCACTGCTACTTGAACTCTCAGATATTTCATCTGATTCACGAGCCTACCAATCTTCATCTGATGAGTCACTACCCTGTTCATCTTCATTCAGTTCCTGGTCTGCTGCCAACATGCTAGTTGAGGCAACATTCTCATCAATACTTGTATTGTTTGTGGTAGATGCCCTAACAAACCCACCATCCTTCCCTACACATCTGGTAGCCATCCTAACTTCTTCAAATGACCTACCAGTATCACTCAGCACTGCACTACTCTTGTTGTAAAATGTGATACCATCTTTTCAGACAGATCTTCGAGTTCTTTCACCAAGAACAACAGTTTGACTACAATTATTCCTGACTGTAGTTCCATGTCTTCCACCACCCCTTCTCACAGTTGCTTTTGGTGGTCTACTAGTAGTGGCAGGTATTTCCTCTTCACCAACACATCCTTCAATTGGATAAACTAATGGCTCTTCACTTCCTGGTCTATTATTGGATGTATCACCACCAATCACTGTGGCTGTGTGTCCATTGATGGTATTGCATTCCATTGGATCACTTACTTGCACATTGCAAACATAAAGGTGTGCCTCATACATATCCTTCAAGATGTCAAACATCTTCAGTACATCTGCATCACTCTCCACATACATATCTGCTTGCTCCTCAGGTGTTATGTATTTCACAGAAAAGTTCACTAATCTTCCTTTGGGTATATAACTCAACAGTGAGTTATATATGTCCCTCGCTAAGTCTAGATATCCATATCTTTCCACACCAACCATTTTTCTACATTTAGCATTCATATAATGGTAGACTACCCTGCATATAGTTCTTTCCATTGAGGACATGTTGGGCTGTCATTGCAAACATTATTCAAATGTTAAGAACTAACACATATTATAACAAATAGGAAGGTCATTTAGCTCATACATATAAATTTCCTCCTACTGCACTTACACAGTCGATCGGGCCAAATAGATTTAGATCACAAATTGTCAAATTTACTAGCAATTTCATAAATCCAAAACCCAATCAACATAAAATTCCTAATTTCATTTTCAAATAGTTAAAATACCTAATTTGACTTTCTTATAACAATCACAGCAAAATCCTATCATACTTTCATCACAAATTGTTTACAGAAATCAAATAAAACCTTAATATCACAATCCATTACCACACACCCTCAAAATCATATCAATTAGCTCATAAATCCTACTCTACTGAACTCAGATCAATCCTAAATTAGCAAACACATCATACATTTCATTTTTTCATAAAAATATGTTAGGGGTTTTCACTTACAAACTATAAGGTTTCAAGTGAGGCGTTGAGCTGTTGGGATCAAATCGTCACTTTTACTTGATCCAAGTTACAATGGAGTGTCAACTAGTGCACAACCTTACTGGGACGAGCCGCGGCGACCCACGATGGAGGTGGTGGCCAGATTCAGCGCTGCGGCAGGGACAATGGTGGAGCTATTAGGGCTTCCGCTGGAGGCCTGAGAGGTGTGGAGGTGGAGCTGTTAGGGCTTCGACTCTCTATCAAGGATTGCAGACAATGGTTGAGCTATTAGGGCTTTCGCTAGAGGTGGTGGCCTGAGAGGTGTGGAGGTGGAGCTGTTAGGGCTTCGGCTCCCTATCAATGGTTGCCGGTGAAGCGATATGTTCGTGCCTGGAGGGGGATGCATGCGTTAAAGGGAAATTTAGGTATACCCTATTAAGGGTATTTTGGTCATAAAAACTCTATCAAACACAATCCGTTTGTGGTTAACGGGAAGAATTAACGGTTTGGATTAATTTAACAATTATTATGAAAAGCAGGGGGGTACACGTAAAGGGTGTTTATAAATGGATGCATCGGTAAAAAGTCAATACCACAGGGGGGTATTCGTAAATTTCCCAAAAAAACAAAAACAAGAAAAGAATGAAGAGGGTGTTTCTGTCCAAGCACATGAGTCTGAAATCGAATATTTCCCCTTCTTTCCCCTCTCCTCGCTACTTTTTTTGGTTTACAGGAAAATGCATGGATTTTCGATTGTGGATGGTTTCATGAACGGTATTTCTCATCCACAGCCAGATAATTTTAGTTTGATACGTTTTTTGAAAAAAAAAAAAACAGAAAAAGGTGTTTGATTTCGTTACCTATCTCATGCGTCTAGAGTATTTAAGACTCGATTTTCCTGGCGGGAAATGAGGGCAACGGTTTCAGGATTTGATATTTGCCAAACCTTATAAATTTCATTAATTCCCTGTTCTACTTTGACAGATTTTTTTTTGTTTCTTGCATATTACGTTTTATTCTGTTTGGATTTCCTCCCTTCCCCCTTAGTGTTGTATTCTCTGCTTCTACCTGGAAGGAAGTTCAACACCTTGTAATACATTTTCAATTGAATGAAAATATGAGTTTGTTCTTTGATAGAAAAAGTTTCATTAAGTTCCCTTATATTTACTTACGCCATGCAATTTCACCTTTATACTTTGAAAAGTAGTGAACGAAAGCTTAGCAGAGATGATAAAGTATGTGGCGAATGAACCCTCGGTGGGGCTTTTCTATGTGCAACAGCACACTCAGAATGCGGTTCCCAGCCTTCTCAATGTCAAGGTCTCTTCCTCCCCGTTCATCTGAATCCCCCTGCTATTGGTATATTGATGTTTTAAGTATTTTAATTACCTAATGATTTATCCTTGAGTTGGGTGCCAATCATTGGTAGGCCTTGTAGTTGTATACTCTTTCTCTTTGCTAATAAATTCATTCTTTCATTGTCAAGTAGGTTAAAAAAAAGAAAGAAAAGTAATTACTGAATGAATTAAAACTTGAACATGAAATATTTACAGTCTATTTGGTGAGAACTGAGAAGTTTGGTGAGTGACATAGCCAAACATAGAGTAAAATCAACGAATTTATATCCAAAATAGTTTTCTTCAGGGCTGGATGTAATGCGCTTTTTTGTGTACACCATGTGTTTTTTCTTGCCTGAAATGTTGTTTTACGGTTTTTCGTCAAAATACTTCTGAAAATATCAATTTTTAATCTTAAAAGTGCTTTTCATTTTATCAAGATGACTGTTTTAACTCTACTTCCAACCGTTCATACCATCGGAAATTCACTTTGAGCTTCATTTCACTTCACTTTACTAATGTTAAACATTGCGTTTCTAACCAAATAGAGCCTTAATGTGATATGCAATACAATGCAATACTGAGCTGGGTGCTACAACTCATTCTGATGCAAACCCGAGAGGGTAAGCAAGCCAAGATCGAATCTGGAAGAGGGTTATGATCTGAATCTGGTTTGAGTTTGGTTGCTGTTTTTGTCATATTGTTATAATGGGGGATTCAAAAACTTCGGTGGACAATGTGAATGTCCAAATCAACTTTTCTGGGCACAAGCTGTTAAAGTGTAAATTATTGCCAAGGGAAAATTAGACTATCTGACTTCTGCTCCACCTTCCTCTAGTGATGCTAAACATAAGAACTGGATGTGTGAGAACGTGATGCTTCTAATTTGCTTGTGGCACAGTATGGAACCGCCAGTAGCTGCTAATGTGATGTACCACACCACTGGTAAAGGTGTCTGGGATGACCTGAGACTGAGTTACTCCCAGGATAAAAATTTATCTTAAGTGAATACTTCAGCGCTCTTAAATACATGTGGGAAAAATTAAATATTTATATACCTATATTGGTTGATTCTGAAATGCTCCAAGTCCCAGCTTGCAGAGTTCCAAGTTCCTAAATTCCTCTTTGGTTTAGGTCCGGATTTTCAATCGGTGAAAAGTCAGCTCCTCATTGCAGAATGGGTGCCATCTGTGAATGTAGTCTTTTGTCAAATTCAGCGTATTATCTCTCCTTCCCTTGCCAAGTCTGATTCTTCCTCTTCGACCTAGGATAGTTCTGCATTTGTTTCTAACAGTGGCGGTCGAGGCCAAGGCTTAGGCTCTCCTAGTCGAGGTCGTGGTTCAGGAGGAGGGAGAGGACGTGTTGTTGGTGATTGAGGAGGATAGGTAGTCGACTCATCCTATCATCAGTGCTCTCATTGTGGTAAGCCCAATCATTCTGTTGACAAGTGTTGGGCGAAATATGGTAAACCTGAGTGGACCCAGCAGTTGCCAATTCCACTGTGGCTGACAAGCCTTCTGATGTGGTCATCTAATGACACCAGTACTGCCTCTACTGATGAAATAGGTCCATCAAGATTTGTGTCTCGAGATGATTATTACCAACGCCTTAAACGTCTTCAGCAACTTGAGGCCTCCACCTCTTCATCTTCTACCATACTTGTCTCTCACCACACAGGTGATTGACTCTGGTGCATCCAATCACATGACCAGATCTTTAGACCAGGAGGGCGATTGGTGGACGGCATGAGAAAGGTGGTCTATATTATCTTGCTGGCATTCTTTTCTATTGCTACATTCATTTTGTCTGGTTTTGTTTCTTTTTTTGATTGACATTGTCGGTTGGGTCATTTATCACTCTTCAAGTTCCAATAGATTGTTCATGAGTGCAAGTCTACATCCAAAATAGTGTGTGAAGCTTGTGAGTTTGGCAAACATCACCGTTTTTATTTTCCTACATGGGATGTGTATACGATCCGTCTCTGCTTTTGTTAGTTCATTTAGATGTGTGGGGTTGTTGTCATGTTTAGAGTCGGTCTGGGTATATGTATTTTGTTACCTTTGTGGACAATGATTCTCGCCTAACTTGGTTATATTTGTTAAAAGATCTGAGTTTTTATCTTCATTTAAAGCCTTTTATAACAAAATAAGAACTCAATTTGATGCGTCTATTTAAAATTTTTTTTTCAGACAATGTATTGGAATACACTCAGACTGCCATATCTTCTTTTTGCTCTGAGCATGGATTTTACATCAAGCTAGTTGTTCTTATAACCCTCAGTAGAATGGTATAACTGAAAGGAAAAATATCCACTGAATAGAAATTGCTTGTTCATTGTTGTTTCATGTGAAAGTTCCAAATTTTTTTTGAGGGATGTTGTGTTAATCGCATGTTATTCGATTAATCATATGCCCTCTTCTGTTACTCAGAATAAGTCTCACATGAGCATTGTTTTTCCTCAATCAAAATTATTCTCCTTACCACCTCATGTTTTTTGTTGTACTTGTTTTGCTCATGTTTTACGATCACGTTTTAACAAATTTATCTCCCCATGCAATTAAATGTGTTTTTCTTGGGTATTCATGTACTTAGAATGGTTATCGCAATTATGATCCCATTACTCGGCAACAGTTTCTAAGTGCTAATGTTACATTTTTTGAGCATACATATTTTTCTGCTGAGGGTCGAGAGCTAGCAATTGACATTTGTCAGTCTCCCCCATTACCTTCTATGGTTCCTTATTCGGATATTTCATCACTACCTCAGCCAACACCACTGCAAGTCTACCAACGACACCCTAAGCCGTCTGCTCATGTTCTTGCTTCTACTTCTCTGCTGCCCTCTTCTTGACTAGCTCCTGTGGATGAAGTTCTTGGTCCCTCGTGCCTCATCTTCACCTAGTGACCTGCGCATTGCGTTGCACAAAGGTAACGTTCTTGTACACAATATCCCGTAGTTGCGTATCCTATTGATAACTTGGTTTCTGTGTCTCATCTTCCATCCTCTTTTCATAGTTTTGCTTTATCCTTATTTGCTCATTACATTCCCAAAACTCATCTTGAGGCCCTTTCTCATACTGGGTGGAAATCAGCTATGGATGTGGAGATGGAGGCTTTGCTTTCTCGTAGGACATGGATCTTGATTGTGCTCCCTCCAAGTAATGAGGTTGTGTGGTGTCGTTGGGTGTATTCTGATTTCTGTCAAGTATAATCCTGATGGCTCTGTTGGAGTGGCTTAAGGCTCTGTTGGTCGCAAAAGGGTACACTCAGACGTATGGTGTTGACTATTTTGAGACATTTTCCCCTGTTACTTGGTTAAACTCTATTAAGATACTTATGTCTATTGCTATTAATCTTGATTGGCCGTTGTATCAGCTTGATAATAAAAATGCTCTTCTTTATGGTGATTTGCTCGAGGTGTATATGGAGCAACCTCCTGGGTATGTTGTTCAGTGTGAGATTACTGGTAAGGGGTGCAAATTGCATGAAACAATTTATGGCTTGAAACAATCTCCTCGAATCTTGTTTGATAAATTTAGTATGGGGTTATTACTCAGCTTGGATTTACTCAGTGTTACTCCTGTTTTTATGCATAGCCGTGATTCCATGATCGTCGTGTTGATGGCATCATCTTTGGTAGTAATTTTATGTCATTAAGGGAATAAAGTCTTATCTGTAGAAGAATTTTCAAATGAAAGATTTAGGTGTTGTCAGGTATGTTCTAGGGATTGAAGTTGTTAGGAGTAGCAAAGGCATTAGTCTTTCTCAGAGGAAGTATGTTCTGGATGTTCTGTCCGAGAATGAGATGTTAGTTTCTAAACTTGCTGATACACCAATGGATCCATATTAAAAATTTGGGGCTGATGATGGTGAGGAATTTGCAGATGAACATTAGTACAAGTGGCTTGTGAGGAAATTTATTTATGTTACTGTTACTAGACTAGATATTTCTTTTGCAGCTGGAGTTATCAGTTAGTTTATGGAAATGCTCAAACGGGCTCATTTAGGACTTGGGAGGCAACTTGTCGGATTTTATGTTTTTTCAAATGTGCTCCAGGAAAGGGTCTTATATACATACCTAATTAAAATGTTCATCTTATTGTGTATTCTGACACTGTCTGGGTTGGTGCTCAGGGTAATAGGAGGTCTACTATTGGGTAGTGTACCTTTGTTGGGGTAAACCTTGTTATTGTGGGTTTTTGGTGAATAAATATATTACCAACCCTGGGGGGTGGGGGGCAGGGAGAAAAAGGGGGGGGGGGGGGGGAACAAGAACAAGCAACCCAACCTACGCAGAGGTGGTAAATTGTAAAAGAGACAAATCAAGACCCCAGGAGACAACAATATGCATGTTCCTTGGGGTATCCAAAAGGTGTCTGAGAAGAGTAATATTGAGCTTAGAAGAGACGTTAAAGGAGATGGCTTTCCAAATCAGATCAAAGGATCGAGAGTTGGAAGTCCATCTCCTAAGGTTTTGCTCCATCCAAATATGATAAATAGCAGTGCCAAAAACTAGCTTTCCAATAGTGTCACAGATAGATGCCCCGGAAAAGTCATGTCCAACCAGAGCCATTCTCGATCAAAGGCTAGGGGTCTCCTACAGCGGGGCTAGATTGTGGAGAGTGTTTTTTTCCAGATGGTGGAGGAAAATGGGCAAGCAAAGAAAAGGTGGGGTATGTCTTCATGGCCATTCCAACAAAGGGCGCAAGATGGGGAGACCGGGATATTGTGATGGAGAAGGAAAGCTTGGGTAGAAAGGCAAAGTCTAAGACTTCTCCAGGCTGCGAAGCTGTGGTGAGGGATATAGCCTTTAAACCAGATTAATTTGTGCCAGGGGACGTTGGGGTAAGGGTCTCGAACAAAATTCCAAGCAAAGATGGAGCTAAAAAGGCCATTGGGGGAAGGGAGCCAGAGAACCTTATTCGCATGAGGAGGGGGGGGAGGGACGGCCATATGTGGGAGAGAATAGAGGGATTAAGGTATAGGTGGGGGGTCCAAGAGCCAAGCGAAATGAGGGAGGAGAGGGGTATCTTTGGGAAGGCCAAAAGAATAAATCATCCTGGGCCCAAAGACATTGAAAAGAACCCCAAGCGGATGCCAAGGATAAGGAAGTGGAGGAGCCATCAACAATGAAGGATGAGGTAGCATGGAGGGCGAGGGGACGGAGAAGGAGGATCTTACACCAAATCTAGGAGGAGTCTGAGGGAACAGGGGCAGTCCAAAGGGTATCCTTCTTGAGAAGATGGGAGTAAATCCAATTGACCCAAATGGAATCCTAACGGGAGGAGATTTTCCAAATGAACTTAAGGATGCCAGTGATATTGGAATCACGAATACGACGAATACTAAGACCTCCTTCAGATTTGGGGAGACAGATGGACTTCCAGCTAGTAGGGTGGAGGAATTTGGATGAATCATTCCCTTTCCAGAGGAAAGCATAAAAAAAGCGCTCCATAGCCTTGATGGTGGCTTTAGGAATACAAAAAATGCCACTCCAATAGATGTAGGAAGCTTGGAGGACCGATCAGATGCACACAACTACACAAGTCGGCCAGTATAGGATAGGAGTTTGCCTTCCCAAAGCTAGAGGTGCTTGCGGATGTTGTCCAGCATGGGAGCACAGTGGTGACTAGAGAGCCTGGCAGGGATAAGGGGAAGACCGAGGTGTTTGACAGGGAGAGAGCTAATGGAAAACCCAGTCAGACGGAGGAGGGTCTCTTTGTCTGACTCAGGGATGCCAGAAAGGAAGATTTTGGATTTAAGGAGATTGATGCGGAGATCGGAGAGAGATTTAAAGATGTGGAGGGAATCCATGATGGCTGAAATAGAGGAGGGGGAAGCTTTAGAGAAGATCATTAAATCGTCTGCAAAGGCGAAATGGGTGAGGTTAATATGCTTGCATTTGGGGATAGGAGAGATGAGATGGGATCCGTTTTGGTTTGGAGGCTCCTAGAGAGGACTTCCAGAGCCAGGGAGAACAGGAAAGGGGATAGGGGGCAACCTTGGCGAATGCCGACTTTGGAATGAAAGAAGCCAGCATGGGAACCATTAACAAGAACAGAGGTGGGGGAGGAGATACAGGTATAAATCCAACGGACAAAAGTAGGGGGAAAGCCCATTTGGGAGAGGACGTCGCATATGGCGTCCCAATGGAGGGAGTCAAATGCTTTGTGGAGGTCAATTTTCATCAGGGCTGCCGGGGAGTGAGATTTGCGGTTAACCCTCGCACAATTTCAAAGCAAAGGATAATATTGTGCGCAATACTTCTGCCAGAAAAGACGGATTGATTAGGGCTGACGAGGGAGGGGATAACAGCCTTAATTCTATTGGCAAGGATCTTGGCAATGAACTTGTAAAGAAGATTACAAAGGGAGATAGGTCTAAAATCAGACAGGGAGGTAGCTCCATCTTTTTTAGGGATAAGTCGGATGAAAGTCTGATTGACCTAAGCAAGCTGGATGGGCTTATAGAAGAAGTTGTGAATGGCTTTGAAGAGATCGCCTTCAATTGTATCCCAGCAACTAAGTAAAAAAACCCATGCTGAAACCGTCAGGGCCAGGGGCTTTATTGGATTTGTGGGAGAGAATAGCCTTGGAGATTTCCTCATCAGAGGGGGTAGCAAGAAGAGAAGTAGATAAGACAGGGGGAACAAACTTGTCAATAAGGCCAGGAGGAAGGGGGGAGGGGGTAAAGGGGGGGGATTGAACAGGGTAGAGATGAAGGAAATGGTTGCCGACTTGATATCATGGACCGAGGAGAGGGGAGTCCCATCGGGAGAATGCAGTAAGGTGATGGAATTGGAGTTTAGCCTAGCTTTTAGAGACTGATGGAAGTAGACAGTATTGGAGTCTCCAAGGTCCAACAACTTAATGCGGGTTTTTTGGTGCAAGAAGCTTTCTTCAAAGGTAGAGAGGGAGGATAAATCCTCAGGGAGCTGCTTCTCCTCAAGGGCAAGCTCGGGTTGAGTGGATTTGACTGGAGTCTGGATTGGACAGGGGAAAGGTTAGGCTGACAGGAGGAGAGCTGGGAAGGGATGTTTCCAAAGGTGAATAAGTTCCAACTTTTGAAGGCGGACTTGGTGTGACGAAGCTTTCTAGCAAGGACAATGAGAGAGAGGGAGGGGGAGGAAACCGAGATGGGCCAGGCTTTTAGGATGGTAAGGAGGTAGAGATGGTGGGAGGTCAACATATCATAGAATTTGAAAGGCTTGGGACCAAAGGAAGAGTAGGGCTGAATAAGAATGTGTTACCATTTCGGAGAATGATGGTTTCAGCTTTGTACAACCTGTTAAGTTTGAGTGGATCCCCCCTTACTGCAATCATTGTAAAACCTTCGAACACTACTCTAAGGATTGTGCTGCCTCTGCTTCTTTGTCCTTTGCTGCAATTGGAGCTTCTCTGGCTTCTCCAATTGGCCTCGCACAGCCCTCGATTGCAGTATCTCCTTCAACGACTATGGCTCCTCTTACGCTGGTTCAAGATCCCCCCTCTCTCGTTCCTCCTAGAACGAGGTCTGTTACCAAAAAAGAATCCTGCACCAGGTCCTCATCGGTTCTTTCTGGTCCATCTACTTCCCCTCGACGAGGAAGATCCACTGCTCGCCACCATCACAATCGTCTCCACCATCACAGTCGCCGCCAGCCCTCCTCCGTGCACGGTTGAGACCTCGAACTCTGTTCCCGTGGACAACGTAGCCCTTGCTGCTCTGGCTTCCTCTTCGTCAGTTCCCCTGACATCTGAGCAACTCCTTTTAAGCCTCGAAGACCCTATTGGCCGAAGCAATCATCTGCTGGAAGATCCTTTTGATGATAGTACAGATTTGCCTTAAGCCTCTGAACAGGCTCAGCTAATGCCCTTACAGACGACCAACGTCGTTTGCTCTGTGCTTGGAAGACCTGATTCGCTTTCCCCATCCCCTGTTGTGTCGATTTGCAGGTTGCTAGCTTACTAGCTCCTCCAGTCGTAATCACTGTCGACGCCCAGGCAGTCTGGCTAGCAGTTGCCATTCCCGTGCTAAGACCTTGCTTCCTGTGAGAAGGTTTGCTTCCCCTTTTCCTATTTCAGATTTTTCTCCCCCCAATCCCTTTTATCCTCTCCCCTTCCCATTTTACCCCCTCCTACCATGTGGACTCATTCACGCTTCAAACCCCTTCATACTCACCCACCCTTGGGGCCCTCTCACTTAGCCCACCAAGCCTCTTCTCCTCATTCCCTTTCTGTTAACCCCTCTCCCTTTGCCGGGCCCTCTCTTCAGCCCCACCCACGTCCAAACCTGGCCCATTCCCCTTGCCCAAACCCAATCCTTCTTCACTTACAACCTACCCCTCTTTCAACCCCCAGCCCATCTTTACCAAAAACACTACCCCAACCCTCCTATAGCCACTACCACTCCCACACCTACAGCCACTACCACTCCCACTCCCACTCTGACCTGATCCACTTCTGTCCCTCTTCTACCTTCCCTCTTGCCTACCTCCTTGTTCTCCCCTTTGATTCCCCTATGTCCCCATCCCCCCTCCCCCTCCCCTCTTAGCTGTCCTATCTTATTTGCTGAATTCCACCCATTTCTTCATGGTGCGGTTCTGACCCTTCCCCCTCGTCGGCCATTTGTTTGCAGCTCGGCCATTCCCTACTCCCGTAGACGGTACAGGAGTACCCCCCCCTTGGTAATCCCTGCCCCTCTCCCTCTAGTTTTCAAGAGTTATGTACCGGTCAAACTTAATTCGATGTGCGCGAATGCTATCAAAATCGCTCTGAATGAAAATAATTTTTTGGACATCAAAACAAATGAATATTTTACCACACTTTTGGTTTTTAGCAATGTTTTACCATAATAAGATTTATGGAATTTTTAGATTTAAGAAAAAACCCAGCATTAGAAAGTTGAAAATTGCACCTACCGCCGAAAATACAGTTTTTGTTCTTGAACTGGGGGGCTAACTTTTTTTCCTTCTGGAATTTTATTTTTTAACTATTTTTATTGGATTCAAATAGGGGGGGATTTGCTTATTTATGAATAATATCTTAAGTTAAATGATATTAGGCATAAATAAGTGTCTGTCTTGTCTGTCTTGGTTCTTGGCATAGCTAGGTGTCTGTATACCAAGAATTTACAGCAAGATCTCGAGATCTGGCACTCATATAAAGGACCTAGATGGGCATTTTCCTATGTCAAACCGAGATCTCGGAGAGATCTTTCTCGAGATCTGGCACTCATATAAAGGACCTAGATGGGCATTTTCCTATGTCAAACCGAGATCTCGGCGAGATATTGACATTTTGAGACTCGTAGGCAGTCTCGTCTCGGGATTTTGAAAAACCGAGAAACTCGGCGAGATCTCGAACTATGCCTCCAAGCTCAATTGCATTCGTCATAGGCATTTTTTGGATTCCCCAAGGAACAGGCTTATTGTTGTATCCTGGGTTCTTGATTCGTCTCTTTTGCAGTCTCCCTCCTCTGCGTAGGTCGGGTTGATTGTCCTTCCCCGCACCCCTCTCTCTCCTTTCCCCCTTTCTTTTGTTTCCCCTTGTATATCCCCCCTCTCCTTTTCTCCCTGCCCCCTCCTGGGGTTCGGTAATATACTTATTCACCAAAAAAAAAAATTAACTATGGCTGTAAGCCTGTAACTTAAAATTTTACCAACATTTTAAACCTTGAGCCTGATTATAATTGACTGCTGCGCTGAAGGGGAAGGTTATCTATCACAGAAAGTAGCTGTACACTGGTTGCAAAAGGTGGATATGTGATGATTATTTGGTTATATGTTTGTAGGATAAAGTTGGGGAGAAGTGTCATGAAACAACCCTTCACACTGATGATTTGGAGGACTCTCTCACCATGTTGAAGTCGATGAAAGAATGCGGTCTGCCTCTCACTGATGAGATGATTAAAGACATTAAAAAATCTGTACTTATTATGTCATCAGTACAACCACAAAGAGGGTATTTCCAACTTGTGAACTTTATGTGAGATCTGCTCATCATGATTTGTGTAATTGCATTGCTCTCTTGAGAAGTTGCTTATCCATCTTTAGTTATGCATTACAGTGGCCTCTCTTTTAACTGATAAGCATAGTGGGAAGCTTTTTTATACTGTTATGAGACAGTATTTATTTGTAAGTGATAGTTGTAACTTTTTTTTTTAAAAAAAAAAAAACTCTTTCATTAAAAAGTTACATGTAGTGGGACAATGTTCAATGAAAAAAATGAGGAAGTCTATGGAGTAAAGATATCTAATTAAGAAAATAATTATAGTATAATGCATTCTTGAAAATTTCCTCTGACATCATTTTACGCAAATGATGCTTCTTTTTTCTTAATAAATAACATAAATTTTATTAATATAGGTGATGCACTTGCATTAGACATTAACCCCGTATGGAGGCCCACAAGGGGCTGGTAGCAGTCTAATGGGCTGAAATTGACCTTTGGATCACTATATTATAGGTTGAGCCTTTCAATTTTTTGGTTTTCATTGTAATGGGCTTAAGTTATACGTGTTTGAGATAGATTAGGATACTTGATAACTTTTAATAGTTATGTTTTGAGGTTATTTACTTAATTGAGTGTCTGAGAATGATTCGGAGTCTTTTAAGAATTTCAGATGGTCTTTATTTCTGTTGTACACCCTCCATCAATTAAGGATGTTTTAAGTAAAGAAATTTGAGTTTTTTTTTTCCCGAGTTTTGGTGCTGTCGAGCAATGCCTACAGAATTAGCATACCAGTACTGATTTCCTTTCTTCTTCTAGTCTGCTTTTAACTGGTGCGATCTTTCATTTCTCTTCTTCTTTTCTGTTCTTATGCTTTCTGCTCTGGATCTGTCCATAGATTCTGTAGCTTTCTAGGTTTCCCATCTCCATTAGGTTTGTTTCATTATTCTAAATCTGTTAATCTTTTGCAGACATTTTATGCCGTCTGATTAGAGCAATCAACCACAATTTTATGCATATCAGATTTGTTTTGGTTGAGTTACTCAACTTTCTCTTGTGGTTCTTAGTCCTTATCTTTGATGCTGTTGTAAAATCGTAAGATAATCTTCGATCAGAATTATCTGGTTTGGGATTAGCACTGCATTAGAAAGATAATGTACAACCACAACCCGGAGACCTTAGGCCTCTGGACATAGACAACATACATTGAGCACAAAATAGAAAGACTGACATGAACTGAACTATACTGCCACAGTTAAAGTATATCTTGACTCTTGATCACCATTGATTTATCCCAGCCCCTTTCTTAGCAAACCGATCAGCTGTCTTTTGGAGACCTTGGCTTCCACTAGAATGAGCAGTTCATCTGTGAAGAAAGGTGTCTTGTGCGCTTAATGAATAAAAACCCCAAAGTATGGCATCAATCAATTGGTCAGATTGGACAGGGTTACTGTAGAGGCAACTTCAGAAAAGGTAACACAAAAAAATCCAGAATTTAAACAATCAAGAACATTCACAGATTTGATTAGGGTCAAATTCTGGTCAAGGATTGTGACCAAGGGTTCGAGTCTCTGGAAACAGCCTCTCCGCTATGCGGGGGTAAGGCTGCGTACATTATGACCCTCCCCAAACCCCGCAGTGGTGGGAGCCTCGTGCACTGGGTACAAAAAGATAGGTCCAGCTACTGGATTATAACTCCAAAATCTTACCTGTAATCAATGGCTGGATGGCGAGATAATTAACATTAATAGGTGCAGAAAAAGTACCCAAAAACAGGGTACCACAGCCTCCACAAGCAGTAAATGGAACTGTTTGAAGTTACTTCAATCGATCAGCATCATGTAAAACCCTATTCCTTCATGAAGCTTCACTAGGGTTTAAGAAGAAAGGTGCAGCATAGGTTGCTGCCCACCAGGGAAAGAAAAAAAAAACTGAAGAACCCTTCAAACAGGGACTGCGGTTGCAAAGTAATGATCAACCTTGCTCTGATACCATGGGACAGTATTAATCAAGGTTAGATCAGTACCATTGCATGAGAAGGAGGAGGAATAAGAAGGAGAAAACATAACTACCGTGAGAAAGAATGAATAGAACACCTCACAGTAGTAGTATGGCCTTTAATTAGTAAGAGTTTAAGAGTCATAAAAAAATTACAATACTACTCCCACAACTAGTATTACTATACACCATAGACAAAACTAACCTTACAAAGAAAACAAATTCCATAGATACCCCTATTGCTAACAATTAACTTTCACATCACTTCAACCCATCATCTTTGGCCTTGTCCTCTTTACCGGTGCATTGGAGCTGGTCTTCAGTGCATCTCATCTATGCCAAAATGCTAGAAATTTTTAAATGTCGGCTACCAATACTGATGTATCCACTCACGTCCTTTTGTTTTCCAAGTAAAATTTCTTAAAAGTGACTTTCTGAATGCCATGAAGTTGCCAGTCTGAAACTATGGTTTGTGAATCAGGTTAATCCATAACCAAAAATCAGGTTTTGAGATTGGTAAAAGTAGCTCTTGGGGCGCAGTTTCTTATGATCGTAATGTATTAGGTGTTCAGCAGGATGAAGGGAGTCGTGGCAATTATCTCTCTGCAGTATTGAAGTTGGCAAAGCAGAGAGCTATGGGTCTTAGATGGCCCGAACTTAATTCCAAACAGCAAAGAGGACCTGAGGGTGAGAAACTTGTATTCTTTCTTGATTCTTTTGCTTTGTTTGTAGCTAACCAGGCTATTTCGATCTTGCTAGGTCAAGAAACTGACGAGCTTCCACTATCTAGTCGGATTGTAGATGAGCAGCTTGATGAAGCTGCAATGGTTGCTGGAAGCTTGGCAGGTCAGGATTTATCATCAGTTATGGAAAAGTATGATCATTTCAGAGCTATAAGAGAAGTCAAACTAAAGGAATGGTTGGAGGGACCAGATAATCTGAACGTTACTCAAGCCGACATTCTCCCTTCCAATTCGTCCACACCTGCTCGCGCAGGTGCTTCCCTCTAAGGCGGAACACTCCCCTTGAGAGCATCAAAGCTGCCAATGCAAAACAAACTTTATCTTGAAAACGCATGAATATAAAAAATAAAGCCTGTATATTTTATTGTATAATTCTCTTCTGGTTTGGGCAGTGGGAAGCTGTGGTCACTAATGCTAAGAAACTATCACCATGTAGATGGGTTATTTTCTAATGGCCATTTGGGCTTTGCCTTGTTACTTTATTGCCTATTTTCGACACAAATAATAATTGAAAAATAGGATCATATTATGAACTGTCAGATACTAATTCACTTTACCATTGCCTGACCACAAATTGCCTTGATTCTTTTTGTGCAAATTCGATTTAGGCTGATAGATTCATTACATGTTTTTTTCTTCCTCTAATGCTAAAAGAAGAGCTTACCTTGACATGACTGTCAGTGCAGTGCACTGAAGTACAGAACAACTTACACTTGATTGAGACAAAATATAGCTGGGACTGACTCAGAAAATAGTAGGCATGACTCTTTCCTATTTGGATAGTTGGACTGCTCTATGTTCACTCCCTCTGTAGATGGTCCTGCCTCCAGCTTCCACAAATAGCTTTTGTCTTGCAAAATCCATCCACAAGCCACCTGATCTGTGAAGGAATCAAAGTGCCATCACATGCAAGGATTAATTATTCTTTGCTCGAGCTGACTGTTCAGTAGGTAAATAACCATTGAAAGGATTGTCAAGCTTTTGATTCAAATTATTCTCCTAGAAGATCATCGTTGCACAACATATGCTCTCCCTGTTACTGAATCGTCACAATATGCAGCTGGATGCTTTATTGTGACTTGCTAATTCTTTCCCTGCCATGTCATAAGAGTTACATTTGGTTAATGCTCAATTATTCGTCTCCAAGGAATCTCATGGCATTGGAAACATGGATAATGTTATGGAATTCCGGTCTATACACTCAACTCTGAAGATTGTGGACTTCTCCCCAACTGGAGTCAGGGCTGCAGAGAGATGGGATGATTAACAACCAACCCTTCTTAGCAACTTCTAACTAGGACAAACTTAGGGCCATGCCAGGAGGACAAAGCATCTGAAGCATCATCGCCCCTATGTAACTATGTCAAGACCCATATATAGTTTCTAACATGAGTACATCACCGGGATTTGATTAATTTGCGTCATATATATGAAAGTTCTAGTGAAGATTCTGCATGCAGGCAGTATCCCAAGCTCTGAATGTCCATTGCGCCTGCCTCTATGCATATGCCATAGAGGCAGCTAGAGAGCTTGTCATTGAGCATCAACATCGATCTGGAGGAGTTAAGCAAGCTAGAAACATGTTCTCGCGTGAGCATCTGCCTCTCCCCGGCCGGTTTTTTTTCTCACCTATTTGGGACCTCATGTATAGCAGCTACACTTTGAGAATTTAAGCATGGAGAGGGATCCAACTAAAGGCTGTCATGTAACTTACTTACTTTGTGATCACTGCAGACTTAACTGCTGGTGAGTGAGTAGGGAACTAACTTGATGGGAGCATGAACATGCATGCAACAAAACAAATTCGGTCCTGAAGTCCTATATATGGGGTATCATGGGATATCACAAAACAATGGACCTTGCAAAGATAGGGCTGCTGGTTGTGTAAGTGATGATGATGTTATGAATATTATATGCACCCATGACATCATAACATCTCATATCCACTCCACCTTCTCTCTCTCTCTCTTCTTACGGCTTCCTCAAGCTCTCTATTCTAACTGTTCTTTTCCAACGGCTTTATTCTAACAGTCCTTTCTCCCTCCCCTTATATATTTGTGTTTTTGACTTGTACAAGAGTCCGTGAATGATTTTGTATTTTGTAATTTGTACTCTTCGGTGTGCAATTGTGAACTCTATTGTGAGTTTGAGGTCCTCCAATGGTGATAGAGCCTCATATTTGGGTGAGTGAATCCCCAAGAGACCCAAGAGTTACGTGATCTTCGAGTGATGGTAGAGCTCCACACTTGTTTCCTCATTTTGCAATAGAACTCTCCTCCATTTTCTATCTTATTGTGCATTTTCGTTCTCAGCGGCATCAATTAGTATTAGAACAAGTTTCTCGATTCTTCAGTACTATGCCTAGAGGCAAAGTAAAACAACCCGAAATAACAACGCCAATCTTCAAAGAACCATGGAAAAAATCTTAAAAATGCTACATTCATCTATCGATCAGCCACCACCACTGCCTCGTGCCACATTTAACATTCTTAATTCTAACAAGAAACTTGATGACACATCAAGCTTGTCGTCTACCGATCCGGCCCAGTCACTGTCGGTCTATCCATCGACATGGGTGAAGAACAGAACGAAGCTACAAAGCTCTACATGCAACAACTAGGTCAAATGCATCATTGCATGTCATTGTTGTGTCCTACTTCATCGTCTCATGTACAATATCCATTTGGGCTATGAAGCATCGATCTGACATGTGCACTTGAAAATGCTGACAAGTGTATTCATGTACATGTTCCCAACTTTGATGGTAAACTCAATCCGTGTTGATTGGATTGCTTCATTTCAAACATTCTTAAATGGAGAGAAATGACAAATGGAAGAAATTTGATTTTGTTGCTCCCAAACTTAAAAGGTCATGCATTACTTTGATGACAACAATATAATGTACACGTGAATGGAGAAGAAACCATCCCATTAGATTATGGGTGGAAGT
This sequence comes from Telopea speciosissima, assembly GCF_018873765.1. Taxonomy (NCBI): domain Eukaryota; kingdom Viridiplantae; phylum Streptophyta; class Magnoliopsida; order Proteales; family Proteaceae; genus Telopea; species Telopea speciosissima. The sequence goes on along the minus strand of NC_057922.1, from coordinate 34,092,755 downwards.
GAAAAAATGTTTTTCATGAGAAAATAAATTCTACACAGAAGAAAGAGCAGAAAGCACATCCAGAGGTTCTTCGTGAAATGACCTCTCATTGTCCTAGTTCTTGCCTTAATAGCTAATTGATGAACTTCTACTTCATTGCAATTATCAGAAGGACCTCCTAATTTTTTTTGCCAGATTCTGCAATTTTATTACGGATCACTGTCGCGTGGTAACCTGAACTAGAGGATTACAAGAGGTGATGAAAGAGAGAGGGGGGGGGGAGCCACCAGAACCAGGACAGAAAGAAATGGGAGGCACTGTAGCTAAAAGGTGGGCCTCTTGTACAACAGAATGAGAAACTAAAGCAAAAGAAAAATAGGTAAAAGAATGAGATAAAACTAAAACATCATCCATGGCCATGGTGGCCCAGTCTAAAGAAAACGAAAATCACATAAGGGCCAACACCATAGGACGACAATTTGAGAGAAGCATCAGGTGGGTAATCTGCAAGCTACACCTGAGAAGCATGACGTCACGGATAGCCTTAGCTTCAAACAAAGAAGTCGATCAACCCAAACTAGCTTTACGTCTGGCGCCAAGGAAGCGACCATCAGAGTCACAAATCAAAGAACCACGATCACCCCTGTATAAGGAGGGAAGCTAAGAGCTATTAGTAAAAGCAAAGTTGCAAGATGCGGGAGGGCGGTCAGATGGGATGATTGAAGGGCCACATGGAATGCAATTAGAGATGACTGTAGTCTCCTAGTTACTTTCTTCCACAAAAAGATGAAAATTAGTCATAGTGGACAGTAAATTAGGGGGTGAATTTAAAAACAACTTTGTTTCTTGACTTCCAAATCACCCAAATTAAGGATGTTCATAAAATACTAAAATTCTCTTGGTTTGGGTAATCACAAAAGAGGTTGCCTGGGATAGATATCCAATCTCTAAAATGATTTCCTTGAAACTAGCTTGTTGAGATGCGCAAGGGAGATGCCCGCTAACACTCAATAGCAAAAGGGCATGGGAGATGGTTTCATCTTGGTCTTTGCAAATGAGGCAAAGAGGGGAAGTCGTTAGATTCCTAGCTACCAAAATTTGCTTAAGGACTCAGAGCTACATCTCCAAAGAAAAAGCTTAATTATGGGTAGTATAGGAAGGTTCCAAAGCCAAGTCCAAAACAGGTCCGCGGTAGATGTGGTGGGCTGGTTTGAGGATTGTACCAACATGTGATAGGCAGACTTTACGAAGAAGCGTCCATTCTTGGAAGGAGTCCAAATCCAACTATCAGGGGTATTCATAATTGGAATTTGAATTTGGGCAATGGCAAAGGCCTCGGAGACTGAGAAGAGATTATTTGAAATGCTAAAGTTCCATTCCCTAGATGGATTGTAGATTAGGTCAGATACCAAAGAATAGGAAGGGTGGGGGGGGGACAACTAGGGATGCGCACTCAAGGGAGGGACAAAAGCCAAGCATCACTAAAGGTGCGTGTTGAAACCCCATTGCCAATCCTTTGTTTAAGTCCCTAGTTTAGAACATCTCGCCCGCATAGTAAACTGCACCATCCCCAAGATCAGCAATGCCTAAGTTGGGCAAGAAAGGAAGTATGTGATAAGTAATTACCTTTTAATACTCTAACCCAAAGAGCATCAAGGTTGTGAAGGATTCTCTAATCTTGCTAGGCAAGGAGAGAAAGGTTGAAATTACCTAACTCTTTAAAACCAAGGCCTCCATTTCGTTTACTAGTGCAAACACGAATGACTTACAACAAAATTGGTGCAAGAATGACTTACAACAAAATTTTGAAAACCCATATGACAAATACTTTTGGGAGATGAGTAGACATCTATGTGGCCAACGTAATTCCACATGGCATAGGTTTAAATTTTTTTTGGGGGAAAAGAACTATGTTTGGCAGCATGGCCACTATGCCTAGACACAACCCAGGCAAAATGATCGCCCGCCCTTGTGAATTTGAAAATCCCATCCATATTGATGCTCTCACATGTTCTATGATTGGCCCCATGCTGAGGGAGGGACCATGCTGCCAGGCAGTGAACCTCTTCCCATGCTGAGGGGCACTGCGGCACAAAGAACAGCAACCCTAACTAATAACACCTAATTCAAATACTCTTATTTAAATTTTAAACCGGTCACGAGAGAAATACCCTTTCACGTGTACCGCACATGTCTTCCCATTATATATATATATATATATATATATATTATATATTATTATTATTATTATTATTTTAGTCAAAAGGTCGCAGCGCTCGAGCACTACCACTCTAAAATAGTGCTAGCAACTCAACATTTAATACCATCCATTGATCTACTTCAAGGCTTATATGAGCTGTTGATCTGGTAATAGTTAATCAGAGTCGTCCATTGGTTGCAATCGACTACTTGATGTTTCGGTAATACCCTCCCATCGTCTGTTTGGATGAACCTTAGCTGTGACCTCCTACTCTTGTCTTTCTTCGTCGGAGGACAAATCGTAGCTCTAACATCGCACTTGCCGTTCTTTCCCTTTCCTCGTTAGGAATCTGGCTAGATACCCACCACTTGCAGCAGCCGCTGCAACCTACCACTAGCCTGCACTCACTGTCTTTATTGTCTCAGTCACCGCCTCAGCCATAGCCCGTCACTATTAAAGTAGAATTGCAGAGATCAGTCTGTCGCCCTTGAAAGGGAATCTGAACCGGGCCTTATCATCGTTACTTCTCATCATCATGGCAATGTTACTCTTTTCTTATTCGTCTCCTTCTCCTCCTCTTCTGCCGGTTGCAGCAGAACCAACGCGCAACACCTTTGCAGCCCCACATACGGTGATACCTAAACCAAATGGCTCTCTAGTGCCTAATTCTTCCTTAAAAAATTAACCAAAATCAAATCTAATTTTATTATTTTTTCCCTTTTTAATTAGTTTAAGAATCATTCCAGTATGGTGATGCTGTAATGTTCCTTCCCTGGTTTATTTTGAGATTGTTGTCGATCTTACAATTAGATGGGTAGGGTTTCTTTCTCTCTTTTAGTGATGCCTTAAAGATCAAGAAGTTAGGGTTTCAAATCGACTGCTGTAATTTGAATTTCGAACCTCTATCTCAGGTTTATCAATCCTAAGATTGAACACTTCTGCAGAGGTTTAAGAAATTGATACTCACCAATGACTTTGGTCAAGTGACTCAGACCAAGTTTAAGGATTAGACAGGTCGAACAACATCAACTGAACCACCAGGCGGGGAAGGGTTCAGGGGGTGCGACGGGTAATGCGAGATGGCTTGCGGTTGGTGAGCCGTTGGGGTGGGTTTGCAAGTGAGGGAAGAAAGGGGGAGGATGGTGGGATGGGGTTGCGGGATAAGGCACCACAGGTAGGGTGTAGGGTAGAGTGGAACAGGGGGTCGTCGCGGGGACAGGGGAGGGTGGAGCTGGGCAGAGGTGGTGGTGGGGTTGCAGAGGTGTTGTGCGATGGGGGATTATGAGGCTGGGAATCATGGGGTAAATAACTGGCTGTGTCTGTACAGCATATAATAGTTTAATGGAAAGGTAAATTTATTGACGATTCAGATTACATACTATTAGATCAATGGCTCATATTGACTACAGCTATGCCATCACTATTTAAGCGTTGCTACCACTCGCCCTATTTTTTTTTGCTAATGACCTTCCCACTTTTTTTTTTGGTAGGAATGACCTTCCCACTAGTAACAAGGAAATAGAGAAGTTCGATGTTTTGGAGCTTGTGGTGTACTCCACAGCCGGTAATGCCACTAGTGCTTAAGAGCATTGCTCATTTTAGTCCAGAACGTTATCCCAATCCCAATCCCAATCCCAATCAAGGAGGAAGAAACAGTGTGAAAGGAGGAAGAAACAGTGTGGATCTGTGTCAGTACTGATGTTCAAGGGCAACAACCTCACCTCCAGGATTTTCGAGCGCCAAATTCGCACGCCCCCTCCCGGCACCAGTGTATGGGTCTTCTTTTTCGTTGTCCCCTCTCCTTTTTTTAGACTTATACGTAGGTGATGCATCGTCTCAGTTGTTTTTTGCATGGATACACTAGAACTATTGATTTTTTTTTTTACTGCCGGACTCCTCAAATATAAAGAGGTGCAGGTTTTATTTGCTTTTAACTGTTCAGAGGTTTTCTTATTGATGCTCATCTTCAGTATATATAAAGAGTATTAAAGTAGTTATTGCTAGTCTCTGATATGCCTTCATCAGGGTCTCTTGAAAAGTGTAAACTATACCTGTTTGTTAGATGTCTTCTCCTGGATTAGTGTCATTTGAATAATGTTTTGAATATAAAGATCGACCATGTTATGCTGAAATTTTGGCTAGAACACGCATACTATTCCTGACATTTATGATAATTCGCGGTACTCTACCCTTAAATCCTAACAATTCACTGACCTCTTCTGGTTTTCTAGTATTTTATGCATACTCTCCGTTCCATTAGTTATCCGTTGGCCAGAGCCACTAAAAGTGTTGAATATGATGCTTATAACTTTAAATTAAGCATGTTTTTCTGCCTAGTTATTTGGTATCAGAAGGGTGTTGAGAAGCTAACTGAGGCTGTTCCTTACTGCATAAATTGGTTTGGAGGAAGATGTTACCAATTGAGTTGAAGACTGTAAGAAGAGATTTTCTCATTGATTTACTGTATTGAAGAGGTGTTACATATATAGCTTTACATAGAACCTCAACAGCCTAACCAACTCATGTGAACAGAAAAATGTTAGTTGTACAAGTGAATTGGTGTTTAAGTGGGTAAGGTTAGTGTGCTGAGGTGTAGCATTATCCTTAAGTGAACGGAAATGTATTTGAGAGAACCCACAGTGAACTTGCCCTTAAGTGAACAGAAACGTATTTGAGAGAAACCCTTGGTTAGTACATCAACTAATTAATCCATAGTGGAGATATATCGAACCACCAATTGTTTGTTGGCAGCCATATCACGGACAAAGTGGAAGTTGATTTCGATATGCTTTGTCCGTGAATGAAATACGGGATTGGCTGTGAGATATTTTGCTCCGATATTATCACACCTAATAACCGAAGCGATGGAAGGAAAACATAGTTCTTGAATCAAATATCGTAACTGTTTGAGAACCGTGCGATCAGTATTTTATCTCTTTATATCAGGGTTTTGTATTATTTCCATAGTTTTATATTATTTCCCTTTTTGCCCTCTTAGGGTTGTACTCTCATTATAAATAAGAGGATCTTTGTCATTAATAACAAGTAAATTCATTCTCTCATCTCTGATTCCGAACTTGGTATCAGAGCTCGAAATCCTAGAAATTTTTTTTGGTTTTCAGCATTGCTCTCTCCACCTCCATTGCCGCTGCTGCTGCCACTGCCTTGGAAGTTTCACCTCCCCATCTAGCATGGTAGACATTCCCAGCACCGTGCGCCATTAAAATTTTCTCTTTTGCCGCACCTCCTCACCGCGCGTTACTTTCCACTGCCGCTGCTTCTTGGTTCCCGGTCTTCCCCCTCACCGCCAGACCTTGCAACTCCCTCTCTGCCGCCCTGCTCTCTCTCTCTCTCTCTCTCTCTCTCTCTCTCGCCGATGCTACCTACCGCCGTGACCCGTAGGTCCCTGCGCCATTCCCGCGGCCCCTTTCTTGGCTGCGCTGTCACCGCGACCTTTAGTCGCCGCACCATTTTCCTCTGGCCTTGTCCTGCCGGTGCTGCACACGCCGCTCCACCTACCTCTAGCCTCCATTTGCTAGCATTGCCATCACCGTGACCCGCAGGTCACCGGGCCTCTACCGTGGCCCCTCGTCTTAGCCGTGCTGCTGCCACAACTTCGTCATCGTGCCGATCTCCATCGCGACCTTCCGTCGCTGCGCCTCTTCTTGCCGGTCTTCTCTCGATGCTGTTGTCGCGACTCCCTCGTTGTGCCAATCTCCACCGCGACCGTCTGTCGCTGTGCCTCCTTTCGTCGGCCTTCTCTCGGTGCTGCCACGGGCACTTCTATCTTAGGTCGCTGCCCACTTTTTCCTGTGTTTGTAATTTCCCGTGCTTGTTCCCATGGGCGACGATAATACCAGTGTTACTTCGACGGGTACTCTCCCTTTGCCTCCTCTTGGATGTTCAACCTCCACGGGGCATTCTACTACCCTTTAACCTGGCACTATCAAATTAATGGCTAGAGTTATCTAACGTGGTCTCGCGCCTGTCTTCTCACTCTGCGCTGAAATAATTATGCGGGACTTGTAACTGGAGAATCTCCCAAGCCTACAGATCCGACTTCTACTGCTACATGGTCATCTAATGATACTCTAGTGATGTCTTTTCTCATTAATTCCATGGAAGCCTCTATGAGTCCAAACTTTGTTCTCTTTAATTAGGCTGAGGAATTATAGGATGTTGTACACCAGACCTATTCCCAGGCAGGGAATTATGCTCATATCTATGAGATCTGCCGTCAAGCATGGACCACTACTCAGAAGCAGCTCTCTCTTATTGCATACTACACTACCCTCACTTATATGTGGCAACATCTAGACTTCTATCACCCAGTTCCCATGGTTCACCCTAATGATGCTGGTACTTTCCAGAAAGAGAGGGAGATGGAACGGGTCTATGATTTCTTGACAGGACTTAATCCTGAGTATGATCAGGTTCTTGTGCAGATCTTAGGGCGTGATACATTCCCCACATTTCTTCAAGCATACAATATGGTTCAATCTGGAGAGAAGGGTGTCGGGGCAGCAGTAGCAGGGACAGCATCAGAAGCATTAGAAAGATTGACCTGGGAATGGGCAGTGCCAGGCTTAGCATTGCGGCCATTTTTCCAAGCCCGGCCTGCCAGTCCCTGCTACTGCTGCACAGACTTTCACCTTTCGAGAGCTTGCTGCTGCCACAAAGAACTTTAGGCAAGATTGTCTTTTGGGTGAAGGAGGATTTGGGAGAGTATATAAGGGTCGATTGGAAAGCACTGGACAGGTCAGTTGGAACTAATCTTATTTATTGGTAAATGGTAAAACATGTTAATCATAGGCAACCTGAACTTTGTCTCTTGACTCCCTGGTATATCATGTGCATTGTACAGAGCCTTGAATAAAAAATGCTTATATTAGTTTACTTATCCATCAGTCATGCCCTGTGCTCTCTGATTTATTTGAAATGGCAGTTCTTGCAGGTAGTTGCTGTGAAACAGCTAGACAGGAATGGCCTTCAGGGGAACAGAGAATTTCTGGTGGAGGTTCTCATGCTTAGCCTCTTGCATCATCCTAACCTTGTGAACTTGATTGGTTATTGTGCTGATGGAGACCAATGCCTCCTTGTTTACGAATTTTTGCCGTTAGGATCATTGGAGGATCATTTACATGGTTAGACTGCTTCTCATACTTAACCCTTCAAAATTATATAATATGATAAATAGCTGACCTAAGGCATGTACAGTTCAGGATTCCACTTTAAGGTTTTGAAAAAATATTGGAACTAACCTTATCCCTTCTGATAATTGCACAAGAATCTGGAATTTGGTCAAGCTGATGCATCTTTGCTCTTGCCCACTAATCTACTATACTCTAGCATCGCTTTAGGACAGCAATGCATTGTCCACATCAATAAAAGTAGCACCCAATGTGTATTGAACTAAATAAAAATAAATCTACTTCACTCCAATTCTTATTCCCAACAGCTTTGGGTCATCTACACGAAATTTTTCCATGCTATTTCACTCTACTTGATACTATATCTGCTCTTAACAATTGATGTCATTCCTCTGCACTTACATCTTTAGCTTTTTCTTTCTCCTCTTAACACCTCCGCTGTACATATACATAAACCTCTGCATTATTTGATGATTGTTGTACATGGCTGAACCATCTCAATTAATTTCCCCTCATCTTTTTAGTTACTGTTGCAACTCTAAAGTTCTGTTAAATGCAGTCCTCTGTCTAATCCTTCCTAGTGTTGCATGTTCTCAATTTCCTCTTATCAGTTGTACTCATTATATATATTTCGTCTTTTTCGTTTCTTTATTGTTTCGCATTCAGCTCCATATATCATTGCCAATGTTTTAGCGGTCTTAAAATTTTTATTTTAGTTCCAAGGGAATGAGTAAAAATACAACATTCAAAATCTCCTCTCCTCAGCATCCAGCTTGCTTTAATTTTATAAGTGGCATCTTCTGTTTTCATGTCCTTGGTTATCAGTTTATTATCAAACCAAGGTAAGGAAAATGTTACTCTGGGTAATTTCTTGATCATCAATCTTACCTAGTCCCTTTCCATTGTTAATTTTACTGCAATTGCAGTCCATATATTCCATTATAGTCTGGCATTCACCTCTTGTCAGTCACAGACAGCACAAACCATGGCTACTACTTGCTCAGAACTTCTTAGTATCACATTCAACATTGACTGCTACTTGGTGGGAAGCATTGTTTCTTCTTGGCGTGTGTTATGTTGGATTTAGTTTTCACTGTCATCATCTGTGCCTTTTTAGGTCCTCTCAAGAAGGGTTAGCTGATTACTTTTGAGATTTTGTGTACAGTCATCTCTTAAGATGGTTCTCTCTTAAGATTTTGATAGGCATTGAATGGTAACTAACTGCTCACAAAGAGAAACAAGATGATTGAGAGCCATTGCTTATTAATTAGATACTGTATAAAGATTGGTTTATGATTGGCGTCTAAAGTGATTGATTGCTTCATGTTGTTTCTGCTTAGTTCTCTGTTTTTATCTCAATGTGTGGGATTTTGTCAGTTCGTTGAGGGAATAATTTTGTCCCATATCCTTTCATGTAAGGAGAGGGGGGATCCTCTTTCTTTTAGGTGAATGTCAATATAAGAAACAAATAACATCAATCAAGTTTCTTTCTCTCATCAGGTTTCCATTTTGTGCTTTATCGAGGAAGTTTGCACCTCATCACCTTCATTAACCATGAGTATTTGGGAAACTTCGTCAACTTCCTATTTTAGACCATGTCATAGCATAATTTCTTAACCCGGCAATCTATATCTCAATTAGTTGGAATACATTCCCACAGCCATGAGTTTGTGAGGACAATAGCAGCACCAAAAAGAAAAAAAAGGTTTGCAGAGGTGGTTAGAATCCTGCTTTTCTCTTATAGTTTTAGTCTTTACATATTATCTCATTGAAAATACCTTAAATTTTTTAAAGGGTTCTAGGGGAGGGGGAGCAGTATCACTAAATCCTTAACGTAATAAACCTGGAACGAAAAAATGTCATGGTTTCCCATTCTTTCGGGAATGAACCCCCTCTTTGATCTTTTTCTCCTAGCTCTGAGACGTATATAGCTTTAGTTTATTTCTGAACAATCCAACATGTTCAGATATTGGGCATCTTGAGGAGCATAGTGATGGTAGATGTAGATCCCTTACCCGTTGTCTTGTGGAGAATTTGAAGGTTTTCAAATTCAGAAGTTTTCCACTGTATGCTGTTGCATCAAAATAAGATGGAAAGCTTATAGTTGTTTTCATGAGGTCCTTGGGTAAGCTGCACGAGCTTTAAAGTCGAACTATCAAATAGTTGTTTTAACATTTTTCTAGCCAACATTGGACAGTGTCTATGAGTTTTACTCTCATCAGACTAGTTTAACTCATTGTCTATGCTGCATTAAGTTATAGGCTTATAGCACTTTTGTTGGTGCCTGCTTGAATTTGGAGTGAATTGGAGCAGCAGAACTACCTTGGTGCAGTTCCTAGGACAGTTTGAAATGCATAGGGTTATAATTAAATTGGATTTTATTTATAAAATCTAATTATTTTCTTATATAAGCTTTATGCTTTTATATGATTAGCATAACCCATTATAATGGATCTGGCATTGCCCATTGTGCACTGTTAATCAGGATGTCGTATTAGCAATTTAGGAATAAAGTGTCTAGTTTGGACATTCATCACGTCATAGAACAATGTTCTTTAAAATAGAAGTAAGTGACGACAAGTATCACTTTGAGAACTAGGTCACGTTTTAGTTTTCCTGTAGAAGAGATGAGATAGAATAAAAATACGGTCAAATTTTACTTCAGATAATTACGATTTGATAACGTCATATCCTTGTCATTGGTAAAATGCTCAGTTGCATCCACTATAAGTTGTCAAGAGCCTCTAGGAAGGACTATTTATGTGTTTACCACAGTTTGGAGGTAGGCCTGATCCCTCCTCCTCCTTTAACATCCATTCAGAAGGTAATTTTAAGAGAATCAATGCATGAAGATGGACAGAAATTGTAGAGGTTCAAAGAAAAGAGGAAAAGTTCTATGGATAGCATAAGTCTGAGACAATCTCTTTCAGAAGGTAATTTTAAGAGAATCAATGTGTGAAGATGGACTGAATTTGCAAAGGTTCAAAGAAAATAGTTCAAAGTTCTATGGATAGCATAAGAGGTTCAAATAAAAGAGTAAAAGCTCTCTCTCGATTAGGTTTCTTACACAGTAAGCATAGGCAAGGATACCGATCTTTACAAAGAAAGCAACGACACGTATCACAAACCCCTTGCGCTTACCGGGGATGAAACACCCAACCTCCTGGGTCTGATACCATGTTACAACCACTAATCCCAAAAGCTCGAGCTGTTAAGGGTCACAACAATGTATATCAACACACAACAAGGTATTGCACCAAAAAAAAACACACAAGGTAGTATTGAGAGAAGAAATGCTTCAAAGGTGAAGACAACTTATTTTACATCTCTTACTGAACCATTGAGAAGGCAGATGTCTTAGCAAAGGGAATTATTTCAATGGCTTAAATTTTCTTGCATCATCCTCTGTCTCATATTATGCTTACTTTTTTGTTAATTATGAATGCAGTAACAAGGGAAATTCTCGATGTTAAGACAAAAAATCTGACATTTTTATCATATAAGTTATATAATTTTGACACAGTGGGAATTCAACAACACTAAAAATTAGATGGTGCAGAGAATTTCTAAGATGGAAAGCAGACAGCTGTCATGTCAAGGACCTCCACAAGTCTGTAACTAGGGGTGTCAATAAAGCCCGGCTGGCCCGAACCCGCCCTGAGCCCGACCCGGACCCGACCCTGATTTTTCAGCCCGAAGGGCGGGTCAGGGCTGAGTTTTAGTCTAACCCTGGCAGGGTCGGGTCGGGTTCAGGATAACACCTCGGGCTTGGCCCGGCCCGGCCCGGCCCGACCCTTTATTAGTTATAAATATATAATACTGTGTATATGTATATATGTAATTATAGATATCAGTATAACTGAGAAAAATTAAAAAGGAAAAGACAAAAAAGCCCTAAAGATAACTAAACCCTAAATCTGTTTTCAATGTTCAGTTTTCACTTTTCAAGTTTTTATTCAGATTGACGCTGCTCGCTGCCTTGCTCTTTCTCCTTCCCTGCTTCAAACCTTCGATTCCCTTGACGATCAATCCCTCCAGGAGTCCAGGTACTAAAACTCCGGCTGAGATCAGAGGAGTGGAGGTCCGACATTGGGGTTTCCGTTTCTTCCCACTCAAAGCCCTGAAGGAAGTCAAAGTTGCAGAAAATCGAGGGGAGGAGACGACAGCAGCAGCGGAGGAAGTAGCGGGCAGCGAGCAAGAGAAAGAGAGACAGAGACCAAACACCTCTCCTCTCCCCGAGCTTGCTAGGATACTTCTTATATTGACTTTTCTTTGGAAGACAAAAGTTGTGGGATTGATCACAGAAGTCTGATGCCACCGATGCATCCTCCAACTCCCAGTCGACATCTTCGCCTAATTTTCTCCCCAGTAACCTCCCTCTCCTCTCTGCGTTCCTCACGTTCTTCTCTTGCTCAATTTCTCAAGCTCTTCACCACTTGGTTAGTACTTTCTCCCACAACTTTTAACCCTATGTTTATTGTCTTCTTCCTCTTTTCTACAAATGAAATTATTTATTTAGATTTCATTTGTGTTTTGTCTCATTTGACTGTTTTCCTCAATGTGCCTGTGATAGGAGAATTCCTCTGTTTTACTTGATGCATCTCATATTGTTAAATGAATTTTCCTTGATGATTTTTTTTTTTTTTCATATAGACATGTATTAATTTGATGGGATTGAAAACAAAAATTAGGGTCAGGGTCAGGGTCAATCAGGGCCAACCCGACCCTGCCCGACCCTATCAGGGTCGGGTCGGGCCGGGTCGGGCCGGGCCGGGTTAGGGAAAACTTTGGCAGGGTCGGGTTAGGGTTGAGGGTTTCTTGGCCCTGCCAGGGTTGGGTCAGGGTCAGGGTTTAGGTTAAGACCTCTAAGGTCAGGGTCAGGGTTTAGGCAGGCCCGGCCCAACCCGACCCATTGACACCCCTATCTGTAACTTTATCCTGCACAGAGAGATGGGCCATGGTTGAAGCTTTGCTTGGTATTTATATAGAGAAAAAGGAATGGTGGGAAATCTGTAGGAAACAATAGCCTATTAAAAAAAGACAAATTAGCAAACTAATACCAGAAATGAAGACAAGAAACATGTAAAACACTAAACCTTGTTTTATTTAATTTTCTTTTTCAAATATGTGTAGTGATACTGTTAGAGTTGAATAAACTGGCTTTTTGACATTGAGTTTCTTACATTGACTATTTTGTGCTTTGAACAAATTTTGAGTGTTCTTGGTTAACCCCAACTGATGCCTAATATTAGTGTGTCAAAGGCAAGCAAGACTTAGTTAACCAACTTAGATGCTCTTTTGAGAGACTGATTAATTCTTGGTCTGTGGTTTGCTTGGTATGTTACTTTTGCTGTCTTTCACAAATATGTCTGCAAGATCATAACACACACTAATATTTGGAGTTGTATCCGGCTTGAGATAAGACTTGAATGGTACTCTTTATCAAATTGTTAATTTAAATGAGATGTAGTACAAAAAGAAAATTAAATAAGAAAGAGTCCATCTCTTGAAATCCTAAAATGATGTGCTTAGATGAATTGCTTTCAGTTGTTAACACAAACACATAATGTGTGGTTCCCAAGATGCAACCTTTGTTAATTTCTTGAGATGTCTTTGGGAGACCTATACAAAATCTGGATCAATTTTTTTATGCAGCTTTTAGTTGTAATATCATACATGAGTGTTATTTGGGATCTATGTTGTGTTTCAGTTTTCTTTCTGATAAAATTTTCTGTCATCAATCAAACAACGAAGGAAAAAAAAAAAAACTGCCGGTTGACCCCTCTCTCTCTCTTTATATATATATATATGAATCGATGGTATAATAAGCCAATCTAGCATAACTTATTGGGTGATGTAGAATATAAAGATATGTTATTACAATTAAAAGAATGAAGCTTTTGCTCATCAACTACAATACTTATCTAGTTACCTACTACACCTATTTTCAGATCTTCCACCAGACAAGGAGCCTTTAGACTGGAATACAAGGATGAGGATTGCGGCTGGTGCAGCCAAGGGTTTGGAGTATCTACATGATAAAGCAAACCCCCCCTGTCATTTACAGGGACTTCAAGTCATCTAACATCCTTCTTGATGAGGGTTTTCACCCGAAGTTGTCAGATTTTGGGCTTGCAAAGCTGGGTCCTGTTGGAGACAAGACTCATGTTTCCACACGAGTTATGGGAACTTATGGCTATTGTGCTCCTGAGTATGCTATGAGAGGTCAACTCACTTTGAAATCTGATGTTTACAGTTTTGGTGTAGTCTTCCTTGAATTGATCACAGGGCGCAAGGCAATAGACAACACTAGAGCTCCTGGAGAACACAATCTTGTTGCATGGGTAAAAGTGTTTCTTTTTTCAGTTTTTCGTCATTCCTTTGACTGATTTAGTTTCCTCAAAATTTGTTCTTTCACATAAATGTGAATACTTTTTTAATTAATGAATAAAAAAATGATTTACTAAGCCATTTCTTGCGATTGCAGGCACGACCGCTTTTCAAGGACCGTAGGAAGTTTCCCAAAATGGCTGACCCTTTATTGCAAGGCCGTTATCCAATGAGGGGACTTTACCAAGCTCTTGCTGTTGCAGCCATGTGTTTGCAGGAGCAAGCTGCTACACGGCCTCTAATAGGAGATGTCGTGACTGCTTTGACATATTTTGCTTCCCAAACATATGATCCGAATGCGGCTTCTGCAAGTAGCAGAGTTGGTCGATCTACTCCCAGGCACAGGGATGACCGAATGAGCATGGGCGGCGGGTCTGACAGCCAAGATGAAGCTGGACGTTTTGGTTGACATTCTCACTCACCCCATCAGAATTCTCCTGACAGGAGACACAGAGACCCTGTTCGGGGAGTAAACTTAGGGGCAGAGACTGGAACGGGTGAACCCAGTGGTGGGTCTGGAAGGAAGTGGGGCTTAGATGAATTGGAAAGGCAGGAAGTTCAGAGGGATAGCCCTGTTCATGCAAGGGAAACACCAAGGAATTTCAACCGAGATTTTGATAGAGAACGTGCAGTTGCAGAGGCAAAAGTATGGGGTGAGAATTGGAGAGAGAGAAAGCGAGCAAATGCCATGGGTAGCTTTAATGGTACAAATGAAACCATGAGGTAATCTCAAGCCTACAGATTGCTTTGGTGAATCATTCTGAAGAAAGAACAGGGAAAAGAAGTGCTTACAAGCCACCATATCTTCTATCAGGGCTTCCATCTTTCCCATGGAATAAGGGTATGCTTGTCCAACTTGATTGTTGCAGCTCTCCCTATGTAACCATTAGATTTCAAAGTGAGTTGGCCTGTGATTAAAAGACAATCTGGAAGAGGGAAAGTAAATTTTTGTGGGCATGTGCAGCATAGGATTTTGAGATGTGCAACTTTGTTGGACTTTGCAAATGTATGGACTTCTCAAGGCTCAGGGTACAAAAGGAAGCTTGAAAGAGTATGTATTAAATTTGCGCAGTTATTCTGTAGAGGGTGGAGGGGGTTATGGGTTTTGTTTAGGGTTTCTCATTTTTCTGGACTTCAGTCATATTATAGGTTTGTACAAAAGGTTTCATTAGCATGTCATATTGAAATATCATGTACCTACAATGGCACAGCATGAGCTAGTGGTTACTTCTTGTAAGGGAAAAAGAACTCTTGTGGGGGGAGTCTCTGCCTGCAACCAGACATAGACATAGAGGGAGGTTAAATGACCGCCTCCATCCCCCATGAAAGGTGGAAATATCGATCCTATGATTCTTCCGTGCAGTCTCTCACAAGAAACACTTTCCCTTGTAAGTAATAAGTAATTGCAGTTTCCCTCAGGCAGGTTTATTTGGGGAACTAAAAGGGGGAGGGTTCCCCATGCTGCTGTTCTAGGAAAAGAATCTTCCACTGTGGACCAATGGCAGTGTGTGGGATGGTATTGTCAGTAGAAAAGGGACACAATGTTCAGTAGGATAGAGA
Organism: Telopea speciosissima; assembly: GCF_018873765.1. Classification (NCBI taxonomy): domain Eukaryota; kingdom Viridiplantae; phylum Streptophyta; class Magnoliopsida; order Proteales; family Proteaceae; genus Telopea; species Telopea speciosissima. Next base: position 34,077,476 of record NC_057922.1, on the reverse strand, counting down.
GGGCATATGTTAGAATGGGGTTTTTTTCGGACCACTCAATTGTAGCTTTGTTCATCACTGGGTAAATCTAGTCAAGTTCTGTGTGGAATCTTCAATTTGTTGTTCTCTTAAAACGGGGTCTCCGTCTTTTTTTACTCTCCATATGGTATTCGTCAAGGATATCCCCTCTCCTCTTATCTTTTTATACTCCGAAGTTCTATCATCTCATATCTCCCTTACTGCACTTCATAACTACTCCATCAAAGGGCTTAAGATATCAAGGAATACTTAGCCTATCGTGCATATGGTCTTTGTAGATGATCTGATTCTCTTCGGTCAAATTACTAGTCGGGAATCTTCTGCCTTTGTAGATATAATATCAAAATTCTGCTTCCTTTCTGGCCAAGTTCTCCATGTGACCAAATCTAGAGCACATTTTAGTTCCAATGTGTCATTCAAGAACCAAGCACCTTATGTTTTATATATTCGACATCTATTTGGGTATTCCTTTCATTCATGGTAGAATTTCTAAACCCCGTTGTTTCACTTCATTCATGCTGACACTAGTTATCCATATTCGTCCGTAAACCAATTGGGTATGAATTTGGTTTTCTCAATATTCGATCAAATATTATTATCGGATTCATTTAGTTTCTCAATATTGATTACAAGACTAACAGATCAAACTCGATAATTTATGTTTGGGAAAATGAATTGTCTGGGAGCGTGCCCCAGCCAATAAGTGCATAAGGGCATCGACAAAGAGGGACACAATGGTCATTTTGCACATTCATGCCTGGGTACAAGGGTGCACTCCGACTAACGGATCAAACTCAATAGTTTATACTTTGAAATCGGTGCATCTGCGGTGCGGCCTTGCGAGCTCAACATGTGGATGATGCAACGTCCAACGGTGCGAACTTGATTGCATTTTTTTTTTTAACAAATTCTTGAGGTTGGCACCGTTGATGTTGCATCATCCATGTGTCTAGCTTGCAAAGCTGCACCGCAGTGCACCGTCAGATTCGGTGCACTGCAGAGGATTTTTTTTCCTCAAGTACAAGTAGACCAGGCGGCCCAGAGATTAATCACAAAAGAAATGAGCTGCAGAACAGGGAGCTATCCTAATCAACTGGACCAGGTGATTCCTTTAAGTTGTTTTTCGTTATCAATTTGAATGTGGTAAAGATCATTTTAAAGATCCAATGGGGCCATGATTATCCTTTCCTCATCTATATTTTTTCAGATTTTTTTTGGGGGTGGTCCGGACTATTTTTCTTGCCAACGCATAAGGTCCTTTTCTTGCAGTTTAGTTCACAAACTTGGAACACAAATGAACTCTTACCCAAAGATCCAAACTGCTTTGGACTTTTGCGGCTACTTCTGGATAAGGGTAATTGTCACGTATATCTTCAAGGAAACCCATCCATTCCAACAACACAAGCAATGCCCCCCACACAAAGATGAGAGAGAAACCCCTAGCCAGAGTTAAAAACCAAGGTCACAGGAAAATTAAAATGGTTAACATTCTCAGGCCTGATTTACATGCACGATTCCCATGCAATGAATAATCCTTTTCATGTCGATCCCACTCCAAGACATTTTTCAGGAGCAATGCGACACACTGAGTATATGAACAACCGATGAAAAACAAAGATAACAGTCATCTCAGGGCAACATCAAAAAGATGATTGAACACAAAATTTGCGCCGATGACATTATTGTATTTTCGCTAACCTAACCAGAAGGTCCGGTAAATTGGTTTTCAACATGAGGTATGAAATAATAATAAATATACATAATAAGGCCAGCCATTCACCCCACCCCCCAAAAAAAAATAAAAATTAGAGAACACAGAAAAATGGGAAAAAGGCCAAAAAAAAAAAAAAAAAAAGCTTTTCCCTCCCCCCAACCCCCGTACACTTTCTTAACAAGGTTTGATGGCTGGTTTAATAAGTGTTGGAATGTATAAGCATCCTTGGCAAAGATACCAGCACCAAATGAATCAAATCGCAAGCACATAGACGTTCAGACATCTTTATGCAATGCCTTCCTACCCTTTGATGCGAGCACCACCTTTATCTTTCTGTGATTTTGAAGGATGAATTGGTGCACGGGCATCATTAGCATTCTGCTTTTTACGCCTAGGAGCACTAACAGCAGCAGGATCCACCAACGGACCAGACCAAGTCTGTATTGGCCCTTTGGAATAGGATAGTGCTGTGGAACTGAATGGAACATCAGGGGGATCGAAGGACGAATCAATATTGTGATGTGAAGAACCCAAGGGAAAACCAAGGGCTCCATCCTGGTGGGGTGGAGGAAACTTCTCACTCTTGCTCTTAGCATTTGCATGCGAAATGAGACGCCGCCTCTGTTTAGGAATTAAACAGAGTCAGTAATCAAATTTAAATACTAAACCATCTGCATTTGCTCTGATGACGAGACCATAGAAAATTAAATCACAGAAAACAAACCACAACCAGCTAACTATACTGAAAATATAGAGCTCCATAAGCATTCAAAAGAAGCTTGACATACACCCAAAAATATTGCATGAAGGGCATAATGCAAAGACTTGTTTGTCAGGGACAGCAAAATTATCAGACTGAACTGGTACCAGTAAAATGTGGTTGACATTCACAATGCACACTTCTAAAAGCCTCACAAATTCTGGCAGCCAATTAGGCTAGCTCAACTCACCAAACATCATCCCAACCAGTTGGTGTCCGCTACACAAATCCTATGTTCCCTTGAATGCAACCACTTCTGATTCTATCATATTCCTAGTTTTGCAACACTAATTATTTTAAAAACCATGATCATCCACCAGATCTGATAACCATCCTTATCAGTCTCTCCAATCTTATTTACTCGTGAACCAACAAAAATCACCCAAGTTAACAGCTTCAATTGTGAATCTTACTAGCATAAATTGAACTGATTTTCTAACACCCTGGTTTCTTGTCTTGATTTGCTAGCGATCACTCTCTTCCAAAGTTAACTATCACAGCACATAATTTGAACCCATGCTAATAGGTGAAACTTTGACAAGCTACCTTGCTTGCCATCTGGTCCGATAGCCTTTTCCCTCTCTTTTCATCCTCCTCAAAGCTTCAACTTCAGAAAACTATTTCAATAAAACACCATAAGACCACACTGCTTTCTCAGCTTATGTTTTTACAGTTTAGTACTTTCTAAATATCCCATGCTCCTAGCATTTTGCCATGTTTTAAAACAAGATCTTTTGACTGTCCTTTTTTTCTTTATTCTTTAATGGCCTTTTGAGTTTAATGATTTCCTACTATCTAGTCCTTTGGATAAAAATAATCACTGCTTTCCTTTCTTCAATGCCTTAATGAATACATCTAAAACAATTAACTAGTATAATTAGCACTCCAAAGATGATGTTAAAATACTCAAATTTTGACCTTTCTACTGTCCTCTTGAGTTAAAATTCAACTTCCCATTTTTTATTCACTTTTTACATGTCATCAAATGGCCCCATCTTTAAAATTATTTGGTTGCTATTACAATTATGTAAGCCATTGCAAAGTCTAAAATTGAATCTCCAGTCACATTCTTTCCCCCAAATCACAAACCATAATGATTTCTTACTTACCCTCTATTATCTTTCCCTGCGTGTCCATTTCAGTACAAATCCAAAAAATAAAAAAAAATCAGATTATCAATATGATCGGTGTTTTCAGTGGCAAAAACAGTATCGTGTCCGAAAGTGGTGCGGGAACCGGTTTGAGGGTGGAAATCCTCATCGGTTTCAAGATGGTCTTGGTCATCCATCTTACGCTTAGAGGATTCGCCAACAGTCGGGGTACTGGACCTCACCCATATTGCCTTTAAAGATTATGATAAAGCAATAAATGAATGGGCTCAAACATTTGCCCTTCTTATTGCCAACAATAAGACTACATGGGAAGCAGACAAATTCCTGGAATACCTTAGTGGTTCCCTTCAGGGCGATGTTCTGCAATTTATCAAAAAATTTGACCAAATTGAAGACGGTAAGGTAGCTAAAACAACGCTTCTCACCTATCAGAAAAATTTTGAAAAAAATTTTGGTTGAATTTTCGAAGATCATAAAATCTGAATTTTGTGGTTTTCATCATCCTGACAAGCTTGCAGAAGATGTCAGTTTTAATTTAACTAAGATTAAGCTTAATAATTTAAATCAATTCGAAGCTTTTTCTAAAAAATATATGAGTCTCTACCAACTGTTAGACAGTTCAAAATCTGACTATTGGAAAGACCAGTTTTTCCCAAAGTTACCCCTACCTTGGGACGAATTATGCCATTCAACATATCCACAGTTCATCAACGAATCCAAAAGCGTTGATACCCTTGGCAATCGAATTAATTTCGTTTTTCGCCATATTTTGGATCACTGCCTCAAAGCCCGAGCAGCTAAAACTCTGAAACATAAGATCTCACCCGGTCTATGTAAAGATATGCTCAACAATGAATTTGAGTTTGGTACCACGCCAACTCACTTCTCTCCTGAGGCTAAAACCCATAAAACCAGGCGTTTTCGCTGGAAACGGTTCAAGCCTAAAGACTTTCCTTCCAAACCGAAAAGATCGTGTCAAACAAAACGATTTATTCGTAAAAAACCTCCTTACACACCGAAACGGGACAAAGCAAATTGTACCTGTTACTTGTGTCATGAAAAGGGCCATTTTGCCAATGAATGTCCCAACAAATCTAAAAATTCCCGTAAAATGATTCGTTACTTAGACGAATGTAATTACGAAGTTCTCATGTTCTATGAAGTTACGGACCCCACCGAACTTCTTTTTGAACTCCTTTCTGAGTCCGACGATTCCCAATCTGACGACGAATCTGATTTTTATTTTATGGAAAATGAAACTCAGAATCCTCCTCCTCAGACTCCCCCGATTGAGATCCAACCAATCCCCTCTCCTGAACTCGACTCGGTCTCTCTTACTCATCTCCTTCGAGAAGACGTTTCCTTTGACCTTAATCTTTTACAAAAATTAAGGAGATTAATCATAATGACGTTTATAAGCTCTCTAAGCTTAGTAATCTCTGGAACCAGCGTTATTTTGACCAGGCTAGTGGAAATACTACAGCCCAGTCTACGGATGACGCAAGCCTCGAAATTTCCTTGTTCAATCCAACACAGATCCAGCGCTTAACCCATAAGCACCCTCAATTGAGATACATACACATTGGTCTCATCCAAATTGAACTCACTGCTCTTTTTCGTCAAGGCATCGACACTCCTGTAGTTGTTGCCGTTTTCGACAAAAGATTCCTTTCTGAACCAATAAATGCCCTCATTGGTGGTATTGAATCGAACCTCATCAATGGTTCTGTTTGGTTCAAACTCAAACCCAATTTCTTTATCTCTGTCCAGGATCCCAATCTTTGTGATTCCGTGGTTCTTAAAATTAAGACCCAATGGACCGGCATGAAAGCTAACAGTCACAACCTTGCTGTTAGTTGGAAATGTTTACATGAGCTCACAAATGTGACCTCTACTAAACTTCTGCCTCTCCCGGATAAACGGTTTGTTGAACTTTTCGAACCTAGACCTTATGAGCACGAGATACAACCTCGAATGCTGAACTGGCACGATATCCAACTCCCTAGCGAATGGCTGCTTTCCGATATTCTTGATACCCCTCAAAATATCCCCGACATGCAACCCGCTACTTTCGAAATCCAATCTTCAGATAATAATCTTTACTTCAAAAGACGAACACCTGCTCCCAGCCAATTGACTAGACAACCCAGTGTCTCTTCTCCAGGCGCCTCTTCTTCTCAATCCTTTGGTTCTGCCCGATACGTTCCTCGGAACATTCCAGGACAAACCAAACCAATGCCTTATTGGTTAAACCCCAGATTTTTCAAAGGACCAACCTCCTCTGATTATACTCCCTCTGAAAGAGATACTGACTCCACCGCAGTCATTAATTTCTTTCATAGATATGTCACTGATGACACAGATATTATCTTTCAGTCCAACAAAAACCCGAAAAGATATACCTATGTCAAGGGACATTTCTCTTTCCCTGGTTTTAAACCTTACTCCCTCGATATCCTCATGGATACCGGAGCTACCGGCTGTATTTGCAAACGTAATGCAATTCCCGGTTATTTTTGGGAAAAAATGGATATGCCTACTTATGTTAGTGGCGTTTCCGGTCCCACAACGACCTTAGAGTACAAAGCTCTAAATATCCCAATTTTTCTTGGAAACAAAGAGTTTATGATTCCTAAACTCACATGTTTTCCTTCTATGCATGGTGATTTCATCCTAGGCACTAATTTTCTCCATCAATATCTGCCTTTCACCTTGCTTGCTCAAACTATTCAGATCACCCATCCAACTAGCACTATTGATCTTCCCCTTCTTACTTCACATCAATCCGTATGTGATAAGGAGTTTACCCCCGAGCGCTTGACTCCAGGAGTCATCAAAACTCTCAGTCTTAAGCTCGTCATCACTCACTGGTTGTTTGACCTCCTTGAACCCAACTTCAGTGATGAACCACTCTTATGGTGGGATAAAAGCCCTCGCTTTTATCCTCCAGCGGCAATTGCTCCATCTTCTTTTGGTCAGTCCGTGACAAACACGACTGATTTCTTTCATCATGATGGCTTACCTACCAAATGGTACCATCAGATTAACACTTTGTGGAAGACAAAGGTTTCCGGACAGAAAAAAACATTCCGGGCACTCTCCTTGCCGATGTTGCCGAAGCGGTCGAAACAATGAACGCTCAAGAAGCAGCAGAACAAGCCACCGCTGAACACCTTTCTCCAGCTATGGCCGGTCATGGCTCCGACATCAGCCTCAGTGACGACTGACATCATCCATGACGTCATGTACAGTACCCGCCGCCCTACGTGTACGTACGTCAGCATGGACCCATGAACAGTGTTGAACAATGGCAGCCGCCCTACGTCAGCAGTTACTGTTCGAATTTTAAAACAAAATTTGGAATCCGTCCTTGACATTTCTCTATATAAGAGAACCTCTTCTCTTCTTAGAGAATAAGCTCCGCTCCCCAAGGCTCTCTCGTCTCTTCTTCTTCTCCTCACTCATTGAGATGTCACCCTGTCTACACCTGTTGACCGCAAAGATCAGGGATTAAATCCGGCCTCATGTGGGACGGTTGAGTTAGAGGATTATGGGATGAATTATTGTGATTGTATACCTCCCCCCCCCCCCCCAAAACAAAAAAACCCCTCTGAAGAATTGTTCGGATTAATTCCTCCATATTTTCCAAAAGTTATTCTAAATTGATACAGATTCATTTCCTATAATCGTACTCCCCATTCTCCAAGCACTTACACCTCCATTCCTAATTTATACACAATTATCTACTCCATTCCTATTATTGTGGATTTTAAAAGATTTGGAGATAGGATATTATTCATCAAGCTTGTGTGTTGGAGAAAGAGGTTGTCCATATAATTAGTGCTTAAATACCCCAAGTAGGATTGGATGAAAGTAGTAAGTTACAATTTTGGGAGCACATAGATGGATTAGTGCACGGCTTTAGCCAAGGAGAAAAGATTATTATAGGGGGTGATCTAAATGGACATGTTGGGAGAGACCGTAGAGGCTATGGAGGTGTACATGGAGGATATGGTCTTGGAGAGACGAATGAGGGGGGGGGGGGATCTCAGTTTTAGATTTTACAGTGACTAGTGACTTATCCATTGTAAACACTTTGAAAAGGAGAAGCATTACCTACAAAAGTGGGCATCAATGCATCATAGTAGCCAAATAGATTTCTTCCGAACTAGAAAGGCTGATAGATTGTTATGTAAGGAGTTATACCAGGGCAAAGCCTAATCACTCAACATAAATTAGTGGTCATGGATATGTGCCTCATTTCGCAAAATCGTAAGAAGGGGAAGCTTATTTGCCCTAAGATTAGGTGGTGGAGCTTAAAGGAGATACCATGAATTCATTTACTGAAAAAAGTGGTCGAACAAGGAAAGTGGAACTTTAAGAGAGACACTAATACGATGTGGAACAAGACAACAATTGGTATTAAGAAGGTTCCTAAATATGTCCTACAGGAATTGAAAGGACAACGTAATTCCACTAGGGAGACTTGGTGGTGGGATGATGAGGTTCAAGCAGCCATTAAGACTAAGAAAGCTAGCTTTAAGACATGCCAAAGAACATAGGATGTGGAGGATCTAAAAAGATATAAATATGCCAGAAATGAAGCTAGGAAGATTGTGAGGAAAGCAAGGGAGAAGAAATATAAAGATCTTTATCATAATCTAAATATGAAGGAAGGGGAAAAAACTATCTATAAGATAACTAAAATGAGGGAAAGGAAGTAATGTAGTCCTAGATACTAGATAGACAAAGGTCTACTAGGAGCCAAGTGAACCAGGACCTCCCTAAACAGCTGGCCGATTGGGCAGATTGGGGAATTAGGTCAATTTTAGGGTTAGGGTTAGGGTAATGGCTAAGTGTGATAGATGGTAAAGCTAGGCAGGTCTAGGGGAAGCTAATGATATAGGTTTGTCTCTACTAGGAGCCAAGTGAACCAAGACCTCCCTAAACAGCTGGCCGATTGGACAGAATTGGGGAATTAGGTCAATTCTAGGGTTAGGGTAATGGCTAAGTGTGATAGATGGTACAGCTAGGCAGGTCTAGGGGAAGTTAATCATATAAGTTTGATGTTGTTTGAGTAAGAAAATAAAAAATCAGAGAATTAGGGTTTCGGGTTTTGGGAAAGATGGAAGTGATGGGTTTTAGGGTTTAGGATGGGAATTTGAACTAGGGCTTCTGGCCGAATGTTAGGACCAATGGGATGAAGGTTCAGCTATAGCAGGGTGTGACTCTGATGGTTAGATTAGTCTAGACAGGAATTTAGGGTTTTAATAGAGATGAGGGGATTTTAGGGTTTTGAGGTAGGAATGGGGGCAGAACCTAGGATCGAGTGGAGGCAGTGCTAAGTAGGAGCTATGGTCCAAATATGGGGGATTTTAATGGAGGAATGAAGCTGGACAGATTTAAGATGAGTTAGGGTTTAATAGACCTAGGGTTTAATGGGGATCAAGTAGGATTGATGGAGGGGATGGTACTGATGATCAGCTGGCTTAGGTTAGAGGAATAGGAGAGAATGGGATGCTGAAACAGTAAATTACTTGCTAGTAATTGAAAATCTCCAATGGCAGCAGCTTGGAGAAGAACTAAAGCAGAACCTCCCGATCTACAGGATGCAAGGAGTTGATCAGAGTCCACCAATCCCTTCAACTTGATATTACTCACAAGGTAGCCTTGATATTACTCACAAGGTTCACTCTCAAAGGAGCATGGCAGCAGCAGCAAACAAGCAGCAAGCAGAAACGATTTTTTAAGTCTGAATAATGTGGGGGAGCCTTCCACGATTTTATTAGTATAATAGGCCAATGGCCCAAGTCCTAGATCGATTACAACTCTCCCCTCTTCAGAAATCGTGGAGGGGTATGATTAAACAACTTAAAACAGTTTCAAAACACTTAAAACAGCTGAAATTAAAGAGATTCCAAGTAACCAATAGGAAATAAGAACCTATTAGCCAAAAGGATCATTTCACTTAAATTGAACCAAGTATGAACCGGTTCAATTTAAGTTCACAATTAAACTAAAAAAAAACTAAGTATAAAATGCAGAAAATAAACTAAGGCTAAAATAACTACGGCTCCTAGCTATGGCCCTATGATTAGGGTGGCTTCTTCACCTCGTGGATGCTTGGATCTGCATCAGGAAGAGTTGAGATTTCTACCATGTTAGATGTATTAAAAGTGAAAATAGTAAGGTGCTAATAAGGGATAACTACATTAAGGAGAGATGGAAAGAGTTTCTATAGCCTACTAAATGAAGACATTTTGAGTCATAGAGGTCCTAAAGACGGCATTACTCATCAAGACACCACATGGTGTAGATATATACAAAAAATTAGGGTGTCTGAAGTTAAAGAAGCGTTAAGAAAGATGAAAGTAGGCAAGGCACAAGGCACAAATGGGGTTCCCATAGAAGTGTGGAAGAGCTTAGGATTAAGTGTTTTATCTTGGTTAATTAAACTGTTTAACAAGATTATGAGCACAAGGAAAATGCTAGATGAATGGAGGAGCAGCATTGTGGTTCCAATATACAAAAATAAGGTGATATTCAAAGTTGCAATAACTATAGAGGCATAAAACTAATAAGTCACACTATGAAATTATGAGAGCGAGTTATTCAAACCCACCTGAGACGAGAAACCACTATTTCGGAGAACCACTTTGGTTTTATGCCAGGTAGATCCACAACAAAAGCTATCTACTTACAACTCATGAAAAGATTTAGAGTTTGCAAGAAGGACCTTCATATGGTCTTTATTGACCTAGAAAAAAGCGTATGACTGAGTCCCTAGAGAGCTCATCTGACATGTACCAGAGAAGAAGTGTTTCAAGTAAATATATGGACGTAATTAAAGATATGTTTGATGGCGTGGTGAAGAGTATGAGAACTATGGGGTCAATGTAGTGAATTCTCAATTACAGTTGGACTATATCAAGGATCAACTTTAAGCCCTTATTTGTCTGCACTTATCATGGATAATTTTAACCAGGGACATTCAAGATGAGATTCCTTTGTGTACACATTTTTCTGATGATATTTTTTTTTGGTGAATAAAATCTATTACCAAACCCTAGGAGGGGGTGGGGGAGAAAAAGGGGGGGGTGTACAAAGGAGGAGAGGGGGAGAGAAGGGGGGGGAGCAAAAACCACAACCTCAAGACAACCTACGAGGAGGTGGGAGGCTGCAAGATAGAAGTATCAAAACCCCAGGATACAACAATATGCCTGTTCCTTGGGGTATCAAAAATGGACTTATGAGGGATAAAGCTGAGCTTGGAGGAGACATCGAAAGAGATGGCTTTCCAAATAAAACCAAAAGATCTAGAGTTGGAGGTCCATCTCCTAAGATTCTTTTCCATCCATATGTGGTACACAGAGGAGCCAAATAAAAGCTTTCCAACAATGTCACAGATAGTGCATCCAGTGTATGTCATGTCCAACAAGAGCCATTCTCTATCAAAGGCTACGGGTCTCCTGCAACGGGGCCAAATGGTTGTAAAGGCTTTTTTCTAGATGGTGGAGGTAAATGGGCAAGCAAAGAAGAGATAGGGTATGTCCTCGGAGCCATTCCAGCAAAAGACGCAAGAAAGGGAGACAGGGATTTTACGGTGGAGAAGGAAGGCTTGGGTTAGGAGGCAAAGGCTAAGGATTCTCCAGACTGTGAAGCTATGGCGAGGGATGTGGCCTTTAAACCAGATTAACTTGTGCCAAGGAACAGAGGGGCAAGGGTTCCAAGCAAAATTCCAAGCCGAATTAGAGCTAAAGAGGCTGTTGGAGGAAGGAAGCCAAATAACCTTATCCACATGAGGGGGGGGAGGGACGGCCAGATCTGGGAAAGAATAGAGGGATGGAAGGAGGGGGGGACAAAAGCAGGGATTAACGCAAGGATTAATGCTAAGTTGGAGTTATAGATATCAACCTTGGAATCAAAAGGGTAAGATAACTAGAATGAAGACAAAGTATATGGCGTGTAACAAAAGTTACACAAGGACGAATACTGAGATGGTGAAAATTGATGAGAGGGAGATTCTACAAAGCGATTATTTTAGGTATCTAGGCTCAATCATAAATAAAGAAGATGACATAGAGGATGATGTTTCACAAAGAACTAAAATAGGATGGATGAAGTGGAGAGGTGCGTTTGGAGTGTTGCACGATCGACGTATTCCTTCAAAGCTTAAAAGGAAAATTCTATAGGATAGTCATACGACTAGCTATGACATAAAGTAAGGAATGACCATATTAGAGCGGATTTGTAGTAGCTCCAATACATGATAAGCCATGAGAAAGTCACTTGAGATGGCATAGCCATGTTCAATGGAGGCCAGGGATGCTCCGGAATGGAGGAGTGATTTGATTCAGATTGAAGGAATTAAAAGAGCCAGGGGCAGGCCTAAAATAATCATAAGAGAAGTAGTGAGGAAATACATGCATAGCTTGGGCCTTGTATCAAGTATGACTTCAAATAGAGCTGAGTGGAGGGCAAGCATCCATGTAGCCAACCCCAATTAGTTGGGATAAGGCTGAGTCTGTTGTTGTCATATCTACATCACTAGATTAGGTGATGAAGCAATGAAATTGTCCATCGAAATGGAGTATATAATCATTAGGTTTGAAAATTACACATCATCTTTGATTATGTCTATGGGAGGGCATTCTTTTGTGAGATATAGTTTTCATCTTTCTTTCTCATTTTGCTTTATTGTTGGTGAGCTCTAGCTCATGGCTTGGTACTTCTTCTCTCTTATACTCTCCCTATATATCCATTATTTATCAACAAAAAATAGGGTTACAATAGTTTCTGAATAATGAATAGATCAGGCATGCAACCTGTGTGGAGCCAGCCTGAACCCAACCATGATTTTTAGCCAGACTGAGCCAGGGGGTTACCAGCCTGCAGGTGAGCTAAGTCCGCCTCAGGGTCGAGGCCTCAGGCTTAGCTCTGGCTCAAACTGACTACTGTTCTCGTTTTTCGGTATAAACCAAATACCATTCGTTGGATATATATATAACAACTTAATAAAATAGAATATTACACAGAATAAACAAGACTGAAGGTTATATGCTGAAATTCAATCTTAGCTTGACCCAACAGCACCTGATTTTCAAACAACAGTTTTCTCAGGAGGAGTAGATTGGAACCCCATTCAGATGGGCTGGGATAGGATTGAGGAGATGTAGTCTTTGGCTGGGGCTAGGGTTGACACCAAGTCACCAATCCAGTCCAGCCTGCCCCGAGTAGCACCTCTAGAATAGGTTTAAGTGGATGGAAACATGATTTAGTTGAAGTTGAAGGTGTAGGTATCATAATTAATTATACGTAGCTTAATGACCCATGGGTTTGGTTGTCGGATTCCTGCCCACTTGTTCACCAGTTGCTTTTAGCAAGTTCTTTCAATTTTGTGTCCTAGCAACTATATAAAGGGCTGTACCCCAAGCACAAATTTGAATAACATAAATTATTTGTTTCTGCTCCAAGTAGATTGCTGCTGCAATGTAGATTGATTGTTCCTCTGAAGGTAACCTATCTCCTTTTTCTCCTCTATTCTTTCCTACTATTACTTTTTAGTTTCTGCCTTACATTCCCAGGAAACCTATTCTAAACCCAAGAGCAACTGTTTCCTTCCTTTTTTCCAATACAAACCACCACCACCACCACCACAGCGGTACAGCTACCTCCTAAGCTTAGCCATTGAAGCTTAATCAGCCCCAGCCATGGCCACCTAAACCCAATCCCATAGGACATTTACCACATAATTCCTATTTTCCCTTACCTTGTAACAGAACCCACCGGAGTCTAATAAACACCACTTAACCAGATGATAATTTAGAATTGTCAAGTGTGTCTTTTCAGTCTTCCTACTGAATTTTTGTGGAACCTTAGCCAAACCAAGTCGTCTATTTGACACTCAATTGAATAACCTCTCTAGGTAGCCTAAGGAGTGTAAGTTGGGCCGAATGTGGTTAAGAGCAGGACTTGGATGGAAGAAAACAAAAGTGAGAAGATTCTGGTTGGTTTGTGAGAAAACAAAAATTTTATGGATGTTTGTGTCCAAAATAGAAGAAACTTGTCTTGGTCTTTGTAATTGTTTTGTGACTCAAAATTTTCTCTTTCCACTCTTTGGAATTTCTCACTAAAACCATGAGATTTGAGTGAACTTTTCTTGGAAGAAAATTGCCTTTTAAGACTTTTCTGTGCCCAACCAAACACATACTAGAAAAAATAACTTTTTACTTCTCTTATTTTTTTTTTTTCCCCTTTTTTTCCTATGATACCTTTTTCTCTTTTTTTTTTATTTTTTATTTTCTGGCCAAACAAACATGGCTACAAATGAAATAAGACATAGCATGAAGCCAATGATAGAATCAAAAGTTGAATATATATAGAGAGAGAGAGAAGAAGAAAGACAATAGATGAATAAAATAGGAACCCACAGGGAAAGGAATTTATAAGTTGTCATGCCCTTGTTAGAAGAGATTTCACCCACATCAACCATGGTGACAAACAGAAAGTTCACAAAATAAAACAAATGGGAGATGAGAAATAAAAGAATGAAGTGAAGTCTACTCAAAGAAGACTACAAACAATATAAGACAGAGACAAATGACCAATTTGGATCATCTACTGCTGAGCTGCTCGGCAGGACCGTGCTGCCGAGACACAGCAAGGCGGGGAATGAGTCGAATGACCGCCTTACCCCTGCCCGAGCAGGGGTAAGACGGTCATTCCCCGCCTTGCTGTGTCTTGGCAGCACGGTCCTGCCGGGCAGCTCGGCAGTAGAGGATCTGGATCCACAAATGACAGCCAGATTAGAAGCAACTCCATAGAGGAACTATCCGCAACTAAACAAAGAACTAAATGAAAGAGCTCAGAACTACCAGATATAATCTCATCTTTAAATACTAAAAAACAGGCAAATAAGCATTTACTTTTCGAAGAACTGCAACTGGACCTGTTATAGCCTTATAGGCAAAACTGGAAAGCCACAACAGGAAAGAGACAACAATAATGTAGAATTGGTCAATTAACGGATAACACAGAGCAGCAGCAGGACGAAATAATGACTAAAAAAGAATACTACAATACTACATTCTATTATATACAAATCAGCAAATAACCAATCATGTATGTATCTAACACAGAACCACATCTGACGCAGTGGCTCTATAGTGGTTGGACTGATACAACCAGCTTTGGAAACCCAAACCCAAACGGAACCAAGCCAACTTGCAATTTTGGTCTAATAAGGGCTGGTAGTCACATTTAATTGTTTTGGGGTTAATCTTGTAATTTTCATTTGTTTGAGTTCAAGTTAGTTTCAGTGTTACAATCAAGTTAGAAGTCTTTTTCTTCCCTTTATATGTTGGGATGTACTCTCGATTACACAGATTTGAATTGAGAAGACTATTGAGTTAGCTTCTACGGGTGTGGCATGACTGCTGGTTGCGAGATTTTCTCCCTCTCCCCTCTTTCGACCAACTCCGTATCATTTTCAGTGAGTTTTCTTCCCTTCTTCCATTATCTTCTCTGGTTTCCCCTCCTCTCCCTCTTCTATTACTTTCTCTTATTCTTCTTTTATTCTTTTCTCCCATCGTATTACAGCTCTGTTTGCTCCTGTTCAGTACCAGTTGCGAAGATTTGCTTCTAACTCTCTAGTGGGTAAGCGCGGTTTGAACTGAAAAGGATAGCATGACAGTTGAGTAGTATGTGGCCAGATTTTATTTAGCCACTCAATCTGATTTTGAGTGGAATGAGGAGGTATTGGTGGCACACTTTTGCAATGATTTGCATCCTCAGATCAGTGCTACACTAGCATCTAATAGACTGCCTACGATGGAGGCCACAGCACATGTGGCATATGGCGCATATCAAGTAGAAGAGAGTCTGAAGAGGCCCTATACTCAAAAGACTTTTTCAGACACTTTTCGTAGGGTTGATAGCTCCAGTCAGCAGCAGTCTTTTCCCTAGGTAAAGTCATTCAACAAACCACAGGCGAGCGGCTCATCTATGGCATCTGCACAACCAAACCGGCCAGTCTCCACCTCAACGTGGTTCTGACAAACCTCCTGTGATGCCACATGTTGCAATTCAGTGTTTCACATGCAAAGGATACGAGCATGTTTTTGCTCAATGTCTCAACCATTTGGTAGACCTAATATTGATAAGGATTTTCTTATACCTCTTGTCCCAGAAGAGCAACCAAATCTCGAGACAGTTTCTTTGGAGCAGAGCATGAGCCTGGTGAAGTAAACGACCATGATAGTGATTGGGAGCGACAACCTTATTATGTTCTTCGTCCTATTTTAACCACTAACAAGGTCTCTGAGGATAGATTGGCACCGCAGCAGTATCTTGCAGACCCGAGTGAAATGCAATAACCAATTTTATAGCATGGTGATTAATTGGGGTAATTGCACTAATATCATCTCTGAAGACGTTGTTCGTAAGCTTGGGTTGCAGGCAGAGCCACATCCAAATCCCTACAAAGTTGCATGGGTGAACAACACCAATCTCAAGATTATTGATAGATGTTTGCTCACATACTCTATTTGTGGGTTCGTGGATACAGTACAATGTGACGTCCTCTTTCTGAAGGTGCATCACATTCTTCTTGGACAACCATGATTGTTTGATAAAATGGCGCAAGATTGTGGGTATGTGAATACCTACTTTTTCAAGCACGTCTGCAAAGAGATGAAGCTTCATCACGCCAAGGAAGTCCTCAAAATCAAGCACAAGAAGGTAGTGGGATCATTCCTCCTTCGATGAGTTGACTCATATGTTATCTTTGGTCCTCATCCAAACTTGACAAAATCGAGTTCTTTCAAAGGAGCGTTGATGAAACGGCTCTAGAGTGATTGGACCGATATGACCAGCATTGGAAACCCAAACGGAATGAGCCAACTTAGGATTATGGTCTAACAAGGCTGGAAGTGACTTATTTAATCTTGAAAATTTCATTTCGTTTTATTTTCATTTGTTTGGGATTAAATCACATAGGACATAGGAGATAGAGTTTGAGTTCAAGTTAGTTTCAGTATTACAATCAAGTTAGGAGTCTTTTTTTTTTCCTTTATATGTTGGGATGTACTCATCGATTACACAGATTTGAATTGAGAAGACTATTGAGTTTGCTTCTGTGGGTGTGGTATGACTGTTGGTTGCAAGATTTTCTCCCTCTCCCCTCTTTCAAGTTTCAACCAACTCCTTATCTTTTTCAGTGAGTTTTCTTCCCTTCTTCCATTATTCTCCTCTGGTTTCCCCCTCCTCTTCCTTCTTCTATTACTTTCTCTTATTCTTATTTTATTCTTTTCTCCCATCATATTACTGCTCTGTTTGCTCCTGTTCCTGCAACTGCCCATAATACCAATTGTGAAGAGTTGCTTCAAACTCTCTAGTGGGTAATCGGTTTGACCTGAAAATTTTGGGATTGAATTATTTCCTTAGGGCGACCCATCTTGCTGAACCAGAGATCCAAACCTTGCTGAGCTTCATGCCTTCCGACAGATCTGGTTCCTTCGCTTACCGCAGGTTTATTTTCAGTCCTCAACCACCTCTCTTTTGTTCGCTATTTGGATTGTTGTGCATTCTAGAGATGTCTTCATTCTTCAATATCAACTTAACCTTAAAATCTTGGAGCCAACAGAGAACCCACGAAGGAGTTCAGGATTTGTCTCTTTATTTTATTCCCTCTCTTCCTTTAATACCCTCCCTTTATCCCTAATTACCTTATGTCCATTAATTACTTTTGATTCCAAGTTTATTCCTCTTCAATAAATGCTATTTCTCTTGGTGATCTTGGCCCTCCTAGTGACCCCTTGAAGAATCTGGTTAATTTTGAGACTGCCACTCCCCTTTATAAGCCTGAGAATATTTACTATTTTGCCACTATACTCTTAAATTGAGTTTCCTATTATTCTATTGGGCCCACAGCAAACCAAAACAGGGTTTACAAACCCCAGGATCGCACCAATGACCAAATATCTGGCTGTGGTAATTTAAATCTCACCCAGATGCCCATAACCTCAGTAATCATTATCAGTTGAAAGTTGAAACTATCTTCCATGTGATCTTTTTCCAGAAAAAGAAAATCATTAAGCCTACAGAATATTGTTCTTCAACAAATCCACAGAGATATTTACCAAACCATAACATAGAGATAAAAAGAACTGACAGTTGGAAAAAACAGTATAGCTGACATACATCAAGATTGGCTTGAAGCTCGGCATTGGCTTCCGGAGCAGGATATGCTCTGACTGCTCTATCACGTGAACGGGTTTTCTTCACACCATCACCATTGCCTTTGGCAGCAGCTCTTAACCTAAACAACAAAGATCCTAGAATCAGGTCACTATTCATTAAAAACATGCGTTAGTGCATTTATCAATTCATGCAATCCTGCGAAATCCTGGAGAAATGCAACCCCAGAGAAGCCCTCATTATTCATTATAGACCCCTACTTCACCTCCACAGATACATGTCATGATGCTCTTGAATCCTTATATGTAATATTAGACCCTGTAACTGTCCCCTATTTGCCTATATGACCTGAAATTTTATCTAGAAGAAATGGAATGAACTGGTTAATCCCACGAGAAAAAAAAACATTTTTATGAGATACAACTAGCAATTTCCATTTATTCATTGATTATTCAAAATACAAAATCTCATCTTTCAGATATAGAATGGAATTAATCAAATGACAAAGAGTATCTGCATCTATTCCCACCCATGAGAAACAATTCAACTAGGAGCACATATTATATAAACAAAAAGGTTTTTCCCTCATTCTGTTTCAAGGTACCATTAAGAGGGGAAGGGAATGCTAGAAGGTAATGGGCAACCTAGAAAGAATGCAGAATAAGGTAATCAATAAGGATTTGAAGACTTGGAGTGTAACAAAGAGATATGACCATACATAGAGTAGATGCACGGGTAAGGAAGAGTGACCAGATTCAGTTTGACGGAGCTAAAAGAGGCAGGGGCAGGCCTAAAATGACTATTGGAGAAGTGGTAAGAAAAGATATGCATGTGGTAGGGCTCGATCCTAGTATGACCACAGATAGAGTTGTTTGGAAGACAAGGACCCGTGTAGCCAACCCCTTGTAGGGGAATGTTCCTGGGATGCTGCTTTGACTACTGCTTTGACTTTTTCCTTTACTTATTTTCTATTCTTCTTCCTTTTACTTCCTTTTACTTCTCTTATTTCTTTTACTGTCATAGCCTCTATCGGATCCATGTAGCCAACCCCATTTAGTTGGGATAAGGTTATGGTTGTTGTTGTTGTTGTTGTATAACATATTGGGGATTTGATGATGTGCATTGATAGGTACTGACTATCAAGATCAGGAAACCAACCACTTGGCCAAGTAAAGTAAATGGCATAGCATCAGTATGGGAAAAGCTAACCGCAATCAAATCTCATAATTTCGTAATTATATCACACAAACAGATATCACAAATGAATTAGAAAGCAACTAGTCAGTTCCAAGGGAAATTTTCATCCGAAAAACTATCATTATATATCAAGAAAAAAAAGTAATTATACATTGAGGGGGGGGGGGGGGGAGGTAACTTTAGAGCCACATACTATAAGTTTTAGCCTATATATTGCATTGAAAATATTTAGGACACTTTCTTTTGGGTTTTTTCCTTTTTCTTTCCTCTTTTGGATTTTGTACACCACTTACCTTCTAGCTTCTTCATCCCGCAGTTTAGCATCCATCTCCTTGCTTGGAGGATATTTTGGAAGGCTTGAAGGCTCACATGCATAAGGTTTGGTTGTGAAGAACTACAAAACAAAAAACAAATAGGTCACTCAAGGGACAATATTTACAGAAAACAGAGTAGATTGGGATTTGATATTCAGATTATCAGTTTGATAGGGATTTAAAGAACAAATGTCTGTCAACATAGAACTGGAACTCAATTTCCTCATGTGAACCGCAAAGATATAACTTGAAGTCAAGTCATATACTAGCTGAAGCAGAATCCAGTCATACAACCAGATTTATTTTCATTATTTTGTGCTATTTCTGACTAACAGCACAATTTTTAGTTAAATCAAAACATTACAGTTTTTAACACCCAGAGACGCAATAAATATGCTGAAAATCCCTTCCAAGATTGTTTCTGTAAGATCCACACCAGATTCTATCAGCCCATAAAATGAATAACATAACATCTTAAAACATTCAGTATAGTCACTCAATTTCTCTTTTATTATTCATGGACAGTAGTATACTACTATTGTTTATACTTATCCGGTTTATAGTGAAGGCTGACCTAAAATTGGCTTCAAAACAGAGTATCGCAGGGTAGCAAATCAGATATTATAGCACTGATTTAACTCACCTGAGGAAATAGGATGAAAGAGCAGTCGACTAACAAGCACCAACCAGAAACAGAAGCTATCGATCTGAAAACAAATCAGTGTGTAAGTGGCCATAAAACAGGGGAAAGGGACGAACTCGAAGAAGACAACCTATCTCAGGTTTGGGTCTCTCACCACTGTATTTCACAGCTCATTGAGGCCAACGCAACTCAGAAAATTCATTAATCAAATCATATGGAGGCTTTGAACCTTACATTGTTTATATAACTGAAAAAAAAACCTCCAATTCAAACTAGGAAAACTGAACTCTTAAGCTGATTAGAAGTACTAATTAGCTAGTACAATGTTGCTGAAATAAAGGACAACTAATAAAAAACTTCTCCTACTTCTACTAGGGATATAAATAGAGCTAATAACACCTCCTAGCCCATGGGAGCTAGCCAATCAGCCCAGCCCAGCCGGCTAGTTATTAGCTCGGATCAGGTTCAGCCCATCTTCTGAGGCTGTATTTCAGCCCAATGTGTTTATCTACATCATGAAGCTTAAAAGGAGATATCTTGAAATCATATACTAATCAATTGGTCAAACAAGGAAAGTGGGACTTTGAGGGAGACAATAATACGATGTGGAATGAAATGACTACTTATATTAAAAAGGTAGCTAAAGATGAGGTTCAAAGGAAAACATCATTCCTCTAGGGAGACTTGGTGGTAGGATGATGAGGTTCAAGCAGCCATTAAGACTAAAAAAGCTAGTTTTAAGACATGGAAAAAGACCAAGGATGTAGAGAATCTAAACAGGTGTAAAGCTAAGAAGAATATGGGAAAAGCAAGAGCGAAAAAATATGAAGATCTTTATAACAATCTGCGCACAAAGGAAGGAGGAAAAAGCTATCTATAAGATAGCCAAAATGAAGGAAAACAAGAGTAGAGATCTTGACCATGTTAAATGTATTAAAGTGAAGATGGTAAAGTACTAATTAGGGATGAGAACATTAAGGAGAGATGGAAAGATTATTTTTACAACCTACTAAATGAAGCCATCTCGAGAAATAGTGTCCCGGAAGGCTGCATTACCCATCAAGACACCACATGTCATAAATATGTACAAAATTAGGGTGCCTAAAATAAAAGAAGCTTTAAAGAGGATGAAAATAGGTAAAGCACTAGGTCCATATGGGGTCCCAATAAAAGTGTGGAAGAGCTTATGAATCTATGGTTTATCTTGGCTAACCAAGCTGTTTAATACGATTATGAACGAGACTTTTGGAACCCATTCCACTTCCACTATCTTTGTAAGAAAGCTTTTTAAGGGCAGCTGCTAATACCGGAAAGTCGGTGGTGGTTGATGGTTTCATAATCAACTAAATGGAATATGAAGCTGTAAGAAAGTGAAAGACAAGGAGGAGAGAGAATGGATGCGCATGATCCAGGAGGGAAAGGAGGTCCGGCGGTGGTGGATTTGGGGGGTTTTTTGGGCTTTCCGGCGTTGCAGGCGGAGGATCAAATTGTGGCAAAGCAGTTGTCTTATGCTGCAGTGGTGAAGCCTCGCCTTCCAGAGATTGACTGCTTGCCATCGCCTATTAGGGATGGGAATCTGACGAGGATTAGAATACCTCAAGCGGCATATGTGGCACAACTGGACAAACTGCAAAACTTTCTTCTCGGGAGGGTAAACTTCTGGTTCACCACGATGAATAGGCTTCGAGAAGCATCGCAACAATGGCCTCTACGAGAAGGGGTTTCACTGAGGTCCATTGGTAAGGGATTTGTGATTTTTCGGTTCTCCAATGCAGAGGATATGACTACTATATGGAGAAGAAGTCCGCTCCGAGTGGATAATCAGCTGTTGCGCTTCCAACGGTTGCGAAAGGAATTCAGGGTTCATGATTAAGCCATGACTCATAGGCTGGCCTGGATCCGTTTCCCTAACTTACCCCAAGAATACTGGCATGAGGACATTTTGCTTTCAATGGCTAAAGCAGTAGGACGGCCAATTGCAATTGATAAACACACCAGGGACTCTTACTACGGGCATTATGCGAGAGTATGCGTGGATATTGATGAATCTCTCCCCCGGGTGGAAGAGGTGTATGTCGAACGAGAACAAGAGGATTCTTCTGAGATGTTTGTGTTCAAGCAAGAGGTGGTTTTCGAGGAACCGCCTACAAGATGCCCAAGCTGCCATGGTTATGGTCACAGACCCGATGCATGCACTAATGGTGTTCGTCATGATTTGGAGATGAATGGTCACACTACAGGCGCGGACTTGGAAGGTGTTCCAGGGAGAACTGTCAGGCAAAGGAAGGAATGGCGGAGAAAAGAAATTCCGATGACGGAGGAAGTGTAGGTTGGTGGAGCCGTGGGTACGTCAAACTCGGAGCAACTAGTGGAAGCAGATCCAATCTCTCCAAGGTTGGATGAGAATCAAGGTTTGAATGGCCCCGTGGCAATTGTAGAATCCCCTTTGGAGTCGATTTCTCACGTCAGTGACTCTCTCTCCTATCTCCCTGTGGGATTGAATGCACAAAACGTGTCCAATGTGGACTCTTATAACAATCTTGAGGTGGCAAAGGAGTCTTTGCCTAAGGATCTCCATGCACTACACGACTCTGTAGAGGGTGAGCAACGGTTTATTGAGCAGCAACACGTGGGCGGTTTTGAGGAGCAACGTTCTCATGGGCAGCAACGGTTGGAGAGGTCCTCACCTATTTCCGTTACATGTCGTAACAATGGGCATTTGGCAGTAGTGCTCTATGATGACTCAATTCCAAATCAAGAAGATAATAATGGTAGTGCTGCCCCTTTTCTCAAGGTGGGAAAACGTAAGAGTGGGAGAGAAAAGCATATTTTGCAATCAAACATCTAACCTGGTTCAAGGCGTCATGGAACTTTGGAAATTAATTTAGTAGATCAGACGCTACAAGGGGATCCGAGAGAGGACGCGAATGATGTGTGTCATACCAATGCTCTAACAAGTAATACATGAAGTGCCTATTCTGGAATATCCGAGGGGTGGGAAATCAGCGTTCACGCGCGCATCTACAGGGAATTATGAAGGAAACCTCTCCATATTTTCTTTGCTTAGTGGAACCTAAGGTTGGAGCTGAGAAGTGTCCATTGGGTTTTCTTAATGCTATAGGCATGGATGCTGAGATTATTTCCAATAATCGAGAAGAGGGTCTCCCTAACATTTGGTTTCTGCGGAGGTTGGGGCTACCTCGACCTAGCATTATAATGGATTCTGATCAGCACATCACCCTTCAAGTGGAAACTCAAGGAAGCAAAAGCATCATTACAGTGGTTCATGCGAGCTGCTTCCGAGCTTTACGACGACAACTATGGTGTGACCTTGTTTCCCTTGCAGGAATTTCAAGTTCGTGGTTAGTGCTCGGAGACTTTAACGCTTATCTGTATGCAGCAGACAAGAGAGGGCCTGGACGTTTTAACATGGGGTCTGCAGAGGAATTTGCAGCAATGATTGACTCGGCGTCGCTATCTCTGATCCCCTCCTCAGGCAAAAGGTTCACCTGGTCAAACAACCGTAGAGTGGGGAATGTCCGTGCTGTCTTGGACCGTAGTCTATGCAACGACGCGTGGTGGCAGCGATATGCTTGCAGTGCTCAGCAGGTTTTAGCGAGAGGATCCTCGAACCATTCTCCAATTCTAGTTCTATGTGAGGATTCACCTCGGCCAGCTAATGTGCCATTTAGATTTCAGCGATTCTGGACTGAAAACGAGCATTTCAAATCTTTTGTGCATACCTTGTGGGCTGAGCCGATTAGAGGATCTCCTTTGTTTGTCTCAAAAATTTAAAAGACTAAAGGGTCCCATGAAAGCATGGGCAAGGGAGATGTTTCCACATGTTGATCATGAAGTCCAAAGAACTCAATCTTGCCTGGAATCAGTTCTTGATCGAATGGAGGTAGAAGGCTTTTCGGAGGAGCTGTTTGATAGGGAGACCCATGCAAGAAAAGAGTACGATAAGGCTGTGTTGCTTCAGGAGCATTTGTGGAGAGAAAAGTCAAGAGAGAAATGGTTTAAGTTTGGGGATAGATGCACTAAGTATTTTCATCTATCCACCAAGCTTAGAAGAGCCAGGAACACCATTAGGAAAATTTTTAAGGAGGATGGCACTCCTCTTACAGATGCAGTTTCTATTGGGGCCCACATTGTCTCTCGCTTTGAATTTTTTTTCAAGAAAGGGGAGTCGATCAGGAAGAATGAGTTGCTTGAGATTATTCCGTCTTTGGTTTCAGCCGATCATAATGAAATGCTGACAAAAATACTTTCATCATATGAGGTTAAAGCTGCAGTTTTTAACCTGGATCCCTTCAGCTCGCCAGGCCCAGACGGTTTTCCAGGTACCTTTTTTAGAGTATGTTGGGATATAGTAGGCATGGATGTTTGTAGGGGGGTCCAAAATTTTTTCAGGGAAGGGTTGGTCACGAAGGGGCTTAACTATAATTTTTTAAGCCTGGTTCCTGAGGTGGAAAATGCTGATAGAGTTGGTCAGTACCGCCCAATCTGCATGGGTAATTTCTTCTTCAAATTGATACCAAAAATTATGGCAACTCGATTATCATCCATCTTACATGTCTTAATCTCGCCGGAGCAAGGAGCTTTTCAGTAGGGCAAGGTCATCTTTGACAACATTGGAGTAGCCTCAGAGTTAACCAATTTAATGCATAAGAGGTGTAGAGGAGGTGGTCTGGGTTTGAAACTGGACATTCAAAAGGCGTTCGACACGCTGGAATGGGGCTTTTTATTTGATGTTCTCAAAAGATTTGGCTTCTCTGATTTATGGATTTCTTGGATTCATCAGATCATGTTATCGGCTAGGATCTCAGTGCTGATCAATGGAGGTCCAATGGGGTTCTTTGGCATGGAAAGAGGGTTGAAACAAGGAGATCCTCTATCTCCATTACTTTTCATTCTTGCAGAGGAAGCTTTATGCCGTGGCATATCTGCTCTTCGTGCCTCCAGTGGCATTAAAACGCTGCCTAGACCTCGACAGGTATTCACCCCATCCCATCTATGTTATGCTGATGATCTTTTCATTTTCATGAAGGCAGAGATGCGGGGAGTTCGAAGGGTGATGAAATTTTAAAAGGACTATGAGGACTATTCAGGCCAAAAGGTTAATCTGACTAAAAGCAAGGCTTTTAAAGAGAAAATCTCTGCACCACGCAAACTGGCAACAGTGCTGCAAATTCCTATATGCTCCTTTCCCACACAATACCTGGGGATAAGACTAGTAAAAGGAAGAGTTAAAAAGGAGTCGGTTTTGCCGTTAATAGATCTTTTTAAGAAAAGATTAGCTGCCTGGAAGGGCCGCCTTCTCTCCATGGCAGGTCGGGTGGAGCTAGTAAGATCAGTCATGTGCAATATTCCCATACATAATTTTTCCATTTACTTATGGCCTGCATCAACCATAGATCTTATGGAGCGCTGGATTCGCAATTTTATTTGGTCGGGGGAGCCAGATAAGTCCAAAGCCATAACAGTGAAATGGGATAGTCTCTGCAAACCTAAAAAAGAAGGAGGACTTGGTATTCGTCGAATGAGGGATGTTAACCTGGCTTTGATTGCAAAGTTTGCATGGTCCATTAAAACTTCAAAGTCAAAGCTCACTGCATTCTTGAAAGGAAGGTTTGTCAACAAAGATGGCACTTTAAGGAAGTCTATGGGTCCATCTTCGGTTCTTCCTAGTGTAAGAAAGGTGTGGGACTTTATTCTTTCATCGGAGAGATGGGTGGTGGGAGATGGAGCCACGATTTGTTTCTGGTACGATAAGTGGATGGGGAATCAATCCATTGAGGATCTCCTGCAGCCTAGTCAAATTCCAAGAAATCTTTCAGCCACGATCTCAGGTTTTTTAGAAGGGAGCAGGTGGAATTTTCCTCAGGTAGGATCTCTTGCGTTCCAAGAGGTGATAAATGAGATCTTGAATTTGGGTATTACAGCCACAAATAGAAGGGATGTTTGCATGTGGGCGCACACTAAGACTGGGCTGTTCACGGTCAAATCGGCATGGAACGAGATCAGGAAAAAGGCAACGACTCCAGCGAGGACTTGGGCAGTATGGCAGCATGGTTTGCACCCACGCAGTTCCCTATTCGGTTGGCGGTTGGTGCACAAGGCTCTCCCCACGGATGACAAAGTACGCCGGCGTGGAGTTCCTTTGGTCTCTAGATGTGAGTTACGCCATTCAGAAAATGAAACGGGGCTGCATATTTTCTTAAACTGCAACTTTTCTTGCCTAGTATGGAAGGAAATTCTCTCATTCTTTGAGGAGAATTGGAGTGGGTTCCCATCAATGGAGCTTTTATTCTCATGGTGGAGGAGAAAATCCAATGTAGTATCCCTGCCAAGCATCTGGAGGGCGCTTCTTGTTATCACCTGTCAACAAATTTGGTTGGAGTGAAATAAACGAAAATATGATAACCGAGTAAGTACTCCAAGGCAAGTCGTTATGAGATGCCTTAGAGAAATTACAGATTGTACACGTGTTTTGAAAGTGCATGTTAACTCGGCTAAAGAGCTGGTTTTCGCAAGATTTCTTCGAGCAACAATCTCAAGGTCTCTGAGTAAAAGAGTAGTGGAGGTGACTTGGCGGCAACCACCAGTGGGCTGGTGGAAACTAAATATTGATGGATCATCATTTGGGAACCCAGGATCCTCAGGTGCTGGAGGGATTTTTCGCAACCATTGGAGGTGTGGTTAGATGTTTTGCATTGTTTCAAGGGGTTGGAACAAACTACAAGGCAGAATTTGCGGCTTTTTTTATTGGCATCAAGGAAGCCAAGAACCTACGGGTGAGAAAGCTATGGGTAGAGTGCGATTCAGCATCGGTGGTTACATCAGTTCTATCAAATAAGCTTCCATGGTACCACTTACAGGAATGGTGGACAGCTTCTAATTTCCTGGACACCATCCAATGGCGACTCACCCATTGCTTCAGAGAAGGAAACACGCCGACGGATGCACTCGCCAATCATGCGGCTAGAACAAAATCAACTCAAACATGGAATGCTTCGCCAAACTTTATAATTAACATGGTAAACTGGGAGGCGATGGGTCGGCCACATAACAGGTTCTCTTAGGTCCTCACGGACAGGAGAGGTTTTCCTTTCTTTTGGGATGCAGATATAGGCTGTGCATAGGACTCCAGTTTCAACCTCTGTGATACTGTTTATTTTCCTTTTCATCATCAATACATACATTGCTGATCATTAGCAAAAAAAAAATACGATTATGAACACAAGGAAATTGCCAGATGAATGGAGGAGAAGCATTGTGGTTCTGATTTATAAAAATAAGTGATATTTAGAGCTGCAATAACTATGGAGGCACAAAACTATTGATCATACTATGAAATTATGGGCGAGAGTTATTGAAGCTCGCCTAAGACAAGAAACACTATTATGGAGAACCAATTTGGTTTTATGCCAGGAAGATCCATGACAGAAGCTATTTACTTACTTAGGAAACTCGTGGAAAGATTTAGAGATTGCAAGAAGGATCTCTCCATATGGTCTTTATTGACCTAAAACAAGTTTATGTTGGTCCCAGAGAGTTAATCTGGCAATTATTAGAGAAGATAAGTGTTTCAAGTAAATATGTGGACATAAGTAAAGATATGTATGATGGTGTGGTGACTAGGATAAGAACTGTGGGGGATCAAGGTAGTAAATTCTCCATTACAATAGGAGACATCAAGGATCCGTTTTAGGCTTTTATTTGTTTGCGCGTATCATTAATGATTTAATTAGGTACATTCAAGATGAGGTTCCTTGGTGTATGCTTTTTGCTAATGATATTGTTTTGGTTGATGAGACAAAAGCAAGGATTAACGCCAAGTTGGAGTTATGGAGATCGATCTTGGAATCAAAAGGTTATAAGATAAGTAGAACGAAGACAGAGAGTATATGGTGTGTAACTTTAATTACACTAGGACAAATAATGAGGTGGTGAAAATTGATGAGACGGAGATTCTGCAAAGTGATTATTTTAGGTATCTAGGCTCAATCATAAATAAAGAAGATGATATAGAGGATGATATTTCACAAAGAATTAAAATAGGATGGATGAAGTGGATTAGTACGTCTGGAGTTCCTTTATGTTCACTACCGTTTCATCGAAAAGCTCGCATTGTTAGGGAAGGGCAACGGCAATGTATACATCAACACTCCCTCGCACATGCAAGCCAAGATCCCGTGGTCCTATAGCACATGGAGCTCACGCAACATTTCCTTCGCGTGGCACCTAAGGAGAAGAAATGTCAGGAAAACTCTTCTAATGCACTTCCCAGGAGTCGAATACTTGACTTCCCTGCTCTGATACCATGTTCACTACCGTTTCACCTAAAAGCTCGAATAGTTAGGGAAGGACAGCGTCAATGTATATATCAACACTTTAAAACTTAAAAGGAAAATTTTATAGGACACTATACGACCGGCTATGATGCATGGTGCAGAATGTTAGGCAGTTAAGAAGCATCATGTAGATAAACTCAATGTAACGGAAATGAGGATATTGAGATGGATGTGTGGCAAAACTAAAAAGAATAAAGGAATGATCATATTAGAGCTGATTTGGGAGTACTTCTAATACATGATAAGCTATAAGAAAGTCGTCTGAGGTGGAATGGCCATGTTCAACAGAGGCCTTGGGATGCTCCAATACGGAGGAGTTATTTGATTCAGAATGAAGGAACTAAAAGGGCCAGGAGCAGACCTAAATGACCCTAGGAGAAGTGGTGAGGAAAGATATGCATAGCTTAGGCATTGTATCAAGTATGACCTCAAATAGAGATGATTGGAGGGCAAGGATCCATGTAGCCACCCCATTTAGTTGGGATAAGGCTGAGTTGTTGTTGTTTGTTCATCAGATTCGTCATTTGATAACCCCCCCCCATTTCGGTCTCATTTCACTAGGGGCTAAGATCATCTAAGCCGATATTCTTACTAGGTAACATGTTGTTAGGCCAAGAATTGCTGTGGAGGGTGAATGCTCCTATATATGTTTGTGTTAGTTCAGCTCTCTTAGTCTCTTTTTATGGTTTCTGGCTAAGGAGATTCTGGTCCCTTCCTCATTATTTCTATACACTATTCTATTTCCATCAATAAATTGAATACTTACCCAAGAAGGGAAAAATGAGGGGAGAGAAAACTTCCTACAAGATCCTTCAAAGAATCTGTTTGCAACAGAGTACTGGTCTCCATCCATCAACATACACATCAGAGC
The DNA here is from genome assembly GCF_018873765.1 of Telopea speciosissima. Lineage (NCBI taxonomy): Eukaryota > Viridiplantae > Streptophyta > Magnoliopsida > Proteales > Proteaceae > Telopea > Telopea speciosissima. The sequence continues at coordinate 34,048,294 of NC_057922.1, read as the reverse complement.
GGGTGATCCAAGGCCTATAATTGCAGGATTAAGTTAAAGTACCTGGGACCTCAAATCCATCACTGAGGAGAATCTAGTGCAAAAGCACCAAATCTGGCCTTTAAGAGATATGAATTTGTTGGCTTCCACAACCTTCATTAGTGGCTCGCCTTCCCCTGGCCCAAGAATTCAAAAATTGTTCACCAAAATTCTGTCGTAGTTTCTTGGATATTTTGAATTGAACGATAGACAGCATGAGACAGCCCTAAGAGGGGGTGGGAGGGGAAGAAGAAGAAATCACCATGTACTGCTTGAAAAGGACATAAATTCATGTAGATTCCATGTTCCTTACCTTCACAAGTCCCAAAGGGGGAAAAGGGGAAAAAAATAAAAAAGATTTCCCAGAGTTGCACAGGGTACATTTCCAATGATAATACTTCCCTCAGGCCTCACCCACCCGGTTCTCTCGTTTTGGGAGCATCCACTACGATAAAAGAAGAGAATCCTAGCTATGAAGGCTTATCCACAGCATAGTTGTCACGGCGACCAGACAACACAAGGCATTGGAGGGGTGCCTAGGCGCCCTAAGCATGCAGTATATGACTATATATAATATAGCAATGATAATTTTATATAATTATGCTAGAAATGGCCAGATATATATAAGAAAAAAAAATGTAGAATAAGCAAAGGAGAATATAATATACGCATATTGATCAATAAACATAAATCAACGTAAACTTTTACCCCCAAAAAAAATCAACGTAAACTCGTGAAGTGTCAACAAGGAGTGTTGTCACCTTGGACCCAAGAAAGAGCCCGGATGCCTAGGCGACGCCTTGATAACTATGATCCACAGCATACAGATTTATAAGCACATAGATGTATGCACTAAGCACTTCAATAACAGAACAAATGCCTCCAGACCATACATTTGTGTCATAATCAAACAAGTCTCTTGCATGTACTACCCCCCCCCCCAAAAAAAAAAAAATAAATAAATAAAAAGCCTCTTGCATTCCCATCACAGAGAACAGGACAAACACAAATGCAGTACAGAGATTTGGAAAATACAAACTTTCTAATTGATTTCCAACAAAAAGATTAATCAAGGAAAACATGCATTACACCAAAAGACATGTGATTGACAACCTAGCTTACAGAAAGGAAGATACCACAAAACCATCCATGCTAGATGCTGTTTTGCAGCATCACCATAATAGAAAAGCAAAACTAAGTAAAAGAAAAAATGAAACAAAATAAAAAATTACCTCACTCTCCAATGCATCCGTAGCAGTTAAACGTTCAGCCGGGTCAATTGCAAGAAGAGTTTCAATTAGTGGGAGAGATGATGGTGGAAAGTCCTTAAAAGTCTCTGCTATACATCTTTTGTATGGTTGTTGGGGCTTAAATATGGTTGCATGGGGCAACTTTGACTTTTTCCAATACTCCTCAGAAGGTGAGCCACATAGCTTGAAAATTTTGTGCAGTTGCTCGACCTAAATATCAGAAGAGAAGAAGGTCAATGACAATTAAGAAATTAATAGTATCCTATACTTACAGGCTAAGACCAAGGAAAGAATCACTTTCATTACAAACAAGACACAAAACCCAGTGCAGGATGTCAATAGCATTGAGCTCCAACAATTCATGACATTAGATCTTATTACATAACATATTTGAAACAAGAAAACATAACTCTGCATTGACTGATTAACTTGTTTTTTTACTCAAAGATCAAAATCCAGCTAAAGAGTTCCCAATAATTTGCTTCCTCCAAGTTAAGAGGAAAATTATATGGAATTCTTTCCGATATCTTCTCCATCGAGCATGATTCTGCCAAGTTTAGTATGTAATATGCACTACTAGGCAATGGGATTATGGGAGGATATTTTTTTTCTTTGGGGGGGGGGAGGGAGTGTCCTACAATATCAAAAACATCGACCAATACAACTTCAATTCTTCCAAAATGGAATTACCAACATCTAATACCTCCCAATGTGATTTGAAAGGAACATTTTGGAAAATATAGGATATAGAATTATAAAAACACACTACTGTATAAGGTAGTGCAGGCACCAAAATTACCTCTGTACGCCCTGGCATTATCGGCTTTCCAGCCAAAAGCTCAGCTAGAATACAGCCTGCACTCCAGAGATCCACACCTACACCATAATCAGTAGCCCCTAGAAGAAGTTCAGGTGGTCGATACCACAGTGTGACGACCCGACTAGTCATGGGGTGCTTGTGGTTGGGATCAAAGAAAGATGCCAACCCAAAATCAGCAATTTTAAGCATTCCACCATCGTCAATCAGGAGATTAGATCCCTTAATGTCACGGTGTAATACACCACGATTGTGACAGTGCTCAAGTCCTGACAATAGCTGGTGCATATAGCATTTCACCTGCCATTCCAGATGACACAAAGTAAGCAAACAGAGAGTACGGCAGCAACAAAACCATCATAACTAAGGATCAAAGTGAATGCAGGATGTACTGTAATATCTACTTCAAGAGTTAGAGACAGCAAACCTGCGGTTCTGTGAACTTGATTCCTTGGCTTGCAGCGAGACCAGCCAAATCATGGTCCATGTATTCAAATACAAGGTACAAACTACACGACATCCTTGATGTCACCAAACCCTCTAACTTCACAACATTAGGATGATCAAGACGCCGAAGGATTAGAATTTCTCTAGCCATAAACTTCACACTTTCAGGCTCAAGATTGTCGAACCGGACCTTCTTCAGTGCAACAATTTTCCCCGTCAAAGTATCTCTAGCTTTGTATACGTTGCTATAAGTTCCTTGTCCAATCTAAGAAATCGGAGAATCAGGGAATAACAATTAGAAACAAGACCAGATGATTTTAGTTTTATTTTTCTTTTAGGGGAAAGGTGGGGAGAGCAACTAACTAACCTTATCCAACTTTTCGAAGGTGTCAGCTCGACGAGGAGTCCAACCCTTAATCGCCTCACCAGCAACGGCAGAGAGCCAAGATGGCCACCCAGCAGCGACCTGCTCCCCATGCACATGTTTTGGTGGGTTACCAAGTCTCGGATTCGGCTTCGACCTTCTCCTTTCTCCACGCGGTCGTTGACTGCCTTCCTGCTTCTCCTCTTTCTGGTTCTCCCCATTCTGAACTTCAGTGGTCTCGATCTTTGATACCGTACCCTGCGATTTCCTTCCCGATGGAACAGACAAAGTCTTTTCCTTCTCCTTCTCAACCTCCCTCTCCTTCACCCTCAACTCCGAACCAACCCCAGACGAAACCTCTTTTCCAAACACACACCCCATTTCTTCTATACCGAAGCCTCATGTTTCAACATATTCCACTCTCGTCCCGATCATCCCAGAATTCAACTCAGAACCCTATAGATCTGCTCCGATCATCCAAATCATACTGAAGCTAAAAAGAAGAAGAAAAAAAAGGCGCGAAGCATAAACCCTAATCCAGTAACCTCAAACTTTTCTCCGACAAAGCAAAACTTGTAATCATTTGAAGTTGCCAAGATTAATGGCAGTCAACAACCAGCTAAACCCAAAAAAAAAAAAAAAAAAAAAAAAAGAAAAGAAAAGGAAAGGAAAAACTAACTTTTTTGTGATTGACGATTCGCCATTAAAGTTGCAGACTATAAGTGTGTGAGAGAGAGAGCAGCTTCGTTCGATCTCAGTCTCACTAGATCTTCTCTCACCAAAAGATATTCGTCGCTAAGGTCGTTAGGATAGAAATCCAAGCCAAGCTGTCTTCCTATCCCTTTCTCCGTGGTCTCCGCTTTTTTGACTCTCCCACAAACGGAGAGAGACGAAATATATTTATGTTTGTCTCCCCAAAATCCGATCCTCTTCTCAGCTCTTCATCTGCAGTCAAATCAAACACATTCCTGTATATTTAGCTCAAGTCCGACGTGTACCCAACCACTTGGCCATGCCATGTCATCCAAAACTTGGTCAAGAATTACGAAAGTGCCATTCCATGCATGGCCCAAGTGGCATAAAATCATAGGTGGAAAGGAATGGTTTACCTCAGATCCCTCTTCCTAAGGAGAGATGAACGCAGTGGAGCCCACCATCATGAAACAGGACAAACAGAACGTGGTGATGTGGAAAGATAAATGCTGTCATATCAATTTCTTTTATTAGGGATATGTTTATATTTATATTATTCTTAATTAAGGTAGAGGGTTCTCTAAGCAAGGAAGGTACTCTACGTACTCACACATTAATAATTTTTAATTAATATTATTTTTAAATAATCAATACTATACTTCTTTTCTATTAAGCAATTAATGTAATAATTCATGTTAGAAGGCTGTACGTCTTGGGCTCAGATTAAATATAAAAAAACACATCATGAGAAAATTTATAAAAAAAAAAAACAGTTTAGGGGGCAGGTGGGGTGAGATTGTTGGGAAGATAGGGCTCACACATTGGTGGAGTTTTGTTGGGTGGAAATGTTGAGGGCACTTCTATTGCCGAGCTGCCAGTACTGTTGTGTGCGCCCCAGACACAGCAAGGCAACGAAAAGACCACCTTACCCCCTCTACCTGAGCGCCTTACTTGAGCTGGGGTAAGGCAGTCGTTGTGTGTGGGGCGCACGGAAGTAGGGGCAGCTCGAAAGTAGAGGATCCAGATCCAAATGTTGAAGTAAAGTTACGATAAAGTTATTTTTCCCATAAATAGTAATCAAAGTCTCACTGATTTTGTGGGATTTTGAAGTGCTACATCAACAGACAAAGCAACTAATGATGTTCACTGAGCTTTTGTATGTTCACCGCCCCAAATTAACCTAACAAGATTGGGGTGGGATTTTGAAGTACCACATCAATTTTCCCACCCCAATTCTCCTACCCTACCTAAGTTCCCGTTTGTTTACAAACGGGGCCTAAGTATCTCTAGTGTCCAACATTTTAAAAATCAAAATCAGATCCATCGAATCGACAGATATGGTTTGAAATCAACCATGAACTTGTGATTGATCTCAATTAATCGTTTTGAAAAAGATCGATATTACTTTTTCTAAGGCTACATCATTGAATTTCATATTTAAAAGTCGATTCTATGAATTTTACGACTAATTTCGTTAGATTTTAATCTAATTCATAACAATATTGACAACTACTAATTCGATTATCGATTCTGAATTTAAAATCCTTGATCCTAATGTCTCAGTGACCTTTTCCCGACAATTAACTGTAAGTGAGAGTTCTCACCACTATTTGAAAAAATCGGAAGGGATCAAATGAATCAATTGATTTGAGTCAAAGAAATCGACCTAACTCGAACCTGATTCCTATCATTTCAGAGCGGCCAATTGGCATTGGGTTTCTATGGTTCAGGCAAAATTCAACCGATGCTGACCAATTCTCCACAGATCCTAGCCAGCCCAAAACATACTAAATTGGACTAATTCAGACATTGATTGGTTGTTTTAAAACCTCATACCCTACACCACCAGTATGGGAAGAATTTCCCACGCCACACCAATTATAGAATGAGAAATGATTTGTCAAGAAGGAAACCACATGATCAAGAAAACGAGAGAGTGTGTGTATGTGTGTCTATGTCAAAGTTAATCTCGCATGATTAAGATGTAAGAAACAGAACTTAGCTCGTCTTCAGGGAGCCCAGCACGCCCAAGGTGCTGCTAGCCGTTGGGCTACACATCCCTAGGCGTGCGTCAAGATGTATGCGGCATAGCTCAAACACTGGATGCCACCTGACAGCACTCTGGGCGTTAGGCTCCCTGGAGACGATCCTGATATGGGAAAAGATCTCCATTCTGTCTTCCCTGTCGGAAAAATTATTAAGGGCAAGTTTGGATGCTGATGTGCCACCTATTCCGTTTAAATAACATTGTCAATTTATGCGTAATTGTGTGGATAAATAATATTTGAAAGTACACACGAGTGCACCCTATAAAATGGAAACATTTCAATGTGAGACTGGAGTAATAGATCGAAAAAGGCAAAAGTTTTTTCCAATTAAAAAGAGGGAAAAATTAATGAAGAAACTAGATTTGGTTCTCATGTAGTATGGTTGAACGGTTGGACCACCAAGTAGTATATGTGTTTGGTAGAAAAAAAGATCCAAGACTCAAGACTCAAGACAAAATCTTATATGGTCCCAACCTCATACATTTCTTAGGTCAAAGGTCAACCTGATTGTGTGATCACATACAAAATATATGGATTTATTAGGAAACAAAAAAGGTAATATATTTTTATTTCATATTAAATTAAACATATATTTTATCATTATTATGTCCAAACACATGATATGAAAAAAAAAATCATCATACTTATATTCAATAATAGCCAAGAAAAATATGTTTTTGCCCAAATGTTTGGCTTAACCTTTCTAGACCATGGTTTGAAGACCTGGAATCAGAATCCGGATCGGTTTTAATTGATTTTGATCGAGGTTGGAATCAGAACCGTTCAAGATCAATAAGAATCGACCCAAAAATGTACTAATCCTAGTTTTTGGAACGATATCAACATTCGACAAATTATGATTTGATGTCAGTTTTTTGAAACCATGTTGTGGACTCCCATCTTACTTCCTCTTCATTAGCAACGTAAAATTTTATTCACTGGATGTTTTGAAGTTGCCCAGTAATTGAATTGGTTCATCAAATATGGAATGGTGATTTAAGTTGTGTTTGGTATGCATTCTATGTCGATTTCGCATTCTCGGACAATAAAAACAACTATTTTATCATCCGAGAATGTGAATCGATCTATAATGCATTCAAAAAATGCATACCAAACACAACACAAGCTTATGCTTCTAATAATATTATTATTTTAATTAAGATTTGCAATTATTGTTGCAACCAAGGACAAATGTTTGTAGGCGACTTTTTTTGTCACACTCCGAACCCACCCCCTAGGAGGATTCGATGGTTGACCCGAATACCCGAAATATGACCTCCAGGATCCAAATGCAGTATTTACACGTCACAAGCACAACACAATACCGAAATAACAAGTGTTACATTGATCAGAGTGTACGAAAAATAAAGTACTATAAGTTTTATACACATATTATTTACATTAAAGTTCCCAGACAGCCGATATCCCAAGGTTCATAACCATCGGCCCAAGATACATCTACTCCAATATATTTACAGTGGAAATTCCTCCACAAAAAAGAATAGTGTTTTAGTAAAAGAAAACAAAAAGATAACACCACGTTATCAGTTCCTATTCTCCAAGGATGTCCTAGTCACTTGCGTGATAGGGATCACACTACTCTGGGTCCACACCAACATGTTCACAGTAGTCATCAGCCTCCGCCTCGAAGTAATCCTCCCTACTACCATCACATCCACCTGCAAGATAATCTAAAAGAAAATATTTCACAAGGGTGAGCTCCACCGAATCCAGCAAATAAAAGATAGACCACACACAAGTACATGCACACACAATGCAAATATCCTAGATGCATGGATTCAATTTTAATCTTAATTTCACCTATCAAAAATGTCTAAGTCACTAAATCTGTGCTACGCCAACAACTCGGAAAACATCCTTGGGTCCATCTCCCTGACTCCAAGTTGTAACCTCAATTGTTGTATGAGGCCTACACTGGTCGTAATCCCCCGAATCCTCTTGTGGGAGACCCCGATAATCATAGCCTGAACCCCATCCCGACGTACCACTACACTCCTATGTGACTCGGAGTTATGATCACCCAACACTTGAACCCCTGCTGGTAAAAAGGCTTGGAATCAGAATCCGGATCGATTCCGATTGATTTTGATCGAGGTTGGAATCAAAACCGTTCAAGATCGATAAAAATCGACAAAAAAATATACTAATTAATCCTAGAGATCGACAGATTATGATTTGATCCCAATTTTTTAAAACCACGTTGTGGACTCCCATCTTACTTCCTCTTTATTAGCAACGTAAATTTTGATTCACTAGATGTTTTGCAAGTTGCTCATTAAAGATGTTTTGCAAGTTGCTCATTAATCGAATTGGTTCATCAAATATGGAATGGTGATTAGTTAAGTTGTGTTTGGTATGCAGTCTAGGTCGATTTCGCATTCTCGAATAATAAAAACAACTATTTTTATCATCCGAGAATGCGAAATCAACCTATAATGCATTCAAAAAATGCATACCAAACACAACATAAGCTTATGCTTCTAATAATAACATTATTTTAATAAAAATTTGCAATTATCATTGTAACCAAGGACAAATGTTTGTAGGCGACTTTTTTATTGTTTGAGAATGCGAAATCAATCTAGAATGCATTCAAAAAATGCATACCAAACACAACATAAGTTTATGCTTCTAATAATAATATTATTTTAATTAAGATTTGCAATTATCGTTGCAACTAATGACAAATGTTTGTAGGCGACATCCAATGTCAAGATCGGACTGACTATTCTTTACTGGTGTCCTCCTCCATCGAATTTTTTAAAATTAATTGAGACACCAGTCACACCACCATGCTTCTGATTTTGTGAAGGACGATATTGGATACATTTATCCTGATCATCTTGGCTGCCCAAAGTTTGCAATATCCAAGCCATTTTCTTTTACCAACCCATCTTGAAAAGCCCTCTCCATCCGATCAACATTTTTTGAGACAATTTATGAAGGCTTGAAGCAAGTTTTAGTGGAATCAAATAATAAGGATATTATTACTTATTTACAAAATCATTTGAGCGTTTCACCATTACATGTCAAGCCTATTATGGATGATATTTCCCATTTCAACTCCTACTTTGAAATTTATAATTTCATGTGTTCTAAAGAAAATTAACAGTTTAGATGGCCCTGTCTTTGATGTGTACGATAGTCTGGCACAATTTCGATCGAATAGTAGTGTCCCTCATCCATGAGTTATTCACATCTGTCTAAATAAATTCTCTTTTACCCAAAAAAATAAAAATAAACAGTAACTTATTAATATATTTAAAATTTGGGTTATTATTAGCGTAACGAGGGTGGGTTACTTTTCCAAATGTAACAAAAAGGTGAAAAGACTGGTAAGTAATAAAGAATAAAACATTTAAGTATCAATTAGATAGGACAAATTGGACATTTCATTTTTTTTATTAAAAGCTAATACTTATATTGTAAAATGACATATTAAATGGTATTTCTGTCATTTCATAACATACACTAGATGATTGACACGTGTCGTACCTCCATCCAACGGTCATTTTTTAAGTGAAAAGTTTTCTCACTTTTCCCTAACATTCACCCTCCTCTCCCCTCTTTCCCGCACTTCTCTGTCTCTCTCTACTCCTCCCACTCTCAGAGAAGCGCAAGGATCTTTGCCGGAGTAGCCGCCCATCGGATAGGAAGGGTTCCCATCTGCTCCGCTGTGACCATCAAACGACGACGGTGCCCTCTGCAACGCGACCCACTCCTCTCTCTTTTTTCACGCAAGCCGATTTACGTCACGAAATCTCAAAATCTGTCGCTGCCGGAGCCCCTGCTGCGAACCAGAGCCTCACACTTCAGTCCCTGCTGCGGACCTCTCTCGATCTGCCGGAGTACCCTCAGAGACGGCAACGGATTCGGCTCCTCTGACTCACGCTCGGTCTCTCTCGCAAACCTCTGCTCTCACTTGCTTTGTTTCGTGGACAAGGAGAAAAACTCAGTAAGTTTTTTTTTTAAACTTTATCCTTTTTTATTAGTTTTCCTATTCTTAGCCTGCATTTCATTATCTCTTTCGATATTCTTGTTAGAGATCTCCTGATTTATTTATTACGTTCGTTCTCTCTTGATCTCGTCTCCACTTTTCGTTCACATCTATATGATTGTACTGCCTTCCCTTCGAGATTTGGTGAAGTAAATCTGTAGTTATTGTTTGATTTACTTGTAGATTTCGATGATTTCCGCTGTCTCTCTCTCTGTAATGCACACCAAATCAGATCCAGGGAATGTCCACCCCTGCTTGATTGTTCTATTTAAAGTTTTCGAAGTGAATTTCCAAATACCATTTAGAGACCACCTTCACCACCAGTTTTCTTGGAGGTTCTGGGAGATTTATCTTGTTACTGCATTAGGTTTTCCGCAGAGAGAGGTATGTACAAAGACACGTTTTTATGATTCATATATTTGCGTTATGGAATGGGATTTCATTATCCCTTAGAGCTAAATAGATACTAATTTTTGCCATTTCATGGATATGAAGCTTTGTTACACAAAATGGGGAAAAAATGATTTTTCATATTTTATTGAGAGCCTATGAGGTGATCAATATAATTTGTCATTTGCTGGAGTTGGTTCAGTTTCAACAACTATAGTTGTGTTAGTGGAGTTAATATGACCTTAAATACCAATCCAGTGATAATGGATGAAGCCATTGCAGCCTTAGAGGGTCATAATTTCCAGGAAATAGGGTTTTTTAGGTCTTGAATAATTTATTTACATTATGCTGTAACTATGGTAGCAACAGCTTGCACTTTTTCTAAAATCAAACCATATAGGTTATTCTTCATTGTTGCTTGATAAGTGTTCTAAACGCTTATTAATTGTTAAAGTAATTGATTTTTAGCTTGACTGAGCAATTACGCTGTCTGTTATTAGTATTATTGTTATTATCATTACATAACTTAGAAGAGGATGTTTTTGAGTTGTTGCAATCCCCCCCATATCTTTCGGATAATAATTAAAGGACCATGCCAAGATTTATTGAGTTCTAGGAGCATCATGATGCATATTTTATCATGTTCAAGCATTCTTCAGTGAGTAATTTTTTATTGTTTTTTATGGAGCTAGGTGAGTCTTTAGCTCAAAATGGAAGAGCAACTGGGGTTACACCTAGTAGATGGTGGTTCGAACCCACCAGGATTCCTATTGAGTGTAAACTTTTAGCTCAAAACGGAAGAGAAACTGGGGTTACACCCAGCAAGAAAAACATAAACCACCTGCTCATGTACCTTGAGATTTTCAAGAAATGTTCAATGAAGAAGGAAAGATAATTAAAGAATATGAGCTTTAGAGTGCTGAATGTTGGGAGTAATTTTACATTTGGTTTTGAACAACATTAGAAATTCTTTTTAGATTATAAACTTTTGGTGATTGTAATGAAACTTGGACTATTGGTTTATCCTTGATTGACAAGCAAGAAATTGAAAAAGAGAAGAGAAGAAAGAACAGAGTGAAGAAATTAGTTGTAGGAACCCTTGGAGGTGGATCATGTAAAACTAATGTGCCAATAAACTCTTTAGTTGGATGTGGTGTGGTTGATGGAAGTTAAGTGTTTTAACAGATTTTATGTCTTTTAAAAGGTGGAGAAAAGACCATCCTCAAGTTCTTTTAAGTTGCCATGGATACCATTTACTGACTCTCTAACTGCAGAAAAAGAGAATAAATTCCTCCTCCTTTGAGTGAATGAGCCCTTTGCCATTGTGAGTGAATGAATAAAATGAGAAAGTGATTGATTCATTAGCCTGATAGGTTGGAGAAATGCTGCAGAGGCTTGTCTCTCAGAGGTTAGTGTTCTTGTGACTTCCAACAAATCATTTATTTTGCTTTTCATTCATAGTTTTTAACTCAATTCAGGGCTAACTTATTTATATTTTGATTTTGTATCGGTTAATGAATGTTGTGTTGTTCTGACCATATGGGTAGCAGGAGGTAAATTTATGATATGTACACAACCTTGGCATAGGATCAAAATGTTAATGGCCACTCTCATTTTTCTTGAATTGGCCTCTTTCTCTTGAGCTATATCAAAATTTGGTTCTGGGATTAATGAACTTACAATTCCTCTACTACTCCATCCTCTTCCTTTCTTATTTTTTCACTCCCTGGAGCAAGTGCATATGCTGGGATTGAACTTACAATTCTGCCACAGTTCTTGGTACCTCCACTACTCCATCAGGACTCTAATTAATGCTTTATTTCAAGTTTAGTTTCAGCTTTGACCCTTAATTGAAACCTTTTGGAACTTGCCATTGATTTGCTTGATTACTTGCTATAATTCTTCTCTATTTTTTCATTCAGTTTTCTCCCTCTATTTCAGAAATCATAGTTGAATTCAACTTCTTAAAACTTTGAATTCTGAACTTCAATCATTCTTCTTTGATTCAGGTTTCTGTTTGTGAGCTAATCTTCAAGTTAGACCATTGTCATTGGAGTTGTCATCCTCTTTTGGGTCAGAAAAAAGAACTGGTTCGTGCTTTATTTTTTCAAAATCAAGACTGAATTTTCATTTGCATGTGCTTCCAAGGCCTGCAAACTTGCTTGGTGGCTTTGTTCTCAAGGTACTTTAATGTTCTCCTATTCCTTTCAGTAGCTTTTGAGATTGGAGATAAAAACAGAGTGGATGCAACACCCACCCTCAAATTGATGCAGACTAAATGTTGATGGTTGTTGTTCATAAAGTAACCAGGCAAAGTCAGTCTCCCAACGCAACAACGAAACCCCTGAATGATTGCTGCTTCTTGGTACAAGGAGGAAGTCGGTAAGACTCCTTGGTGACAGGGTTGAATATGTAATAGGTTCTATAGTAATGAAGACCGCATAGAAAAAGTCCATTGGAAGAACAGATGATATCGCCAAGCAAGTTTAGAAAATTTTGAGCTAATTCAAAATTGATGACGATATCTAGTCCACCTTCTTCTAATGTCACTGCCGAACAAGTTACTTTTGGGTGGTGGTAATGTTGCCAAGAATTTCAATGGACTAGAGAGGATTTCTATTGATCGGGTTTGGAAGAAGCCAAGAGGCAGAATTGACGATGGGGATGGGATAAGTAAAGTTGCCAAGAATTTCAATCCAAAACATCTACGATCCATTTCAGGAGGATACTTGGATTACGGAATAGAGTGAGAAGAGGTGGAACCTTAGTACAGTAGTAGCAAGAGAGAGATGAAGTGAGAATGAAGATTGATAGAATCCAGGTTCGCCAGCCAGAGGATGAAGAAGGTTTGGGCTACGCACAAAGAAGACTGAGGTGCTAGGGTTTCAGATTTGAAATGAGGACGATGGAGGAAGGAGGGAAGGTTTGGGATGCGCAGGTTCGCTAGGAATTTCAAATCGAGGTTGCTGCTCACGAAGAATGCCCTGCTGGTCTTGTGTGGGGTAGGAAAACAAGCGAGAGAGAGAGAGAGGGAGGTGTTACTCAAATTCGCTCTAGCAGAGTAGACGATTAGGGCATCACAAAGGGCGATTAGATTTCAGATTATTAGACAAGAAATACAGGAAGACACTCGAGGAATGGGTCTTAGTTGCTGCTCATGAAGAAGGCCCTGCTGGTCTTGTGTGGGGTAGGAAAACAAGCGAGAGAGAGACGAAAGAAGAGAGGGAGGTGAGGTTGGAGACGAGAGAGACGATGGATAGATTTTGGGGAAGATGGGCTGTGCGCAATTACATTTTAACCCTTAATTATAAAATCTAGTTAAAGTTATTGGTTTTCTATGATTTTCTTTTAATTTTCAGCCATGAATGTGATTTTACTCAATTACCCACAAAAATTTATTTTCAATTACACCTCTAATGTAGTTCCAAAAGGGTAATTGGTGTCTTGTTATGTTTGGATAAATAACAGACCCTTGTTATGTTAATAATTTCCCTTAAAATTTACATATACATCCCAAAAAATTACTAAAGATAGTTGGGTATTTATATGTGATGACATTTTGTTATGGACTGATGGAAAAGACTTGCCATTGAATACCACTACTATAATAGTAAACTCATAAAAGGAAAATTACTTAGAGGTCGTTGGATTGGGGACTATTATATGTGAATGAATGAATGACAATAGCACCATCTATATATGTTGGGAAGAGATGTGGAAAACTCATTTGACTCGTGTGAGTAAAAATCGTAGTAGCTCACAAAATTGTGCTCTCACAAAAACATATGTTGTTCACGAAATCGTATGTAACATAACACAAATAAAATCGAAAACAGAAATGGAACATGCAAACATAAAATCAAATGAATGCCCTTCAAAATGAAGGAAAAAAATTATGGGGCAACTTCGAAAGCAATTAACTAAAATTAAACAAGGATTACAATGTTTTATTTCTCAAGTTTATGCCTAAAATATGAGATTCATAAAAAGACTGAGAAAAAATGACAAACACTTGGAAACAAAGTTACCTCACATGTCAACAAGATGCTACTCATCTCCTTCTTAATAGCACCAAGAAAATGTATCTCCTAAGCTTGAAAAAACCAATCGAATGCACTAATTGTAGCTTTGATCAATTGACTGAACAAGAGAATAGGAATAACACACAAATGACCCCAAAAATGACCAACTGTGAGAGTAAACATTTTGTAGAAATTTTGCATTTCTTCTTATCCAATAATACAAAAACTATTTTCTTTTTAGTTTTTCTACCAAGCTAAGCTATTCCTCCTTACTAATCTTGTCACTTTCTCTCTCATTAGAGAAGACCCACTACACACTACTCAAAGTGATTCTTCGTAGAACGACTACAAAGACCTCTAAACGAAAATAGTATTTACCGACTCATTTGACACTTGCCTTCACATGGATTGGACCCAACAAGACTCAATACTTATCAAACTCCACATGGGGTTGGACCCAACAAGGTCCAACACCTAACAATATAATGGATTGTGGCAATAACATGCAAATAACACCAAGTAATCTAATTAGTAATTAGATTATATGTCATATTCAATGCCCTAACATTCAACTTGTGTATCTTGAAAAATTAAATTGGATTGTTCTTATTAAGGCTATTTTTTATTCAATTTCTATTTCAATTCCATGGAGTTATTACAAATTGATGATAAGGAGATACCACAAAGTGAATTTTTTAGGTACATGGGTTAAATAGTAAATAAAGAAGAAGAAATAGAGGACGTTATCGTACAAAGAATTAAAATATGAAGGATTGAGAGGAGCATCCAAAGTGTTGTGTGATCGTTGAATTCCTTTAAAACTTAAAAAAAATAAATTATATAACAGTCATACGACCGGGAATAATGTATGGAGCTGAAAGTTGGGTAATAAAGAAACAACATATAGATAAATTTAGCAGAGTGGAGATGCAAATGTTGAGATGGATGATGGTAAAATTATAAATGATAAAACAAGGAATGAACAAATTGAAGTTAATTTAGGAATAGCTCCAATACAAGACTAAATTAAGGAAAAAGCTGTTTGATGTAACATGGACATGTATAATGGAGCTAAATGTTGGATACTAAAGAAACAACATATAAATAAACTTAGGCACCGTTTGACAACGTTAGTAGCGTTTCTGTTTTGTTTTTTACTAAAAACGTATTGTAGTGTTACTGTTACTAGAATAACGTTACTGGCTTCCTGAAAGGTGTTTGATAAACCTGTTCCAGAAACGTATCTAGAACACTATTAATACTGAAAAGAGTTTGATAAAAATTGTTTCTGTAACAGTTTTGTATTGATTAATGTAAATTACAAAATTACCATTTTTACTAAAATACATATAAAATCATAGATGGTAGGACATTAAAAATTATTTTTAATTAAAAAAAAAACTAAAAAAAAAATATTGAAAAGCCATATAAAGAAAATTATGTGTAACCATTAATATTGTAATCCATATAAAGTAAATAATATTAGTACATTAGCTATTACAAACCCACATAAAGTATATATTGAAATAAAAGGTACACAATCATTTGAACAATCATCATTTTTTGTTTATGCTCGTATTCTTAAGGTCTTCAAGGATATCATTGTATATTTTTTACTTTTCCTCTGAAACTTGAATTGCTTCTATTAAAATCCTTTTTTTTTCTTCCTCTTCTTGCATAGCTTTCTGCAAATGTTCCATAACCCGTACAGATGTAGGAGTTAAGGAAGAGATGACTGAAGTTGAAGTGTCCACACAATCACTTGACATTGGGTTAGGCTGTTTATAACCGCACATGATTTCTTCATCTATCCATTTGAAAAACCTACAACCCGGGTTTTGAATCTGTATAAAAAATAAAAACATTCTTATTAACATTACATAATTTTAAAAGAATATAATCAATATTATAAACTTTTGTGAATATTAGGCATACCCCTGTTGATTTTGGGCAACACCAGAATCTTTGGTCGGGGTTTACTGCGATTTTTTATGTTCGTACTTTATATTGTCCTTCTTTACATTGACATAATCTTAAATCTTCCACCCACATGAAAATTTCTTTATATTGTAGACATTTGAAAAAATGTCTACTTGTATTGGGACCTTTCTTTGTTATATCTGTACTACAAATAGAGTTGCACACTTCACATCTAGCATGTGTAAGCGTATACTGACTAGAAGCCATCTGGTCAAATAAAAAGATGGTTTAATAATGGGTATGATATGAAAAATATTTAAACATGCCACAAAGATATAAACGATGTTAAGTACATGACCATTAATCCATCAACACCATCAATATCTATAAGTTTAAAAGTTAACTAAATAAAGTACATAAAAATGAATCGATCACCAATCTCCATAAGTATCAAAATAACATTGTTAAGTATACAACCATGTAGTCCAACCATTAGAAAGTCTTCCTAAGTAGAAATCTGAGGCAACCTCATATCGATGGCCAATTCATTTGCAATTTGGAGGTGTGCTACTGTCATTTGTCTTGCACTTTTCCTCTAAGTTGTAGTTGCATTAAATTGTTTAAAAGATTGAGGGGCGGGATTAAATTCATCTACTATGTGTTTTTCCCGACCATACTCCTCAAATAATTCATCCCTTCTTTATTCATCTTTGATATAGTTATGCAACCTACAACAAGCCAACACAATTGACACTTGGTCATTAATGCCATACGCCTTCATTGACCTCAAGATTTGGAACCTATTCTTTAGGACTCCAAATGTTCTTTCAATAACAATCCTTAGAGAGAAATGCCTTTGGTTGAACAATTCTTTAGCCGTTCTTGCTCTCCTGTGCACTCCTTGAAAGTCCGGTAAGTGATACATTTCTCATCTAAACGGTGTTAAGTACCCAAGTTGATTTACATAACCTGAGTCCACAATATAATATTTATCTAGAAGCATTATGAATTATATATATATATATTAATATTAATTATAATAATCAAAATCTGAAGAATTGAGGGGTTTCAAAATCTATAATTTACCTGGAGATGGATGAGAAAAACTTAAAGATGGATATGCTCTTGCAGCTTCAAAGACTCTAGCATCATGTGCACTACCTTCCCAACCCGTGTATACAAACGTGAAATGCATATTGAATGAACAAGCACATATGACATTCAGTGTGGTTATTCCCTTTCGGTTTCGATATCGGGCTTGTTCTCCTGCTGTGACTATTGCACTGATATGGGAGCCATCAATAGCACAGATGCAATCCTAAAAAGAATAGTTGATACATGTTATATTTTAAGGAAAAAGAATTTCAGTAATAAATTAACATACTAAAAATAAAAGTCGAGATTACCTTAAAATAAGGGTTGTATTTTATCTCGTTTGGTACTACCTCATAAGAAGGTGGTTGAATGAGTTCCTCTGCTAAATTGAGCATAGCTTGCAACACAAGCTGAAAGACAATGCTAATTGTCTGTGTTGACCGCCAAAATTTAGTTGCTACCTTTCTAGTACCTAGAGCATGTCCAACTTTCATCATGAAGATCCCTAGTTGTTCATCAAATCGAATAAAACGAGTGTCTTGCAATCAATTTCTCTGAACCATGAGGTCACATAGGTTAAGGAATACGTGTTTTTCAACTCTAAACAACCTATAGCAAAAATCGGAATGGCCCGTCAATATGTCATGCATTAGAAGAGATGAAGAGTACAGCTCATCCATGCATGGTTCTCTAACTCTGATCGAATCAAGAACAACGTCAACCATAGCTAAAATGACAATATCATCATCAGCTGATTAATCATCTTGGTTGTAATTATTGACTGACATATCTGTAAAGAATATGACAACAATTAATGCAATATTACATCGTACTACATAATGACATATAGTTGGGCATTCAACCAAATACCATAATCAAATAAAGTATTTTAATAGATGCCATAAAAATATCTAGATGTATTATCAACCATTAATCAAAGATAACATTGTTTAGGAATACGTGTCTACCATTCAAGTTTACCAAATAGCAGAATAAAAAAAAGTAGTGTTAAAGTCTCACATCAACCAAATACAACCAAATATTAATATAAAAAGTATCAAATTTTAAAAGCCAACATTGTTTAGGAATACGTGTCTAAATGTATTATCAACCATTAATCAAAGATAACTATTCAAAGACAGACAGGATCCACATCTTTCTGTCTGGTCTTGCCTCCATAAATGAGATTTTCCAACCAGGGTCGTCAACCATCTTCTTAGTGGCAGCCGCATACACCTTTTGGCTAATGTCTTCTATGTTGTCCAACATAATCTGACAAGCGTTGATGCTATAAGGTCCATCATGGTGTGTCGGATCAGGAGGAGGCACAGTGAGATGTTGCACAGTAGTGGTAGAAACAACAGGAGGTGCTGCGGAGAATGTGGGAGTGACACTATCAGTCCGTTCCATTTTTCAGTTAATAAAGCAAGTAAAATCACTCTTAATACTAGCAACAGCTTTTGATGCACTCTTCTTCCTACGATCATTTGGTGTTTTATCAAGATCCTGCTTCTGCTTTGTGGTAGGAAGAGTTGTACAATCCTCAACATAAGTTAGGTCTATCTCATCCAAACCCAATGAGGAATCCTGTGGGCCTATCTCATCCTCTAATTGTTCACCAATGAAGATTGGGGGTGGAGCTGTAGGACTTTGTGGGGGTAACTCCTCTTTCCCCATTTGCACTTGTGTTCGAAAAGATCTCACACAACTCAGGCCACCATGGAAGGCCATTCCTTCGAAATATTCTCCATGTTGGGTTTGCCTGTATATTTAAAACAAACTCTGTTTTAATGGAATAACACATAGGTAATGGACACTAATAGATAAAGAATTCAGTTGATGGGAATAAAAGGCATGTTGTACCTTAATAGCAGAATCTTCTGCAGTAGCTGTCCTTGAATTATGGTCCCAACCAAACCCTGTAGTCTCTAACAGCTTTTTGAAGCTATGGTATTCCTTCTGTAATTTGTACATCTTCTGACGTAGTTGGTCCTTTGAAAAAGGACGTTGAAACATCCGTTCCATTTCAGTTTGGATGTTACTCTAACCTACTTTTGAGAATGTTGTGTTGGTCTTTTGACCATTCCTCACATTCTTATTCATTACATAAACAAACTTATCGACCTCATTTACATTCCATGCTACATGAGTTGCTTGAGTTGAGCTAGTTGCCATAATATCTAACCTAACCACAAATAACATAGTTATATAATAGAAACGATATATTACACAAGAATTTACCTCTTTTACTGGCAATACCTTAAAATAGACAAGTAAAGAGTTTAATCATTGCATTGCACTTATGACAATACCTTAAAACACCCATTGGTATTAATTAATTTTAGGGGGGGGAGAGAGACTTGTGAGAATCTCTTAGTCAAATGAAAACCCGAGTCTTACTTCTTTTTTTATGCGTGGGCAAATCTACATGACTTTATTGGTCTAGCCGGGCCAAACCAAGACTTTTCTTAGTTAGAATTTTCTTAAAACTAAAACTAGATGCAACAAGGATTGGTGACAGTCTCCTAAGTCCCAACAACCATATCAATGGTCAAAGTTAGTTTCCATAACACTTTAATGGTTTTCACTATTATCACTGTGATCAATTGATCATGAACTGTTACAAATCACAATTTGAACACAGAAAATCATTACAAAAAGTGGTGACAAGCAAATATTGTGACCCCCAAAAAGAAAAGGATTAAAAAAATAGTACTATCCATGAAAAGATACAATGAAGAATCACTACCAGCGACATTACAAGAATAATAACTAACTACAGAAACTCAGAAGGGGGAAAAGATACAAAATGTTTATGGGCTCTACTAAGCTGAATACTGAAAAAGACCATCCAGCTTAGTTCATGGAAAAAGACCATTCAGCTTAGTTCATGGCTCCCTGATGCAATGCTTCCATCTCACAAGGAAGTTACTGTTGGGATTAAAGTTGACAGCTTCTCTTTAGCTGCCAAGGCATGACCTTATTTCCTTCCGAAAGAATCCAGCTGCTATTGATAGCATCAGACCATTTACAAGCTAGACTAATATCTATTGCCATACAGACAAACAGGTTATCTAACGGTTTACTTGCACACAACATCGAGACAAGCTATTTACCCAAAAAAAATTGAGACAAGCTTATCCACACCTTTGTTATTTCTAAGCCATAAACACACAGCTGGTCATCATTCTCTAACCGTTAGATAGATACAATATTCCCATGTCAAATAAATAGAGGTACGATTATGGTATAGGACAAGTTAGAGTTACAAGGTCAACTAAAATTTTTCACCCTCTGTAGCCTAAGTGTTTCATTGCAAAAATTTTCTATAATTGAAACAAATAGTAAAATTTTTTATTTTACATGAAAATTTTCCTTTTTCACCCTTTTACAAGGAAAGAAACAAAGCTATTATGCCAAATCTAGTCAGAGTTTTTGTGATTCAACTAATAAAATGCCTGAATGACAAGAAGAACAGGAAGAAAAAAAAATTACTCATAGGTTGTATGGTTACATTCAGATGGGATCCGCCCTAAAAATTAACAGATCCAATCATTTCCTGGAGAACAACTTTGTAAGCTTCTTGAACAAAAGCTAATAAAAATACAGTTCAAGCAGAGATCTTATAGCCCTATCCAGAGATCATTTGGGATTTGCTGTGTGCTTGAGAGGCTGGGTATGTGAGTTCAAAACCAGAGTGACTTCACAGAGTTTCAAACCTTGTATTCTCTTCTTGTACAAATGGAAAAAAAATCTAAATACAAATGGCAACAAAATCTGCTAAGCAAGGATCCAACTTTTGTAAAGATAAGAAATTAGTGGCAAGCTGTGCTACAGGTATAAGAAATTAGTGGCAAACCATACGTGTATAATGACTTATGGTTTCCTACAGGTGGGAGACATGGAGAAGCTTGGGATATCAAAGGCATTTAAAGTGAAACAAGCTGTGCTGCTCTCTGCAACTGAAGCTACTGAGATGATAGTCAAAGTTGATGAAATTATTACTTGAGAGCAGAAGCAGAAGTAATGTTAGACTTTTTCAAAGTAAAAAAAAGAAAAGAGAGTGACACAGAGAGAGCAGAAGCAACATTCACAAAAGAAGAGAACAGGGAGGACTGAAATATTCTCGAAATGAAATTCCACAAAGCCCTTAACAATTTCATAAAAAACCCTATGAAATCCTTACCTTTCGGTTGTTGAACTTCGTCGATCTACCAGCAGAGGGCTTACAGAAGGTCACTCCACCAATTTCTGAGACAAAATGGGAGAAAAAATCAGCCTTATAGTTCACAAACAGAGAGTAACACAGGTTTAGCAGAGGTGGGAGGGACAAAATGGAGAGGATGTCCAACAGCTTTAGCAGAGGTGCTGCCGGAGAAAAAGGAGGAATAAGGTTTTTCAACAGAGGTAGATTGGTCGACAACAAGGGTGGATGGGTCAACGTGGGAAGTAGATGGACAGGGAGAGGGAGGGTCTGGCTAAGAAACAGAGGTGCAGGTAGCTGTTGGGACTGCCGGAGAAGGGGGGGAGCATTTCACAATGTTTTCATCTCCGAGCCAGAGAGAGATGAGCGAGAGAGATAGAGTTGCAGATTGGTGCATTCCCTCCAGAGAGTGAGCGAGAGAGAGCGAGATGAGAGAGAGAGTGAGAGATAGCAAAGATAGAGATGACCGTACCTTTAGAGTTGCAGCTCTCCCTTCAGATCGTCTCCCTTCTCCCTTCGTCTGCAAAGTAGGGTTTTCCTTTACCCTTTACCTTTGTTTTGTTTGAGCGAGAGTGATTTGTCGCGTAACAGTTTTTGACACTGGCTCGTAAAATGGTAATAACAACAAATAGTTGTTATGTCAAAAATGTTATTTTAGGCATAAATTGTTATAAATTTTGATTTTTGTTATCAAAAACAAGTGAAACAAAACGGATTTATCAAACGATTTTTCTGTTACATTTGTGTTCTGGTAACGTTACTGGCAAAGAAACAGGAGAAACAAAATGTTGTCAAACGGTCCCTTAGCAAAGTTGAGATGCAAATGTTGAGATGGATGATGGTAAAACTAAAAATGATAAAACAAGGAATGAACAAATTAAAGTTAACTTAGGAGTAGCTCCAATACAAGATTAAATTGTGGAACAAGCTGTTTGATGTAACATGGACATGTATAATGGAGGCATTTAGATGCTCCAATACATAGGAGTGGTTTGATTCAGATTGAAGCAATTGATTAAAAGAGCCGAGGGTAGGCCTAAAATGATCTTACGAGAAGTGGTGAGGAAAGACATGGATAGCTTAAGCCTTGTAACAAGTATGGTTTTAAATAGAGGTGATTGGAGGAAAATGTTTCATGTATCCGACCATAAGGCTGAGTAGAACTGAGTTTGTATTCCAAAATTTTAGGTTGTTTGGTATGACTTTTGCACCCATTTTCAAAAAAAAACAAAATAAATTATTAAATAGTTGTGGAAGTTATTTCATGATTTCTACTTGAGATGATTTCAACCTATTTCAAGCTTCCTTCCCACAACCCCTCTCCCTCGCACCTCTGCCCCACCCACCTTTATGCAACCCCGTCCCACCCCTCTACACAACCCTGCGGTACATACCCCCTTTGTGCAACACCTCATTGTTCATGATGCTTTGCCCCCTGTTCGCGAGCTCCGTTGTTGTGCACCCTAGTTGCACATATCACCATCTCCAGTGCTTTTGTTGCATATATCCACCCTCACCATAGCCATAACTCTTTTGGTTATATTTGGCTGCCTAGAATTGTAGAGTTTTACATTTTTTTAAAATAGATCTCCTTAGGATACAAACCCTTATATTAAATTTTATTCATAATTTTGTAGTCTATTAATGAGGAATTTTTGGTGAGCCATGGTTTTACAGGAAATATGATGGTACCAAAGGCCAAAAGCATCTTACAAGACTTGCAACAGGCATTGGACAAGGGATTCAGGCGAGTAGAGGCTTGGATGGGTGATGAACATTTGTAGAGATACTTAACTCAAGGAAGTCAATAAAGATGGCCATGTGATTTATTTAGTCATCTTTTAGACATTTCATCTTTAATGGTGTTGGATGTATAATTTATTTGAAATACAAATGTTGTTTGTCTGTAGTTTATTAGCTTGCTCGTAAAGTCTAAAGTCGAAACTATGATGTGCAGAACGAGGACAGAATATATGATGTGTAATTTTAGTCATCTATGATGGACACTGATATGGTGCGAATTGAGGAAAGAGAGATACGCAAAGTGACTATTTTAGATATCTGGAGTCGATCATAAATAAAAAGCGTGGCATAGAGGATGATGTTTTACAAATGATTAAAGTGGGATGGATGAAGTGGAGAGGTGCGTCTCGCCTGCTGTGTGACCGACATATTCCTTTAAAGCTTAAAGGAAAATTCTATAGGACTGTTGTACGAGTTATGATTTATGGGGCAAAATGTTGGGCAATGAAGAATTATTATATTGAGAAGCTTTGTGTAACTGAGATGATGATGTTAAGATGAATGTGCGAAAAAACTAGGAATGATAAAGTAAGGAATGATCGTATTGTAGTTTACTTGGGAGTTGCTTTGATCAATGACAAGCTCTGAGACAGTCGTTTGAGATGGTATGATCATGTTCAATGGAGGTCTAGGGACACCTCAATAAGGAGGAGTGATATGATCCCGATTAAAGGAATAAGAGAGCTAGCGACAAGCCTAAATTGACTATAGGAGAAGTTGTGAGGAAAGACATGTATAGTCTAGGTCTTGTACCAAGTATGACATCGAATAGAGCCTATTGGAGTGCAAGGATCCACATAGCAGACTCCATTTAGCTGAGATTCTCCTTATTTGCTGGGTTGTGCCTCTTTCCTCTTACTTTTATCTTTTGTTTTTCATCTTTCACTTTTCCCTTTATTTTATACCTCTCGTTTGTCAATTTTCCATTTTTTATTTCACATCTCATTTCCCATCTCCTCATTTTTTTTTTTTGTATTAGACCTCAGTTTTTCCTCTACTTTGTTTTGTTTGGATCCCAATTAAGTTGGGTTAAGTTTGAGTTTATTTTTGTTGTAAAGCCCAAACTAATTGTTTTTCATGTACTAGGCAGATTAGAAAAAGTTGTCACTCAGCAAGGGTTTGCTTTTAGGAAATTTGGAAAGGCTCTCATAAACAAATTCAAAGCCAACTATAAACCCACCTGCTCTTGACTCTGCCTCTTCTTTATGCATCCACCGTTCCCAATTGTTCCAACCTCTGTTGGCACTTGGCAATAGTGATTTAGGGTTCTTGGAATCGGGATCAGATTGATCAATTTTGATCAACCAAAATATTTCGGTCGATTTGGAGATCTGGTTTTATGTATAGATATAATATCTATGGTTTAAAAAATGGCACACTAATATCAATTGGCCATATCGGGTCCAATTGAATGGTTTTTTTTTTAACCTTCAACTTCAAATAACAAAATGTTTTCTGAACATATTTACCCTTAATAGAACTGTTCCACCGATATAAGACTAGATAGGTATCAAACGAGCGATACCAAAGCATACAAATTGATACACTCGATCCAATGTCAATTTTTAAAACCATGATTGTATCAGAATATTGGCTGAACATATCAAATATTGTCTGAGATCAATACCAATATATTGGCAAACAAGTGGTGCATTTTTTAAGGCTGCGCCGCCTAGACTCATGGGATGGGTATTTCTGCCATTGGGGGGGGGTAGGGTAATCATTTTGCCCACCCCCATGTGTGAGGGTGCAGCCTGCACCTCCCCAGAGAACATTTGGCCATATTAAAATTAATGTTTGATGCCACCCAATACAAACACCAACACTATACCTATACTTATGACCTTGATCTGGAACGAGGTTTTAGGGTTTTTTGGTCAATTTAGGCTGTGGTTGATATGCATTCTAGTTCGATTTTGCATTATTGGGTGATAAAAACAACTATCTTTATCATCCAATAATGCGAAATCGACGTAAAATGTATACCAAACACTACTTTTAAAGTATTTTGTGACCGATTCATATCAATTCGTATTGGAATCAGATCAAAATCGGCTGTGGTCGATTCCAGTATTTGATTCCGATCTCCCGAACCCAGTAGTGAGGATGTTCACTGACCCGGTTCCATTGGGTTGAGATGGGCGTAGTTAACCCGATTGGAGTCCGTTAAAACGGCGAACCCCAAGAATAACAGCAACCAATCCTTCAGAGGGCTTTGGCCACAGCTTCTAGCTTTTATGCCTTCGAATTTTAACTTTTTTTAATGGGAACCATTATCACAATCACCTTACCTAACTTAGGAAGCTTCTCAAAGCAAGCTCGCTTATCGCCTTATCTTCACTGGACACACCCAAGTCTCTCAATTTCGCTTTTCAGAAACCATTATTCCGGTACAAAGCGAAGTAATAGATTAATGGCGACGTCTCTGCAGGTTTCTGCATCATCATCATCTACCGCTGGTCAGTATTTCTGAATTCTGAATGCTCTGATTGTATTGCCAAGTATGATACTTTTTAGTTTGTGCAAACGCGGTGAATCAAGTCACTGGTCAATTCAGGTATAGTAAATGAAGGACTGGATGTTTCATCTGCCGGTTTGGTGGGGGAGAATGACTTGCTCATCGTTGGCCCCGGTGTTCTTGGACGCCTTGTCGCAAAACAATGGCAGAAGGTATTCCTCCTCCAATTTTAAAGGATAATTTTTTTTTGGGAACGCGTTCTCTGTCGGGGAGTGTCGCCCTACCCCAGCACCGGGACAATGGGAAGGCACACGGAAGCTTCAACAGGATTAGGATATCCACCTTTCATGGGACGGGATGGTCATTGTGTGGGCGTAGGGGCCACGCTCCCAGACAAACTTTTTTTTTTTTTAATTAAAAAAAAATCTGCTCTGGACTTCTGGTCATTTACGATAATTGAATGTTGACGGATTTTGTATTTTAAATGTTTTTATAACAATTCAACAACAACAACAATAACTCAACCTTATTCCAACTAAATGGATCCTTATCCTCCAATCATCTCTAGTGGAGGTTATATTTGATACAAAGCCTAAGTTATGCATGTCTTTCTTCATCACTTCTTCCCTTATTATTTTATGTCTGCCCTTGGCCTTTTTAATCTGAATCAAATCACTCCTTTGTATTGTAGCATCTAAGGGCCTCCGTTGAACATGGCCATGCCATCTCAAATCAGTTATAATTTGTTATTTTTTTACTTTATCTTTTTTAGTTTTGCCACACATACATCTCCACATTCTCATCTCTGCTGAGTTTATCTATATGATGTGTCTTAACTGCACAACATCCCGTACCATACATCATAAACGATCGTATGACTGTCCTATGCTATTTTCCCTTAAGTTTTAAAGGAATACATCAATCGCACAACCTCCTGACGCACCTCTCCACTTCATTGATCCTATTTTAACTCTCCATGAAACATCATCCTCTATATCATTTTCTTTATTTATGATTTAACGTGGATACTTAAAATTATTACTTTGTGGAATCTTCCTCTCATTAATTTTCACCACCTCATTATCCGTTCTAGTTTAACTAAAGTTATACACCATATACTACGTTTTCTTTCTACATCTTAAAACCTTTTGATTCCAAGATCTCCATTACTCCAACTGGCGTAAATCCTTGCTTTTGTTTTGTCCACCAAAACTATATCATCAGTAAAAAGCATACACCAAGGAACCTGATCTTAAATGTCTTTGGTTAAATCATCTATGATAAGAGCAAACAAAGAAGGGTTTGAAGTTGATCCTTGATGTAATCCAATTGTAATTGGGAATCCACCCCCCCACAGTTCTTACATTAGTCACCACACCATTATACATATTTTTAACTATATCCACATATTTACTTGAAACATCTCTCTTCTCTAGTACGTGCCAGATTACACTCCAGAGGCTCTGTCATAAGCTTTTTCTAGGTCAATAAAGACCATATGGTGATCCTTCATGCAATCTCTAAATCTTTCCATGAGTTTTGTAAGGAAGTAAAACAGTAAATAGCTTCTGTTGTAGATCTTCCTGGCATAAAACCAAATTGATTCTCCATAATAGTAGTTTATTGTCTCACGCGAGTTTCAATAACTCTCTCCCATAAATTCATAGTATGACTTGTTAGTTTTATGCCTCCATAATTATTGCAATTATGAATATCACTTATATTTTTATAAATCAGAATCACAATGCTTCTCTATTCATCTGACATTTTCCTTGGGTTCATAATCTTATTAAACAGCTTGATTAGCCAAGATAAACCATAGATTCCTAAGCTCTTCCATAATTTTATTGGGACCCCATCTGTACCTAGTACCTTGCCTACTTTCATTATCCTTCAAGCTCCCTTTTTTTTTTTTTTTAAAACCTTAGACACCCTAATTTTTCATATATAACTATGACATGTGGTGTCTTGATGGGTAATACAGTCTTCCATGACACTATTAGTCTAGATGTCTTCATTTAGTAGGTTGTAGAATTAATCTTATCATCTCTCCTTAATGTTCTCATACCTTATTAGTACTTTAGCATCTTCACTTTAATACATCTAACATGGTTGAAATCCCTACTCTTCCTTTCCCTCATTTTAGATATCTTATAGATAGCTTTTTCCCCCTTCCTTTTGTGCTCATATTGTTATAAAGATCTTCAAATTTTTTCACTCTTGCTTTTTTCACAATCTTCATAGCTTCATTTCTGGCAAATTTATACCTTTTTAAATCCTCTACATCCTTAGTCCTTTGCCATGTCTTAAAACTAGTTTTTTTAGCCTTATGGATGCTTAAACCTCATCATACCACCACTAAGTCTCCCTAGCGGAGTGAAGTTTTCCTTTAGATTTAGAGCATCTTTAGCAACCTTCTTAATACAAGCAGTCATCTCGTTCCACATCGTATTAGTGTCTTCATCAAAGTCTCACCTTCCCTGTTGACCAATCTATCAGTAAATGATTTCAAGATATCTCCTTTTAAGCTCCACCACCTTATCCTAAGAAAAATGAACTCACCTTTCTTACGATTCAGCGTAATGAGACACATATCTATGACCACTAATCTATGCTGTGTGGTTACTCTCCCCGGAAAATTAAATGTTTTAACTGACATGTCTCTATATAGAGGTGTGACTCCATATAAGTGACACATCCGTCTAGGGGGTGTCTGTACGGGAAGGGTCTGTCTTCTTAAAGAGACATGTCCGCATTTGGAATATTCTGGATGTGCCTCTTCAAGAGAAATACATCTGCTGGGACTTCTTTGGACGGGTGTACCCTTTCAAGCAAGCATGTCTAAGGGGCAACTTCCCTCTATAAATAGGAGGACGTCCAGGCCACTGAGTATCCCAACCTGAGTGGGTTCTTCCCTCTTCTATTATCTATTTGTCTCTCTCCTTTTGTTTAAATGCTGGCGACCAAAGTCTTCAAAATTTTCTCATATAATTGAGCACACCTCTGAAGTTTACCAAAGAGGCTTGGTAAGCGAGTGCAACGATTACTAGAGGAGCCTGCGGGGCTGTTTCATCTTCGAGGCTGATATTCGATTTGCACTAGAAGGACATATATGGTCTTAAGGAGAGTGACCGTTGGCCTGACTCAGCCCCACTTTTTCCTTAAGGTTTTCACTTAAGTTCCTGTTTATGATGCCATTTATGGTGTTCTTGGTTATTGACGTTCCTCTGTGGTACTTATAAGTATTCTTCCCCTTTTTTATATTCTGGAATAGGGAAAATGATATTACACACTACCAGCGTAGGAAGTCCAAGAAGAACCAATGTGGCTCAGTTTTCTATAAGTGTTTTAAGTTAAGTTCTGATTGAACCGGTGGTCCAATGGTCCAGTTTAAGTTGTTACTGTATTTTATTTTCTTTAAAGCTTTAAGTTGGATGATTTAACCAGCGACATTCAAGATGAGGTCCCTTGGTGTATGATTTTTACTGATGATATTGTTTTGGTGGATGAGACAAAAGCAGGGATTAACGCCAAGTTGGAGTTATGGAGATCAACCTTGGAACCAAAGTTTTTAGGATAAGTAGAACGGAGACGGAGTATATGGTGTGTAACTTTGGTTACATTAGGATGAATGATGAGGTGGTGAAAATTGATGAGAGTAAGATTTTGCAAAGTGATTATTTTAGGTAGCTGGGGTTGATCGTAAAGAGGTTGATATAGAGGATGATGTTTAACAGAGAATTAAAATAGGATGGATGAAGTGGAGAAGTGCGTCCGGAGTATTGTGTGATTGGCGTAGTCCTTTAAAACTTAAAGGAAAATTTTATAGGACAGTCATACGACCGGCTGGTTGGAGTTATGGAGATCAACCTAAAATAAGCACCACTCCTTCTAAGGTCATTTTAGGTCGGGCCTTGGCGCAACGGTAAGGTTGCTCCATTGTGACCAAGTGGTCACGAGTTTGAGTCTGGAAACAGCCTCTCTGCGAAATCAGGAGTAAGGCCAAGGTTTAAAGTATCGGTATCGCGTATTGTATCGGTGAGGTGATTTTAAGAGATGTATCGTACGCTACAGATATGCATGGAAATGTTCAAAAAACAATATAAATAAACAATATCGCAGTTTGTTTCCCTGGTTCAACCGAAGTGCAGTTTGTTTCCTTGATTTGATTCGTTTTTCAGCAAGGAATCAAAGCCCCAAGCATGAAATTTGAAAGAAGATATCACAAAATTAAAGTTTTGGGTGAAAACTTGTCCGTCCAGGTGCCGTTGGTGCTTTCTGGTTTCTCGAATCACGATTATGAAGTCACATGCCTTTTAATGTGCGTATTGCAATGTATCGCGTTGTATCGGCCGATACGATGCGATACATACCGATACTTTAATTTTTCCAACCCCTATATCAATTGTATCGAAAGTATCAGTGCGTATCGTATCGTATCGCGTTGTATCGGCTGATACAATGCGATATTGATCGATACCATTTTTCTTCAAAAAAATTGACGTATCTCATTGTATCGTATCGATACTCTGCAATACTGATACGTATCGGCCAAGACGAAACAATAACGTGTGATTCAATAAACCATGGGTAAGGTTGTGTACATTATGACCCTCCCTAGACCCCGCAGTGGCGGGAGCCTCGTGCATTGGGTTCACCCTTTTTTTAGTCATACGACCGGCTATGATGTATGGTGCGGAATGTTGCGCAGCTAAGAAGCATCATATAGATAAACTTAATATAGCGGAGATGAGGATGTTGAGATGGATGAGTGGAAAAACTAGGAAGGATAAAGTAAGGAATGATCATATTAGAGCTGATTTGGGAGTAGCTCCGATACATGATAAGCTACGAGAAAATTGTTTGAGGTGGTATGGCCATGTTCAATGGAGGCCTTTGGATGCTCCAGTACGGAGGAATGATTTGATTCAGATTGAAGGAACTAAAAGAGCTAGGGGCAGACCTAAAATGACCTTAGGATAAGTGGTGAGGAAAGACTTGTATGAGTGTATGTATGAGTGTATGACATCGAATAGAGCTGATTGGAGGGCAAGGATCCATGTAGCCGATCCCATTTAGTTGGGATAAGGCTAAGTGGTTGTAGAGCTTTAAGTTGGGTCCACATTATTTTAGACTTTTAAAAGGAAGGTGACAGCTTGTAAGGGGGGACGGCTAAGGGGTTTCCTAGTCCATTTTAAACACTTGTTTATTTGCTGTTATAAATAAAGAAAGGGGGCTCCTCTATTTCCCACGTCTTCTGTTTTCCAAGGCTGTTATGTTACTGGCTCTGGTGAATCAAAGTCTCAATTGGGGGTGAATTTAATCAACTCCTTGCAGTGAAAATCTGAGGTGTTATTCTCTTATCTCTTTGACCTGCTCTTAAAGAATATCAAATCTGTTTCTGTTCTAGTCTGTAGTTGAGATTGAGTTTTCTGTTCCTGTGGTAGAGCAATCTTAGTTACATCAGGTTTGCTGGAAATCAAGGAAACAAGAGTCTGATTTACATTCTGATTTCAGAAAACTCTTATGGTCAGTACTCTAAACACCATCCTAATATCAAGTTCTGATTTTACTGAATGAAAGCTGTATTCTTATTCCAAGTGGGATTTGATACCATAGTTGTCAAGGGGTCGCCTAGGAGTCCAGGCAGATTTTTGGGGGTCTAGGCGGTTGTTGCCTTAGTGGTATGGAATGCCTTGGCCCTTATTTATGCCAAATATCATTTAAGTAATAGTTTACTTAAGATATTATTCATAAATAAGCAAATACCCCCTATTTGAATCCAATAAAATAGTTAAAAAATCAAATTCCAAAAGGATAAAATGTCAACCCCCCCAGTTCAAGAACAAAAACTGAATTTTCAGCAGTAGGTGAAATTTACTTTCTAATGCTCTGGGGTTTTCCTCAAATCTAAAAATTTCATAAATCTTAATATGGTAAAACATTGCTAAAAACTAAAAGAGCGGTAAAATATTCATTTGTTTTGATATCTAAAAAAATATTTTCATTCGGAACGATTTTGACAACATTCCTGCACACCGGAACATAACTCCTTCAATATAAATCAGATTTAGGTAATTTTGAATTTGTTGGAAAGCTGGTTTTGTGCTCTACCTAATACAAAAAGTCTCATGTAAAGTAAAATCATTTGAACAACCAAACTTCTTAGAGAACAAGAACATTTCTCTAAATCGAGAGCAGTTTAATTACTTACAGATAAGATCATATTTTTTAAGAACAATATAAACCAAATGTGAGACTAGGTATACCATGACAATGACCAATTCCAGGAACAGTATGAACCAACTGTATGTTTTGATTGTTTCAAAATTCCAATAGCTTGCTTCTTTAGTTCTGCTGTCTTCTAGTTCTTTGTTGATTTTTGATGATTTGATGTGGCTTACTATTGATTTTTGATGACTTGATGTCACTTAATGTTGATTTTTTATGACTTGATGTTGCTTAATGTTGATTTTTTATGACTTGGGCAGGCGGCTTGTCGCCTAAGCGCTTAGGCACCCCTCCACCGCCTTGACAACTATGTTTGATATTGCTATTTGGAGGCTATTTGAGAACTGAGATTTGCTGATCTATTAAGTCTATAATCAATGGCATAGATTGACTTACTGTTGGGTTTATTGAATGATTTGAATCTGAAATCTGATCATTCTGTTTGGCTGATTTTGAGTCTCCCTAGTTCTACAAGGACTCGTCTCTATATTTGGATTCAGCCCTTGGATCTGGCTGATATTTTTAGCAACGGTTGTAAGCATACAGAGAAGCACTCATCAAGGAGAATCTGTTGATTTGACTTCTTGATTTGATAATAATTAATTTCTCTTGATTCTGGAATTTCCTACTCTGTAATCGATCCTGTTTGTTGGTACTGGTTTATATATATCAGAACCACATAACACCACTCCTGGTAGTACCCGCCCTCTTAGACTCTCTCTCTCCTCCTTAACACTCTCACAATCTCTTCTCTTTGACCATGAGGCACTCCCTCCCGTGAGCCCATTGGCTTGGTTTGGGAGATGCCAATACACATGGGCAGCGTGTAGATTCCTCCCCATTTGAAATGTTATCTACAACTAATTAATGGCTCGTCTCTCTATCCCAATTGTTGATGTGGGTAATAACAATTGCACGACTGGGAGTCATTCTTGGTATTCCAGTCATGAAGTAGGATTTAAAACTCAGATTAAACGTTTTATCTGGACTTGATTTTGGTTACAAATTGATTTACTGCTCCAATCTGAATTTGTGAATCTCATGAAGCCTATATTATTGTTTGGACAGGAACACCCAGGATGCCAAATTTTTGGACAGACAATGACGAAAGATCACCATGACGAATTGATTAAAATTGGGATCAATCCAATCTTGAGGGAGGTGAAACCGACTCACCAGTTTCCTTATGTTGTTTTCTGTGCTCCCCCATCCCGGACTGCAGATTTTGCTGGTGATGTCAGGTATGGCAGGATTTGTGCTGACCATGGTCTACTTCTTCCTTTATCAAAGTGTATGTCTATGCTGATTCTTTTTTAATTCACTTCTGCTACGAATTTGTGCCACACCTAGTTACAACTTACAAGCATATCTCCACCATTCAGGGATACATTCAATTGCATAATAGATGTGGTGAAATTGTTGTATGCATCTCTCTTAATATCATGTGAACCAAGATTACCTATTTCTTTGTCGACTGAATTTTCTGAAACAAGGACGCAAGAACCCCCTCCTCCCTTTTTCTGGAGTTCAGGTCAAACTTATGTAACTCGGGGCAGTGGCTTAAGCAAAAGACATTAGAAATAAGAAGAAATAGTATCATGTGAACCAAGATTACCTATTTCTTTGTCAACTGGTTAGTGAATTTTCTGAAACAAGGAAGCAAGAACCCCCTCCTCCCTTTTTCTGGAGTTCAGGTCAAACTTATGTAACTCGGGGCAGTGGCTTAAGCAAAAGACATTAGAAATAAGAAGAAATAGTATCCTCCACCAACAGTAAGGCTCCCTCAGCAAAGCTATATAACTGAATTTCAAATTATGGGTCAGTAGTGCTTGTAAGAAGGATCTATTACTTGGCCTCTTAAAAGGTCTCGCTTTCTCAAGATTTTCACTTCACACTATACACTTCTCAGAGATTTCAAGCTTGTTTTATCACATTTGTAAGAGGTAAGGTGGTACTCTCATTGCTCTTATTTTAAGGAGAAAGTGGGCAGGGGAACCCTTGCTTCCATTTTCTACTTAGCTAGTTTTTACCAACAAATTTTTGAAACTTGAAACTTGAAACACTAGTACTAGTGAAACCTTTGATTAGAGAGCTTAAGTTGATCCTTTTTGCTGTTATTTGGTTACTCGGTACAATAGAATGTGGAAGACGCCCCTGATTGCCTGCCTATAGAAACTTTGCAGTAACTCGGCCTAATCTTTCTCTGTCTTTAAACTTGATATTATTATATTCTTAACTCTTAAAAACCTTGTCACTTAGAAGACAATTGTAGGCATTCTTACACTCCGTAGTTGTTTCATGGTGTGATTGGTCCATGACACTATGGAAGAGTGCTCCACCCTATTGTTTCATTCTGATTTAATGCTGTAAATATTTTCCCCCTGGGTCAATTTGTCTTTAATGCATCTTCTTTGGCATTTGATAGTGGAATTATGTGCAGGATGGCTTTATCAAACTGGAATGGTGAAGGCTCTTTCCTGTTTACATCAAGCTCCGCTCCATATGATCGCAATGATAATGGACCATGTGATGAGGTATTTGATTTAATATTACATTCTTCTACTGGATACCAAAAAATTGCTTTTTATAATTGTTAAAGAGGTTGTTTCTTGGATGATCAAAAGGTCAAAGCATATGAATGGCAAGAAATTAAACTTTTGTCATACATTGGAAATAGCTAAGAACAGACCAATATTTTGTGGTCATTAAATTTTATGATTCTTGGAAATGTAAAGCCATCACAGTCATGTAGGAAAAGTTTTTCTCTCACATGCAGTTACTGGTCTGTTTGATGCAATTATCTCTTTTTCAGAGTGTTTACAGTTATTTGGTCATGCCTTTTTTTGGGTGGGGGGAATCTAGGGGATTTTAAATAGACATTGTGTAAAAGAAAGTAGAATGAAGAGGTTGATGTGTCTCTGTGGTTTGTGTATGACGACAAAACAAAAGTAATTTTATTCCTTAAACTGTACACATGTAAAGCTGCTTAAAATCTCACAATGGGATGTTTCTGCCATAAAATTATAAATTAATCTATAATGTGCTGTATAATGTCTCATAATACATTAGAATCTTTGTTCATATTTTCAAATCTTACCAAGAATTAAGGAATTGTAACCCTGAAAAAAAAAGTGATTGTGATTTATTTTATGTTGTGAGCGACTTTTAGAATTTTTATGTAAAGTTCTTTGTTATATTGTT
Organism: Telopea speciosissima; assembly: GCF_018873765.1. Classification (NCBI taxonomy): domain Eukaryota; kingdom Viridiplantae; phylum Streptophyta; class Magnoliopsida; order Proteales; family Proteaceae; genus Telopea; species Telopea speciosissima. The sequence goes on along the minus strand of NC_057922.1, from coordinate 34,013,315 downwards.
TATAAGTATATCCTGATAGTTGCAACTAATGAATACTTTTGGGTGTGGCTATTCAGGATTCACCAGTGGTGCCTTTTGGGCTAAGCCCGCGGTCAGATATCCTTTTAAAAGCAGAGAAAGTAGTGCTGGAGATTGGCGGTTGCGTTCTTAGATTGGCAGGGCTTTATATATCCTTAATTGGTGGTTCAATATGAAAATTTAAACTCTTATATATATTACAACATCAACCGTGTAGTGTTACCTTAACCATATATACAAGTCAGATAGAGGCCCACATGTTTATTGGTTGGGGAAAGGGACTGTTGAATCTTGTCCAGATCATGTCCTCAATCTTATTCACTATGAGGTCTTGCTCTTTGCTTTTGTTCATTTTCTGTTCTTGCGTTTGAATTAGGTTATTTACTGTCTTGCTTTTTCTAATGTGGGCTTCATCTGATTAGAAAAAGTGTAGGGAAGTAAATTAACTTAAATTAAAACAAAATTAAATCAATCTTATTCACTATGAGGTCTTGCTCTTTCCTTTTGTTCATTTTCTGTTCTTGCGTTTGAATTAGGTTATTTACTGTCTTGCTTTTTCTAATGCGGGCTTCATCTGATTAGAAATAAAGTGTAGGGAAGGAAATTAAATTAAATTAAAACAAAAATAAAATAGAAATTTCTTTAATCATTTCCAACAATGCTTGTGTACTAACCAAGGTTCGAGAACTCGGGTCTCGGTGGCATCTCGGCTAGGCCAGAAACCGAGTCGAGCCGAGATCTCGCCGAGATCTCGGCGAGTTGGTGCAATTTTTTTTTTTTGGACTCGGACCCCCAACTCGGTGGGTTGTACACATATTTTGGGTCTGAAACTTGGTATCCAGCCTATTTCAGGCCATTTAAACACAATGGCATGCCCAGTTTTGCCAAAAAACAAGTCCAAATATGAGTTTCACTTTGGACCATAGGTTGGTAGGCGATGAGTCGTACTAAAAGTCTAAAACAACATAATCTATATATAATTTAGTAAAACATAGCAAATTAGCAATCAAAACATTCTAATTAGCACACATCAATCAAAACATTCAAATAAAATGTACATTACATCAATGTTCACTTAATTTGTTACATAAAATGAGATTGAACAAGAAATTCATCCCTATATCGATCCACATATACTTCCCATGTCATGGAATTGCTATAGTGTTGCAAATAGTGTGACACGCCTTCCATATAAGTCTTCCGATCAACATATACCAATCTCCCTATCTTAGGGTACATGGGAGGTTTGGTATGAGGTGTAAGATCCACTGCTCTCTGTCATATTGAGTTTGAGGCATGTATGATGGTTTGGGACTAGGAATGTATGCCCAACACCGACCTAGAGCTTTGTGTCATACTCACTTGATCGCCCATACCGACCATAGGCACTATAATCGAACCGGTGCTCTGCTGGCCATAGTCATAGCCATGATGATCTTGAGATGATTGCCATGACGATGCTCACTAGTAGTATCTATACTCATGCTTCCGAAACTTGTAAGCATGGTGTTCATCTCTTGTTGTCCTCCTCCGAGCATATGGTGATGTGAGTGTTTCGCGACCCTTCTTTCTGTTGTATGTTTTAGGGTAGCCACCATGGTCTTGATTGGCTTCAAACCATCAATGTATTCTTTTAGCTCCTCTACCTCCTGAGGCAAATACACATTGTATAATTCAAATGGTGAAGGTCCCTTCCATCCTGCACCAGCCCTCCCTGCAGCATCAAGGAATGCATCATAGTATGTTCCTTGTGCTACATTGGCTGGAATGCCATGGTAAAGCATGAATTTGCTTTGAAGGCTTTTCGTGCTTTCTCTTGTTTACCACCAAATACTTGTGGGATGGTTGGCTGGTAGGCATCTTGTTGCCTAAAAGTGGTGGGATCCGCTCAAAATGGGTTCTGGACCTTGTACTCGTGGTCGGGTTTGGGGTCGTGGTATATTTCTTGTCCCAGTGCTTCTTCTCCTCTCATCTTCTTGATCTTGGTGCAGCTGAGCCAGATCCACCAGCTCCTCTTGCTTGCTCATATGCTCTTATATTATCAAAATGAAAACTTTGTCTACTCTCACCAAAGTCTGTAGTAAATTCTCCATTCAGCCTTTGATTGAAACTCACCGGTGGAGGCCCAATGTCGGATCATCTTCGCCACAAACCTCCGCACCAGCCCTCTCTAGTATTGCCTCATTAAACTCTTGTTGCATTCTTTCCCTCTCGATTTTTTAATCTTCCTCCTTTCAAATGTTGTGTCATTGCCACTTTCACTTGGATAGGAACATTTGGGCATGATGAAACATCCTTGCACTGACTGACAAGTGTTGCTTTAACCTGGTGGCTCCTCCGGATAGCAACTTCCCACAATAATTGCATTTGGACTTCTTTTTGTCTCATGCGGACATGGGAACTCCATGTTGCCATGCTATATCGGACATTGAATACAAAATGTCTTATGTTTGACATCGTTACATAAAAAGCATGTATTAATAACCATGGATCACTTAAAGTAAGGTATTCAAGACTTAAAGTATGCTATTCATAACTCTTAAACGTAATGTCAAGCTACTAGAACTATGAAATAACTATATCTTATTTATCCCCTAACCCAAGTATTTATTTGTTAATTAAAAATAATATTTTGAATTTTTTAAAACTATTTATACCTTAAAGTATAAGAAAAATATAATGTAATGATGAATTTGACACCATTTGAAGTTGAATATTATGTACATATGTTGTACATAATTTTCCATAAGCAATAAGTATTTTTCCTTAATATTATATATATATTTTTAATTTTTATAATATATTTATTAAATCTGAAAAATAAAATAATTTTTTAATGGGTGAAAATAAAAAATTAATCCATGGGGCTGTAGAGCATCCCAAGTAGTTTAACATATATCAAAATCATTTTCAAACAATCACTATTCATCCTATTTTTTTCATTTTCTTTTTCAAATAAATCATTTATTTTTCCAGAAATTATAATAAATAATTTATTAACTGAAAAAAATCCGACTCCATGAAGTGATAGATCGGGCAAAGATGTTCAACATATATTAAAACCACATGAATCTAACAAGGATTACAAAATTTTTTTGGAAAAAATAGATTTGGGGAAGAAATAGAAAACACCTTTGAAATCTTGCAAATAGGTGATGATGCTCCAAATTGGCACTTGAATCTTCACTTTGGCACTTCAATCTAACTCCAAACAGTGCATTCCATCCAACAATCGAAAGAAAGAAGAAGAAATTTGAAGGAGAGGTTTTTTCCCCTTGGTTTAGAGCCTAAGAACTTCTGCTCTCTCTTATGTTGGAAATGGTTTTTGGGTGAAAATTGGGCTAAATACAACTAACTAGCATCTTTGGGCCCAACCCCGAGATCTCGAGATCTCGCCGAGATCTCGCCGATCTCTGCGAGATATTGGTTTTTGTACTAAAAACCATGATTTTCACTCTCGAGATATCACCGAGATCTCGCGAGATCTCGTCGAGAAATTGTAGTTTTTTGTACCGACTAGGAACTCGACTCGGATTTGCCCAAAACCGAGAAACTCGGCGAGATCTCGGCGAGATCTCGCGAGTTCTCGAACCTTGGTACTAACTCAAGAACTCGTTAAATTTTGTAATTAAGTTTTACTTCACATTTCAACTAAATTACTTTGATTTAAATAGTAAATATGTTAGGGTTAATCTATTTGAAAATTTTAATCATTATATTTGATAATATTATTGGTGCAAGGCAGGTTTGGGAAATCTAATAAATTTCCAAGGATTGAGAAATTTGGGTTTGGGAAGGTCTACTAACACAAAATTCACAAGAGACATGCAGACAATCAGGTGTAACAGCAACCATAAATGATGAAAATCTCCTAATACAAGGAGCAGAAAATTCGTTTTGAGGATTCATGGAAATTTAATAAAGAATACATGACATGTCAGTACCTTCTTTTGCTGTCCCGCGAGTTGGAGTGCTGTGATCAAGTGCTAAATCGCTACTGAACTCCAAAGAATGTGTCCTCAGTGCTTCCTTGCTGTTAATTAATGAATCCCCGTAGTGTTTGGGGCTGTAATTTAAGTCAAAAGTGAGAAAACTGGGACTGGTAGGACAATTGCTGTAAATCAAAGTTTAGGCTAGTGGGGAAAGTTGAATGTCCTGAATTTTTTAGTTAAAGATGTTGATGTTAGCTTTTAGAGTAGAAGAAGAAGAAGAGAAGAAACTCCAAGAGAGCAGCCACGATTTTGGTTTGGTGTATTATATCTCAAAACAAGAGACTGACATGCTTATATTGAAAAGAATATATAATTACACACAGGCCCTTGGCCTTATACAAATGACACAAAGAATACATAAAAGAGGGGTTATGTACATATATACCCCTGATACAACTATTCTTAACACTCCCCCTCAAGCTGGGTGGTATATGTCATACATACCCAGCTTTTAACATAAAACTAAAGTGATGAGAGCTAAGTCCTTTGGTGAAGATGTCTGCCACTTGTTCATTTGTCTTCACAAAAGGAGTACAAATAGTCTTAGATTCTATCTTCTCCTTGATAAAGTGTCTGTCCCCCAACATGCTTTGTCTGGTCATGTTGAACCGGATTGTGAGCAATACTTATGGTTGCCTTGTTATCGCAAGATAGACTCATAGGTCCAGTCGTCTCAAATCCCAATTCTTGAACAAGTTTCTTCAACCACAAGATTTCACACACCCCATGAGCCATGGCTCTAAACTTTGCTTCAGCATTTGACCTAGCTACCACAGGTTGCTTCTTACTTTTCCAGGTGACTAAATTTCCCCCAACAAAAGTACAGTATCCAGAGGTGGATCTTCTATCAGAAATAGATCCTGCCTAATCAGCATCTGTATATACTTCAATTCTCAAGTGACCATTCCTAGAGAAGAGAAGGCTTTTTCCAGGACATGACTTCAAATACCTGAGGATCCTGTAAACTGCATCAAGATGTCCCATCTTGGGTGCATGCATAAACTGACTCACCACTCCAACAGCGTAGGTTATGTTAGGTCGGGTGAGGGAAAGATAGATTAGCTTGCCTACTAATCTCTGATATTTTTCAGCATCCACAAGAGGTTCACCACGATCTTCCCCTAGTTTATGGTTCTGCTCAATAGGGGAGGAGATTGGTTTGCATCCTAAGTAGTTTGTCTCTGTAAGTAGATCAAGAACAAACTTCCTTTGGCAAACATTGATCCCTTGCTTGGATCTTGAAACTTCAATCCCCAGAAAATACTTCAATGGACCGAGATCTTTGATCTCAAACTGCCGAGCCAAATAAAGCTTAAGCTTTGAGATTTCATCTTCACTGTTTCCCGTGACCACAATGTCATCAACATAAACAATGAGAGCTGTATTAGTGCTGCCCTTCCTTTGTATAAATAATGTGTGATCAGCTTGACTTTGAATATATCCATTTTGTAGGCGGGCTTGTCTAAACCTCTCAAACCAAGCCTTAGGAGACTGTTTGAGTCCATAAAGAGCCTTCCTAAGACGACACACTTTCCCATTGTCACCAGGTTGCTTGAACCCAGGAGGAGAGTGCATATATACCTCTTCTTCTAGGTCACCATGTGATGCAGATTCGTCACCGAAATGGGCTTATTTCTTTAGAAATAAGTCTAGGGTTGGGTTATATGTATGTTGGGCCTTTGACCCCATGGGTTTTCTATGTAATAGTCCACTTTTCTGGGCCTAAAAGAAGGGTACATAGGTTGCATACGGGATTTGCCCAATATTTAGTCTATTTTTATGTTTTTAATTGAACCGGTTTAAATTGGTTACATCCAATTGGTTTAATTGGTCTAATTTAAGTGAAGTGATCCTATTGGCTAAGAGGTTCCTATATCCTATTGGCTAGTAGGGAATCTTCTTTATTTTAAGTAGTTTAAGTTGTTTTTAAGTCATTAGGACTCTATTTTGAGTCTATTTTAGTTTCCTAGTCAGTTTAAGTTATCTAATAGGTTAGGGATTGGGTTAGGCCTTTCCTTTTTAGAGTAGAAGTCTATTTTTGAGTCTTTTATATAAGGTTGTAAGGGGGCAAAGCCTTGAACACGAATTTGATTAATGAAAAGCTTTTTGTTTGCTGCCATAGCTGCTGCCCTGCTCTGTTGAGTGTTGCTCTGTTGAGTGTGTATCCTTGTGGTTCTATCAAGGTGGAAAGGGACTGGTGGAATCCGGTTGACTCCTTACGCCCTGACGGCTGGGAGGATCTTCTTCAATTCGAAGGTGGTTCTATCTTTCACATCTGTTCAAGCTGCTGCCAGTGGAATCTCCAGTAAGTTTGACACCCAATTTCTTCTTCTAACCCTCTAATCCTTTCTCCCAATTGATCCCCTTTATTTTTGGTTTGAATCCCATAAACCCTAACTCCATTAAAGCCCAAAATCTGCAACTCAATTCTGTCCAGAATTGCAGAATTTCAAAACTCATCCAAACCCTAACCTTTTTAAGCCATATTGACCCCCTAGACCTGCCCATTAATACCCTATAAACCCCATTTCCAAATTCCCATCCTAAACCCTAATTTTGCCCTAAAACAGCCCCTAATCAGCCCCAAACAGCAGGCTTGTCCAGACCTTGCTTTTATCTGGCTCCTAGTAGGATTATCTCCTATTCTAGGACTACATTACCATGTAAGAATGCATTCTTTACATTAAGTTGGTACAATGGCCAATCAAGATTTGTAGCCATTGAGAGAAGTACACGAATGGAGTTATGCTTGGCCACTGGAGCAAAGGTTTCCTGATAGTCAATGCCATACACCTGTGTATAACCCTTGGCGACAAGTCTTGCCTTATACCTCTTCACAGTACCATCAGACTTGAACTTGGCTGTGAATACCCATCTGCATCCAACAGGGATTCTCCCTTTAGGGAGTTCAATAAGGTCCCAAGTGTGATTCTTCTCAAGGGCCAACATCTCTGTGTTCATTGCTTCTCTCCATTTTGGATCTGCCATAGCCTCTGCTACATTCTTGGGAATAGATATGGATGAGATAGCCACAAATACAGTGAAGGCTATGCCTGTAAGGAAGATAGAATCATAGGAAACAAACTTGGCCATGGGATTAGTACATGCCTGAGTTCCCTTGCAGTGAGCAATAGGAAGATCTAAGTCTGAGGATGTAAAAGTAGAGGAAGGTATACCTGTCTCGATGGATGGAGGCTCAAGATAAGGAGACGAAGAAGGATTTTAGCAGGTCTTCTTTATAGGACGCCATGAAGAAGGATTTCTCCTGTCCTTCGTATATACCAGTAGCTCCCCCTGTTCTCTGTTCACTTGTGCACTAGGAGGCTCCCCCTCAACAACAATATCCATATAACTTTTCTTTCCCCTGTCAATCTGAAAAGGGGAAATAGGAACAAGAGAGGAGAAAGGAAATGAAATAAACTCGGGAACCTCTTCACCCTCAACACCACCACCAAGAGATGAACACTCCCCCTGAAGAGGTGACTGAAAATACGGTATGGTTTCAAAGAAATGGACATCTTTGGAGAGAAACCACTGACGAGTAGGAGGATGATAGCATTTACACCCTTTGGAGGTGGAGGAATACCCAAGAAAGATGCACTTTAGCGCCTTAGGATCCAATTTAGTGCGGACAGATTTGCTAATATGTACATAGCAAATACAACCAAACACCCTTGGTGGAAGAGAGAAGGAAGAAGAACATGAGGGTAAGACATCAAGAGGAACCTTGAAGTTCAAGATACTGGACGACATATGATTAATAAGAAAGACAGCAGTGAGTAGGGCATCAGACCAAAAACTTTTTGGAACATGCATGGTAAACCAAAGGGATCTAGCCACTTCAAGGGGATGGCAATTTTTTCTTTCAGCCACCCCATTTTGTTGTGGGGTATCAACACAGGCCACCTAATGAATAATGATGCCATGGTCAGAAAAAAGGTTTCCTGTCACACCTCGGCCCGGTTTGTAAGGGCCAAGTATGACTGGATGTATCTCACATCCAACCAACCCACCAGGATCGCAAGTGCAGTACTCTATTCGCAAGTCTTATTCAAAAATAACAGAATTAAAAGCAGCGGAAGCAATTTAATATAAGAATAAGGCAGTAATAAAGAAGATCTAAATTGAACCGTGATATGTATATATATTCGAAAGAACTTGAGTTACAAGGTTAGTTCTCAAAAGTAACTCAAAAACCTAAAAGAAAAGACTCATATACAGTATTCTTTACAAAAGTGTTATAACAAAAAGGGGTAGAGATAGCCTGATCAATCAGGAAGATCAGGTGAACGCGCAGTCGTCGCAGGAACACGAGGCATCGTGCTCCACCAACAGAGGAGTATCGACTCCGAGAACTGAAGGAGCGTCCGAAGTGGAGGAAACTCCCATAGAAGCAGTAGCAATGTCATCTGAAAAACATAAGGATCCATGGGGGTGAGCTCCACTGAGCCCAGTAAGGAAATGCATGCAAACATATCACAACAATCATGATGAATGTCCTAAGCAAGCATGTTCCTAACATGGATACTAGGTCGTATGGGGTATAAGTGCTACTGTGGCAGCATACTAGCCTCGGTCCCGGTATTAACCATCGGTCACCTGAGTGAAAGCATTCTACCACGGTGAAGACCCACCAGTTCCGGCATGAACCATCGGACCCTAGTAGACCCCCAAAGACTAACCCTACTGTTGATCCCACAGCGGAGTGGATTGCTAACATGGGGACAGTGAATGGCATACCGGTATTACCCCTCGGACCTACCACGGCTTATCCAACACCTCAACCCCTGTAGGTAAGGGTCGTAGCACTGGGTTATGAATTACCCTAGCCCAATGCAGTCTAATCATGATGGCATATGAATGTACAATTCAAATTCTAGAGTAAGCAGTGTAACATTAGCATCATAATATAGTAATCAAGTAATAACAATGCAAATGCAGCATGTAAATGCAGCCTAATCACATGCAATCTAATGCAAAATTATAAAGCTAATAAACTACATGCACTGTACAGTAATAGTGATGATGCATGACATGGCACATCGAACAAGTGGAAATTAAGGCAACAAACACTCATAAAATAAAGTCAAATTCCCTTACCTGCAGTGTTTGGGCTAGCCTAGGTAACAAGACTCCAGCAGACCAGACAAGAACAAAAGAAAAACAGCAAGGATAGTCCTAGAACAGTAGAAAATAGCAAGAATTAGGGTCTGGACTGGGTTCAGATCAGTACCCATCTATTAAAGGGCATTTTAGGCATAAAAAGGGTGAATCGGATTCAGACCCAAGGTGAACCGATCGAGCGGTTCAGGGCCTGGTTCTGCATCCGATTCAAATCCCAGAATTGGGGGTTTTACTCCCAAGGCCTGGATCTACACATGCATGGTCTCAATTTCATAAATTAACCCTAGACTAAAGTGGGTCAACCTATTTGATTGTTTAATTTCAATTTGGGGATTTGAACAATAAATCCCAAATTGAACAATTTAGGGTTCTAAATTAAGACAGTTCAGCTAGAAATTAGGGGTCCCTATGGGCTGCTTCCATGTTACAGCCAAGTCTGAACCCAATTCTGGTTCAAAACAATAACTATTTGGGTCAGATTTCATTACCAAAGCTTGGTTTACAAGCATTAATGGCAGCCAATAGCTTGGGCTGCAATTAGAGAGAATTTAGAGAAGAGATTAGGGAAGATTAGATGGGAGAAGCAGAATTCCCTGAGGCCTACCTGAGTTTAGTAGATAGCAGCCTTTTAATGGCAGCAAAGTCTTCAATTCCAGTACCAAAAGCTTTGATTTCGGGTACGGAAATTCAGTCCCATGTTTCAGCTTTCTTTTCCCTCTTCTTCTTCTTCTTTCTCCTTTCTTCTATTCTCCCAAGGCTGGATCGATTCCTCTCCTTTGGTCTCTTTGTTTAGTGAATAGTGAAATGAGATTCACATATATAGTGGTTAATGACTAAGGGCTGTTTGGTCTATTAAAAGTAAAATCAGTTTTTAAAACTAATTCCTAAATCTAATTTCTACTAGAATTTTGTACCTATTAGTTAATTCTAATTACATAGTGATGTCATATGACATCAGGGGTAATCCGGGTTCGGGTAAATGTCGGGAATAGGATTCCCCACTGGGGACGTGGGTCCCACAGAGGTAAATTTACTAAAATACCCCTATAACTCTAATTGGTCGTACAATATACTATAAAATACAATTTAAATCATACTTACAACGAGTTTAATTAAGGGAGAGGTTCTGCATAGCATCCAGGCAGCAGACCAGGCACAGGTAACTCAGGTGCGGGGTTCCATCGGGGTCCTCTGACTCCAGAAGGGTAAGTTGGGAAGAATCCCTGGAATCCTCCATAGGAGTGTCGAGAGATTCATCTGTATCCTCGACCGATGCAGCCCATAGCATTGAAGCCACCATAGACTCAGAGCTGGAACCTGAAATCACACAAGTTCCAAAAAAGTTTAAATTTGTTACGGATTTTACATTTCCAAACCACTATACATATACTCCCCACCTTTGTCAAAACGGACAATTTGGATCTGAGTTTGAAATTGGGTATACACAAACTCATAAAAATTTTTAAATGCAACATAGACATCACTCTTGTGTTTCAACAGGTAAACCCAAGTAACCCGAGAATAGTCATCAATGAAAGAAACAAAGCAGCGGAAGCCACACAAAGAGGTAACAGGGGAAGGCCCCCAAACATCAGTATGGATAAGATGAAAAAGTGAAGTAGATCTATTACCATTAGATGCATAAACTGTTTTACAACTTTTGGCAAATAGACAAGGTTCACGATGAAAAACATGAGTGACAGGAAAAGAAATAAATAAATGTGGCAACAGTTTCCTCATAACAGAAAAAGAAGGGTGCCCCAAACGATGATGCCAAAGCAAAATATCCTCCTGAGTACGCCCACCTTCTTGCCCACAAACATAGGATTGAGCTTGCACAACTGGGGAAGCACCAGTCTCCAAAACATATAAGCCGTTAGTTTCACGACCACTGCCAATCACCCTCTTCGTCACCAAATCCTGAAAAAGACAATGGGTAGGGAAGAAGGTGACAAAGCAGTTCAAAGATTTAGTCAATTGGCTAATTGAAAGAAGGTTAGTGGCAAAGTTGGGAACATGAAAGATAGACTTCAAGGGTAAAAGTGGGGTAACCTGGATATCTCCCTTACCAGAAATGGAAGAGAAGGAACCATCAGCAATTTTTACCTTATCTTTCTCAGAACAAACAGAATAGGAATTATACAGTTGAGACCTACTAGTCATATGATCCGTGGTACCCGAGTCAATGACCCAAGGTATGGTGTCGGAGGAGGAAGAGGCCTATAGTACAGTGGAAGTAGGGGTAGCAGAGGAACCATCCAGGTGGGCTACAATCCGGCGAAATGCAGCAATGTCTTCTTTAGAAAGAGAGGATGGTTTAGATTCAATGACCCCAACATGAGCCTTAGGCCCCTTCTTCCGCTGTCCCTTCAGTCCCCCCAAAGGAACCAGAAGGGGGCTTCCCATGGAGATCCCAACAAAAATCCTTCGTATGCCCAGATTTGCCACAATGGTCACATAAGAATTGGCCCTTCGCAGCTCCCTTAGCAGCCCCTTGATCAGCTCCCTTAGTGGAGTCCTGAGGGGTGGAAGAAATAAGAGCAGAGCGCTCAACAGTGGGAGTAGTCCCCATGGCACCCCTACGGGTCTCCTCACTTTGTAGATATCCACACACCTCCTCCAGTGAGGGAAGACTTGGTCTGCCAAGGATTTGTATCGTAAGAGGCTCAAATTCAGAATTAAGGCCGCCAAGGAGAAATAAAACCCTCTCTTTCTCAAACAACCGGTGCACCTTGACCTCATCATCAGGACACAACTGAAGATCTCTATAGTGATCATACTCCTCCCACAGGCCCACAACAAGACTATAGTAGTCAGAGATGCTTCTATCACCCTGGCATAGGCTAACAATCTGTTGGAGAAGTTGGTACACCTTTGTAGAGCCCCCAACTCGATCAAAGATACGGGCCACACTATCCCAAATGTCTTCGGCAGTCTCCTTGCCCATAAACCTTCTTCCAATCTCAGGCTTCATTAAGAAAAGAAGCCAAGCCATCACAAGAGAATTCTCATTGTCCCATTTGGAGTACCCTGCTCGGTAGGAAGGGGGGCCTTGATGCTACCATTTATGTACCCCATCTTCCCCCTACACTGAAGAATCAATTTCATAGATCGGGACCAATCCAAATAGTTGTGGTTCTCAAGCTTGGCAATAGGAAGTTGGATATCGGGGCTCTCAAAGGAAGAAGGGAGAGATGGAGCTGTTTCCACAAGGGGCAAGGGTGTTTTGACATTTTTCTCACCCATATTTGATCTTAAATCAACCACTTAGAAGGAGTAAACAGCAGCACTTCAAGCAAACAGGTTTGTCTCAAAACCGTAGGCACAAAAAACAGGGCAAACAATAGCCAAAAAAGGCTTGAAACACTTGTAGATCTTCAAAAAATACTCAAATAGCAGCGGATTAAAGAGGAGTGATGCTCCTTACCCAAAAACGATGCAAATGGACCATAAAAAATGGCCAAACAAGGCTCTATTGAAGAGCTGGTGCCAATCTAGAACCCTAGCTGGCGGAAATCCTGGGCAGAACAGCCAAACCGAGATTCAATGTGGATGAATGGGTGCTTGCAGAAGGCTTGAGAGAAGCCATGGAGATAAAAGAGGACCCCCAAAGGAAACTAGAGCACTAGAAAGCACTCCATTTGGATTCCAAACGAGAGAGAAACAAGCTGGAGAAGATGACCTACCCAGTCCTTCGAACAGCAGCAGAAAACAAGTGAATGAAACCCTTCTTCACACTCCAAACTTCCTTCGAACATTTGCAAACAGCAGGATCAATGTTGTGATACCATGTTAGCTTTTAGAGTAGAAGAAGAAGAAGAGAAGAAACTCCAAGAGAGCAGCCACGATTTTGGTTTGGTGTATTATATCTCAAAACAAGAGACTAACATGCTTATATTGAAAAGAATATATAATTACACATAGGCCCTTGGCCTTATACAAATGACACAAAGAATACATAAAAGAGGGGTTATGTACATATATACCCCTGATACAACTATTCTTAACAGTTGAAACCATAGTTATCACGGCGTCTAGGTGACTCAAGGCATTGGAGTCGGCCTAGATGCAAGGCGAAACCAACAGAGCAACCAAGGCGATCAATGTGCCCGCCAAGGTGACTAAGGCCTCCAAGGCAATCAAGGCGTTTGGATGCCTAGGTGATGCCATGGCAACTATGGGTCATTATGATCATCTGCACTGGACCTGTAATAGTCATTACTGATGGCAATTTTTCCCCTTATTTTTGCATGTAGCTCATGGATATGACGGGCAAAAAACTCTGCAGGTGCGGAGGGTATTAGCTTCTATTGGGCAAGGGAAAGAGATCTATTGGTTTATTGGGTTGATAACCTAATACTATCTCAAATGGACTGCAACCAGTAGACCTGTTGACTGAACTATTGTAAGAAAATTGTCCCATAGCTGAGATCGAATCCCAACTTGAGACATGACCACCCATGAGACAATCGACAACGCAATAAATCCTCAAGACTGGTTGACCACCTCAGTTTGGCCGTCTGTTTGGGATGAAAAGCAAATGAAAACTGCGACTTTGTTCCCAACATTTTCAAAGTGTTTTCCATAAGTAACTACAAACCAAACGTCCCTATTGGACACCATAAACCGTGTAACCTAACAACTTCCCTAAGGAATAGCTTAGCTACATGTAAAACATCAGATGTCTTGGAACATGGTATGAAGCGAGCCATCTTAGAAAAACAGACCACAACAACGAAAATAGAGTCATGTCCTTTAATCGTCCCTAGAAGCGCCAACATGAAATCCATACTCAAGTGCATGTGGACAGGTAATGGTGTATACAGACCAATATTTTGCCTCTTCTGTTTTTTCATCTGGAAAGTGTGACACTGTTCGATGATCTTTGCCACATTCCATTTCAGACTAGACCAAAAGAACCCGTCTTCGACCATGGTGATCATCTTGTCCCTACCGAAGTGCCCTGATGCACCTCTTGCATGCAACTCCCATACAATGAACTTTCTAATGGATGTACTCGGAAGTCATAACTTACTGCCTCGAAATAAGAAGCCATCTTGGAGGGTATATTTGGTACACATCCCTGGGTGTCCCTCACTTAAATATGCATGAATGTCCCCAAAGTCTGGGCACGATGCATAATGCATAGTCTCTTATAATTCTCTCAAATCCGGTCACCTTAACACTCTTAGAGTGCAAAGGGGCATACATACGACTTAAGGCATCAACAGGTTTATTTTCTACACCTGCTTTGTGTCTCAATACAAATGTGTATTCCTACAGAAATTCAACCCACTTTGCATGTCGGGGACTGAGCTTCTTTTGCAAGCTCAAATATTACAAAGCCTGATGATCGGAGTAGAGAACAAACTCATGCGGAAGTAGGTAATGTCTCCAATACTTCAAATCCTGTACTACCATACAGAACACTATAACATAGGCTGAGTATCGAACTTTCCCTGATAAATCCTTTTCTCAAAAGTGCATCAACTTATCTTTTTAACTCAGAGTGTTCTGTAGGATTCATTCGGTAATGGGGAAGATTGGGAAGAGATGCTCCTGGAACAAGGGTCAATTGCATTTGAGTATCCCTCATAGGAGGAAGTTCATCTGGCAACTCCTTGGAAACAATGTCACTAAGCTCAAGAGAGTATAGTAGCAACCTCTCTTGGGATCTCTAATGGAACATCTAGGGAATGTTTCTTTTGAAACTGGACATAAACCAATTCAAATGCTTTGCTTTCTCTCTCAAACTGTTGTCTACTAAGGAAGTGCAATTGCTTCTTTTGATCAATTAGAAGATTCATTGTCTCATCACTCACTTTCAACTCTCACGGTTGGAATGGATTGATTTTGAATTTCTTCCCTTTGTAGACAAACATTTAAGTGTTTGATCTACCAAAATGTGTCACATCAAGGTCAAATAGCCAAGGCTTTCCCAATAGGATGTGTGCCACATCCATGGGTAGTACGTCACACCAAACAATGTCCCTATGCTCAACAAATTGTCAGGTAACTAAACATCGTTGACTAACTAGAGTGGTGGTCTGATTAACCCAAGCAACTTTTTATGGATTTGGATGAAGCTCCGGCTTAAGGCCCAATCGTGAAATGGGGCTTGAGGAACCACATTCGTACAATTGTTGTTGTCTATAAAGACCTTACAATTCTTATTTCCACACTTAGTGTGAGTATGGAAAATATTGGTTCTTCGCCAATTATCCTCAAACTTTGGTTTTATTAACATACACCTCACAATATTCAGTTGGGGTGTTTCTCCAGGTTCTTGAGCTTCTTCATCACTAGCCCCTTTTTCAGGCACATATACACACTCACATCCTCAACATGTTCTGATTCTTCTTCACTTTCCTCAGCTCTGGTGTAAAGGTTATGAGTTGGGCATTGATAGGCATAATGCCTAGTGCAATTGCAGCGATAACTGACAACTTTGTTACTGCCTTTAGAACTCTCTATAGCAGATCCTTTCCTTTTGAATCTTTAGGTATGTACTGGGAAAGACTGCTTCCTTTAGGTGCATTAGAGACAGATTTAGATACCTGGTCACCATCAGAGAATTTTCTTGAGAAAATATTTGCTGATTGGGACCCGTATTTCCTCGTGAATGGTTGCCTAACATATTTATCTAATTCTAATGCCAAAAGAAGGCCTGCTCACTGAATCTATGTGTGTAGAATCATCTCCTTTCTAATCTCAGGCTTAAGACCTGTACAGAATTGAGAAAGAGTCACTTAGGGATCTTCATTCACATCACAATACACCATTAATTCATCAAACTTACTCATATACTCAGCAGTAGACATGCTGCCTTGCTGAAGAATAATCATCTGGTCCAAAATACCATCTCTATAGGATATTGGGAGACATTTTTCTTTCAACTTTGCTTTCGCTTCTGCCCAATATTCTATAGGTTCATGTCCCAACACTTTGAATAGGACACTCCACACTCATCCAATACAACTTGGTTTGCCCCGTAGATTTCATTTTGGTGAGATACCACTCAAAATAGTGGTCCATGTCTGCAATTTAATCTGAGGAGACTTTTGGATCAAGTCTTCCATCTTGTTTGGGAGCTTTCAGTCCACTTTTTTTTTTATTATGTCACCAGGCCTATCTGACCTTGCATGCTGGGCATCCCATCCGGCACCTCTAATTCGTCATTGTCCTGATCATAAAGATGTCATGGACCTCTTGGTGGGTAGGGAAACCTATGTCCTTTATAGTGCTCACTACACGCAAATTGACATGACTGGTCATTAGGGATTTCACTCCCCTGAGTTCTATCCGGTCTTTCAATATCCTCCTGCTGAATGCCATTTTCCCTATCTCTAAGAACATGCTTCCCAGGCTGCCTTTGCTGTCTTAAGAGCTCTCACACGCATGTCTTGGGGGTCTCAAACTGGTTTTGGATCTCATCCAATCTGGCATTTATGTGACTTAACTGTTTAACCAGAATATCTAAATTCGTTGTTCCTGTTTGGAAGTGCGGTTGGTACTTTGTTTCATTGCGGGTTGACATACAACGGAAAAGTTTTAGGAGGACGCTGCAAACTGGAACCGTGCTTTGATACCAAGTATGGTGCAGGACAGGTTGACTAACACAAAATTCACAACATATAGATAATCAGGTCTAAGAGCAGCCATAAATGATGAAAAAATTCACAAAATTAGTGCAGAAAATTCATTCTGAGGGTTCATGAAAATTTAATAAAGGATACATGATAGGTCAGTACCTTCCTTTGTTGTTCCAGAAGTTGGGAGTGATGTGCATCAAGTGCTAAGTTGCCACCAAACTCCAAAGATTGTGTCCTCAGTGCTTCCTTGCTGTTAATTGATGAATCCCTATGGTGTTTGGGGCTGTAATTTAAGCCCAAAGTGGGAACAACTGGTATTGGTATGGAAATTGGTGTAAATCAAGTTTAGGTCAGTGAGGAAAGCTGAATTTCCTGAATTTAAGTCAAAAGATGGTGAAACAGGTCTGGGAATCCACATCAAACCACAAACCAGTCCTATTCTAGCCCAAAGAGAAAGGAATAGGGGGGGTGGATGGGAGAGATGGTGGTAGCCTATGAAAGAAGAATTAGGGAAGGGAAAGAGGGCTTGGTTCACACCAACTTGGATTCACTCCAAGGTTTGTAGAGAATCACTCATGTTGTAGAGAATTGGAGAGAATCTCACAAGTTCCAACATATTTTCATTACCTTCCATCTCGAAATACATTGTCTTTTAAAACCCAAAAATGAAAAAGAGAAATAACTCCCTAATAACTACACCACTTAGCATTACAACATTAGTACATAACAGTTAGACACCAAATAAAATAAAATAAACTACACGTAAGTAAACAGAAGTATGCATTCACACAAATTGATAAGGGATATCTAGCGGTCTAGCCATGATGAAGTGATGTGTGGTTATGTACGTTTGCGTCTCCTCTGTCCTAAATCCATGAGTGATGTCCGTATCTTTTTTTAATTTAGTTTTACATTCATGATTGCGAAGCTTCTATTTTCCTTTTTAATTAGTTTCACTTCTCTTCATTTTTATCTACTTGTAACTGGATGGAGCTGTGAGGAAATGTAAGTTTTAATGGTAGAATGTTTTAGCTACAGTTTATAATGCTCCTTGGAAGTTCTTTGACTTCCTTCTTTGTCCTCTATTCTTCTGTATCATTTATTTTTTAGGTGTGGATCTTTTTGTTTGAAATGAACGAAATGCCTCTTAATCAGGACCAGTTTGTAATATGAATTTAATGCAGAATCGATCTCGAAGAAGTAAAGCCAGCGAGAGATCAATTGCAACAGGATCACATGTAGGGACAAACCAATATTGATAACAGAATTTTCTAACACTTTCGTCTTTTTTTTAACATATAAAAGAAGAAATAAAAGGGATGACCTAGAATCACCACTAAGCCTGCTTGTAGGGCATCACATCCAATCCCAACCTATTGCTTCACCACACTGGGGCTGGAGCTGCATCACCACAGTCCAAGGAACAACATCACCTTGACCCAAAGTGGTAGAAGCCAAGTTTTTCAATCACTCAAAGTTGTAGGGCATGTGTTCCCCTTGCTTGTATTTATAAAATTAGAGGTTGTGTTACAAGAATAGCAAGTCTTGGCTACTAAGATAGAAAAGGAAAGAAACAGAAAATAGTAACTACTAAGTAGTTATTGAGTAACAACTAAGACCCATAAGAAAAAATAGAAACTAAAGTATTAGTAGATCTAAAAGAATATTCCAGCAATCTTCTACGTAAGGCAATCTTCTAGATAATCTCCTCTCCACATAAATCACATGGTGCCCATACAAATCTTCATTCAATCTTCAAGAATATCTTCCACATAAATCTCTTCTAAAACAAACAATAAATACCAAAATAAAAACTAACTACTTTATCCCTTATAAGACTCAAATCCCTAATATTAGGTTCAGTTAAACCCAATAAACTAAACCAACCCAAAACAACTGGCCCATCTTCTATTGTTGGTGGAATTCTGCCTTAGAATTACTAAACCAAGTTAATCCTGTTCAACAAGCCTTGCTGGTTGATATAGTCACTAAGGCTTACTTTAGATTACAGCTTTTCTCTACTGTTCATCTCCCCCCCCCCCCCCCTTTCTCTAGCTTCTTTATGGTGATGTTTGTTAGCAGTCTATTACATTGTCCATGCTTTAGGGCACAATAAGTTTCTGGAAGAAAGCTATCACAGAAACATCTTGTGATTTTCAAATCCTGGCAAAACGTTTGGTTGATATTTATGCATCTACAGCTCTATTTTGCTTCCATATTCTGCGGTTCTGGAATCGACCTTGTTGCTAGAAAATTTGGATGTAATATTGGGTGTTAGAGACTGAAATCAGTGATTTTTCTGTCTCCTTCATTGCACAACAGGACGCAGCATCTCTCTCAGTTGCGATATTGAAAAAGAAATTCCGTGGTCGTATCTTCTTGGGTTGTGACAATCATCCTTTAACAAGGTCTTGTTTCTATGCTTTTGTTTTGATTTTTATTGCTCTGTTCACAACAAATATCCCTTGTTTATTATAAAACTGAAAAATATATTAGCATCCTAAAACTTTATTCTGTATGTTCCGTTATCTGCGGTGGCATTTCTGCTGCTATTTACAGGCAAGAAGTGATGGATCTGGTGACGAGGAGTGGGAAATTTAGCCAAAAGTTTGAAAGCTTTACAGGTCAGCTCCATATTGACATTTTCATTTAATCAATTATTTATGGCAATTCAGTTTGACAGTCTGCAAGCCCCTCTGAGTATACAATTTCTTCGCATGCAGGCACTGATGGTCCTTTAGGAAAGAGATTAAATAACTCAAAAACTCGTGTGGAAGTTGGATGGGAACCAAAACACCAAAGCTTTGCTCAGTTCCTTGGGCTACCAGAATAGTTGAAGGCTTCACTATTTATTTCAAGGATTCTTTCAATTGGATGGCAAGTGAAGTACTAAAGTTTGACGGTATAAATGAATGTTGAAATTTTTACTGGCAGAGAGCAATTTGTAGCTGTCAAAATTTGCATTTATGCAGCCACTGCAAAGTCAAGAATTCATCTGTGCGTAACACTATTTTGTATTTGTAATGAATAGAGAGCTCCTCAAATGATAGTGATTTAAGAAATATTGATAGTTACTTAAAGCGATTGTATTGAATCTAGTAGCTAATGCCCTTAAGCTCATTACTTTTTTTTTTGGTAGAACCTTAAGCTCATTACTTACATCATCTTTCTGGTGGCTTCATGAAATACACCAATTTATATCATGGTTTTCAATGATTAAAAGGGTTATTGGGTTATGAATTATGATATCATGGTCACTTCTGTATGAAGGTTTTTCTTGAGATTACCAGCTATATATCTGTCCCTCATGCTGTTATGCATGCGTATCCACTATTTCAAAAATTGGAATTGTATTGGTCAATTTGGATCGGAATCGGCCATGGCTGATCCAGCAGATTCTAATCAGATTCCGGCCAATTCGCATCAGAATCGACACTAATGTATTCGATCTTCCATTCCAGTTTTCATAACCCTGGAACCTGTTGTCCTCCTCTTGGTTTTCAATATTGGTATTCAAGGGCAGAAGTGGTGGGTAGGGATGTTAGGATGTAATTGGATAGTGGATTTAGTCCTTCACTTTCTCATCTCTTGAATTTTTTTGTCTTTTACAGTTTTCCACTGTTCAGCATAGACATGAGAAGCGCCGCTCTCTCCAGACTCACGACTCCACTGTATAGTCTCCACTTGGGTGTAAATGGATAGTCAAACATTTGTATTTGATGTGTGTTCATATTCATATAGAAGAATCCGGATTCAAAAATTGGTTTGCAGAAACTATCCAAATCCTTTTGAAAGCCATGTGTATTCAAATAGTATTATATTTAATTCGAATTTGATCCGTTTTGCATCCTTAGTGGTGGGCATTGTTTTGATAAATTTGTAATAGACATCGTTCTTCTGGGTGTTAGAATAAGGTTCAAGTTTCCCTTCACCTACGATGAATAGGATTCCATTCACTGAGGGGCGGGAATGAGTATCAGGAGGGTATTTTGGAACATACTAAAAACCTAGGATGGTGGGTGAACCATCCTCTATGGGTGGAGGAAAATTTTGTCCTGAGAATAAAACTATATACATTGAATGAATAGGTAGTTTGGCAAAGCCAAAGTGCCAACCTAATTTTTAGGTAATCTGGTAATCTTCCCAAAAAACAAACCATGACGAACTGAAAAGGACATTAGTAGAGGATCTGGAGGTGATTAAAGGTTCCGGGCCTCCACAGGAACTTCATGGCTCATGCCTAAGCTATAGTTTCCAGTCCTTTTTTTCTTTCTTAATTATTAAAAGAAAAGAAAGGAGAAATTGTTAAAAAATCTATTTGTTGACCAATGGGAGATAAAAGGACCATTTTACTATTGCATCTCATGTCTCTATTCACCTTTCTTTCTGCTAAGGAAAGTAGAAATTTAGAAATTGAGACTGAAGGAGGAGAGTGTCTCCTCTCATCAGTTGCTGGTGGAGGAGATGGGGAAGATTTGTTGCTTAGAGTCTGTTGATGACAATTTGGATCTCAAAGGACTTCTCTTGCTGGTTGTTATCACTCTCACACTCATGGTCATCTGTATCCCACTACCACGCCAACGCCGGGCTGTCGTCACAGTACACCACTCGCCATGAGATTTCTTCAGCTTAAGTGTGCTCAGTGGTTGGAATTTACATGGATCAATAAAAAGATTTGTGCCAGCATGATCCATGGAGGATGAATAGTTCATCAATAAAAAAGTTCTCTTTTTTCCCCTGAAAAAAATGTAACTAGTCAAGGGCTAATTCTCAACATCTCAACACTCCTCTTCACGTTTAGTTTTGAAAAAAATGAATCAAACTCTGAATACCTTGTTAGATAAAATAAAATAGCCCACGAATGCTAACCTTAGAGCTGTTATAATAATTCACGTGTTGGAATTCTTTTTTCTTTCTATTTTACGGATGGTCAAAATCGAATTGGTTGATTCGAATCAGCATCTGGGGTAACTGGTGACCGATCTCAATTGAATATTCTGAAACGATTAATTCTAGGGTTTTTGGGTCCAATTCTGACCGATTCGGAGACTCTCAATTCCACATTTAAAATCCTTGGATGCCAAGGAGCTGCGTCACAGTTGTTGCTGTGAGCTTCACAAAACCCTTCTTGACTTCTTCCATCTACTGTGAAATTTAAAATTGCAGTATTTATGTTTTTCCAAATTTTGTCCCATCTGTCTTCATGATGTGTTTCAACAGTTGAAGTGTGACAACCATTAAGAAACCATAAAGAAAAAGAACTGAAAAGGACGTTTGATCTGGAAGTGATTAGTTAAGAAGTCTATTCATTGAACCTTGAGAGATAGATAGGACCATTTTACTGTTCCATTGCAGTTCTTTCTGCAGAGGAGAAAAGAAATTTGGAAACAGAGGCTGAAAGAGAAGAAGAGTCTCCTCTCATCAGTTGCTGGTACAGGAGATGGGGAAGTTTTGCTTCTCCGACTGTTGTGGTTGTGGTTGTGGTGGTGGTGGTGGAGGTTGTGGTGGTGGTGGTGGTGATGATAAAAATTTCGATATTAAAGGACTTCTCTTGCTGGTTGTTATCACTCTCGCGCTCATGGCAGTCTGTATCCCACCACCACGCCGACGACGGGGGGCTGTCATCGCAGTACACCGCTTGCCATGAGAAGAATGAGAATTTATCTGCTCTGCTTGCTCCTCTTTCCTTTTATATTTTTTCCTCTTATTCACTGCTTCAAGGAAGAAACTAATGAGTTTCTTCCACTGTTGACAGTTTCTGATGACAATACAATGACAAAAATTGTAAATAAAGGTTAAGACACTACTTTCCATCCAACACTTGAATTTTGTTGTGTGTTTATAGAAAGAAAGTATATATGATCAGCAATTTCACTTGGCAGTAATGGAATTTATTATTTTTGGTAAGGAGATTTCTTGAAGCTATTTAAATTCTTTCCATTAGATGCAGCAGTGAAAGACATCAATTGAGTAGGAATCAGGATGGATTCAACTCAGTTGGAAAGTTGGTTACAACCTGATCACACAAAGGACTGGCCATGAACAATGTTTACCTTATTAACAGATATTCAGATACTCTTTAAATCCTTTCGTTCTGTAAGAATTAAGAAAGTTAATAGAAGCAAGTAACTCTACTCCATAGTATAGCTACTTCAGTTAGGTCATTAAATTACCTAGTTGAAAGGTAGAGAATGCAAATAATATTTCTATTCCTTAGTTTCCTAATAGATTTTCCTCTCATCAAAAAGATTAAAAATGATCAGACCAATACAATGAGATTTTTTTTTTCCAAATAAGGATAATTCACCCACGAATCATATACTTCTCTCAAACCTAACCCTCAGACATGAGGGGGATCTGATCCCAGGTCTCCTCTATCAACAGCTGGAGACATTATCACCAGGCCAAGGATGGTACCTCAAGCTAATTTGATGGTTTACTTGGTTGAAATTCTGCATTATGGTGCAACGGGAAAGGTTGCTCCATTAGGTTCGAGTCTGGAAACAGCCTCTCTGTGAAAACAGGGGTAAGGCTGTGTACATTATGACCCTCCCCAGACCTGCAGTGGCAGGAGCCTCGTGCACTGGTTACTTCCTTTTTTTTTTTTGCTTGAAATTCTGCATTATGGTTTCAAATTCTCAATGACATGAGAAATGAATTTGTCAGGATGATACTCTATGCAACAGTCAAAGCTAATCAAATTTGTTGCAAGGAAACTGCGATTCTAAGTCCCATTTGGTGGAAGCTTTAACAGTAACGACCACTCGTAGAACAAAGAAGCCATATCCCCAAGTTGCAGCTTTTATGATCTCAAGTCTCTGCTGTTCAAGACGCTTGATGAAGTGTGACTTCCAAGTCGCGACTTAAAGGGAAACCGTGTAATAGGTTCCACATACAAACAGTGACTCATTTAACCATAAAACACTACAAATGTTAATCACTCCAGCATATAATATACATTGAGCGAGATCTCGTGAGTTGAGACTTTGTTGTGTTCATGGATTGCAAAATGAAGCAAGTCAGGCCATGAATGTGTTGTGTGTGGACTGGTAAGAGGCTTTCTTTCACTACACTCCCACCTGCACAGAACTCACATTCACCCAGATACTGAATTTGAATGACCATTTATTTGGTCATGAAACCACTTCCAAAAATCCTATCATATTGTACACAAGGATCCCCACATGGATGGATTGTATCAGATCTGTATGAAGGCATTTTCACCCTTCTTATTCTGATCAATCCTTGGCACTTTATCTTCCCAACATTCAATCAAATGCATTGCAAGTTTAAACCAACAGAAGAGCATTACACAAGTTGAAAGATACATTCCATGGGTACCGGCATACAATACCTATACATATGTTTAAAAGAATAAACACTGATGTACATATATACATGGCACTAATAATATTTACATACTTGTGCATAAAGAGCATTACTGTATCCATCTTCCCTACTTCTGCAGGCTTTAGAAAGTCCATGGGGTGTGTCTATGGACAGGAACTGAGATCTGGACACGCAAGACCTCATGGATGGCTCCACGGTGAAGCACCCCAAAAACCTCCCCCTCTTTGGCCATTGCAAGATCCCCCAAAGAGATCATGCGAGTGTGGGACTCGTCACGCAGGCGGAAGCCGTGAATCCACCTTCCGAGTTTCCACCATCTCACGCACACTTGCCGTTCTGATATCTGGCAGCTCCACAGGGCTTCAATAACATACTCAGCCTGTGAAATAAGAGATGAGAGTTGCACGAAGCCCATTGATAATTTCTAGTGTGGGTGCAAAATAAAGATGAGATTAGCATAAAAAATTAATATACAAGGCTATTGGACATGTGAATGCCTCATGGCTCAAGGATCAAGCAGAATCAGTAAAGTTGTGATGTGTGTTTTTAGAGAATTCTTGGTAGCCCAAGTTGCAATTGGACTTCTATAATGCACAATTTGCATCCCACCTCTTGAAAGAAAGGCTCAGCCAGGACAATAGCTTCTCTTATAAAAGAAGCATTTGTAAAAATAAAACATAAAAAGGCAGTTTCATGCAGATAAACTAGCTCATAATGGTATAAAGCATGAAAGACCACATCCATGCAGGGTCATATTCACATTTTGTAATAACATCTTGATCTCCGTTGTTTGTGGGTTTAATAACATTTACCTGTTCGATTACAGTGGCCTAACTACCTGAATTATCTTCAAAATGCAATCAGTCAAATAAATTATGTAACCAAACTAAGAAAATTTTAGCTCAAATCACAAATCACTAGCTGAGGTACAAATTATAAAAATAAAGCAGAATGCAGGTAAGTGACTGGTTTTGAAAATACCATGAATTACATTTAATTCATATTTGTCAAGGCATACCCCAGGCGCCTTGGTCTCCTTGTTGGTATCGCCAAGATGCTGTGACAACTATGATTTAATTAGAATTATATTATTATCAATTTTACCCTCCTTTTCAATTATCTGTTTCCCTAATGCCTAATAAAACATGTAAGGCATAAGATCTATTGATTGGGTGCTATGGAAGATTCTTAAGATGAAGAAATCTCACTTATTACACCCCAAACAAGTTAAAATGTAAAGCCCCAAAACCATCATGGATGCCCCACTGATTAAAAACAGTTGAAAATCTTTGTAGGTCTAACAATCTAGTGCTCTAAAGTGATGGTCCTAAAGATCAGAGATGTAAAAGGGGACTCTGCTGATGCTGATCCCATGTAAAGAGACTAGAAGGCAGACTGAGAAATGTATAAATCCATAATCATCAAATTTATGTTGAAGATACTAAAATCAACTTCCAGTTATAAACAGTAAGGGCCAAGAGAGTGAGAGTTACCGGAACTCCAAGAAAAAATATGGAATAGTGTAAACCGATCAGATTAAGCAACACATTGTGTTTTGAAGCAAATAGAAACATCTGGACGTCCATGAATCCCATCTCAATTGAACAGAGATCTTCAATTGCTTTAAGATAATCTCCAGCCTCAAGTGACTCAGATGGTGAGCATTGTTTGACAAACTTAGCTATAATGGCAGCTCTATTCGCCATCTCAATGTGTCGGTTGATGTAGAAGGTCCTCCATCCCTACAATAAAAAGGGAAAGCATATAAGTTAAGATTAGACAAATCATTCGAGAACTCTGAACTATATAAAAGATTACTGGCAGGTGCAGCATACATTTGAAGGGTCAATTTGATTCATTTATCAGTAAAATACAAATCTCATCTTCTACATGAAAATCCATCTTTGCATCTGGCTATGAAGAACCAGTAAAATTCTTCTTCTTCTTCTAACTCTCCCTCTCTACCCCTTAATCCTTAATATGAAAAACTCGGTTTGATACTCTCCTTCTGTTAATTATTGTCCTCCATTCTACTTATTTTGATTTTTATCGAAACTGTTTATCCAAATTTACACAAAAACGAAAGAAAGGGCATTGGGAATTGAAATTGACAAGAGACAACCTTGGTGGATGAGAATTGTTCCCCAGCTCCGTCAGAGCTTCGATCGTCGACGTTTAAAAAATGGGCTTTCGAGAAAACCATGGAAGGCCATCTCTCTCTGAACAGAAAGATCCATATGGAATCCGAAGCGCAAAATTCCCGCCAGAATCGAGAACAACTACCCAACGAGCACAGATCAGAGACCTTTCTTCCCCAAAAAAAAAAAACCAAAGAAAAGAAAAGAAAACACTAATGATTAAAGAAGAAGAAAGAAAAAAAACAAGACCTTCACAAGTCAAAGGCAACGATTGGAGAGGTGAAGAGAGAAAGAAAGGGACCTGAAGAAGAGATGCAATCTTGAAGGCAATATCTTCAGGTAACGAACTCACTGTCCACACCAACTGGTTCATCTTCTTAAGCTTCTCTTGATTCCTCTTTGTCTTCTTTACTTGTTCTTCTTCTTCATCTCTGTTTCCTGTCTTGGCTGTTCTGTGAGTTCTTTCTTTCTTTCTTTCCTTCTTTCCTTCTTTCTTTCTTATTTTCTTAGAGAACTCGATAGATATGTAGAGGAGCAGACGCAAGCAAGCTTCTCATGCCCAATTGCCACGTCATCGTAAAGAAAATGTAAAAGAGGAGGAGCTGACTGACCAATCCTATGGATAGAAAAAGCATCTAATGGCTTTCTTTACAATTCGTTTATTTTACATAAATACCCCTGAATATATTTTTCCGCCCTTTATAACTAGTTTAACTACCATTTAACTAAATAGGTCAACGAATATTAAAAAAATCCTTATTCGATCCGCGTTTTTAACGTGAATTCAATTCTGTTCAAAAATTGATCGGATACAAATACGATAATTTCCTATTTAATAATGGATTATTATTCGATTCGTTTAGCGATCTGATGGTAATAAAATATCTGAAATATATTTTTATGTTTGTCTATTCGATTGTTTTTTTTTTTAGAACGATGAAGATTTATTGATGAGAATCATGTGTACAACCAGTGGCTTCAGATAAACAAAGATCATCAAGCCACGAAGTAGTAATTGGCCAATCTGTCATATACATGATAGACAGGGCCTTCCTTGCCAGGGCATCTGCAATTACATTGATAACCCTTGGAACAAAAAGAAAAAAAACAGATACACAAGTAGAACATAAGATAATGTTACTTTATTGGAGTTTGTTTTGTTATTTTTCTAGATTTTCTATTGGTTATATATATATATATATATATATTGTTTTATGCACTGTGATACATGGAATCACATATCTATTAAAATAAATATAAAATAAAATCAAAATGTAAAAAACGTAAGAAAATCAGAGACTAAGAAGACTAGACGAAAGAGTAGTTTTTGAATTCTCAAGTCTCAATCCTAACCCCCATCAACAAAACTATAAAAATATCAACGGATAGTTGAAAATTTGTATTCAATCTGCATTCATATCCATTTAGCAGGTCTGTATTAAAAAAATCACTATCCAAAAACTATCCGAATTCGTCCGAAAACTAATTGGATATTATCGAATCTGGCCAAATATAATTGGATACGAACATGACAATGCCATTATCCGATTGAATTCGATCCATTACATCCTTACTTTTAACTCAGAAATGAACCGACCCATTCATGGTTTTAAAAACCGGTATCATGATCAGTATCATTCTCAACCAATATGGATCGGCCATATCAGGTCGAATCGGATCAATTTTGATCAAAAAATATTTTTTGATAGATTTATCAGCAGTTGGAGCTGTTCCATCGATACAAGATTGGGTAGGTATTTGATCTGATACCATTTTTAAAACCATGGTCTCATTGGCATCATTTGGTTGCATAGAATATTAATGAGAATGGAAATAAAATTTTCAAAACTGAAAAAAAACTACTTCTGTAATCTTTTACCCCATGAGTATATCACTAATCCAAATTCATTTCATATTTGACTATTAAATTCCATCCTATCTTGCACCTTGGGATGTAGAGAGTTTAATCCCACATTTGTTTATCCTGACCCTGGTGTCTTCATATACTTGAGGAGCTATCTCCAGTCTTCAGACTCTCCACCTAATTATATATCATTCATGGATATATAGTAGCATCATCTCTAGTAGCTAACTTGTAGGAGAACAAGCTTGCACCTCCATTTCACTTTGATCAAGGTAAGAGTCAAAACTAATCACTAGTTTCAGGTGAGGTTTCAATTTTGTTAGAAGAATCTATGTGGATTCATGAGAAGCTGAGGAACTTAAACTTTCTCCAAATTTTTATATAACTTTTATGTTACAGATCTCCACAAAATTCAGAAAAATGGGGGTTTCAATTTTGTTAGAAGATGGAGAGACTCTGCATCACCATTCATGGCATTTACCTCTACCTACAACTTTGAAGAATGTAAAATGTTGGATACTATTAATTTAAGGGCCCAATGTAAAACTGTCACACGATTAAGGGTTATCACCGGCAGGGATTGGTCAGTCTGGCCATGGATTCTCTCAAGTCACTTGAAAGTACTGGTGAAACAAAAAGAGGGACTGTGGGATCAACCAGTACTTTCAAGCGACTGGAGAGGATCCAGTTGCAGTCAATCCAGAATAGATCCAGGCTTAGTGCTCTATTGACAAATTTGAAGTACCAATTTCTAATACGAAAACAAAGTTTGAGAGAGAAAAAAGATGCATTCTATAAAGGACCAAGTTTCCCTCCACCCACAATGAATGGGATCTCATTCACCACGGGGTGAGAGAGGGCATGAAAGGGTATTTTGGAACATACAAAAACCCTAAGATGGTGGGTGAACTGTCTTCTATGGGTGGAGGGAAACTTAGTCCTATAAATATGGGATCATCAGGAAGCATCTGACAGATACAATTAACTTCAAAAAATTATATATGCCGCTCATATTCGAAGCTTTCCCAGCTCCAAACTCGCTACCTTCACATCTTCTAGCTCGGTAGTCCCCTCACCAGCAATTGATAAGAATCCATCCTTGCCAGCTTCTGGGATTTTCTTTGCTGGTGGTGCTGCACAGACTGGGACAACTGATCTGATTTGAACTGCCGGAGCCATCATATTAGAAGGCATTCTTCCAGTCATCATCCCTCCTCGCCAAGGTCTAGGCGAACATGCAGGAACCGCAGTCCTGAACCCTATTCGAGCAGGCACCTGAGCACTCGAGGGGTTCACTGATGATGCAGGCCCAACAGTTTTAACCGTCACAGGAGCTTCAGTCGAAGGTACTCTAAAACCTCGGACCATCATTGGAGAAACTTGAGGGGGATGATGTGGCCTAGGACTAGACTGAGATAAATCAAGACCTTGCAACTGACGCAAATGGAACTCAGCTTGGCCGGGGTTTGTAGCTCTGAGTCCATATCCAGCATCTGTGTATCCCTGAGCGGTCCATTCAAAATGTCCACTCTGGCCCCCTTCCAGTTGTACAGTGTGCACGATGCTGGGATCTGAATCAACATTCTTTTGTTTATCCACCTCCTGTTTTGTCTCCTGGAGCAATGCTTCTGCTCGGCTGTCACCAGAAACAGGAGCATTTGGAGCTTCAAATGGAAAAAATCCAGAGACATTTGACTGTATATTCATTTTCCGGCCATCACCATCTGCATCACCATGAAGCCATTCCTCACCCATTTGTGTTCTGTCTACCTGAATCTCCTGTTTTGTTACCTGGGACCTACTCCCAACAGCAACTGGCATCAAAGGGTTCGAAAAGAATAAAGACGGCCCTGAGTTAGACATTGTAGCTCCTGGCACAGGGTGGATAGGTTCTTGATCCCTTACAGGAACATACTGCCCGTGTTCCGGCTGGAGTATAGATTGAATAAATGGAACAATCCGAGGACCAGGTGGAGAAATTGGTGCTACTGGAACAGTCAACAGGCGGGTCTGCTGCTGGGAAGCCTGTTCTTGCGGCCACATTTGGTACATTGCAAATTCAGGTTTAGAATAATTCCAATTCTGATACTGCGTTGAGTACAATGCTACATTTGTGCTAGCCGGCCTTGTGAGCCTACGAAAAGGAGCTGTTCTCCGGCGCCCACGTTGCCGGTCATTTTGAGTTGATCTGTTTGCCTCTGCTGGACACAAGCTAGCAAGGGTGCGAGCCACAACAACCTGTTCCTGTTCCTCATTCCCTTCAGACTCCAACCAAGCAGAGGAAGAAGAGCCTTGGTAGGACACTGCATGAGAACCAATGAGAAAGGAAAATCAACAACCAAAGAGAAGGCATACATGCCATAATTGTATTTGCATGCTTGGATCTAATAAATTCCTCACACTGGAGTAGGACACACAAGATAAGAGCAAAGGAAAAAGAATGACACGTACTTTGCTTCAAGGCAGACCAAGCAGCCATAGCAGCATTTTTCTGTGCTTGCTTCTTGGTCTTAGCTGTTTCTCCTGTAAAGCTCATTCCAGCAAGTTCAACAGTACATGAGAATACAGGAACATGACCTGGCCCAGATCGAACGGTTGTATAAACAGGAAGGTTTAACCCAGCTCTGTGGGAAGTCTCTTGAAGGAGATTCTTGTAAACTCCAGTTTCATCCTGTGCAGTAGAGATATACCAAAGGAAAGAGCATGAATTATCAGTTACATACCCAGAGGGAAGTCTGAAATTTAAGCTAAAAAATAAACCCAAAAGATATATGTACAACAATAATGTTCACAGAATATTTCTTAGTTTTGAATATTATTTGAGTCCACTATTATCAAACAGAGGCAAGGCAATAATCAATTCTAATGAGTATTAACTGAAAAGAAGACTCTCATTGACTACAATGTAACAATGTCTCAAGTGGGGCTACATAAGGTGCTTTCAGAGTGCAGCTATGATCTTTTAATAAACTCAAGCATTATAAGTTTAAAACTACTCTTGTTACAATAAGGATAATCATCTAGATGGAACTAAAACCTGACCATTAGTGCATA
Organism: Telopea speciosissima; assembly: GCF_018873765.1. Classification (NCBI taxonomy): domain Eukaryota; kingdom Viridiplantae; phylum Streptophyta; class Magnoliopsida; order Proteales; family Proteaceae; genus Telopea; species Telopea speciosissima. The sequence goes on along the minus strand of NC_057922.1, from coordinate 33,982,183 downwards.
TCAGTCACACAGAAAACAACAGATAATGACATACAGATAATTCACATTTACATATTTTTCCCACTTCCCCAAAGATTCTTTAAGTCATCCCTGAATGATCAGATGCTCATATTTACCAACATGTGGCAAAAGGAATACCACTAGGTTTTCACCCAAAGTGTCTCCATCTTTACTAGATAGAATCCGTTACATCTCCTAAAGACTTACTAATACCACAATCAAATAAGGCACTTTTGCTGCTTTGAAAGGCCTGGTATCTAAGTCTTATTGTCCTCCTCTTCAGAGGAGGTGGAAGATCCTACTTAACCAAATGAAAACAAGTCAATAGCACAGTGACACACAAAATATGTACCAACTCTAGGAGGGTAAGTGGAGAGAAATTTCATAAAATGAAAAATTAAGGCATGCACAGAAGTTCTGGATCATGCTTGGTTCACTTCCAAAAGTATGGAAAGAATTTGAAATTGACAAACTGGATAGGAAATAAGTGTCAGATGAAAGTTGCTAGCAAATTCCTAAAGTACAGCCAGGGGGCCAGGAAAGTACAATATCTACTTATAGTTGTCAAAATCAAGGAAGCTAGTTGAGCAAATGCTCCCTCTAGTGTTTTAGCAAGCATAGGCAGTTGTTCCGCCTCACTTTTATTCCAAATGCCACAATATAATTTTGCAGGCTATCTCTACCAATGTTTAAAACAGTTACAAGCTCAAAGGAGGTCAGTTTCCCCATGAAGGGGGGGGGGGAGTACGGACACAGATATAGGTGCACAAGCCTGCATCCCATAGGACCCATCTTATTTTTCATCAGCTATAAGAAATTCTTTTCCCCGACAGCTCCATTCCTTTCCAAGTAAAAAGTCAAGTAGAAAGAAAATGTGCAGGTAAAACCAATACAAAAGGTTAAAATTTTACTTGAAATCTTTTGTGTTACATGACTTTCAAACAGAGCTATGTAAGGGATGGGAACTTATTCAAACTATTCACTGCTATCACTTAGTAGTCACGCTAGTAAAATTTTCAAGTTTCATTCCACATCATTCCAACACTAACACAGAAGTAACAATACACATGGACAATGAAACCACAGAAGATGAATGCGTGAAACAATCTAAGAGCATAATGGCAAATACCCTATCGTGCATGAAAACAGATATCTGGAGATGATCAAATAAGGATGGCGAGGACTAACTGCTCAGTTACAAATCAATTAGTCTTTAAATAAAGTCAATTTTTCTTTATTTACTATATCATTTTGTTATTCTACTATGGATTACCACCTCTCTATTGCATTAACAGATTGACCCGCAATCCTCAATATTTATTGCCATTTCAAAAGTAATAATTTAATTTTAACATATCTGCTATAAATGCTTCTTTGATACTGATATGAGTTTCTTCCAGAGGGTACAGATAGACCTCACCCTTTCAGTCCCTTAAATTCCTGCCTGTTTTGTGTTTTTGCATCCTAGGTTACTACAATGCACCAGCTAGACATGAAAGATTCAACTAACCACTGTTTAGAACGTATTAGAATGTCTCTAAGAATATTTTTTTTAATCAGAGCCACATTGAAAATCACAATGTTGAATAAAGATACAAAATGCATTTGTCTGAGAGTAGTTCAGCTACAAGTTTATATTGAGTGGGGAAAAAAAAAGTGATGCAGGTTCATCACCAAACAGGGTTTGTATTCTTAGGAATTAGTCTAGGGTTGGATTGCATACATGTTGGGCCTTTGATCCCAGGAGTTTTCAATGTCATAGTCCCCTTTTATGGGCCTAAAGTATGGACAATATACCCTATCTAGCGATTACTTTTCTTCAAACTTTTGAGCATACCTTCCCCCTCCCCCCCTCTTAGACCTCCATTCAATCCCTGTTTCAGCCTCATCTGCCCAGCAAATTGGCTGCCATTGAATTTCTCTCAAAACCCTCAAAACCCCAGTTTTCTGTCCTAATTTTGAAATCGGCAAAGGGGAAACCTGCTGCTGATTTGGTTTTGTTTAACCCTTTCAATCGCCCCTAATATTTCAGACCTATTCCACCACCTAACCCTAACCCTAAACGTGCTCCTTAACCTATTCAATAATCCCAGTCCTATTCCCTGATTTCAGATCCTGTTTTGGGACTGATTGAAATCTTCAATCCTGTCCTACATTAAGAAGTTCTCCAACAACATTATATCATATGGAAAACACCGTAAACATCCATTAACTTTATAAACTTCACTAACTGATTATTTCCTATCAATTAATCAATAATTATTCTTGGTTGAGGGCTTATATTGGCCCCTGATTCTGTTCCTCCAAATGAAAGTTATCAGGTTGGAGAGACACTCTCCTCGCCCTATACTGGGTTCTTAAATCTGAAGTCTCACTAGCAGATCTGGAATGTGCAGCAGAACCAAAAGGTCGCATATGTTTCCACTATAAGCTAATAGCCAAGGACTCAAGGGTACCTAGTACGTACCATAGCTAACATTATCGGTGCAAGAATTAAATTCTATACTGTGTTTCATCCCTTAATCCGTGCTGATCTTTGAATAATAGTAAATGTGTGGAAAGCACAATAACAAAGAAGGCAATAAAATATCACAAGGGAACAGAAAGTTAAATTTAAGCAGCAGCAGATGCAACCAGAAACAAAATGTCAATAAAATGACAGAAGATGAAAAGAAAGTGCATGAGTCATACACCTACCAACACTCTTGCAGCTAGAAATCTAGAGGGACCCCTCTTTGACAGCGTGTTGAGTGCTACCTCAGCTGCAGAATGCTCTGCTTGTCTCAGGGTGGTGCAGAAGGTTGGACTTTCAAAGTTCTCTCCATTGAAGTTAACAGTAGCTTTGAAACGAGGTGCATGATCAGGTCCTTCACGAATACAAGCATAAGATGGCAGGTTGAAACAGCTTCTTTGAGCTAATTCTTGCAGCTGGTTTTTATACATGCCTGGACGTTATAACAAACATATACAATGAACAAAATATACAACAGAGAAGGTGGCAAGGGGGGAGAAGGAGAGGATAAGAATCCCACAGAATTAGAACAAATGACTCATTCCCATCATTGATTTGCAATTTTAAACTCAAAACTATTTGCAGAAAAAGAGACAACGCCAATGACTCCAACTAACCCTTTCCCCCAGACAATTTTGCAACATAAGCGAACTCATTCTGAAAAAGAGATTACTAACCTTTGTTAACTCAAACTATTCTAAAGTTACTTGTATCAAAGCAAAGAAGAACTCCTGGCGACATAAATGAGAGAATTAACAAAAGTTTGAATTCAAAATCCCATTTTCCCCCCTCTTTGGTTTGGTAAACTTAGATGGAACCTGCAACCTCCCTCAATTCTGACACAAGTTCATCGACAGAGAAATGAACTTGAAAGTCTCACAGCTTCCAAAAATACCCACCGATGGAAACCAACTAAAACGAATTCCATAAGGCAGAAGTAAGCTAAAAAAAAATTGTCATAAATTATCTGATCTTCTTAATTCACAACTCCCATAGAACTCCACGTTAGCATTAACAAATTCCGCAATGAATTCGAATACAGGGAATCAACTTCCTTAAAGACTAAAACGAAGCATTTACATCACATAATATCACCTCGATCAGATCACCCATAAACCAAAAATAACCAACAACTCAATCCGACCAAAAACTCATCGAAAACCAACCTAGAAACCAATATGGAAAAAAAAACCCATAAAAGTAAACAAGCCCAAAACTAGACTTACTAGTGAAACCTGAAGAAAACCTCAAAGAAACAGATAGGAAATCAAACCCATTTCATTTGGTCAATCAAACTGAGTATAGAAGAAGTTAACTTGCTAGATAACTGACCTCACTTCCTCCCAAGTGATGAATTGACGACCTGCAAGTCGTTTCAAATGATCGTATTCTAGTCGAAGACTGACATGAAAATCCCCAATGAAAAGTTAGAATGAGATAAAAAGGGATCTCTGAAAGAGCATAGTTGCTTCGAAGATCTGAACAACAAAACTGAATTTTCACGCTCTTTTATGAGATATCTATCCATTGATCCATCACTGCTCTCTGTCTCTCTCTCTCTCTCTCTCTACTACTACTCTGACTCCTACACTACTACGATAAAGAAGCTACTTTTTCATCGGCCATTAATACGAATTAAGAGTCTGGACGTTTTGCTAATGTACACCTACCGCACTAAATTTCAGAGGAATTTATCTAAATACCCTTCTAAGGTAATTAATGAAACAAGCGACTTTACTGGAGAGAAGTCGTGCAGCAATTGAGTTTGACTCAACTGAGATTCTTCAGCTTATCAGAAATGGGCTTTTCTACTATCCAAGACATGGGCCATATTACCTAGGCCCATGTAAGACCTATATTCTAATCCTTCCCTGTTAATCACTTGTCTTGGACAAATTTTTTATGTTCCAACTAGGGTTTTAAAAAAGGAATCCGATCCAAACCGGCCAATCCAAGAAGGATTTCTAGGGTTCAAGTCGGTTCTAGCTGAATCGGAATCGGCTAATGCCAAATTTCCAATTCCGCTTGCTTGAAACCTGACCATATACATTGCCAGGGTTTCAAGAATCGTGATTCAATCAATCCAGATTCTAGTCGATCCGGCTCATCCAACCAACAACAATAGACTAAGTCTTATCCAATCTAAATGTGGTTGGCTACATGATGCAAATCAAAGTAAGAGAAAAGAAGAAATGATGACATGAGAGATGAAGTGCAAAAAAAGAGAAATGAAAGTAAGAGGAAAGAGGCCAAGCCGAAGAAGTCAAGGAAATCTCAGCTATATGGGGTCGGCAACATGGATCTTTGCCCTCCATTAGGCTCTATCCAAGGTCATACTTGGTACAAGATCCGGCTCATACGATCCTTGTACAAAAAACCCTAGATGGCATTAAAACACCAATTCCAAGGCCAATCCAAACCCATCCAAGCCGGTTCTAATCCGATCCGGATGAAAATCAACCGGGCCCAATCCGGATCTTGATTCCATGTTTTTAAATCATGCTCAGTGCCCACAGATAAATAATGTGTCTTTGCTAGTAGCATTTCAACTCAGCCCATTTGGAGATCATAGGTGCAAATGAGGTAAGTTGGCAAATATAGTACAAGAGCCCATTATGCTTGGGCTTTACTTGTTTTGGGCCACGATGGTTCAGGTCAAACTTGACATATGAGAACATATAACCTATCTTTTGCCCCAAATTTCCAAGGGACAATTTATGGGACATAAATACCTTGATAGTGCCAATTGAACTGTCATACTTAAGCAAAAACAACTATTGACATATGTACCCATCACTACATAAGAAACAAAGAAAATGAAGTAACAAACAAACATACATGAATTATGAATTATGCATAATGACTCAAAACAACTGGAAGTGTAGCTGTGATTAGAGTTAATCCACAATATATAATCATAATTATATCTAATCCACATCTACACATTTCTTTGTCCCCCTCAAGAAAATTTATTATTCAAAATATTTTATGGGAGAGGGATCACTACGATGCCATAGTGCAATTTCCCACTAATGAGGGGGTGAGTGATTGAATCGTCAAATAGGCATTTAATTAAGAAAGAGAGTGTATGGGGTTTAATTCTAGGAAGTGGGAGGACATCCTCACCCCTGCCTTCCCCTTTAATGAAGGTTGTCCCAACCATTAAAGGTTGGCTGCACAGTGCCATATCACTATCTTAGGTTCATTTACAAATAAATAATAAAAGTATATATGTGTGTTAGTGTTGGTTTTTGTGTTTGAAATATTGACAAAGTGTATAGAACCATCTACATCATATTTATTGAGTATCTTCCTAATCTACATGGTGGCTTAGTAGTATTCTGTTATAGGGAGAGTGTTCGCCACGATATCAATGTGGAGATGAATCTATATGCCACACTAATGGTGGCACAAATAATGGAATCATCCACATGATTAAGTTAGAAGAGAAAAATACAATAAAAAAAAAGCATCCTATGTGAGAAGGAAAAAACAATCTGAAGTTGTGGAAAAATTTTCACTTTCTTATGTGTTGCTTGACAAAATTAAGCATTTCCTATAATCATGTAGACAAACTTGATGCATTAAACACCTTTAGCAAGACAAATTCAACGATTCACAAACTATCATAAACAACATTCAAGAGATTTAAATCAATCCAACTGTTGCGTGTGAAAACCTCCTGTGCTTGGTTCGCCCGTGGATGAACCTACAAAAACCAAGCAATGAGCGCAAGAGGGCCGGTGTGGGTCTGGCCTAGGACTCTCCGATGCTCAAGTCGGTCTCCAACGCGACAACAGAATCGCGTGGTAAAAAGCCGGATCGGGAATAGTGCTCCATACCAGGTATTTATAGAGTAAGGAGGAGATGAGACGGTTGGAAGAGTCCTAGTATGGTAGGAGTCCTTCTTTCGGAAGGTTCTCTCGCGTAGGCGGAGTGGAGAGTTATTTTAGGGGTCGGACTCTTATTAAGGTAAGAGTCCATGTAGAGTGCGATTCCGTATTGCGCCGAGATCGCGGCTCGGTCCTTATCCCGTGATTCTCGGGATGTGCTTGTGGCCTGGAGATCCCGGTGGGGTGCTATGGGAGCTTCAATGGAGGAGGGCTCGGCCTACGAGGTCGGCCCATGGGGTCGGCAAGGGAGGTCGGCCCGGAGGTTGGTCTCGGCCATGAGCTCGGCTAGGAGTGTATGGCCGACCTGTATAATCTCGGCCTCGCCACCGGCTAGCTCGCTCAAATCGGGCTTTGTCGGGTGTGACTTATCGGATATGGGGTCGGCCCAATTCGGTTCTCGGACTGAGGTCGGGTCGGCCACGTGGCAGCCTCCGATAGGTGGGATGTTTTATACCTCATCACAAACACAAACAAAACATAATAATTAAGAGTTTAGAAAGAAAAAAAAAGGTAAACCCTTTGGGGCTTACAAGTATTAGGCCGGCCCCTCTTCCTCCGGAGTTGCTTGAGCCATCGACATTCATGGTCCAAATCGGTTCGGCAGTAGCCCCGACCTCTTCGACTGTCTTTTCTTCTCCGACCTCATGTTCGGGCCCCGTGCATTCAGCGATGAAGTCGGCAAGGGCTTGTCCTTTTATCGCCGTCCTCGATCGATAGCTTATATCGTATTCACTCAACTCAACCGCCCGAAATCGTCGTCCCAAAGCGTCGGGTTTGTGCAATATCTTCTTGAGTGGCTGGTCGGTCGAGACGCGATCGGATGAGCTTGGAGTACGGCCTTAGTTTCCTTGCAGCCGTGACTAGAGCGAATGCTACTTTCTCGAACCGGAGTACCTTGTCTCGGCATCAACAAGAACGTGGCTGACATAGTATATCGGCCTTTGAGTTTGACTCTCTTCCTCGATCAACACCGCACCGACCGCTACGGGAGTGGCGGCTAAGTAGACTTGAAGCTCCTCTTTTGGTTCAGTCGGTGAGAAGAGGCGTTCTCCAAATATTTCTTCACTCTCTCAAAAGCTTCCCGGCATTCGGACGACGGATAAAGTCTCTTGGGTTCCGGATATTCTTTAGGGCCTTAAAGAACGATAGGCACTTGTCGCCCGATCTCGACAAGAATCGCGCCAACGCCGCCACACGTCCGTTTAGCCTCTGTACTTCTCGGATCGTCCTTGGAGGACTCATCTCTTGGATGGCTCGATTTTTGTCGGATTGGCTTGATGCCTCGACAGAGACCATGAAGCCGAGGAACTTTCCCGAGGTTACGCCAAATGCACACTTGGCGGGATTCAGCTTCATCTCGTTCTTCCTCAATACGCCAAAGGCTTCTTCCAGTCGGCCAAGTGGTGTTCGGCCTTCAAACTTTTCACCAACATGTCATCCACGTAGACTTCCATGTTCTTCCGATCGCCGTGGAATATATAGTTCACGAGGCGGTATGTCGCTCCGGCGTTCTTCAATCAACGGCATGACCTTGTAGTAGAAATTCTCTTGGTCGATTCGAAGGCCGTGTATGACTCGTCCTCCTCATGCATCATGATTTGGTTGTAGCCGAGCACGCGTCCATAAAACTTAGCATCTCGTGACTGGCCGTGGCGTCGATCAAGAGGTCGATCCGAGGTAGTGGGTATTCATCTTTTGGGCAAGCCTTATTGAGATCGGTGTAGTCGACACACATTCTCCACCTCCCGTTCGGTTTAGGGACCATGACGACGTTAGCCAACCAGGTCGGGAATTTCTCTTCTCGGATGAATCCGATCGGCGAAGCTTTTCCACCTCTTCTTTGATTGCGGTTTGTCGATCAAGTGCGTAGTTCCTTCTCTTACGCGGATTGGTTTTGACCCGGATCCACATGGAGTCGGTGCTCGCTATATGCCTGGTATGCCCGACATGTCGGAGCCGAAGGCGAAGACATCGGCGTTCGCTTTTAAGAAAACTCCGAGCCGCCTCCTTTGATCTTCATTTAGTAGTGATCGAGTTGGACCACCTTGGCTGGGTCATCTTCGGCGAGATGAAGTGGGGTGAGGTCTTCCACGGGTCGTCCTCTTCTCTCGATCGCTCATCCCGCTGATCTTGGGGAGATGCTCGGCGCACATGGCCATTCCCGCACATTACCCTTATTTTGCTTGGCGAAAGTAGCGTAGCACTCTCGTGCCTTCTTCTGTCGCCTCGGACCTCACCGACACCATTCTCGGTGGGGAACTTCATCTTCAAGTGTGTCGGGAGATGATGGCTTGGAGGGCGGTCAATGAAGGACGGTCGAGTATGGCGTTGAATGCCACTACCGACCGTACCACCATGAATTTGACTTGGATCGTCGCTTTGGCATGGAGCTTGCCCAATTGTGACTAGTAGGTCGATCGAGCCCTTGATGGTCGCGCCGCTCCGAGAACCCGTGAAGCGAGGTGCCTTCGGGCGCTTGGCGCTTCATCGTCGAAGCCAAATTATCGGACGCTTCTAGTGACATAAGGTCCACGGATGCGCGGTATCGACCAATACACGGTGGGCGGGCCTGTTTGTAATTTCTACCGCACCACTAAAGCATCGTCATGAGGTAAACTTATACCTTCAAGGTCGGCCGGTGAAGGAGATCGTCAACGCCGGCTTGAGTTTCTTGGTGGGCATCTCGGCCACTCCGACGAGCGCGTTTGCCTTAGCCTTCGAGTAGTCTCTTGCCGGGCCCTCAGGGATAGTGTATATGGGGGCTCCCTTATCATTGCTCGGCCCGGATCCGTCCTCGTTCTTCTCGGTTCGGACCTTGTCATTGTCTCTTTCAACTCGCTTTGTTTTCGGCCCTAGGCTCGCTCTTCTTTGATCTCGGTCATCGGCCGCCGACCTCCACGATCTTCTCGGCCTCCTTTGACATATCACTTCAGTGGCCCGCTTTTATCGGCTCTTCGATTTCTCTTTTACGAGTGATAACAATCTTGATGTCGTGACGGTGTCCTTGTGGAATTGGCAATATTTGTTGGGATTCGAGATGACCCCGCTTGCATCGGTCGGGGTCGGCGGATGTACCCCATCTTGTATTTGCATCAGGATCTCCTTGCGAGACGCATTCAATGGCGTGTAGTCGGGGCTCAGAGCTCGATCCGACTGTCGGCTCGGCGATCCGTCCTTGGCCTTTTGTCTTCCCTTACCAATCATTGTCGGCCTTTTCTTGTTGGTACGACCTTCGTTGCCCTTCCGGCTTGGAGGACCTCGGCCATATTTGCAAATTCGTTGTACCTCTCCAAGAGCTCGGCCGGTTTCTTGTCGGCTTAGAGCCAAGTCCTTGATAAGGTCCATGTCGGCCAATCCGTTGCTCATAGCCGTATGGGCGTGGCCTCATCCAAATCCTTGATATCTAAGGATTCCTTATTGAAGCGGGAGGCAATGCTCGGATCGACTCGTCGGGCCTTTGCTTCACGCCGAGGAGGTTGACCGTTGTCTTCTTATGTTTCATACTACTCGGAAGCGCGTGACAAAGGCTCGGCGAGTTGAGCGAAGCTTTTATGGAATTCGGCGCAACCAGGGAAAACCATGAGGTCGCCGCGCCCTTGAGGGATGCGGGAACGCTCGGCAAGAAACGATCTCGGTTCCCCGTACATGGTCATCATCGCATTAAAGTAGTTGATGTGATCTGTCGGGTCGGTCATCCCGTCATATCGGTCTAACGGGGAGGTTTGAAACCGTTTGGTAGCGGCGCTGGGTCATGATCTCGGGAGGATAAGGGTGACGCTTGACCAAAGAGTAGGCGTCCGGTCGCTTGTTTCTTCAACCCCTCCACTTACTCGGCCAAGTCTTGTAGCCGCTTCTCGGCTCGGTCTCGGTGCTCGGCCAACAGGCTCCTCGGCCCGGGGTCGATAGGGTCGGTCGTCCCATTGTAGTCGGCCATTCAGTCAGCCCGGTCCTCACCATCCTTCCTTGTTCTTTTTCTTCTTGGAAGTTGGACCCTCGGGGCTCCCCTGTTGTTCTTCTCGAGGAGGTGAGCTCGGCGTCGGGGAGTATGACGCGATCCTTCTCCTTGTCTCGGCACGCACCTTTCAACCGGGTCTTTCCTTTGTTCTCGAGAATCTCCTCGGCTGTTCGTCCTCTCCGATCCGTCCAGAAAATACCGACCTCCTCGCTATCGAGCCGCCGGAGGTTCGATTTCTACCCTGTTCGCGGGCTTTGGCGATGTTCTTGTTCACCCCACCGCGCCTCTGGGGCGCGGAGGTGGAGTCTTCTGACGAGATGGGTGCGAGGATGCAGCCCGACTCGGCTCGGCCCTACGCGCCACCATTTTGCCGTGCAAGTTTCTTTCTGGCGGACTGAGCCGGAGGGGCGGGCTGGCTGGCCATCAGCCCGCCTCGGGCTATCTCGGTTCATGAAGGCGCGCAGCATCTCGCTGGTGTGGAGATGTGCGACTGCAAATCCATAACCTATCGATTATTTGCCGGGGCTTCTCGGGGTCCAAACTCTCCGGTAAGGGTGGCGGCTGGCCGTAGGCCATTCCCGTCAAACTTGGCTCGGGGCTCGCTCTGTGCTGGGCGCGGCCGTGGTTAGCGCACCTCCCCATTCCCGCTCTCGGGAGGGGGAATGGTGCCCGTGATGGGCTGCGCACCACCTGCCCTAGGGGTCTTTTTATCCCCTGAGAGGCTTCGGGGCGGTGATCGCCTCGCCGCACTGGGGTTGTGGCTCCTCCGCACGGAAGTAGAGCCATGCTGCCCGACCTCGTGTGCACCATTATTATTGCTCACGGGAATTGGCGAAAGCGACGATGCTTGCGATGTCGTTCCCACGAGACGTGCGCCAAATGCATTGCGTGTGAAAACCTCCTGTGCTTGGTTGCCCGTGGATGAACTGCAAAAACCAAGCAATGAGCGCAAGAGGGCTGGTGTGGCTCCGGCCTAGGACTCTCCGATGCTCAAGTCGGGTCTCCAACGCGACAGGCAGAATCTGCGTGGTAAAATGCCGGATCGGAATAGTGCTCCATACCGGGTATTTATAGAGTAAGGAGGAGATGAGACGGTTGGAAGAGTCCTAGTATGGTAGGAGTCCTTCTTTCGGAAGGTTCTCTCGCGTAGAGCGGAGTGGAGAGTTATTTTGAGGGTCGGACTCTTATTAAGGTAAGAGTCCATGTAGAGTGCGATTCCGTGTTAGCGCTGGGATCGCGGCTCGGTCCTTATCCCGTGATTCTCGGGATGTCTTGGCGTGGCCGGAGATCCCGGTGGGGTGCTATGGGAACTTCAATGGAGGAGGGCTCGGCCTACGAGGTCAGCCCATGGGGTCGGCAAGGGAAGTCGGCCGGGAGGTTGGTCTCGGCCATGAGCTCGGCTAGGAGTGTATGGTGACCAGTATAATCTCGGCCTCGGCACCACTAGCTCGCTCAAATCAGGCTTTGTCGGGTGACTTATCGGATATGGGGTCGGCCCAATTCGGTTCTCGGATGAGGTCGGGTCGGCCACGTGGCAGCCTCCGATAGGTGGGATGTTTTATGCCTCATCACCAACACAAACAAAACATAATAATTAAGAGTTTAGAAAGAAAAAAAAGGTGTACTTAGGTCTTGATTCTCCCCCGCCCCCCCAGAAAAAAAGAAGAAAGTATAGTTGGTGCCTTAGTGGTCACAAAATTAGTACAACAATGAATAACTTCACTTGTGTTGAATATAGCTTGAGTGGCATGGGTACATGACCCCTGATGCTTGAAAAATTAGCATCACAGACCCAACCACACCCGAGAATGTGAGTGCCTAGTGCAGACGCATATGTTTTTTTATAAGGTCAAATGTAAACATGAGTACTTGGAGGCCTTTTCATTACACCGTGTGCTTTTCTAATATGTTCAGCCAATTCTAGACTTTTTCCTTCTTATAGGCAACTTGTTTAATTTGGTGGTCTATCATCTCAATTATATGACTAATTATATATATATTTTGAACTTCTCTTGGATTCACTTCTTTAGAGTTGTTAAATTGTTTTTGAAATTGATAACTAATATATATAAACGTCTATAAGGATTCATGGGATGTCAAATTAATCTTAAATTTTGACAATGAGTGATGATGTGGATGATATGTTTATCAAATTTGATCCCAACTAAACTACCATTTAGCAGTTATTCAAGGCATGTTGGAAAAGGATTCCTAAAGCAGGCAATATGATATCCCCAAAATATTACGAACTCTATAATCTATAGTTAGACTTACCAAATGCCGACCTATCCTAGGTTCACTATGACCTGATTATTTTGGACATGGACAACCCTTTAAGTCACACCCATCTACTGATTTCACATGAAATTTCTTCATTTATTCAATAAAATTTACTATTAGAAGCTTTACATATTGTACTGAAGTACTAAGTAAGAAGATTTAAGGTAATCAGTAAGTATAGCATTACAATGATATGCCACAATGATATGTTAATTTATAACTTGCAATTGCGTAAATCATTTTCATTATAATCCAACCAATATCATCATCTCATCATAGTTTTACAATGTATCAAGAATATTGTAGAACTGATATAAAAGAATTGGCACAAACACTCTATATTGATTGATTTTTTATTTTTTTTTACATGGAAGAAGTGATGACTTAATATCAATGTACAAAATTATATTTTCTCTAAAATCTGAATGTTGAAAATGTATTCATATGGAAAAGGGTTTTATGAAGAAATATAATTATTGGATTTTAAAGGGAAATAAGTGTTTTAGAGAAAATCATATATTTACGATATCCAAATCTATTGTCAAGCTTAACATGCATGTAATAAAGAATTTGATGCTACTACAATATGGAACCATGAGCCAACTGTGGCCTTAAAAATAGTATTTATTGTACAATTATCGATCAAATAGAAATATATACGTAATATTTCAAATAGGAGGAAATAATTTACCAACACTAGACAGTTTCAGTGTCATATTATTGTTTTTCTAATGAATATTCGATAACATCAACAGTATATTTATCATGTGATGTGAAACATATTTGAGCTTAGATGGTGTGCCTTGTCATTGTTTTTTTATTTATTAAATTCATAAAGAAAATCCCATACAATCAAGATAAATAATCCTAACAATATTTAGAAAGAATAACAAAAATAAAACCCTAAAAGCATCAACGAAAAAATTATCTGCAAATATCAAGAATGAAAAATATGAAAAAAGCATTGTGATTTGTACCTCAAAATATATAACAATGAGAGACTATAACACCCAAAGAAAAAAAGATACAAATAATTATGATACAAGGTGAAATATACACATCATCCAATAAATTTGCAAGGAATAATTAGAAAAAATTAGAAAATTATTACAAGCCCTAGGATATGTTTTACACATCATGATAATAAAAAAAATGAAGTGAAAATAAAATGCTTGATGTTGCAACGATAAACCTTTGACATAGTAGGCCATCCTTTTATCTTCATCGCTTCTTCTCCATATCATGTTCTGTAAACTAAACATAATTGAACTAAGAATGTGAATGTTACTAGTTTTCCTATAAAATGTAAAGGTATATAAAGAGTGATCCTTGAATGGGTAAGCAAGAAAAAAAAATGATTTATAACACACTATCTAAATGCTATATAAGTTTTTACACTATAAATAGGAATTATAAGGTTATTTATGTAAAAAACATGAACATGCATACTAATTGGATCCCAATCGGACGCAAGATAACTCAATAGCAATTTGAATATATTCTTTGATATCCTGAATAAGTAACGCTTATTGTGAGTATCGAAACCAATTAATAAGAAAGTTACAAAATTTAAATTTGAAATCTAAAAAAGATTTTATTAACTTTCAAAAAGAGTTGTTATTGACTTGTGTCAGTACACTAGTACACCGTTACTTAAAGTGAAAAAAAAAATCATAAATGAAGCATAAAAGCTTCGAGGGATTTTAGGCATTTCATTGTCACGCCATAAGTGTTACTTTTCTTCGTTAGCAATGGATGATGACTCACAATGCTTGTGAAAATCTGATCTACTACTGATGCTTCTCAGAGTTGTTTGTGGGCAAATGGGTAAAAGCCTCCGGAATCTTACAAATGTTATTGCGGTTATCATTTGATATTGAGGACTCAATGTGCATATAGGGGTGTCAATTGGCAGGTTTGATATATATATATTATATTTGTAGGTTTAGATTTTACATTTAAAAGGTATAGCTTTTTTAGTTGCAAAATGCTAGGGTTTCCTTTGACACCCATGAGCAGTCTTGCACCAATAGCCAGCGTGGGTTTTGACTACTTTCGAACCATCAAATAGGATTTTTAACGAAGGGAGAGAATTTAGGCCTCGTAATTTATGAGGGGGATGTGAAGGAATTCATACAACGACGTTGTGCTATTCCTTCTTCCTAGGAAAAATTTATTAATGTTGGGTGTTAAAATACAAGAGGAAGAATCCAATATATGGTGGTGTAGACACCCTATTTTTGTCCCCCCGGATGATGATGACAACATGACATAGATGGATCTCGGTGTCTCTCTCAAGAAGGACTCAGCCTGTATGTAATGACTAAAATACTCTTACATGCTTTTATGGGTTTAAACACTAAATATTGATACCCTAGAAGACCACTTAACCAATGTTGAAGGAGTTACTGTTCACCTTCCCTGATCACGACGGTCCCGCTTGCTGGTGAGTGGGTCATGGGGGTTACAAGGGGCAGGAAGCCCCTTGACCAATTTTTTAAAGCTAATTCATTCAAGATGCTAGAAATTGAGCAATTGAAGGCTGCCATTTTAAGTTCCTTTCTTTTTTGCTGATCTGGTGTTCTACGTAGATCTATAGAACGCAACAGTATTATGCGACTCCACACAGACCATTGACCCGCTTCACGATACTATGGAAATTTCTCTACGAATTCGTGAAACGGGATAATTGGTCTTTGAGGATCCTCATAATGCAAAAGGTCTCCGCGGATCAGTGGAGACCGATTTCGTTCTCCATAACCCTCATTGGAGGCCCCCTGTAACGAGGGGACCCCTTCATCATTCCCAAGACACCCCAAGCCCGCCTCAAAACCCATTCCTGAGGTATTGAAGGCTGCCCAAAGGCCCCTAGAGACTACAGTATCCCAAGTATCTAAAGAGTTAACCCCTTTAAGAGAGAGAGAGAGAGAATTGGTCCCCCTCTCTCTGAGCCAGTAGACAACAATAGTTCTGTTTGAAGCGAAGGGACCCCTTTTCAACTCTCATCTAGGGTCAACCGCATGTATATCTCTTATTCTCTAGTTATTTTGATGCAATGTAGAATAGTATGACATGATATGTTGTAGTATAATATAGACTAAAGTATGATAAGCAAGCATGTATAAAGGTAGCATGTAATTTCCTTTTGATGCAATATTGTATAGTACCAAACCTAAAATTAGCCATACATGTGGGTCTAGGATATACATAATTTGAAAAAATATTCAAACCTTAACATCTAGTAGAAAGATTGATTTTTTTTTACCGGGTGGAGTGGATGCCTAACACTTTTCCATATCCGTAACCTGACCCTTACCTGAATCTTTGACTAGACCATTGGAATCAATCTTGGCTCCTTCCCCTGACCTGGGATCGAGCCCCTTTTGTGGGTCCTAATATGAGAGATGAAGGGGGTGAGGGGTTGAAAAGGATTATCGTCTCTTTTCTTCTTCGGGTTGAATAGTTCACAGGGTATGAGTCTCAAGGAAGACATGATAAAGAGTCACCACTTAAATTAGGGTCTAGGACCCATATTTATTAGCCAAGAGGCTAAACTAACAACTCCACTCCGAATTGATCCAAGAAAGATTCAGGTTCGTATTAGGTCATAGTCCGAAGAAGGTGTTAGGCACCTCGGTCCATCTGGTTAAACAAGACTTCAAACCATAGGTATGTTAGTTAGTCTTAAACCAATCAAAATATGAAAATAAATGAAAAAAGGAGAAGAATGGACTCACCTCAATCTAACTATGTTAAATGGTTAGTATACTGAATGTAAAATAAACATGATGTATTAAAAACTAATCATTAAACCTAGGCTAAGATTAGACATGCTTGAAATAAGTGCGTGTCTACTCAATCACCAATGAAGAGGCCCAGGCTGATCCGAACGCCATTATAGGTATCGCAACTCAACCCTTAACATGGTACACATATGGAGATTTTATTGCTATGATTGGTTATTAATGTCATCTCAGGTATAATTTCTGTATGCTCACAACCCGTATATGTGTTATTCGATTTGGGGGCTTCTTACTCATTCATCACCCCATCATTCGCTGAGAGGATAAGCACAAAGTCAAGACAGTTGTCTCATGGCTTAAGAGTTAGTACGCCTACTGGCGGTGTCACCAAACTCAACCGGGTGTATGAAACCTGCCATGTTCGAGTAAATGATAGAGGGATGGTAGCCTGCTTGATAAAACTAGACATGAAGGATTTTGATGTAATTCTGAGGATGGATTGGTTGTCAGTGCACGGAGCCAGCCTAATCTGTGCGGAGAAGAGGATATTGTTTGAACCAAGGAAGGGTGTAAGGTTTGAATTCAAGGGTGATGAACGCAAGAAACCCAAGAAGTTAATTGTCTCCACATTGCAAGTATAGAAATTGATAAACGAGGGATGCCAATGCTATTTAGCGTCAGTGATAGATGTTGAGGCAAGCGTTAAACCACTTGAGGAAATCAATGTGGTGAAAGAATTCCCGGATGTCTTTCCGGAAGACCTCACATCGTTACCATCGGACTGAGAGATAGAGTTCATGATTGATTTAGTGTAGGGTGCAGCCCTAGTGGCTAAAGCTCCCTACAGGATGGCACCATTCGAGTTGAAGGAACTGCAAGCACAACTTCAAGACCTACTGAAGAAGGGTTTCACAGACCCAGTGTATCTTCGTGAGGAGCACCGGTGTTGTTTGTGAAGAAGAAGGACGGCAGTATGCGAATGTGCATTGACTACCATGAGCTTAACAAGTTGACGATAAAGACTCAATACCCTTTTGTAAGTACCGCAGTCCCCGATGACGAGGTTTCCTCAGCCTTATGACGACAGATTATTGGTCGGTTATTGTGGGGGTATCATTTTGACACATCATCATAGGGTTGGGGTCATGCTTCATAAAAGTATTAAAAAAAATGAGGAGTCGCCACCTAGGGTTAGGGCCTAGGACCCAATGGGAGTAGCCCTATCCGTTATGAACGGAAACGGGCTACGAGATTCCATATGGTCTGGTCAGAGATTTGGGTAAGGGGTCAGATTACAAGCATGGGACGGTGTTAGGCACCCATCTTGCCCTGCAAAACCGATCTTTCCATTATAGATGCTGGAAGGGCGAATATCCTCTCTCAATGGCATAGGGTTATGTAATGTACATTCTATTCATATTTACACTATGTGCATTGAAACGAGAAAGCACGAAATACTACATCGTAATGATAAAAATATAATAATTATACCTTTATACGAGTATTCCTTGGATCTTGGCGATCCCCTGGCTCAGGTGGAGACAGATGGATGGATCGACACCGGTTCTTTGAACAGGGTAACGGCTCTCTGGATGTGTTTTTCGTTATTTATATGTGGACAGAATAACGGCTACAAAGAGGACTTTTGTTATCCATATGCAGACGGAATAACAACTTGACTAGGACGGGATCGCTCTTCACTCGAGTGGGTAATTGATGGATCTACCCACAACTCAGGAACCTTGCTCAAACAAACACTCACCAAGTGGGGAATGAGGGCAAAAGAGGGTCAGAAATGGGCTGAGAGGGTCTCCCTACCCTTTGAATCCATGAAATGGGGGGAGGGCGACCCTCCTATTTATAGGGGGTGTTCCACTTCCACGGCACTGGGTAGGTCCTCCACGGCACAGTGAACGACGTCATCAGCCTCCCATGGTAGTGTGGTTTTTTTCTTCACTGCCGGGGGAGGTCTCCATGGTGCCGTGGAGGACTATCCACGACGCCGTGGTCAGAGTGTGTCACTCCCCACACTTTCTGGGCATTAAATGAGCTTCTTTGTTGTTTTTGGGCATGTTTGGACCTATGGGCCTTGTTTTTTTTTGTTTTTTTTTTTGGCTTTTTAGGGGGTATTGGTGCGATGTTTCTTATCTGTGTCCCGCTGTCAACGTTGCCAAGGGTGGTGGCAAAATTTCAGTGTCTACAGTTTGCCCCTCTTTGGCCGAGGCTGTGCCAACAACCGAAGGGTAAAAACAAAAGACTAACTGATTTTGTCACCAAGAGCATGTACTGCTATCACTTTGCTCAAAGGCGGCAGAGTTATGGAATTATGCAATGAAATCTTTTGATAAACCTCAAAAGAAACGAATCCAACAAGCGATTAATCGTAACAAAATCCTTTGATAAACCACAACGGAAAAATTCAGGCAATTAAACACGGTGAAATCCTATGATAGTCCTCAAAAGAGAAATTAAATTTGTGGAAGCATTTGCCAATCAGGCGATGAAATCTTTTCAAAATCCTTGCGAGAAGTAATTGCGGTACCAAAAATCAGGCACCCTGTGCACATGCATATATATATATATATGTTGCGTCAAGAAATCGCCGGAGGGTCCTTCGGGTGCCGCAACCTGCAAAAGGACCTTAGTGACAAGGGACAACCGGTGTGGTTCCGGCCTAGGACCCTCCGATGCCTAAGTTAGATCTCTTTGAGCAGCAGATGAATAGTTAGAATTCATGATGGGTTAATGGGGTAGAGTACCTCGAAATTTATAGTGAAGTATGGCGGTGTGGAGAGTCCCAGTTGGTAACGAGTAGTCCTCGTAGTAGATAGGTGTTCCTCATTAGTAGGATTTATCACTTAGTCGGTTGCTCCCCCATGGGAGGTAGAGTCCCAGTAGGGAAGATGTTCTCGATAGACAGACATACATGCCCTTGTATATTGGATAAGATCCTTGGTGCATGAGTCAATCTTAGATTGTACCTCTTGTAGATGGTACCCGCCAAGTGGTGAGGTGAAGTATATCTCGGCGATGATGCTAGTGGCTTGCGTGTAGTTCTTGGTCTTGAACCTTGAGTGACCTTGTTAGTCCTTCTCCTTCTGGGCCAACGAGTGAGTCTTGAAGTGGCCGGGCTTGGGTGGTCTTCCCTCTTGTGCTAGGACATGTGGCGGCTTACGATTGGCTTGTATAATTTTGGGTTTATCAATATATATTTTAGTTTATTTTTTTACCACGGCGCCGTGTAGGGGTTGTCACAGCATCATGGGGAGGGCGACAGGGCCTCGCCACGGTGCCGTGCCGATGACACCATGGCCAGGACCACGGTCCCGTGGGGAGTCCTCCATGGTGCCGTGAAGGACTTTCTACTGTGCCGTGGAGGATTCCACGCCGCCGTGGTCACGGCTGTGTCAGTTTATAAATAGGGGGTACCTCCCCCTGTATCTTCACCCTGTTTTTGCTATTGGACTCTGCCAAATTTTCCTTTTTCTCCTATTTTTGAGTGAGATTACTTCATGGCTCTCCGTAGACATCCTCGACAGTCTTCTCATGGTCCCTTGCTGGGTACAACCGACACAGACGAGCGAGTAGGATGATATACATCTGGTACGACTTTGAGGGACACTGCTCGACACATCTGCTGTGTCGTCTGGGGGCAGTCATAGGAGGTAAGTACAGTTATTACTATTATTTTTTATTCTTTTGTAGCATTATTAGATACCAAAGTAGGATCATTAAACACTGTCATGAACCCCTAAGGTACGTAAATTGATGCAAGGCCGTTAGATACCACCTTAGGTATCTTCTGTCATGTAAATCGAGGCGAAACCTTTAAACACCACTCTAGGCATTTTTAGGCACGCAAATCAAGGCAAAACCCTAAAATTAAGGCTATAAACGGCTCGGATTCGGCTCGGATTCACTACTATCTGAATCCGAATCCGTTTAGTGAATGCAATATCCGAATTCGATCCGATATCCGACGGACATTTAAAAGGTATTACCGTATCCGAATCCGAGAGTTTATCGGATATCCGGATACTATCCGATCCGATAAACTCTCCGATTAGTGAACATTATACTTATGGATTTCCAACTCCGATTACCGCTTTTTGACTCCGATTACTGTTTCTAAAACCTAATTTGAAGTAGCTACTTTGCGTTCCATTTTTCCAGTTTGAGAATAAGATTCAATTAAAAAAAAAGAAAAAAACATTGTATTCTTTGAAATGAGATTTTTTACTTTGGAACTAGCAAAATACATCGGCGGAAAGAATTGTTCCAATTAAAAACTTGGATGTATAATCAGGGTTTTCCAGAAAATGAGAACTCTCAAGTGCTATTCAAATTGCCCCCCATCTTCAAAGAAGTCCTTATATGGAATATTTATAAGTACAATAATACCCTAAGGGGTATGAATACAAGAGAAAATTACAATAGAAAATATATGATAATACAATCCCTCTTCAGCTTAACAAAAATTACTAATGAATTGCTTGCTTACCAATGTAAGTGATGCAACCACTCTCAATTGTCTAAGAGCAGCCATTTTCGAAAATACCCAAGGTCAATACATTTTTATCCACCCTGTCTGGGACTCTGTGAAGGTGAGACTTGCACCATGGATTTGAAAATACTAAGAGCAGTTAAATGGATTAGAACGCAGTGTACCAAACAAAACTAACAACGAAATGTCTTCCAACAGTAATATATTCTCCTTTCATTACCCATTTATGATTTACCCCCAACTGTAATCTTGTAACAGCAAATTCAAACAAACAAAAACACTCCACGTTCACAGCAAGACACTCTTCCCTTCGACTCTCATTCCCACCCAATTCCTTGACCCCAAACCAGATAACTTCTTCAATTTTCACCGAAAATTACCCCACCCATTTGACTTAAAAAAACCCACTTGTCGATTCCCAGTAAAACGCTCACCACCCCTTTTTTTCCCTCTGAAACTTCGATCAACCCCTTCTACAGTTCGACCAGTGAAAAGAAAAAAATAGGAAAAAGAGCAAAGAGAAGAGATCGAGCAGAGACAGAACCAACAGAGAGATAAGGAAGAAGAACAATCGGATACCTAACCAAAGCCAGAGTCGAGAGGTTGTGCGAGTACCGTTGCCGGTGCCGCCAAGAGGCGAGAATCAAGAGTGAGTGACCTTGAAGCTTGAGGGTTGATTGCAGAGTGCCGGCGCCACTGAGAGATTAAAACTTGAGACTTGAGAATCGAGAGTGAAAGAGGGAGGAAGAGATTCAAGAGAATAGAGATTTTGGGATTTCTCGATTAGGTTAAGAGTTAGGATGATATTGATATCACAAAAGTAACCTTGAGCCCTTGATATGACAAAAATAAACTTACAAAAACACTAATAATAAGGGTAATATAGTAATATTAATATATTTTTATGATAAATATTAAATAATCATAATTTATAATCGGATAACAAATTATCCGATTATTATCTGACTTCGAATAGAACTATCCGACTCCGAATCCGATTAGCTTTCAGACGGATTTGGATATTTTTCGGAAACCAAAATTCCGGATTTGGAACCTCCTAAACGGATTCGAACTTGGATCGGAGTCGGATTTTCGGCTATCCATTTACAGCCCTACCTAATATACCACCCTAGGCATTTTTAGGCATGCAAATCGAGGTAAGACCATCGGATACCACCCTATGTATCTTTTGGCACGCAGATCACAAAAACCTGGAATACCACCCTAGGCATTTTAGGCACGTAAAGCGAGACAATGCCATTAGATACCACCCTAGGTAACTTTTGGCATGCAAATCAAGGTAAGACCATCAGATACCACCCTAGGTATCTTTTGGCATGTAAATCGAGGCAAACCCCTAAAATACCTCCTTAGGTATTTTTAGGCATGCGAATCGAGGCAAGACCATTAGATACCATCCGAAGAGTCTTTTGGCACGTAAATTGAGGTGAAACCCTAAAATACCACCCTATGTATCTTTAAGTTCATTCTTTATTATCTTTTGTCTTTTGATTCGAATCTAATCATTCTTTCTCTTTCTTGTGTTTTTGAAGGGGAAGACCCTTCCAATGCTGAAGAAGTATTGTGGCACCGAGAAGGTGCATTCTTGGTATAGACAGCTTTGACAGCTTTACCCTAAGGTACAGTCCAGGGTAAAGCGGATTGGATTGGGGCATATCACTGCCTGCCCCGCCCGAGACTTAGACAGCCTAACAGTTCGGGCGCTGGTGGAGAGATGGTGGCCGAGCACCCACACATTCCACCTACCACTAGGAGAGGTGACCATCACACCTCTCAACTTCCACATGATCACGGGGTTTCCTTTTGTAGGGGTGCCCATAGTGCTGACGGCAGAGGACCAGGTGGAGTCCCCTGATCGTCTTAGGTATTTTGAGAGCATGACGGGGATCTGAGTCATGAGGAGGGGACTCTCCACCACCATCATGAGGGACTTCTGGACCAGCAAGGGCGTGATAGACTGGTCACCCCCTGAGGAGCACGATCAGGTGGCTCGGTGCTTCCTTCTCTTTCTGTTGGTAGAGGTCGTCTTCAGCGACATGATCGGTTCAGTGATTTCAGACCTCGCCTATTGTCAATTTTTGAGGATTTTGAGTTGGCAGCGGGGTATGATTGGGGAGGCTCGGCATACGCCCACTTCCTCTACATGATAGACTTTATAGTCCTGGGTTCCCCGAACCTTATCGGGTGCTCCTATGTCATCTGGGTGAGTCTTCATTTTTTGTGTTATTTATTCCTTTTCATTATTATTGTCTATCTTTATTGATTGGTTTCCCTTTATTTCTTGCAGACATGGAGTTATGAGGTCCTTCGCTTTTGGATCCCCTTCTTCAAGGTTGGAAAGGATCGGGGTGTCACTTTCCCTAGGGCCGAGTGATGGGCCAAGGGAATTCTTCTTAAGAGCGGCCGCAATAGGATTTACCCTTCATTTGCGGTCTCCTGAATGAGCTGTGGCTCGAGGATGTGAGTTCGAGCTTCCCTCTCTTCCCCTTAGTCTTAATTTCAAATTCTTTTACTCATTCTCAACTCAAACAGGTCTCCCTTCGTCCTTACTTGCTGGAGTACCTCCCCAAGCCGGACCTGTTTGCTCGGGCTTCTGCTCTCTGCTCACGATGGATCCTTTTTGAGGGTCCGCGGGGGTTTTCTTTCTATTTGGGAGAGCGGGTGTCCCTGCAGTGGTCTCAGGAGAGACTCATCCCCTGTCTCCCTCCAACTAGTATGCATGCCCCATCTCTCTTGGAGCCAGAGGAGATCTAGCACTGGAGGGTAGGTGAGCCGATGGCCCATCTGGTTTCGGCCGACGCGGACTACGATGTCTTCCTTTTTAGGGAGACCATCTACGTCCCTCTTTCTCCTAAGGGCCCTTGTGTATGATTCTTTTATTATTTATTATATATTTTTTTCTTTATTTTTTTTATTTTCTTATTAAAAAATCTTAACTTGACTCTTATTCTTCTGCAGTACCCTGATTGCACTCTTTACCCTGGGAACTTTGGTCATGGGCACTCCTCTCACGCTTCCCAGACATTAGGGGCAGACTCTGAGGCAGGGACTTCTGGTGGGGTCCCTCCTTTGAGGCTGGCTGATATGGACAATCACATCCCCTCCTATCGTCCGTGGTTTGTCAGGCATACCGAGCCAGGGAGACCCGAGATTGAGTTGCGACTCCCCAACTCTCCAGACTGCGACTTAGGTCTTCCACTTCCATATGATGGGGTAAGCATATCTTATGGTCTCTTTTTTTTATTATTTATGCTTGAAAATGATAATCTTTATTTGCTCCTCTCCCTCTCTTCTCTCTTTTTTTTTTTAGGTGACCGCTGCTAGGAATGCCGATATGCGGCATATGATGGCCAGCATGGATGAGGTCATCATTTCTAGGGTGGACATGATGCATTATTGGGTGAGTTTCTCTCTCTTTTTTATTTATTTTTATTTTTTATATTTCCCCCTTTTTTTTCGCGCTCATTGTTTGTTTTCTTTCTTTTTTAGAGGACCCAGGCTGTATTCCACCAGGGGGAATCCGAGAGGCATCAACTTGATTCTGAGAGATATCAGACAGAGCTAGCACATGGTCGGGCTGAAATTGAGGCCTTATAGTTATCTAGGAGTGGTACTGAGGAGCTGAGGTCTCTCAGTGGAGGACTTTCTTTTATGTATTATTTTTTTTATTATTTCTTGGAACGAATTATTGTGATCACTTGTACGATTTTGTACACATTTTATGTTTTTTTATGTATATACATTTGTACTATAATGCCAAAATGATTTCTCTTTTCTTTAGAAGCACAAGATTTTATTGATAACTGATTCAATTACACAATTACATGGAAAACGAAAGGATAATTTAAACATCAACTTGATATCACTTGTTTACAACATTTTTCCACCACATTTCTGATAGCAGAATCACCACTTCTTGAGTCAAAGCCTCTAGAGATCTAAAATTCTTCAACTCAAACTGCTCCTATTTTGGAGATACCAGAGAAGGGACATAAAAGTTGGTGTGAGTCAAACCCATGAGTCTCACGTTGTTGCACCCCAGTGTCTCTGGTACTTTCACCTTGGTCTTCATCCAATGACAATCCCACTGCATTTCTTGAGCTTTCCTCTTATTCAGGTAGTCTTTCCAGTCTTGGATCCTGTGAAATTCATGTGTTTCCATTTTCGTTTGATAGTGTATAGATTGGAGATGGGGACATGGAATTGGTTCCACCAACCTTAACTTCTCTATCAACGACATTTGGAAAACTGCCGGAGATCCATAAAAGAAGTCTGTTCCATATTTCTGAGAATGGCACATGACATCGAATCCTTTGAAAGTTTCTACCAATACTATAGGAATGATGTCACATCCTTTTTCAAGTTGCTTAACAACTTCCGCAATCATTGGAGACATGCCTTTCCCTGGGGTTCTCAAGAGGTATTTCCCAATCACACAAAAGAGATACGCTCGCATTTTGCATTGGACTCGACCTTCTTCTTCAGCTCTGTTGTTGCTGAAGATTTTCATCTACTTTATCATAATTAAGAATTTGCTTTCTTTTTCTTGTTCATGATAAAGAAATCTTTCAGAATTTCAAGAAGTTGCTCCTTTTTGCACGACCGGGAGGAATAGTCTTCATTGTGGATGTGTTAACATGCAAGCCCGAAACTCTTCAACAGTCAGGGCTATCCTGACTTTTCCAAAATGGAAGACATGTAATTGAGGATCCTAACATTTAGATGCTTCCCAAAGTAGATCATGATGAAGCTTGAAACATCTGATTCTCCCAAGTATTGACAACTTGATGTCGTTCAGCAATGTAGGACCATTAATATGCATACGGAGAGTCCTCAGCCTTATGGTGATAGATTATTGATCGGTTATTATGGGGGTATCATTTTGAAACATCATCATGTGTTTGAAGTCATGCTTCATAAAAGTACTAAAAAAATGAGGAGTCGCCACCTAGGGTTAAGGCCTAGGACCCAATGGGTGTAGCCCTATCAGTTATGAACGAAAACGGGCTATGAGATTCCATATGGTCTGGTCAGAGATTCTGGTAAGGGGTCAGGTTCCAAGCATGGGAAGGTGTTAGGCACCCATCTTGCCCAGCAAAAACTGGTCTTTCCGTTATAGATGCTGGAAGGGCGAATATACTCTCTCTATGATATAGGGCTATGTAATGTACATTCTATTCATATTTACACTATGTACATTGAAACGAGAAAGCATGAAAGACTACATTGTAACGATAAAAATGCAATAATTATACCTTTATATGAGTATTCCTCAGATCTTGGCGGTCCCCTGGCTCAGGTGGAGACGGATGGATGGATCGACACCGGTTCCTTGAACAGGGTAACGGCACTCTGGATGTGTTTTTTGTTATTTGTATGCAGACAGATTAACGGCTATAAAAGGACTTTTGTTATCCGTAGGCAGATGGAATAACAACTTGACTAGGATGGGATCGCTCTTCACTCGAGTGGGTAATCGATGGATCTACCCACAACTCGGGAACCTTGCTCAAACAAACACTCACCAAGTGGGGAATGAGGGCAAAAGAGGGCCAGAAATGGGCTGAGAGGGTCTCCCTACCCTTTGAATCCATGAAAATGGAGGGAGGGGGACCCTCCTATTTATAGGGGGTGTCCCACTTCCACGGCGCTGGGTAGGTCCTCCACGGTGCCGTGGAGGAGGGCGACATCATCCTAATGACGTCGTAGCCTCCCACGGTAGTGTGGTTTTTTTCCATGCTGTCGGGGGAGTCCTCCAAGCGCCGTGGTCAGAGTGAGTCACTCGCCACACTTTTTGGGCCTTAAATGGGCTTCTTTATTGTTTTTGGGCATGTTTGGATCTGTGGGCCTTGTTTTTTTTCTGGGCTTTTTAGGGGGTATTGGTGCGATGTTTCTCATATGTGTCCTGTTGTCATCATTGCTAGGGGTGGTGGTAAAATTTTAGTGTCTACACATTTACTCAGAATTGATGACTTATTTGAGCAACTGCAAGGTGCCAAAGTGTTTTCAAAAATTGACCTCCGATCGGGGTACCACTAGTTGAAAATCAGAGGTAGTGACATAGCAAGACAACGTTCAGATCTTGCTATGGTCATTATGAATTCCTGGTCATGTCCTTCGGATTGACCAATGCCCCGACAACTTTTTTGGAGTTAATGAACCGAGTGTTTTATGTATGTCCTAGAGAAGTATGTCATCATGTTCATTGATGACATCCTGGTTTACTCCAAGAGCGAAGAAGAGCATGCAGACCATCTCTGCCTGGTACTGCAGAGATTGAGAGAGAAGCAATTGTATGCCAAGTTCAATAAGTGTGAATTTTGGTTGCAACAAGTGGTATTCCTGGGGCATCTAGTTTTCGCTAAGGGTATTGAAGTAGACCCCAACAAGGTGAAGTCGGTGGTTGATTGGGAGACACCCAAGAATGTAGCGAACATTCATAGTTTTTTGGGCTTAGCCGGTTACTATAGAAGATTCATCGAGAACTTCTTGAGAATTTCAGCCCCCATTACTCGGCTGACTCGAAAGGGAGTGAAGTTTGAGTGGTCTAGTGATTGTGAAAAGAGCTTTCAGGAATTGAAACAAAGGTTGGTTTCCGCTCCAGTACTCACTATTCCTAATAGTAAGTGGGGTATGGTAGTTTATAGTGATGCATAAAAAATGGGCCTCGGCTATGTACTAATGCAAGACAGCAAAGTAGTAGCCTATGCTTCGCAACAATTGAAGGATTATGCAAAGAAATACTTGACTCATGACTTGGAGTTGGCGGCTGTAGTCTTCGCCTTGAAAAGCTGGAGGCACTATTTGTATGGAGAAAAGAGCGAAATCTACAGTGACCACAAGAGTCTCAAGTACTTCTTCACCCAGAAGGAGCTCAACATGAGATAGAGGCGATGGTTGGAGCTGATGAAAGATTATGATTGCACTATCCACTACCATCTGGGTAAGGCGAATGTAGTAGCGAATACACTGAATCAAAAATCTCAGACCTTGTCGCTGGCATCGCTGGCTATCAGTGAAAAACTCATTGAAGAAGCAAGGAATATGGACCTGGAGTTACTAGTAGAGGGTGTTAATATGTCCTTGGCAGCCCTATCAGTATAGTCAACATTGGTGGGAAGAATCTAGGCAGCCCAGGCGTTCGACGAAGGCTTTCAAGAGATTATTGAAGCTATTCAAGAAGACATACAATGGGAACCAGACTTCACACTAACCAAAGATGGTATTCTCATGTTCAGAGATCGGTTGTGTGTACCTAAGGAGGAGAAGCTGTGAAAGGACATTACGACAAAAGCACATAACTCTCCCTATTCAATCCATCCAGGTAGCACTAAGATGTATCAAAATTTGAAGGGGCACTACTGGTGGAGCGGAATGAAGAAAGATGTGGTCAAGTTTGTGGCAAAGTGCCTTATATTAGGGAAAGTACAAATTGCCCTATACCCTCCATGTTTTGATGATAACAAATAAACCATCCTTGGACTAATGCTTGTGTTCTAAGTATTTTAGAGTTAAGGCATAGCACCAAGTGAGGGGGAGCGTATACAAGTGTACAAAGACCTTACTCAAGAAGATTGAAGCTTGGAAGTCAAAACTTGAAAGACAAGAAGACTTGAAGCTTGAACCTTGAAGATTAAAGATTGAAGACTTTGTAATCTATATGTAATTTTTTAGTCACATGTGATGTATTGCACACACACACGCATGCATCCATCTAGAATGACCTTAGGAGGTTATTTGACCCTTTAAACATGTGACCAAATGGGTTTGAAATTCCCAAAAAAAGCCCTAATGTAATTGGACCAAATTTCCACTGAAATTGCCTAATCCGGCATACCGGTTCTCAATCCAGCATACCGGATCAGTAGGGAATCTCAAGAAAATAAGCCACAACAGCCCAGTTAAGTAAGCTTGATAGGATCCAGCATATCGGATCCCTCTAAGCTATAGATTTTCCCTGATCCGGCATACCGGATCCCCATCCGGCATACCGGATCTCTACTAAACTGTTATAATATAGTCGTTGGCCTCTTTTCATATTTGGAAGTTAGGTAATCCGGCATACCGGATTATTTATAGACTGTGGAATCCGATCCTTAATTGGATTCCTAATTTATTCTAGCTTCTTTGGCTATAAATACTCTCTTGATTAAGGCTCTAGACACATCAATTAACATCATTGAATCACAATCAAGAGCCTCCAAGATCAAGATACTCCCAACTGAGATTACAAATATAAATTCAAGGAAGTTCAATCTCACATTGCTCCCTTCTTTTTCATTTGCATTCAAGCTGCATTGTTTGAAAGGTAGCATTCACTCTCACTAAGGTTTAAGGTAACACTAAACTCCTTAGTGCTTTTATTTTCACTTTGCATTAGTGGATTGAGTCCTCTTGCTCAAAATCAAGAGTAGTTGAGTTCTCTTGCTCGATTCTCAAGAGTACCTGTACGAGTCCTCTTGCTCATATTCAAGATTGTAATAGTGAAATTCTCTCTAAGTTGAGAGGAGTGGACGTAGGCACGAATTGGCCAAACCACTATAAATCTTTGTGTCTCTCTCCTTATATTTTTTTTTATTGCTTGTCTTTAAGTTTGGTATTTTGTGTTAATTTTTGCATTTATTTTTAATCTTCAAACCTTCACCTATTCACCCCCCTCTAGGTGAATTCACATTTGGTATCAGAGCGGGAGCACAAGACCATGATTTTTTTAATCCAACTAAGAGTTTTAAGACTATGGGAACCTCTGCTAATCGTAAGTTTGAAGGTTATAACATTACCCGATCTCCCTTCTTTGAAGGTGAAGGATTATCCTATTGGAAGAATCGCTTCAAGAACTTCGTGTGCGCCAATAACATTGACGCATGAAAAGTTATTAAAAATGGACCAAATACCATAGACAAACCCAAAGAAGAATGGACCCCAGCTGAAAAAGCTAAGATGCAACTTAATTATATAGCTATAAGCTATCTTCAATGTACATTAGGAGAAAAGGAGTACAATAGAACATGCATGTGTGACTCCGCTAAGGAGATGTTTGAAAAGCTTGTAGTGATCTATGAAGGTACCTCTGAAGTTAAGTAATCTAAAATTGATATGTTGGTAAATGAGTATGAGTTTTTTAAAATAAACAATAATGAAGATATATATGCTATGTTTACTCGGTTTACTAACATTGTGAACAAGTTGAAAGGTTTAAGAAAAGTTTACTCCAATGGTGAGAATGTTCGAAAGATTCTAAGATCCCTCTCTAAAGAATGGAGACCCAAGACTACAACCATAAGGGAATCAAAGGACATTGATAAGCTGAGCCTAGATGAGCTATTGGGATCACTCCAAACTCATGAGATGGAGCTAAAGCAAGACACCAAGGAGGATGAGCCTAAAGAACCAAAGAAGAAGGTTGTTGCATTCAAAACCTATGATATCAACGACAATGATGAAGATCTTTCGGATGATGAAATTGCTTACTTGTCTAAGAAATTTTCAAGATTTTTGAAGAGCAAGGGCAAAACATAATTTAGCAGAAGAAGATTTTCTAAAGATAAAAAAGGGAAGAATGTCTCTAAGGATAACACTGACTCTTCTTCAAAAGATATTGTGTGTTATGAATGTAGGAAACCTGGACATTTTAGAGGAGACTATCCTAAAATGAAGAAATATAAGAAGGCCTACAAAATTGAACACACCTTCGACTCAAGTGATGAAGAAGAAGATAATGAAGAATCACAAGAAGAAGAGGAATAATCAAATCTTACTTTAATGGCTACTGAAGAAGAAGAAACCCAAGATGAGGTAACTTCCACTTCTCCCTCTCATAAAGATAAGGACTTCTTAGAATTGGAAGAAGCTTTTGAAGACTTATACCAAAGTAGCATGGAATTAACTACTACTAAGAAAAATCTCCTAAAGGAGATAAACACCCTCAAAGACCAAAACACAACTCTAACTTCTCAAGTGAATATCTTGGAAGAAGAAAAAGAGAATATGTGTAAAGCCTTAGAATCTTTTACAAATGATAAAAAGACACTTGATATCTTACTTGGAAATACCTCCAAAGCATCCTTCAACAAGGAAGGAGTAGGCTATGATGTGAACAAGAGTTCAAATCAAATCAATGAGGCAAGTTCAAGTAAAATAACAAGTAAGAAAGTAAAGAAGAAATTCAGTAATTATTGTAAAAAGAAAGGACGTTCAATTGAGGAATGTTATGCTAGAAAGAAAACTTCTCAATCTAGTAAACCAAATCCCAAAAGAAAGGCTCCATACAATCCTCAAATTGTTGTATGCAATAATTACAACAAAAAGGGGCATACTGTTTGGGAATGTCATCATATGAATCAACCTTTCCACAATCCTAGAAGACCTTATAATGGTCAAAATAGGAGGAGACATCTAATGGCACCAAAATCAACTAGAACTCCAACTAAGGTACAAAGACCACTAAATAACCAAGGATCATATAGAAAATTTTAAAACCTAAGACCTTGGAACCCTCAACCATACACAAGTTAGTATGAAAACCAAAAGAGAAATGGTTACCAAATGGTGTGGAGACCAAGAGGAATGTATAATACTAGCAATGATGGACTCAACACTCAATGGGGACCAAAGTTTTATTAAGTACTCTTGTCTTGTAGGTAAGCAACATGGAATGGTATATTGATAGTGGTTGCTCAAAGCATATTGATAGTGGTTGCTCAAAGCATATGACATCCAATCCAAAGATATTTTTGGAACTCAAGAAACAAAAAGGAGGATGGGTATCTTTCGGAGACAACAACAAAGGAAGAATCATTGAAAATGGATCGATAAAATTTGGAGGTACAGTAATCTCTAACGTCAGTCTAGTTGATAATCTTAAGTACAATTTACTTAGTGTTAGTCAACTATGCAATAATGACTATTGTGTTAACTTTAATGCCTCCAAGTGTGAGATTAAAGATTCTAATGATAACATGATACTTGAGGGTTGTAAGAATAATAATATTTATATTTGTACATTTAATATAAACTCTCATGATGCTTGTCTCATATCTAAATTTGATGATGCAACCTTGGGGCATAGAAAATTAGGACATATTAATCCTAAGATTATTAAATCCCTCTCTCTAAGAACCTTGTGAGAAACTTACCTAAGTTGA
Source organism: Telopea speciosissima (assembly GCF_018873765.1). NCBI lineage: Eukaryota > Viridiplantae > Streptophyta > Magnoliopsida > Proteales > Proteaceae > Telopea > Telopea speciosissima. The sequence goes on along the minus strand of NC_057922.1, from coordinate 33,950,131 downwards.
ATTTTGATAAGCAACACACCTGTGGAGCTTGTCAAAGAAGTAAACTTACCAAAAGCTTCTCATAAGGCCATTAATTCTGTTGCCACCTCAAGATCACTACAATTACTTCACTTAGACTTATTTGGACTTATACAAGCCACTAGCTTGGGAGGAAAGAAATATACTTTCGTTATTGTAGATGACTACTCCCGATTCACTTGGACCCTTTTCCTCAAGCACAAGAATGATGAATACGAGGAGTTTGTAGCTCTTTGCAAGAGATTACAAAATCAAAAGGGTTACATGATCACTTCCATAAAAAGTGACCACAGTGGTGAATTTGATAATATTGAGGATTTTGGTGAGTTTTTTCAGAAACAAGGTATAACACAATTTCTCAGCCCCTAGAACACCACAATCAAATGGTGTAGTTGAAAAAAAAATTAAAACCATTCAAGATAGGAGAATGCTCAATGAGTATTCTTTGCCTAAGTATTTTTGGGCTGAAGCTGTTCACACGGCTTGTTATGTGTTAAACCGGATTTTGATAAGACCTATCCTATTAAAGACCTCCTATGAATTGTTTCATAACAAACTACCTAAAGTTGATTATTTCAAAGTTTTTGGTTGTGCCTGTTTCATTCTTAATACTAAGGATAACTGAGGAGAGTTTGAAGAAAAGGCAGATGATGGTATATTCCTAGGCTACTCCACAAATAGTAGAGCATATAGAGTGTTTAATAAAAGAACACTAGTTGTGGAAGAGTCTATGAATGTTAGATTTGATGAATTTATGGCAAAAGACAAGTATAAAGACCTTGAAGAAGATGATGAAGATGAAGTACTTGAAATTAGGAAAAGAGTTGAAAAAATCACTCTAGATGAACCTAATGATCAAGTATATCAACTTCCTAAAGAGATTAGAATTGTCAAAGACCATCCCCTTGACCTTGTCATTGGAAACCTAGATAAATGTATACAAACTAAGAGTAAAATCCAAAATGTTTGCTCCAATGTGGCTTTCATCTCTACCATTAAACCCAAGAACATTAAAGAAGCTCTTTTGGATAGTGATTGGATAATCTCTAAGAAAAAAAAAAAAAAAAAAAAAAGAAAAAAAAAAAAAAAAAACCTCTAACTCCAAGATTATTGGAACTAGATGGGTATTTAGGAATATACTTGATGAAAATGGTAACATCACTAGAGACAAAGCTAGGCTAGTTGCTCAAGGATATAACCAACAGGAAGGTATTGACTTTGATGAATCATATGCACCTGTAGCTAGACTTGAGTCAATTTAAATGTTGCTTGCCTTTGCCTGTCATATGAATTTTAGGTTGCACCAAATGGACGTCAAAAGCGCATTCTTGAATGGTTACATTAATGAAGAAGTCTATGTCATTCAATGGCCTGATTTTGAAGACTCAAAATTTCCTAACCGTGTATATAAGCTGAAGAAGGCCCTGTATGGTTTAAAACAGGCCCCAAGAGCATGGTACGACAGATTGAGTAAGTTTCTAGTTGATACTGGCTTTTCAATGGGTAAGATAGATACCACTTTATTTGTTAAGCATGATAAGAATGATGTGATCATAGTTCAAATTTATGTTGATGATATTATCTTTGGATCTACAAATGAATCCTTCTGTCATGATTTTAGTAAATGCATGAGTAACGAATTTGTGATGACTCTTATGGGTGAACTGAATTTCTTTTTAGGACTACAAATTAAACAAATCCCTAATGGGATTTTCATTAGTCAAACTAAATCTATTAAGGAATTATTAAAGAAGTTTGACATCAATGGACAGAAGTCATCTAGCACTCCAATGAGTACATCTGTAACTCTTTCCAACGATGAAGATGGAATCCCAGTTGACCCGACCAAATATAGAGGTATGATAGGTAGTTTACTCTATCTAACGGCTAGTAGACCGGACATAATATTCAGTGTCTGTGCTTGTGCTAGGTTCCAAGCCAAACCTATGCAATCACATTTGAGTACCGTGAAGAGAATCTTTAAGCACTTGAAAGGAACTCCAAGCATTGGCCTATGGTACCCCTTGGACAATGACTTCGACCTTATTAGCTTCTCTGACGCCAATTTTGCCGGTTGTCATGTTGATTGGAAAAGTACAAGTGGTACTTGTCATTTTCTTGGATTATGTTTGGTTTTGTGGTTTAGTAAGAATCAAAATTCAGTTACTCTATCTACCACCGAAGCTGAATATATCGCTGCAGGACGATGTTGTGCACAAGTGCTATGGATGAGGCAAACCCTTCAAGATTATGGAGTTAAGTTTGACACTTCCTCAATCCCATGCGATAACACAAGTGCAATTAATCTTAGTAAGAATCCGATTTTACACTCTCGAGCTAAGCATATTGACATTCGTCATCACTTTCTACGTGATACAGCTCAAAGAGGTGAAATCCAACTTGACTATATTGAGACCGAGAAGCAACTTGCAGACATCTTCACAAAACCCTTGAGTGAAGAAAGATTCTGCTCTCTTAGAAGAGACCTTGGCTTGTGTGACCCTTTTGAATAACTGAAAAATATTTTTAAAAGAAAAAAATGCTGTTTTCTTACTGTTTTGCCTGAAACGGTATACCGGATCCTCAAACGGTATACCGGATCAGCTGTCTCTGGCAGTCTTTAACCGTTTTTGCATAAAATGGTATACCAGTTTCTGAAACGGTATACCGGATTTTTTAAAAAATTTGCCCATTTTATAGCTGTTACAGTGTCTTTCAAGCCTATATCAAGACCCCATTTTGTCTCTTTCTGATTCACTGTTCACTCTACTCTCACTACCCTATCTCAAATCATCTAAATTCTCAAAACTTATATTTCTCTCTCCTCAAAACTTCTCTTGAGAATGAGTCGAAGAGGCAAGGATGTTATGCCCGAAGGGCAACAACCATCCAAAAGGAGTAGAACCGGAAGCTCCTCAAGACAACCTTATGCTCCTGGAGAAGATCATCTCTTTCGCTCTTCCGAATGCCGTGCAAATTGGCCCCTTTATCTCGCCCGAAAAATTGAAGAAGGCCGTGAAGTTGACATCTTCTCTTTCAACAGATTGAGGGCATGTTCAAAGACATTGGTTGGGACCCTCTTCTCAACATGGATGACCCCTTCTACCCTCAACTTGTCAAGTATTTCTACACCAATTTGTATTTCAGCGGGGCGGATGACTCTTTAAAGCTTCACTCTTATGTGAAGAGTGTTCACATAGAGCTATCTATTGCCAACTTTGCTAATCTTCTTGGAATTTCGTGCGATGGCCCTTACATCTTTTGGATCCCCAAGAGCACCATCTTTAGAGATTTCATCAACCACGAAGAAGTCTATTCATCTATTTTAAAGCAATATGATTCTCAAGCGGCCACCATTGTAATTGGTAGACTTTGCCTCATTCCCCATGTGATTTTCTACATTATTCAACACAATTTCATTCCTAGGGGCGGCGATCAAAACAAGTGTCTCACTCCCCAAGCCTACCTCATATATTGTGTGTATACCTCTACACCCCTTTGTCTTCCATACTTCATCATACGGTATATGGAATCTTGTGCTCACCTCCAAAAGCACACTAATCTTCCATATGGACGTCTTCTTACTCGTCTCTTCTGAGTCTTTGACATTGATCTCACTCGTGAAGAAGAATCAACTGTGAAATTTCAACACATCACCCAAAATAGCTTTCACACCATTGCTATTCCTCCTCCATCCGATGTGTATGTTGAAGAAGAAGAAGATCTAGATACAATTGTGCCCCCTCCTCGTCAAGATCAAGAAGGCATTCTGGCTTCCTTACAAGATTGGGTGTCAAGCATCGACTAGTACATGGACAAAGCAAATACTCGTTTCATAGAACTTGAATTTGGTCAACAACGGATTCAAGATGATGTGGCATCCCTCCGTGATGATGTGAAGTCTGGATATGACAACTTGAATGTGCACCAAGACAAGATTCTTAATGCAATTCATTCTCTAGCATTCAACCTTGGCCATCTCTCTCTTGACACACCGGGAGCTACTCCATAAGGAGTTCAACCACCTTTTCCCAGTGCCTCAAGTTCTATTCCACCTCTTCCATCCTTTGATCCTCCTACTTAGAGTGTCATTCCCCTCTTTTTGATAATGTCAAAGGGGGAGAAGTATTATGGGCTTGGAATAGACTGTAATAGATATATGGATGGAACTTTACTTTATGGAACCTTTTATGCTTTACATGAATAATAAAAGTGCTATTACATCTTTTGCTCTTTGCTCTCCATTATTTATTATGGATTATTTGTCATCATCAAAAAGGGGGAGTTTGTTGGGGAAAGTACAAATTGCCCTATACCCTTCATGTTTTGATGATAACAAATAAACCATCCTTGGACTAATGCTTGTGTTCTAAGTGTTTTAGAGTTAAAGCATAGCACCAAGTGAGGGGGAGCGTATACAAGTATACAAAGACCTTACTCAAGAAGATTGAAGCTTAGAAGTCAAAACTTGAAAGATAAGAAGACTTGAAGCTTGAAGCTTGAAGATTAAAGATTGAAGACTTTGTAATCTATATGTAATTTTTGAGTCACATGTGATGTATTGCACACACACACGCATGCATCCATCTAGAGTGACCTTAGGAGGTTATTTGACCCTTTAAACATGTGACCAAATGGGTTTGAAATTCCCAAAACAAACCCTAATGTAATTGGACCAAATTTCCACTGAAATTGCCCAATCCGGCATACCGGTTCTCAATTCGGCATACCGGATCAATAGGGAATCTCAAGAAAATAAGCCACAACAGCCCAGTTAAGTAACCTGGATAGGATCCAGCATACCGGATCCCTCTAAGCTGCAGATTTGCCCTGATCCGACATACCGGATCTCTACTAAACTGTTATAATATAGCCGTTGGCCTCTTTTCATATTTGGAAGTTAGGTAATCCGGCATACCGGATTCCCATCTAGCATACCGAATTATTTATAGACTGTGGAATACAATCCTTAATTGGATTCCTAATTTATTCTAGCTTCTTTGGCTATAAATACTCTCTTGATCAAGGCTCTAGACACATCAATTAACATCATTGAATCACAATCAAGAGCCTCCAATATCAAGATACTCCCAACTGAGATTACAAATATAAATTCAAGGAAGTTCAATCTCACATTGCTCCCTTCTTTTTCATTTGCATTCAAGCTGCATTGTTTGAAAGGTAGCATTCACTCTCACTAAGGTTTAAGGTAACACTAAACTCCTTAGTGCTTTTATTTTCACTTTGCATTAGTGGATTGAGTCCTCTTGCTCAAAATCAAGAGTAGTTGAGTTCTCTTGCTCATTATCTTAAGAGTTGTTGAGTTCTCTTGCTCGATTCTCGAGAGTACCTGTACGAGTCCTCTTGCTCATATTCAAGATTTTAATAGTGAAATTCTCTCTAAGTTGAGAGGAGTGGACGTAGGCACGAATTGACCGAACCACTATAAATCTTTGTGTCTCTCTTCTTATATTTATCATTATTGCTTGTCTTTACTTTTGGTATTTTGTGTTAATTTTTGCATTTATTTTTAATCTTCAAACCTTCACCTATTCACCCCCTCTAGGTGAATTTGCACCTTACCTGTCAACAAGTGAAAGATGATAGGCAGTGACCACATGGTCTACTGCAATCCCTACCAATTCCTGAGTGGAAATGGGAATATATTATTATGGACTTCGTCATCGGGCTACCCCGTATGCCTTGGATATGGATGGTCATAGGCAGATTGACAAAGACAGCCTACTTCATTCTTATGAAGGTCACGTACTCAATGGATAGGTTGGCTTGCTTATACATCGATAATATGGTTCGCCTGCATGGAGTACCTGTCAACATCATTTCTGATAGGGATCCTAGGTTTACTTCAAAATTTTGGGGTGGCTTTCAGAAGGCCATGGGGACCTTGTTGAACTTCAGCACCATATTCCATCCTCAGACGGATGGACAGTCGGAGAGGACCATACAAACATTAGAGGACATGCTCCATGCCTGTGCCATAGATATGCTAGGTAGTTGGGATGAGCACCTCTCACTCATCAAGTTCGTATATTGTAAGTACTGTGGTCCTCGGGACGAGGGTTCCTCAGCCTTATGGGTGACATGGGTTTGATATATATATATGGATGGATAATAGATAATATTGTCAATGTATAATATTGATAAATGGGGGATTAGGATCATGCATTAAAATATGTTAATATAATGTGAAGTTGCCACCTAGGGTTAGGGCATAGGACCCATTAAGTGTAGCCCTATCCATTGTGAACGAAATTGGGCTACATGACTCCATATGGTCTGACCAAAGGATTGGGTAACGGGTCAGGTTACAAGTGTGGGAAGGTGTTAGGCACCCACCTCAGCTGGCCGAAGCCGATCTCTGTGTATTAGATGCTACATAAAGATGAATGTTCTCTCTCTTTTATTACGGGGATGGGGGATATTATAAACTACATTCAGATGCTATGAATTGAACTAAAACATAATAAACTACATTACATATATGAGAAATATGGACTAAAATGATGAAATACGAAAGGACTACATTAAATCAACAAGAATGCAGTAATTATACCTGTATGGTTGTATTCCCCTGGCTCAGGGGAGATAGACGAATGGACTGGCGCCGATTCTTTCTGGGAAGAGTAACGGCTCTTGCAAATGATTTGGAGAGGAGAAGACAGACAAAATAACGTCTAAAATAAAGGGGTTTTGATGGTTATCCGTGCACTAACGGGATAACAACGCCTAGGAGTAGGAGTGCTCTATGCTCGAAGGGATAATCGAAGGATCTATCCACGACCAAGAAAATTTCACTCACTCACACTCTCATAAGAAAAAGGAGAGAAAAGAGGGTATAAAAATGAGATAAAGAGGGTGGAAATCACTTGGGGAGGGTCTCTCTACCCAAAATTCCTTAGAAAATGAGGGAGGGGGACCCTCCTATTTATAGGGAGGGATCCCCTCTCTCTCCTGGCTAGATAAGTCCTCCACGGCGCCGTGGGGGACTTTTCTACAGCGTCGTGTGTGATGTCAGCAAGCTGATGTCACACCTTCTCATGGCATTGTGGTAATCTGGTACACATCCCCACGGTGCCGTGGGAAGGGGTCTACGGTGCCGTGGGAAGGAGTCTACTGCGCCGTGGGGGTGCAATGCCATTTTTTCTTGTTTTTGGGCCTAAAATGGGTCATTTTGTGCTCAGCATGGTTCTTGGTCTTATGGGTCAGGTATCTTGGGTCTAGAAAGAGGGAGAGTGCGTCATCCATCGTCCATGTCCCGTTATCATCATTGCCAATTAGGGGGTAACAAAAATCAGTGTCTACAGTTTGCCCCTCTTTGGTCGAGGCCTGTGCCAACAGTCGAAGGGTAAAGACAAAAGATTGACTAATTTTATCACCAAGAGCATGTACTGCTGACGCTTTGCTCAAAGGAGACAGAGTTGCTAAAAACAGACGGTTAATCACGATGAAATCTTTCGATAATCCTCAAAAGAAAAACTCGAAAAAACCAAATCTCTATCTTGTGAGCATTGCTCAATCAAATTTTGAGGGTGATAAGGCACCGATCGACCGAAGATTTAGATAAGGCACCACTCGGCCCAAAGATCAAATTTGAGGGTGATAAGGCACTGCTCGACCAAAGATCTAAATAAGGCACCACTCGGCCAAAAGATCAAGTTTGAGGGTGATAAGGCACCGCTCGACCAGAAATATGAGGGTGATAAGGCACCGCTCGACCAAAGATCTAGATAAGGCACCACTCGGCCCAAAGATCAAATTTGAGGGTGATAAGGCACCGCTCGACCGAAGATCTAGATAAAGCACCACTCGGCCCACAGATCAAGATAAGGCACCACTCAACCCAAAGATTTAGATAAGGTACCACTCGGCCCATAGATCAAGATAAGGCACCACTCGGCCAGAAGATCTAGATAAGGCACCACTCGGCCAAAAGATCAAATATGAGGGGCTCCACTGGGGATAGAATTTTGAGGGTGATAAGGCACCACTCAATCAAAGATCTAGATAAGGCACCACTCAACTGAAGATCTAGATAAGGCACCACTCGGCCCAAAGATCAAATTTGAGGGTGATAAGGCACTACTTGACTAAAGATCTAGATAAGGCACCACTCGACCAGAGTTGCCAAGCAGGCAGTTAATCGCGATGAAATCTTTTAATAAACCGATTGATCTTGATTGGGAGCAAGAGAACTCGACTGATCTTGATTAAGAGGACTCGATTGATCTTGATTGGGAGCAAGAGGACTCGATTGATCTTGGTTGGGAGCAAGAGGACTCGATTGATCTTGATTTGGGGCAAGAGGACTCTATTGATCTTGATTGGGAGCAAGAGGACTCGATTAATCTTGATTGGGAGCAAGAGGACTCGATTGATCTTGATTGGGAGCAAGAGGACTCGATTGATCTTGATTGGGAGCAAGGGGACTCGATTGATCTTGATTGGGAGCAAGAGGACTCGATTGATCTTGAAAGAATTCATTTGATCTTGAAAGCAAGATGACTTGATTGATTGATCTTGAAAGAATTCATTTGATCTTGAAAGCAAGAGGACTTGATTGATCTTGGTTGGGAGCAAGAGGACTCGAGTGATCTTGATTGGGAGCAAGAGGACTCGATTGATCTTGGTTGGGAGCAAGAGGACTCGATTGATCTTGATTGGGAGCAAGAGGACTCGATTGATCTTAGTTAGGAGCAAGAGGACTTGACTGATCTTGATTATGAGCAAGAGGACTCGACTGAGTTTGGTTAGGAGCAAGAGGACTCGACTGAGCCTGGTGCTAACATCTTGAACAAGAGTTAGTATAATTCATGATGCATGAGGATTTTTCCTTAATATTTAGGGTTTTTCCCCTTTTCAAGGCCTTTCTTGAAAATATTTTTTTTTAGGTTTTTTTTTTTGCTCTATAGGGTAAGACCCTCCTTATGCTGAAGAAGTATTGTGGCACAATAGACATCATTCTGTCGATGATGGCATGTGGAAAGCCACTCTTTGATCAATCTAAGATAATGGTATGACGTACTTATAGCCGATCTGGTTGACCTATGGAACAACACACTCCAGTCATTCCGAGGGAAAGATATGGTTTCAGTGAGGGACAGGTCTCATCTGAAAGGCTATTCATGAGTTTTGACAATGGTTGGATGACAAAATGACTGGCAAGTACAGAAGTGGTCAAGAGGTCACGATGATCAGACCATACATGAGTTCGGTAGTAGCCGGATAAAATAATGATTTAGATGATAAATTGTTCATGGGTTTAGACAAAAAAGGATCAATTTGTACTTGAGTACAATGGAGATCGAAAGATTCATGGGATGATCGAACTACACGCGAGTATAGTAAGGATCCGAAAGTTTAATGATTAACTTGTACACGAGTACAGGGAGGATCAGATAATGGATCAATCTTGTACACGAGTACAATGAGGATCAAATGATGGATCAATCTGTACATGAGTACAATGGAAACTGAAGATTCACGGGATGATCGATCTACACACGAGTATAATGAAGATAAAAAAAATGTTAATGATTAACTTATACACGACAAGGAAAATCAGATAATGGATCAATCTTCTACACAAGTACAAAGAGGATCAGGATGATGGGTCAATCTGTACATGAGTACAATGGAGACCAAAGATTCATAGATTGATTGAACTACACGTGAGTATAGGGAGGATCAGAAAGTTTAATGATTAACTTGTACCTGAGTACAAAGAGGATCAGGTAATGGATCAATCTTGTACATGAGTACAATGAGGATCAAATGATGGGTCAATTTGCACACGAGTACAATAGAGACTGACGATTCATGAGATGATCGAACTTCACGCGAGTATAGTGAGGATCAGAAAGTTGAATGATTAATTTGTACACGAGTACAAGCAGGATCATATAATGGATCAATCTTGTATGCGAGTATAATGAGATCGAAGATTTATGGGATGATTGAACTATACATGAGTATAGCGAGGATTAGAAATGTCAATGATTAACTTGCACACGAGTGCAAGGGGGATCAGATACTGGATCAATCTTGTGCACGAGTACAATGAGGATCGAATGATGGGTCAATTTGCACACGAGTACAATAGAGACTGAAGATTCATGGTATGATTGAACTATACATGCAAGTAGAGTAAAGGTCAGAAAGTTCAACAATTAACTTGTACGCGAGTACGAGAAGGATCAAATGATGGATCAATCCGTACACGAGTACAACAGAGATCGAAAGGTTAATGAGATGATCAAACTATACACGAATATAGCAAGGATCAGAAAGGTCACAGAGTGATCAAACTATACGTGAGTATAGTGGGATCAAAAAAATCAATGAATGATCAAGCTACACACAAGCATAGTAGGGTTCAGTAGGGTCAAAGGTTCAATCAATTTGTACGCGAGTACAGCTGGGACCAGAAGATTCAAATGGTAATCGAACTATACACGAGTATAGTAGGGATCAAAAGGATCAAATTGCACGAGAGTGCGAAACCATACGTGAATCTGGTATAACCGAAAGATCAAACTAACAGTGATCCAAAAAACCAAATGCACATGAGTGCAGAAGTGGTTAAGGACTTGGTCAAACTGTACATGGGGCCAAATCATTGGAGATCGAGTTGTACATGAATTCAACAGTGATCAGATAGTCTAACTACACGTGAGTGCAGGAAGTACGAGGGTCCAATGGAACTAAATGATCAGAGCCCAGACTGTATACGAATTCTGTCATGATTGGTTGAGTAGGCTGCACGCGAGTGCAACAGAAATAAGAATTCAGATGGTATATGATCAAGGCATTGGTCAGGAAAATACAATTCTATGCGTGTGCAGTATCCATGATGATAATGGAAAGGAAGTCTACCATAAAAACTCAGGTAGTTGCATTATGATCCAAAATGCAACAAAAAAAACAATCTTATGCAAGCAGTTTTTCATATTTTTATAAATATTTTTTTATTTTTAGTACGCAAAGGGAATCATAGTCCTAATGCAAATTATGTCATGCAAAAAGGAAAACATAACCCTATGCAAGTAATCAATTCTATGCAAATGTTTATGACACAAATACAAGCAAGTAAAAAGTACAACCATAGACACTTACCAGATATTCTCCATTTTTGTGTTGCACAACACTTGTCCTTCACAAAAGCTTAGTGCACAATTATACGTTACCAAAAAAAATACTTTGGCAAAGAAATCTCAGATTCACTCAAACCCTTTTTTTTATTATTTTTTTTTAAGAAACAATTTTATTTGTGAGAGAAATTTATTTTGAAAACTTATGGTTATTCACATTCTGACCTAGTAATGCACAATTCCACATAAGCATATTATTCACATTCCGTTACACACGTAGGCTTGACAAACATCGATTGGCCAACATCGAATGGGTGTGGGGTGAATTTTTGACAAAGCGGGTCAAAGGGGTAAATTGGGAGAATGTGCATGAACAAGATGGGTGGATATGTCACTCTTCCCTTCCTTCATAGAGAGTCATGGCATTTTATCCCATACAGTATCATCCTTCTCCGCTTGTACGGTCATTTTGTCTTTTAGGCTGAGACTCTTCATGATTGGGAGTCGATCCTCATGGACAACATGCCCCTTTAATTTCACATGCTCTTGCCTGGTGGATTGCCCCAAGGAAAAAAATCCTTTTCCTTATGGTCCTTTGTCCTTCTCATCTTGGATAGAGATTTCCCCAGTGACAAGTTAATTCTTCTGGTCGTCTTACTGGTTGAGAGGGTGAGTACAATGCTACTGGCATTTAATCCCCTAATCATCTCTTCAGAAATCTTCATGATCTTGGTAGACGTGCTTCTTTTTCTTCACATCATCGGATCGCATCAAAGAGAGAGGGATACTAGTGGGAAAGGGGGAAAAGTAGAAATATGATAGATATGATGCAAGTGAGCAAAAATGAAAAGTTGTACATGGACGAATGGAAAACTGTACATGTGGGAGGACCGAACTTGATTATCACTTCATCAAGTTGCCTACGTACCCCAAATAGGGATCAGGTCGAACGTAGTTCAGGACAAAGATGCCTTAATGTTAAAGCCTTGATGATTAAGTTCCATCATAGCCAGGTGAGCTCAAAGCTATGGACGAGAGTCTCATCACCATTTGGCCCGGGAGGGCTTTACTAGGTTGTAATGGGGCTTAGGATTGGGTTCTAAAGGATGGTAAAGGCTCAAATGTGCCCCTAGGGTCTAACCATGACTCGACACTTCTTCTCCCAAAACTTTTCCAAGATTCTGGTAACTGAACTTGTTGGGGAATTTCTTCTTTTTTAATAATGTAATCAAGACGTTTGGTAATCCCTCTCTTGTTTCAATTAAAGACTTTGGTAATTTTAACCCTGATAATTTTGACAATATTGTCTCCGAAGGAAAAGTGGCTATTTTTGCCCCATGGTCTAAGTGCTCCCAATTATTTGCAATGCCTTGAGCTAATGCATCCTCTCTTCTCTTTTTTTTCTTTTTTTTTTTCGCTCTCTCCTTTTTTCTTTTTTTTTTTGCTGTCATTTTTTTTTTTTGAACCTTTTTCTCTTTTTTTTTTATTTTTATTTTTATTTTGAACTCTCATTTTTTTCTTTTTGAGATTGGCCCAATTTTGATTGTGGAGACGGAGCTAGTCTCTCTCTTTTTTTTGTTTTTTTTTTTGCATCCTTCGAAAACGTATTACCCTTGTGACATCTTACTTCACCGAGAGACCTCTTCCGGTTAGACCCTAGAAGCCAATGGGACATTTTGATGAGCAAGAGGACATATGGATAATGAGGTGTAGGGGGGCCAAAGTGAGTTTTTTTTTTTTTAAAAAGGAACTGCTGAGGCACAACTGGGGGACTAGCGGATTTTACTATCTCAGGGTTTATTTGAGATGACTAGCGGTCAAAGGGGGCCTCGCTTAACAGGCTTTATGAGATGAAATCTTCATCCAGGCTTCCGGCTCGTTGGAAGGGGATCAGATGTATGAAAAGCTCCAGATCTTTGACCATCAAGACTTTGGCATTGGAAGGAAGGGTAGTAATCTTTTGTTTTTTTGTAAACTAGCAGTCATGAGATCATCATAAACTGTTATTTGGATGAAAGAGAAAAGAAAGAGAACATGTAGATGGACGAGAAAACATATTCATTGACGGCTAATGGAAAATACACAGTGGATGAGTTTACAGAAGGAAATTTGACTGAATGAAAAGATCTAAAGAACCAAGGGATGTAGACCCGATGATGTCTTCAGTGCGATCCTGTCTACACAAGAGTGAAGTACTGTTACTGCTTTGTCACGGGACTATACAATTTATATCATGAAAAATGCCCTTCTAACTAAAGCTGAGTGTTGGATCCATTTTAAGTCGGCCAGCAAAACTGATACTCATCAAGTTAATGATCGTAGTTTAACGCCTTCGGGCGATAGTGATGTCCTCAATCAGTGTCTGCCCCTGTTCCATCAGAGGAATATGGAAAAATTTCTTCGGCGATTCTACCACTTTGCAGGCTGGCAATGTAAAAGAAGTATTCTCTTTTAAAATTGGTGGTAGCATCAAAAGGATTTTCCCATAATCCTGGAGGAATCTACTCCTTAGGGACTCCGTTAATCTCACACAAATGATTCCTTATCTTCTCCCAATCATCTTTTCTGTATCCTTTATTAAAGAAATCCACCAAATTGAATGTTGTACCAAAATGAAAGGTGCAGTGAGGTTGACGCATGATCAGATTCGCATTTGGTTCTTCTCGCGACTCCTGTATCCAATAAGGGTTATGGAGGGTATAGAGGACATTCCATTTTGCATAGCTGAATAATTGCTCGAGCCATTGAGTATGTGTTTGAAATCGAAGAAGAAATTTCATTGTGTTTGACCGAGGAGGAACAAATTCTGGATGCAATTTGTCCTGGCTCATATAGGTCAACAATTCTGGAACACAAAAGCTGAATGCTACCACGTACCTTTCGTAAAGGTACAAAAGGAAACAAAGGGCTTTAGTAGACAACTGGTAGAGGTCTCTTATCCTGAAGATATTGAAGAAAGGATAATCTGGATGACAGGAAGTCCTCGGAGGTCGTCATTCCCACGGTTGAGGAGAGTAATTTCATGAAACAAATCTGGGCAATCTTCACTCCTTGATTGTAAGACCTGATGCATGATCTGTTCTTGGAGATGGAAAGGTAAAAGGTCAATCCAAGATTGCAATCCTGCCAAAACCTCTTTTTCCTTGATCTCTTCATGGCCTTCAAACCCATTCAGCTTGGTCATATCAGTTGTTGAAGGAAGAGAGGATTCATGAACATCCTGGGCGAACATCATTGATGGAGACTTTTGACCTATCACTACCTCTTCTAAAGGAATCGGCAAAGCTTGGATCAAGGAGGTGGGATCAAACCTTTCTAAATCTTCTTCGAGGGCATTGCTGGTCTGATTAACAGACTGTTGTTTTGCCCCTAGCTTGAATTTTTCTGCTTCCAGCAGGTCTTGGATAGCATGCTCGAGTGCAATGCATTCATCAGTGGGGTGCCCCTCTTGGGTGTGATAGTCACAGTATTGATCTGGGTCATACCAAGATGGTGGAGGATCCCTGACCGGTCGCGGAGGAACCATGCCCAGAAGTCCCAATTTCTTCAATTCAGCATATGCAAGAGACACCTAGCCACACCCAAATCGATAAACTCACGTTGTCTTGAATTTGCCATATTCGCCTCCGAATTTTGGCTCTAATATTGCATTGTGTGGCTATACTAGCCGTATGCCTTTCTGAACAATTTATCTTCAATACGCTTCCCTACGGCCATTAGCTCTTCAAAAGTCTTGAGGTGTTGGTAGTAAAGGTAATCGTGATATTCTCCGCACAGATTCTCCAGGATCATCTCCACCTGTTCTTCTTCTGTCGGGCGATTCCATATCTTTACGGCCTTCTCTCTAAACCTCATAATGAAATTGTAGAACCCTTCAGTAGGGCCTTGCCTTAGTGTTTCCAACTCTCTCCGTGTGACATCTACTTCAGTGTTGTATGAGTACTGCTTTGTAAAGGCTCTCACCACCATTGACCAAGTCTGAGTCTGTGCCTGATCTAACTGTGTCAACCATCGCAAAGCAGGTCCAGCAAGCGAGTACAGAAAAGTCTGCCCCATTTGATTTTTTGTGAGGCCCTAAGATTTAGCCACTGTAGCAAAGATTTTGAGGTGAGCTTTAGGATCACCTGAACCATCAAATTTATCTAATTTCCATTTGAAGTTTTCGGGTATCTTTCCTTCAGGGAAGAACACCAAGTTATCTTCAGGCTCCTCATGAACCATGGCCTTGACAGTAATTTCAAGCTTTTCAACTTTCTCCCTCATCATACGGTCCCTTTCAGTCTTGGGATACTCCTGAGTTACGTTGATCACGGCATCTTCTTCTTCCATCATAATCTTGGTGGGTACCCTAGGCACTATCGGGACAACTCTGCTAGTCATAGGCTGAGCATGCTCCGGCTCCCTGAAAGTAGGTATTGTGCCTCCTTGGGACATGTCTCGTACTGTTTGTAAGATTTACACCATAAATTGCTTCATCTCTGCCACCTCAGCCTGTAATTGGTCCATTTGTCGGCCTAACCGTACTTCGAGTGGATCACTGCCTAACGAATCCATGGTGATTCTATCCGGGAAAAGCTTGATCGAACTCTGCCTCATGATTTTGGGTGGAGAAGGGCAAGTCTTAAACACCTCTGGATTGGATTGGACCAATTCGGGTTAGCCTATTGTCATAACGGGTTCACGCGGGTAACTGGAAGTCCTTTGATGTGAATTGTGCTTTACATAAGTCAGAGAAAAAAACTTTTTTCTTTTTTGTTGGGAAAGTCAGAGAGAATTATTTCTGGTCACAAGGAATTTACTTGAATAAAAAAAATATTATTTTAAACAAATTTTTTTTTTATCATTTTTTTTTTGTATCTGGCTCAAGTAATCGAAGTTGTCATTGGAGTTCCTGACATTGTAGAAGTTCTCTCAGACCCTACTTCAAATGCCATCGTCGCCAAAGTATATTATTTTTTTATTTTTTTTATTTTTCACACCATATAAAAACAGACAAAAGAAAGACCCTAGTTATCGGGTTACTGATGATTGTGCCTGGGCTCAACATGAGATGCTCTCATTTCGAGGGACATGTAAGGTTCCATGGGAGTGGACTTCCATTTTTCTTCGAGGGACCATCGTGGGACTATGGAATTCCTTACCTTCGGTGGCATCTCGTAGTAAAGCCAGGTTAATCGTTAAGTGACCCTAAGCTCGGTCTTTCTCATAACTAACAAGGGTTAGTTTGTGTCGAACCCTAATCATATATAGTCTATTTTCCTACATGATGCATGTAATGGGTAAGCTTAATAGGACAGAACAAGGTCACCCTTGACAGAACCGATATACCTATCATTCGTGGTCGCGAATTGCAGGCACGTGGTTCTTTTAATATACCTAGAGAGTAGGTCACACAGTCTCAGAGCAATCAAGCTAATGCCTTTTTTGGTGGCTAAAGCATCGCACAACACACTAGTGAATACCCTCGCTGGTGATTCTAAACTCGTACAGTAAAAATCAAGGGCTGTAGCTTTGCCGCGAATTACCCATGACTACTCATGGGGTCCAACGACTAACTACGGGGGTAAGAGGGGTTCCCATGCAGTGTGTGTGTGTGCAAGAAAGTGGTACAGGAAGCGGCTATCATCCGATCTCAAAGTACTTTGTATGACATGCCTCACCTCCCCGGGGGTAAAGGCACGATAGGGAGTACCCTCGCCGTTTGATTTCACTTCGAGTACTATGCATGATGCGGTTGGTACACACAAGGGTTAGCCAAGACAAACATATTATGGTATTTATTTATTTTATTTTTTTGTATTTTGTTTTGTACATTTTTTCTTTTCTTTTTTTTTTTTTATGTTGTATATATATATTATTTTTTTATTTTTTTACATAAAAGTTTGGAGAGAACATTCTGTCATTTATTGATAGCACCTATTTAGAAAGTTTGACCTCGAGTGGACATTTGTCCACCCACATCCCTAGGGGAGTTGCCACTGTAAGTACCGTGGTCCTCGGGACGAGGGTTCCTCAGCCTTATGGGCGACATGGGTTTGATATATATATATGGGTGGATAATAGATAATATTGTCAATGTATAATATTGATAAATGGGGGATTAGGATCATGCATTAAAATATGCTAATATAATGTGAAGTCGCCACCTAGGGTTAGGGCCTAGGACCCATTAAGTATAGCCCTATCCGTTGTGAACGGAATCGGGCTACATGACTCCATATGGTCTGACCAAAGGTTTGGGTAAGGGCTCAGGTTACGAGTGTGGGAAGGTGTTAGGCACCCACCTCGCCAGGCCAAACCGGTCTCTCTGTATTAGATGCTACATAAAGATGAATGTTCTCTCTCTTTTATTATGAGGATGGGGGATATTATGAACTACATTCACATGCTATGAATTGAACTAAAACATAATAAACTACATTACGTATATGAGAAATACAGACTAAAACGATGAAATATGAAAGGACTACATTGAATCAACAAGAATACAGTAATTATACCTGTATAGTTGTATTCCCCTGGCTCAGGGGAGATAGACGAATGGATTGACGCCGATTCTTTCTGGGCAGAGTAACAGCTCTTTCAAATGATTTGGAGAGGAGAAGATAGACAAAATAACGTCTGAAATAAAGGGGTTTTGATGATTATCCGTGCACTGACGGGATAACAACACCTAGGAGCAGGAGTGCTCTATGCTCGAAGGGATAATCGAAGGATCTATCCACGACCAAGAAAATTTCACTCACTCACACTCTCATAAGAGAAAGGAGAGAAAAGAGGGTAAAAAAATGAAACAAAGAGGGTGGAAATCACTTGGGGAGGGTCTCTCTACCCAAAATTCCTTAAAAAATGAGGGAGGAGGACCCTACTATTTATAGGGAGGGATCCTCTCTCTCTCCTGGCCAAATAAGTCCTCCACGGCGCCATGGAGATGTCCACGACACTGTTGGGGACTTTTCCACAGTGCCGTGTGTGACGTTAGCAAGCTGATGTCACACCCTCTCATGGTGCTGTGGCAATCTAGTATACATCCCCACGGTGCCGTTGGAAGGGGTCTAAAGCGCCCGTGGGAAGGAGTCCACGGCGCCGTGGGGGCGTAGTGCCATTTTTTCTTATTTTTGGGCCTAAAATGGGTCATTTTGTGCTCAGCATGGTTCTTGGTCTTATGGGTCAGGTATCTTGGGTCTAGAAAGCGGGAGAGTGCGTCGTCCATCGTCCATATCCCATTCTCATCATCGCCAATTAGGGGGTGACAAAAATCAGTGTCTACACATATAATAACACCTATCAGGCTACCATTGGCATGGCACCGTTCGAAGCCCAGTACGGGAAGAAATATAGGATCCATTGTACTGGGATGAAGTCGGAGAGCATCGACTTTTAGGACCTGAATTAATTCAGGCAACTTGTGAGAAGGTTGATCTAATTAGAGAACGAATCAAGGCTGCCTAGTCCAGACAGAAGGGTTACGCGAACCAAAGACGCAAGGACTTGGCATTCACTGTTGGGGATAAGGTGTTTCTCAAGATATCTCCTACCAAGGGGGGTGATGCAATTTAGTAAGAAAGGGTAGTTGAGTCCAAGGTTTATTGGACCATATAAGATTCTTGCAAAGATCAGGCCGGTGGCATACCGATTAGCTCTTCCTCCTTCCTTGGCAGGTGTACACAATGTGTTCCACGTCTCCATGTTGTAGAAGTATATTCATGATCCGAGCCACATCCTATCACAAGAGCCATCGGAGCTTGCATCTGATATGACCTATCCGGAATAGCCCGAAAGGATACTGGACAATAAGGTGCTTCATCTCTGCAACCGTCCCCTCTCTTACTTAAAGATCAAGTGGTGTAACCACCCAATTGAGGAGGCGTTATGGGAATTCGAAGTAGATATGCGGACAAAGTATCCCTCCTTTCTTGACTTACAAGGTACGTTAATTTCAATGACAAAATTCTTATAAGGTGTGGGGGATGTTACAACCGCACCCAAAACCCTAATATAAAATTGTAATGTTGTGCCACGTAGGCGAGGCAGCTGCGTACGCTGAGGAGTTATTTGCGATGGTCGTAAAAGCCAACTTATAAGGTCATTGATCGAAGCACTGGACTCCCGATTGGAGAGAGGTTCCTTAACTGAGACTGGGGAAGGTTCGTGGATGGCGATTTCCTAGATTGCCCTCCTAGCACTTGTCCCAAAAGTAAAGGGGATCGCAAGGAGAATCCAGTGGTTGCATGCATCAACAAGTGGTGCCTCTATACCATGTGCATCAAAAAGAGACTGTTGTTTGGGGTCTGGCAACTGAGCTTGGATGAAAGGTGAACAAATACCATGGGTATAATCCTTACCCCAACACTCACATGGTTGGATCCTCCTCGAAGCCCTTGAAGTGCAAGTCAATGCCCATGACATTTTTTGGCTTATTCAGTCTTGACAGCAGGAACGGAACCACTACTGGTGAGTCTGTTTGATCATCCATTCGGGCTGTCAGGGTTGTTTTGGGAATTTTGATGTGTGGGACCCACAACCCCACACTCTGGACATAGTGTCTATGCTCCCGGGTGTGGTAGGCCCCACTCTTGACCTTCACTTAGATTGTTGGGCCACATAGGTGGGCCCACAAGGCTTAACTTAGATAAAAGTGAGTTTCATAACTTAGGGCAACCAAACAGGGCCTTAGGGCCATTTAGTTAGTAATAAAGATAAGCCTTAATGGCTCATTTATTTCTACACCAACCAAAAACGTGGAAGGCTTGGGATTGGGAAGAAGAAGGAAGGTGGAGAAGGAAAAGGGAAGGCCAAGGCTTGATCAATTGGTGGTGGGTGCCCTCAACTCCCACATTGATTGAGGTAGGCCCTCATCCCATCTCTCTCTCTTTCCCTCTACTCTATTTTAGGTTTAGGGATCTTCTAGGGAATGGGTTTCACCTAGGGTTCCAATTGGAACCCAAGGATATGAACTTAGATGTGCAATGGGTTCTACTAATGGGTTCTACACCCCAACTACAACCCTATGAAGCCCCATTTCAACCTAATTGCTATCCAATGGCTTCCCCAACTCTTAAACCCTAGACATAGATAAAGGGAGCTAAATGCTTGTGAGCCCTAGAATCAATGGAAGGTTGGGATCATTGTGACCCTAGGAAGGCTTAGGACACCCTCTCCTAGCCCTTATAGCTGATGAATCCCAAGGAAAAAGGCTGGGAGATGGAAGCCTATGAAATTCCGTCTGTGGTTCTGTTCCTCCAGGCTAGGCCTCCGTCCTGGGCGGAACAACGAACGGAACTATAAGAGTGATCGCGTTCAACATTCTATTCCCCTCAATTTGGTCTCAGTCATGGGCAGAAGGACGAATGGAACCAGTGGTAGGTTCCGTCCAATGTTCCATTCCACCTATTTGAGCCCAAATGCGTTGGCAGATCTAGGGACGGACTCACCCTACTGCCTCTGCCCCTGAATCTGTTCGTTCTATGCTTAATGAAATTAATAATTATTTTGGGGGACTCCCCTTGGGGCCCCTCCTACACCTTCAAACCATGTTCACGCATTCCTAGGTGATCTAGTTAATACATGGGAGCGTGTATCTGGGCAATCCATAACAATCGCACCGAACAATACGTGGATGACAAGTGAGTGGGTTTGGGATTTGTTTGGGTTTGCCTCTATGCATCTATATATTAATAATACTGCTTGCATCATTATGATGATGCTTACATTATTGCATCTATCTCTTTTTGGATAGTGATGATATGGATTATAGAATACATGTGATGTGACTTGAGTTATACTGGTATGTGGGTTTCGGTGTCGGGTCAAACCGGCACTGGGACCCAAGATTGAGAACTACTATTGCATGTCATGATGGCTTGTATGCGCCGTGTTGTGCTGGTATCTGGGTGTTAGATAGAATGGAATGTTGATACACCTAGAATACCTCTCGACACGATAGGAAGCATGTAGTATAACTGTGGTTAGGATTCCGTGCCCTATGCTACGACCCTTACCAATAGGGGTTTAGGTATTGGGTAACTAGAGCACCTGATACCTGTGGAGAGTTAGAGAGGTCAGGTCAGGGGTAGTAATGGTTATCGGGGTCTGCCTCTGGGTGGTGATGACTATGGCCAACGCGGGCTCCAATGTGGTAATTGAGGTTGCATTGTGGCATCGAAAGGAAGGACCCACAGTGTATTCCCAAATTACCATAGTAGCATATACCTATTGACTTAGCATTGTGTGTTAGGTGGTAAACAGAATTAATAATGGTATGCACCATGGACTATTTGTGTTATTGTGTGTATGTGCATCCTCATCACCTCACTGGCTCAATGGAGCTAACCCCCGCGTACACCATCTTTTTAGATGATGATATAGGTACTGCTTGTCTTGCTGGTCTCGAGGTAGAGCCATCGGGATATAATGATATCGGCACTGGGGATTCAGAAACTATGATCAAGGAACACGACGACGGATGCCCATGTGATGATTGTACCTACGGGCCTTGGTGATTCTTGGGACGTGGCCCCCCTTTTGTTGATTTTTGGGCCTCAAGCCTTGTATAGACATTCATGTTATACTATATTTTGTGTAGTTATGTCATGGTCAGTCGGTGACGGTAACAAAATTGTATTATATATTATTAGCCGGTTGAACATACTGTAACTACTACCCTTTTTAAATGCTTCCGCTTATACATTTGATGATTGGGAATGTAATATTTAGTTCTTTTTTGCACTCTGATATTGATGTGGCATTGATGTTAGTTTAGGACTATGGATTGGGACACTGTATCTATGATCTTGGTAGTGTTTGGGATGATGTGTATTATCCCAGTCACCCCTTTATTTATTATTATATTCCTTATTGGAATGGGGGTGTGATACCAGTTATGGTTCGCAAGGTATTGATTGGCCATTCAAACTATTGTTTTTCAGAATTCAAGATGGAAAGACACGTTCTCTAGAACCTATGTGATCAAATGATACATAGAGGTTGGTTGGACAACAGTCATTGCATTTGAGTAAATGAACAACTTGCAATCTTCTTCATGATTGTAACAAACGATGCAAGGAATGGGGATGTGCAAGAGAGATTTCAGCGCTATGGAGTTTGGATAGACGATTAGCGCCATCTCTCGTACAATTTTTAGAGTTATGCTTAGATTAGCGAAGGAAACAATCATGCCACCGTCTTTTGATGAAATCCCTCCCCCCCCCCCCCCCCAAAGATTACTGCAAACCTGAAATACTACTCATATTTTAAGGTAATTTCTAATATTATATTTCACTCAACAAAGGTTTATTTGTTTATACGAATTATAGGTCATTTATGTTAAACTAACATTTACTCATGTTTATCCCCTTTAGGATTGCATTAGTGCAATTGGTGGTAGTCATGTTAGTACTAAAGTACCTAGGGTAGACCAAACCCGATACAGAAATGGGAAGGGACTACTAACACAGAATGTGATGTGTTCATGTTCTTTTGTCATAAGATTCACATTCATGAATGTAGAGTGGGAAGACAGTGTCAATGATTGTCGTATCTTTGAACAAGTAAGAACATATGCAAGTTTAGGTTTCCCTCATCCACCACTAGGTAAATTAGGATGCGTTATAACTATTATCGTATTTCTTTTCGAATGTTTACTGGCTAATAATTTTCATTAACCATTAATACTTCTAGGCAAGTATTATGTTTTTGACTTAGGATACGCAAGTCGACTTGACTACTTAACATTGTTTCAAGGTGAGTGGTATCACCTACAAAATTATAGAGGGAGAAGAAATTCAAGACCGTGAAAGGAGTTGTTTAACTATAAAGAATGTCCTTAAACGTAGCTTTTGGAGTGTTGAAAAATAGATTCAAGTTTTTAAGACATGGAAAACGAGTAGAGGATGCGCTAAATCCAACTCATCAAGCATTTGATCATTCTATAGCAAGTGCTAGTCAAAGGAAACAAGCAAGAGAGAAATGAATGAAACGAGGAAGAATATTGCAAATCAATTGGCTAGATATCATAGGTTATCAGAGTTTATATTTGATAGACTTTTCTTTTATTTTGAACAATCAGTTGGCTATCTGTCTTAAGTTTTTTTCATATGACGAAACAACTGTGTCATAATTTGCTTCAATGAAACAATTTCTCATTCGCTTTGATAAAATACACGTACCCCCTATAATGCACCCATTATTCCTCATATCTCCCCTAAGGTTCTGACAAGTCCACCCGCACCCCCTACAAATTCCACGTACCACCCCTACTTTACCCCCTCAAGCCATTTAAGTCCACACCAGGCGTTAAATGCTAAAAAATGACCAAACTACCCTTTCTTCTATCTCTTCTAAAATTTGAAAAGACCTAATTGCCCTGACCTATTTGCTAAAATTTAAAAGAGAAAATCACTTGGACGCCCCCTGTATTATGGCCTAATTACTTATTCTTCCAAACTTTTTAAACAATTACTTGAACACCCCCTGTATTTTACCATTTCTTTCAAGTAGGTCTTGTTTGTTAGTTAAGTGATGATGTCATCGGTTAAATTTTTTGTAATGCCTAAACTACCCTTAAAGGATAGTGAAGTGACCCTTTTACCCTCTTCCTCATTCTTCTTCTTCTCTTCTTCCTACAACCCACCAATTTCAAATTCAAACCTTAATCAATCTCAGAAAAAATTCTCTTTTCTTAAACAAATTTCAAATCAAAATAACCTAAATCCTTCTACTTCTTCCTGTAACCCACCGATTTCAGATTCAAACCCTAATCGATTTAGGAAAAAAATCTCTTTACTTAAACAATTTTCAATTCAAAAGAACCCAAAACCCTTAATCGATTTCAGAGAAAGTGGAAGAAGAAGATAAAAATCACATCTTTTCTCTCTTTATTGTCTTTTGGGTCAAAAAATTTATCGGTCATTGTTTTTCTGTGGATCTGTCATTAATTTTATTTCATAATTTTATTTTCAAAATCGTGAATTTTTCATATTTTGTTGTTGCCATCTTGAAAGGCCCCGAGAAGCTATAATTCGCTCCTTGCATTTTAGTCTGCTGAGATCAAATTTATGTCCTTTGTGAGCTCAAATGCCTCCTTCATACTTCCCTCTGAAATGGGAGAGCATGGGAGATCAGTGGTGGTACGCTTCCCCAATTGACTGGGCTGCTGCCAACGAGCACTATGATGTAGTCCAGGAGCTCCTCCACCTCGACACCGACCAACTCATCAAGCTCACCTTCCTTAGGTGAATTCGCCGTCTTGAGACTATCTGGGATGGTGAAGCTCAGTTTAAGGACGTCGCCAAGTGTCTTCTCCACCCAATGGAGGCTTTGTTCCCTACTCTGCAGAGGGTTTCATCTTTTAAGAAGAGATGATTTGAATGGGGTGTTAGATTAAATCAATCCGAATAGGGACAAAATCCCAAAAGTCAGGATCTCCATAGGGCGTTCAAAAACACAACTTAATAAATAATAGAAAATAGGGATAGAACCATCAACCTTGTTTCGCACCAATGATGACGATGATCGCAGCGAAAAATAAAGAACAAGATCTAGGTGCTTCCCCTCTATTCCCAAAGTCACTGGCTTGATGAGAATACCGTATGCACAAGGATGATGAACACTGAATATCTCCCTCACTGTCTAGAATGCACTCCTCAATAGAGATCGAGAATAATTAGTTGTTATGGGTAGAGGGGGGACCTAGTTCTCCTTATATAGTAATTCCTGTAGGGTCTGACTCATCACAGTCCCAATAGGAATCTATCTGCCCACACTAAAACCAGTCCACATAGGATTCCTAATATAACTCAATGACCCCCTTAATTAGACCAATACCATAATTAGCCTAAGTTTCAAGTTATTTAATATTAGTCCATAATAGGTAATATAGGATTCTATTCAAAATAGAATTCTAACATTCTCCCACTTAGACTTATATTAAATCACACATTTTTAAAGAGATTTAAAAACAGTTTTGACCAAAACAAATCACAAACTAACAACCTTTAAAAAAAAACTTTATGTGCATATTTTTAAAAACAAATTGGTTTAGAGGTCGTATTAGAAAATCAATCCTGTCCAATAGAGTTCTAGACACCGAATCATGACAGTAACTGCATCTATGATGAAGCGACACAGAGCCTTCCTTGGTCACGAGAGCCCTCAACTCTACTAACATGGATGCAATGTGGTAGTGTGACAACGAGATGATATTCACATAGTGATTCCTTATGTATTATCCATTTGTCAGTCTAAAATTTCTCTTCTTTAAGTGGCACAGGCTCACTAGAGAATTAATCTTTATGATTCCAACGAATCAGTATGTCTCATCTTAAATAACTCGAGTTTTACTTTATGTGTTACAAGACATACCTTTAGGCTAATAACTTAATGCCCTAGCCTTGCTTAAGGTTAACACATTCCTTAAGTCTTTAAAATCAGATATATGCATCATGTCAATAAATGAAACACCCATGTGTTCAAAAGAAATTTGCATACAATGACAACTGATATATATAAGCCAAAGTTTATGATGAGCACATTTATGTGTGAAATCTTAGGACATAAAACATACCTTTTACCACATTGGACAAAGTTACTTCAGTGTTTTCTTGTGCTTTTCAAGTTTTAGGTGAATTCTTGTGAAAATGGAATAAAAGATGCTAAAAATAGTCGAAAGCGCCCAGGAGTCGAGAAAATCAAGTTCGGATTGAGCACTGAAAGAATCACGTCAATCAATCAAATTTGAATGTGATTACAGTGGACCCCTTACATAATTTTGAGGTGTTAATAGTATGGATGCATAGCTCGTCAAGTCAACTTCGCAACAGTTCAAACGGCACTTGATTCCGAGTTGAAACGAAGAAGTGACAGCCGTTTCCGTGAATAGGGGTTTATTTGTAATTATTGATAGTCGATTGGGACAAAATAAAACGAAAGTTCAGATTCCAGGAGCCTTGCGCAATTATTAGAAGTTATCTTTCTATCAGCCGAAAGATTCCATTTGGAAGGCTCTAGAGCAGTCCAACTTCAACTTGAGATATCTTGGGCTCCCGAACTCCAAATTGGACGAAATTTGGGTCTATTTTGGGTGATTTTTTGTGAGGAATACAACAGTAGGCCCATATAAGCATCCCATGCTCCACATTTTTTGAAGGACAGATTTGACATTTCATTAATTATGAGTGGAATCCTAGTCATCACCCTTACTCTCTCTCTCCTCCAACTTTTCAAGGGCACTTTTGGAATTCTACTTAGGATAGATTTATTTTGAAAGATATTCTCTCATCTATGGAAGGTTGAAAAGTCAAAGATGCCTTGATCTCATTGCTTGGAAAAGACACCTACAAAGAAAAAGAAGCACAAGTTAGAATTAGAAAGTTACTTTTTAATAAATAGAAGGTTTATGTATCTAGGATTCTTTTCTCTCCCTCTTTCTATTTTTTTTCTTTTTTCTTGGGATTCAAAGCAATGTAAAGGAGGAAGGAGAAGAGAATATTCTCTTTTCTTAGGGAATATTTCTCCTACCACTTCCCTCTTCTCTCTTCTCCCTTCCCCCTATAAATACCCCTTGCCCTTTGGGTTGTAATAAGTTAGTTTTTAGTTCAGTTTTTAGTTAGTTTCTAGTTCAATTTTAAATCAGTTTTTAGTGTAGTTTTTAGTTCAATTAATTAGTGAAATTTCTTCTTCTCTTCTTCTAGTTTGTGGCTTTCTAAGTTCTAGTTTGATTTCATGCCTTCAATTTCATGGTTGTGATGCTTTTGATTCATGCTTTAATTTTATGTCTTCAATATGGTTGTAATAAGTCTAGTTTAGTTTCAAGCTTTTTAGTCTAAGTTTCTAAGTTGATGACAAGACTTGGAGATTTAGAAGAGGAAGCAATTTCAGTCCAGTTCAAGCACATCCAGGTTTTCATTTTCTAAACCCTTAATCTCATTCACCCTCTCCTTTATCTCTCTCTATCTTCTTCTTCTTCTCCCTCTATTTCTTTTATTTATTTTTATATATGATTGTGGTTTGTGGATGCACTTTTATTCCCTTATTCCTTTTTATGTGGTTATTATGTGTGGCTGCATTTTTATTCCTTTCAATTCGCTTTAGTTTGATAGGTTAGATGCTCATATTTTAGGACGCCAATTTAATCCCTTAATTTTGTTAGATGCTTATGAGTTAGGATGCATTAACTTTCATTAGTTTAATTAATTTAATTTAACACTTTAATTTGGTTCACTTTCTATTACTTTTAAGTTAGTTAAATAGAGTGGCGTATATCTCCTCGTGTTCGACCCGTAGCTACGATTGACCCGTATGCTTGCGGTATTATTTTAACTCAAACAAGTTTTTGACGCCATTGCCGGGGAGATTATTGTTCAATTTATTTTTTTGATTTTTAAGTAATTCGAAGTGCTTTATTTTATTTTACCTTTTCTTCTTAAAAACAAAAAAAAAAAAAATCGGTTTTTGAAAACCTCATCTTATTTCTCTTCTGTTTCAAAGGCTGTGCGCCCAATCT
Organism: Telopea speciosissima; assembly: GCF_018873765.1. Classification (NCBI taxonomy): domain Eukaryota; kingdom Viridiplantae; phylum Streptophyta; class Magnoliopsida; order Proteales; family Proteaceae; genus Telopea; species Telopea speciosissima. The sequence continues at coordinate 33,922,504 of NC_057922.1, read as the reverse complement.
AAAGTCCTTATGCTCAAACCCAACCTCTTTTGGTGTCCCTCATAGGATTTGGTTACCTATAACGCTGCATCTTGACTTGGTTGGGTGGAATGGCATATGACTTATCTTTGGAGGTGACCAACTTTGATAACAGGAAAACAACATAGTGAGTGCCTTGGAAACAAAAACATATAGTAGTCCTCCACTCTACATTAGAATCCAATTGGAGTTGCCCGTAGGTGACTCTTGAAGACTATATGGGTTCCCTTGCTGTCAACCTATATGGCAACCTTACAGCTTTGGAACCATTGTTTTGATTTTTGAGGGCAATGCACCAACTGTCTATTTATTCCCTCATGTTTTTAGTGAATTTTTTCTAGTCTTTTATTTTTCTTTAATTTTTCTAAGGGAGACCTCAATTTGGGATAGGTGGTTAGTTTGGAATAATGGGAGATACACTTCCACCTATGACTTTGGGGGAAAGGTGAAACTATGCTAAGGCAACCATAACTTTGGGGGAAATGTTTAAACAGATTAGGGCGGCCAAAAGTAGAGAGTTAGAGAACAACTTTGCACCACCCCAGTACAATTCTGTTCCCCAACCCAACTATGGGCTTTCAGAAAATTTTAACTGGTCTCATCCCCAGACTATCCATGTTATGGACGGATGCCCTAATCTTTATGGGGGGATTTATGGGGATGAGCATGTGAGTCCTCTATTTCAATACAATTCTTTTGGCACTTACAATCAGGGGTGGAGGGATCATCCTAATTTCTCATGGGATCAATGGAATAACTAAGCTGGACCACCCAATTTCCAATACCATGGTTAGTTTGGTCCTCCAATGCCCAACCCTCCACTAAATCTCAATGAGCCACCTCTCCTTGAACCATATCACCAATCCCCTAAGTTTCAAAGCATAGGTGAGGAGGCCAGACTGCGTGAGCTTAAGAAACACATAGCCCTTCTCACCTGATACCCATAGTTTGACAAGCCAGAATACCATGGAGAAGCAACTCTCTCAACTGATAACCATAGTTCAAGAACTTGTGAGATCTCACCGAGATCTCACCGAGTTTCTCAGTTTTTGGAAAAGTCGAGACGAGACTGCCTACGAGTCTCAAAAGTGCAATATCTCGACGAGATCTCGAGATCTCTGATCTCGGTTTCGACCTATTATTTTAACCCACCTATCACTTAAATACTTTACCTAATTGGACAAAACTCGATATATCTCGGCAAGATCTCGGATCTCGAGTCCAGATCTCGGGTTGACCCAAAGTTGAGGCTTTGAGTTGAAAAAAAAAATGCACCAACTCGGCGATATCTCGGCTAGATCTTGACTCGTCTCGGTTTTTCCAAGAGTCGAGTTGATACCGAGACCCGAGTTTTAGTACCTTGCTGATAACCATGGTGCAAGAGGAGGAAACGGGTACATTACCTAGTCAGTCTAAACCACCCCATCCCTAGTTTAATGATGTTGAAAGTCCACCACCCTAGTTTGAGGTTAATGAGAGTCACTCCCAACACAATGATTTTCAAGATGATTTATTTGTTGAGATTGAGTCTCCTGAAGATGTTAGTAAAGCGAGGTTTGATGAGCTACCTAGGGATGTCCAACTTTTGCCTGAAATTTCTGATTTTAGTGCGCCTAGTGTTTCTACTAATTTAGAATCAGATTTTCATGATAGCATAGAAACCCTGGAAATTCGATATCCCTCTCTCTCTTTGGAAAACCCAGATGATTGTCATTTGGAGGATTCGATTGTCCAATATGTTGATTTGTCCAAACCTCCTAGGTTTGATGATTTTATTGAGGAGGATAATGTTAGTTATGATGCTTTTGAAGCAAATTATCGTGATCCTTATTTGGCGAACCAAGTTATGCAAAGGGCGGATAATTGTATTGCTAGGATTGATTTGAGTAAACCTCCCATTTTTTATAATTATTTTGATGAGGTTATTCATAGTCCTTTTTATGCTTATTGTGATCCATTCTTGATTGATTTTTACGAACATGACATGTGTTCTACATTGCAAACGGGAGAGAAGGGGAGGATTTATTGCATGAGTTTTAATGCCTTCATTTTCCACAGATTTTTCTATTGAATATTTCTCAGTTGTGCTTAACTTCTATATTATTTCTTGCTTTATTAAAATTCATGGTCGAGTGCTTTCTGGTTCTGAAGCTCTTTCTACCGGCCATGGATTGAGATTTCTTTTGATACCCCAAGTACTTGTTGTAGAGCTCATGACTCTTCATGATCCTCTTTTTGATTATATCTGGTAAGCCCCCTCATCCCCTCCCATGTCCTTCTTTATTTTCTGCATGCATTGAGGACATTGCATGAATTAAGTGTGGGGGGTGTGTTTGGGCTTAATTGGTGAATTTTGATTATGACGGTAGTTTGGTGTTGTGCATACATTTTTTTTTTATTGCAAAGCGAGAGAAAGAGGGAATTAGGTGCCCTAGAATGTGAAATAATAAGAAATCCCTTTTCAAGGACGGTAGTTGGTTTGTATCCGGTGAGAGGGATTGAGTTGGAAAATATGAGCGTTATTTCATTTGATGGCTAGATTCCTCTATGTGTTTTATGGATCCCTTGATCTTTTGGCTAGTAGTTGAGACCAATTTGTTTGTGGCAAGGCAAGGCATGAAAGTGAATGGAAAAAAAAAAGTGAAAGAAAAAAGAAAGAAATAGAAAAGAAAGTGGAATTCCTTGGGACTAGACAGGGCACTATGCCTCATGAAGCAGGGTGACTTGATCGAAATTCCTTGGAAGGAAACTCAAATGACTCTTGCATCAATGTCTCAAAGTCTTTATGGATATATGCAAAAAGCGAAGCTACCAAATATTTGGGTGTCTGGCGTATGTTCCACCATGTCATTCAGAGAACAGTAGTGGAGTAGAAATAGAGTTTTCTATTGTGAAAGAAAAGCTTAATGCCTGAAAAGTCTGAAAAGAAAGTATGGTAAAAAAATACTCAAAGCCTAAGTCTTTGGTTCCGTCAATGCTATGAGTGGTTTACCTGAAGGTGAGTAGTGTTCAGAAGATATGAGGAGATCCCTTAATCTTGATGTATGCTTGTTACTTGAATTGATGTGGGGTGATAAAATTCAAGTGTGGGGGAACCTTTGGCTCATTGATCTTTAGTTGAGCATTTTTTGGGATTATGTGCACTGTCCTACTTATGCTATGATTAAAATTTGCAGCATTCATTTACAATTGAATTTTGGGTGTATATTCACTGCAAACATCCACGAGACACAACTCGTCCACTAGGGGTAACCTAGGGGTTCAAAGGCTTGTTGCACATGCTAAGTGCAACCGTGATTCCTACGAAAGTGAGTTAGGATTTTTTGCATTCTAGATTAGTTTTTCTTTTGCTTTACTTGAGGACAAGTAATGTTCAAGTGTGGGGGAATCTGATGAGCACATTTATGTGTGAAATCTTAGGGCATAAAACATATATTTTACCACATTGGACAGAGTTACTTTGGTGCTTTCTTGTGCTTTTCAAGTTTAGGTGAATTCTTGTGAAAATGGAGCAAAAGATGCTAAGAATAGCCGGAAGCGCCCAAGAGTCGAGAAAATCAAGTTTGGATTAAGCACTGAAAAAATCATGCCAATCAATCAAATTTGAATGTGATTACAGTGGGTACCTTAGCATAATTTTGAGGTGTTAATAGTATGAATGTGTAGTCCGTCGAGTCAGCTTCGCAACGGTTCAAACGGCACTTGATTCCGAGTTGAAACGAAGAAGTTACGGCCATTTTCGTGGATAGGGGTTTATTTATAATTATTGATAGTTGGTCGGGGATAAAATAAAGCAAAAGTTTGGATTCTAGGGGCCTTAGTATAATTATCAGAAATTATCTTTCTGTCAGCCGAAAGATTCCATTTGGAAGGCTCTGGAGCAGTCCAACTTCAACTTGAGATATCTTGGGCTCCCGAACTCCAAATTGAACGAAATTTGGGTCTATTTTGGGTGATTTTTCATAAGGCAATGAGACCCATATAAGCATCCCATGCTCCACGTTTTTTGAAGGACAGATTTGACATTTCATTAATTGTGAGTGGAATCCTAGTCATCACCATTGCTCTCTCTCACCTCTAACTTTTCAAGGGCACTTTTGGAATTCTACTTAGGATAGATTTTTTTTGAAAGATATTCTCTCATCTATGGAAGGTTGAAAAGTCAAAGATGCCTTGATCTCATTGCTTGGAGAAGATACCTACAAAGAAAAGGAAGCACAAGTTAGAATTAGAAAGTTATTTTTTAATAAATAGAAGGTTTATGTATCTAGGATTCTTTTCTCTCCCTCTTTCTATTTTTTTTCTTTTTTCTTGGGATTCAAGGCAATGTAAAGGAGGAAGAAGACAAGAATATTCTCTTTTCTTAGGAAATATTTCTCCTATCACTTCCCTCTTCTCTCTTCTCCCTTCCCACTATAAATACCCCTTGTCCTTTGGGTTGTAATAAGTTAGTTTTTAGTTGGTTTCTAGTTCGATTTTAATTCAATTTTTAGTTCAATTAATTAGTGACATTTCTTGTTCTCTTCTTCTAGTTTTTGGCTTTCTAAGTTCTAGTTTGATTTCATGCTTTCAATTTCATGATTGTGATGCTTTTGATTCATGCTTTAATTTTATGTCTTCAATATGGTTGTAATAATTCTAGTTTAGTTTCACGCTTTCTAGTCTAAGTTTCTACGTTGATGACAAGACTTGGAGATTTATAAGAGGAGGCAATTTCAGTCCGATTCAAGCACATCCAGGTTTTCATTCTCTAAACCCTTAATCTCATTCTCCCTCTCCTCTATCTCTCTCTATCTTCTTCTTCTTCTCCCTCTATTTCTTTTATTTTTTTTTATATATGGTTGTGGTTTTTGGATGCACTTTTATTCCTTTATTCCTTTTTATGTGGTTATTATGTGTAGCTGTATTTTTATTCCTTTCAATTCGCTTTAGTTTGATAGGTTAGATGCTCATGTGTTAGGACGTCAATTTAATCCCTTAATTTTGTTAGATGCTTATGAGTTAGGATGCATTAATTTTCATTAGTTTAATTAGTTTAATTTAACAATTTAATTTGGTTCACTTTGCATTACTTTTAAGTTAGTTAAATAGAGTGACGTATATCTCCTCGTGTTCGACCCGTAGCTACGATTGACCCGTACGCTTGCGGTATTATTTTAACTCAAACAGTTTACCACACGGTAAAAATTACAGATGAAAAGAAACTTCATTTTACAATGGAGCAAAAAACAACTCCCACTAACCAGCCGCATCCCATGATGCACCTAAGCCCATGCTTATGATATGTCTTTCAAAACACAAGGGCGAAGACCTTAGGTTAGGGGATCTATAACCATATCATCTGTACCAATATGCTCCACTGCAATGTAACCTTTCCTTTCTGTCTCCTTTATGGTCAAATACTTGACCTTCATGTGCTTAGACGCTCTAAGTCCTTTATTATTGTTTATAAACAACACAGCAAAGCTATTATCACTATATATCTAGATGGGTCTATCCACAAAATCTAAAATGATCAACTACTTTATGAGATTCTTGAGTCAAATAACCTGAGTAGCAGCCCCATTGCATGCTACAAACTTTACCTGTATAGTCGAAGTGGTTACCAATGTCTGTTTTGTACTGTTCCATGATACTGCCCTTCCTGCCATCAGGAAAACATAACCAGATGTGGACCTCCTATCATCCTCATAGTCAGCAAGGTCGGAATCTGTATGACCCACTAGCTTGAGTTCAAGGACGTGTCCTTATGTTACGTATAATCTTGTCCCCTTCAAGTACCTCAATACTTTCTTGGCAGCAACCCAGTGGCTAAGATCAGGATCTTACTGATATCTGCTAAGAAGACCCGTCACAAAGGTAATATCCGGTCTGGAACAGACCTGAGCATCCATGATACTACCTAGTGCGCTAGCATAAAGCATCTCATTATTTCATCATTCTGAGCTTCATTTTTCGGGCACTGTGTCAAACTCAGTTTATCACCCCTGAGAATAGGAACATTCCCAGGTTTGTAATCCAGCATACTGAACCTCTCCTGAATACAAACAACATAAGCCCTCTGAGAAAAACTTAGTAAATGGCGAGAACGATCCCTATGGATCTCAATGCTAAGGACAAAAGAAACCTCACCAAGGTCCTTTATGTCAAATTCCCTAGATAATAGTTACTTTCAGTTATGCAACATTCCTAGGTCACTGCTAGCAAGCAGGATGTCATCCACATAAAATATGAGAAAGCAGAATTTGCTCCCACTGACCTTGTGATATATACATTGATCCACTTTATTTTCCACAAAATCGAATGAAGTCACGACACTGTTGAACTTCAAATACCGCTACCTGGAAGCTTGTTGGAGACCGTACATAGACTTCTTGAGTCTACACAAGATGGTCTGAACCTTCCACCACAAAACCCTCAGGTTTAAATCAACAAGCTCCCAAACAACATTATGTTTCATCGATTGCACCCATCTTTCATCACATTTAACCACAAATCTAACTGCGAACTAGAAACAACGCTCGAATAAGTAACTGGATCAACCACACAACCTATGTCGTAGTCATGTTCTCCCAGGTAAACCTCATAGATAGATGGTATAATTGAATTTCTCTCCCTAATGGATTTCCATAATGGTGCTACCACTACCTAACCCTGAATCTGAGAAATCTCAGTTGGAACTGCATCAATGATAGAATCCTCAACCGCATCTTGATTAAGAGGAATCTCATCAGGTGCTATATGAATGTCAAGGACCGTATCAATATCAGGCTCCTGAACTCCAGTAGGTGTAACCAATGCTGTAGTATGCCCCACATCCGTCTAAATATGTAGAAGAACAAGTACTTGTAGGACCAAGTGCTTGCCAATCCCCCAAAAGACATCTTGTGAGGGAAGGTGCAACTTTAATTTCTTATTGGACACCAGCCAGTACGCATCGCTCCGCCCGAGTCGGGATCTGGGCAGGGCATTTTGGGTACATTACACCCCCAACAATCCCTCCCTAAATGCACGCTAAATAACAGAGCACCCATGACACCGGGGAGACTCGAACTCGCGACCACCTGCTCTGATACCAATTATAGGACCAAGCGCTTGCCAATCCCCCAAAAGATGCCTTGTGAGGGAAGGTGCAACTTTAATTCCTTATTGCACATCAGCCAACGCACATCGCTCCGCCCGAGCCAGGATCTGGGCAGGGTATTTTGGGTACATTACACCCCCAACAGTACTAATGTACCAACCATGTCACTATCTTGAACAGTCTAACAACAATCATTCTTTTCGACCACATCAAATTCCAGAAACTTCGCTGTCTATGAGTCCACAATCCTAGTACCTCCGCAGGGATTATAAAATTTATATCCCTTCGAATGATCTGGGTAGCTAACAAAATAGTAACGAGAAGTCCTGGGATCTAACTTGTTCAAAGCCGAATAATATGGATTTACTTCTGCAGGACACCCCCAAACTCTAAGATGGTTTAAACTGGGTTTAGTAGCTACATGGTTAAGGATATAAGGAGTAGTTTTCAAAACCTCTCCCATAAGAACTTAGGTAAATTTGTCTTACTAACCATACTCCTCACCAGTGTAGTTATGCCTTTCGGCGACACCATTTTGTTCAGGACTTCCTGGCATAGTTAACTGACCAACTATCCCAGAGTCCTCTAGGTATTTCACAAACAGGCCCTTAAGTTGTCCAGCATCGCCATGTCTGCCATAATATGGGGGAGTAGGTTTTAGGTCTCAGCTGTTGGAGGAAAATCCGATTAATCTTCCTTCCCTATTCCCTCCCTTTCTAACTCGCCTCTTCTTCATCTTCTCTATCTTCGTTCTCGGCTTTGGGGAAGATGGAGAGATAGCATAGCAGATTAGTGGGTTCCTCAGAATGGTTTTAGAATGAAGCGCTTCTTCTCGTCCTTCTGTTGGTTTCTTATGATTGCTTCGAATATGGAATAGGTTATTTGGATTCTAGTTTCAAGGGAGGAGCTGAGATGTGCTTCCAATTACTAATTTTCTTCCTATCCTAATTAATTACTTCCTATATTTTGAGTATGCACTGAGTCGGACCTTTGAGCATCGGAACTGCTTCATTTAGCCCTTTATGATTTAGTCGTTGAGTAACAAAAGAGAATTGATTTTGAATGCAAAACGGGTTCTGGTTTGTTTAGCCCTTCGCGAAAGAAAATGTCATCATCTTCTTCAATCGAGAATCCCTCCAGATGTACCTATCATGCGTTGATGGTGACGATGGTGAGGTTCGGTCCTCCCTCTATAGTTGAACTGTAATTGTAGGAAGAAGAAGAAGAAATAGTTAAAGAAGAAAGGAGAAGGAGAAGAAGAAGAAGGGTAAGTTGGTCATTTAACTTTATAAGTTTAAGTTAAATAACTCATAAGGGTAAAATGGACATTTCCATTTAAACACTAACAGCAGACTAACACCGTCAGGTTTCAGGGGGTGTCAAGTAATTGTTTGAAACATTGGTGATAGTAAGCAAAATGGTTATAGTCTAGGGGGTGTCCAAGAAATTTTCTTAATTTAAAAAGACCAAAATGCCCTCATCTTCCCCAAATCATCATCTTCTTTTAGAATGTAGATACCCAATACTACTACTGATGAGCACATTTATGTGTGAAATCTTAGGGCATAAAGCATACATTTTACCACATTGGACAGAGTTACTCGGTGCTTTCTTGTGCTTTTCAGGTTTTAGGTGAATTATTGTGAAAATGGAGGAGATAATGCTAAGGAGATGTTTTTAAGCTTTTTCGAGGTGTTAATAATATGGATGCATAGCCCATCGAGTCAGCTTCGCAACGGTTCAAACGACACTTGATTCCGAGTTGAAACGAAGAAGTTATGGCCGTTTCCGTAACGACGCGCGAAAATGGTTTGTAGGGGTTTATTTATAATTATTAACAGTCGGATGGGGACAAAGTGAAGCGGAAGTTCGGATTCCAGGGGCCTTAACAAATTATCAGAAGTTACTTTACTGTACCCGAAAGATTCCATTTGGAAGGCTCTGGACACTCCAACTTCAACTTGAGATATCTTGGGCTCCCCAACTCCGAATTGGACGAAATTTGGGTCTATTTTGGGTGATTTTTCGCAAGGAACACAATGGTGAGGTCTGTATAAGCACCCCATGCTCCACGTTTTCTGAAGGACAAAATGGATATTTTATTTATTTTTGAAGGAATCCTAGTCATCACCCTTACTCTCTCTCTCCTCCAACTTCTCAAGGGCACTTCTGAAATTTTACTTGGGATAGATTTTTATTTTCTCATCTATGGAAGGTTGAAAAATCAAAGATGCTTTGATTTTATTGCTTGGAGAAGATATCTACAAAGAAAAGGAAGCACTTGTTAGAATTGGAAGTTTATTTTTCTAGAAATAGAAGGTCTATGTAAGCAATCTTCTCTTCTTCTTCTTTCTTTTTTTTTTTTCTTTTTTCTTAGGATTCAAGGCATTGTAAAAGAGAAAAGAGCAGAGAATATTCTCTTTTCTTAGGGAATATTTCTCCTACACTTTCATTTTCTCTCCTCCTCTCTTCCACCTATAAATCCCCCCTACCTCTCTTGTAAAAGTTGCTCATTCACTTAATGAAATTTCTTCTCTTCTTCTTCTAATTTGTGATTTTTAGCTTTTCTAAGTTCTAGTTTGCTTTTATGATTTTTAGTTAATGGTTATAATAGGTTTAGTTTATGCTTTAATTTCAATTTAAGTCTTCAATTGGGTTGTAATTTCTTAATTCTAGTTTAGGTTTTAAGCCTTCTAGTCTAAGTTCTTAAGTTGATGCCAAGACTTGAAGATTTAGAAGAGGAGGCCATGGTAAGTTTATGCAAGTATTCAAGCTTTTCATTTACATTCATGCAAGCACATCCAGGTTTTACTATCTAAACTCTCAATCTCATTCTCCATCTCCTCTATCTCTCTCTATCTTCTTCTTCTTCCCCCTCTATTTCTTTTATTTTAATTTTATATGGTTGTGGTTTATAGATGCATTTTTATTTTCTTATTTCTTTTTATGTGGTTAGTATGTGTGGCTGCATTTTTATTCCTTTCAATTCGCTTTAGTTTCATAGGTTAGATGCTCATGTGTTAGGACGCCGATTAAATCCCTTAATTTTGTTAGATGCTTATGAGTTAGGATGCATTGATTTTCATTAGTTTAATTAGTTTAATTTAACACTTTAATTTGGTTCACTTTGCATTACTTTTAAGTTAGTTAAATAGAGTGGCGTATATCTCCTCGTGTTTGACCTGTAGCTACGATTGATCCGTACGCTTGTGGTTTTATTTTAACTCAAACAAGTTTTTGGCGCCGTTGCTGGGGAGATTATTGTCCATTTTATTTATCTGATTTTTAAGTAGTTCGAAGTGTTTTAGTTTATTATTTTCTCTTCTTTTTTTTTGAAAAAAAAAAAAAAATAGTTTTTGAAAACCTCTTCTTGTTTCTCTTCTGTTTCAAATAGTGTGCGCCCAATCTAAAGTCCTTCATATGCTTCAACTCCATCTTTTGGTGTCCCTCATAGGATTAAGTTACCTATGACGCTACATCTTGACTTGGTTGGGTGGATTGACATGTGACTTATCTTTGGAGGTGACCACTCTTGATAACAGGAAAGCGACATAGTGAGAGTGTTGGAAACATAAACGTATAGTAGACCTCCATTCTACATCAGAATCTATATTGGAGTCGCATGTAGGTGGCTATAGAAGACTATACGGGTTCCCTTGCTGTCAACCTATATGGCATCCTTACAGCTTTTGAACCATTGTTTCACTTTTTGAGGGATAGAGATGCACTATCTACCTTGGGCTCCCTCTTGTTTCTAGTTTTTTTTTTAAGTGTTTTATTTTTCTTTAATTTTTCTAAAGGAGACCTCATATCTGTTTAGGTGGCTAATGTGTGGACTCGTGATTCAAGTAATCGTCTTATTAGAAGACCACCTTCTCTACCACCTTTGACCATGGGTGACCAACAACCCAAGACTCTTAAGGATAGGTTTTACCCCACCAGGGCTGCATAGCCCTCATGTATTAGTCTGCCTGTTGTTACAGGGAATAATTATGAACTCAAGACCAACTTCATCAGCATGCTACCCCATTTCCATGGAATGGCTAATAAGGATGCATATCTCTTCCTTAGGGAATTTGAGGAGGTCTGTGTTCTAATTAAGGTCCAGAATTTGACTGATGATGCAGTTAGGCTTAGGTTTATACCCGTTGCCCTGAAAGACCAGGCCAAGAAGTGGCTCTATAGACTGCCAACAAACTCCATTAATACATGGGATGAGTTCACCATTGTCTTTTTGAGAAAATTCTTCCCTCTTCACAAGACCAATAAGCTTAAAAGTGACATCCTCCGCCTGACGAAACCACATGAGTCCTTTTCTAAATTCATGGAAAGATTCAAGGACCTCCTCTTAGAATGCCCTCACCATGGTTTTGACTTGTGGCAGCTATGCCAAATTATTTATGAGGGTATTGATTATCAAACCAAGCAACTTGTAGAGTCTATGTGTCCAGCAGGCTTTACTTCTTTTTCTGAGGAGAATGATGCATGGACATTCTTAACCAACTTGGCTGATAAAACTAGGGAATGGGAATCTTTCCAAGAGGCTGAAAGGACCACTAAGGGGTATCTCATTGAGGGTATGCCAGCCAAGGAGGCCAAACTTGACAGCCTCATAAAACAATTGGAGTCCATAGTTCTTAAAGAGTTTATACCAGTTAATTCGGTCAACCAGGTCAACCATGTGTCGGTATGCAGTTGGTGCCAAACCCCTGGACACCTTTCTGAGGAATGCCCTAACACCTTGGTGGGCAATTCCAGCACTGAGATTGTAAGTGCTCTCTACCAAAATAACCCATATAGCAATACTTACAATCCAGGATGGAAAAATCACCCTAATTTCTCATGGAATCAAGCGAACCAAGCAGGCCCATCCAACTTTAACCATCAAGGCCAGGTTGGTGCCCAAAGGCCCAACTATACACCACAAAGCCAAGGAATGTCTCCTAACCCCTTTCCCCCTCGTCCTCATCCAGGACCTTCTATTAATTCTACTAGGCCTCCTCTCCTTGCACCTTATCAGCAACCCCCAGGGTTTACCAATACAGGAGAGGCAACAAGACTGAATGAGATGGACAACAAGATAGCTCTTCTTATGACAAGCCATAATAACATGGAAAAATAACTCACCCAACTTGTCACAATCCTGCATGAGAGGAAAACAGGGAAGTTACCTAGCCAGCCTGGGCCAAATCCTAGGCATCAGGTTCATATTCAGTAAGGTACCCAAGCTCCTCCAACCAATGTTGCACAACGCCAACAGCACCAAGGGCCCTCCAGATAAGTAAATGTTGTTTATGCTTTAAGGAGTGATTGTGAGTATCAACAGGCTAGTGCACCTCAGTCTTTACCATCTCATACTCCTGTTGACTCTCTCCCTTTTGAAGAGGCTATTGAAGTGCCTACTGTTCCAGGTTCGTCTGATAAACCTAAAGATATACCAGATGATTTGGTTGAGGAAACCAAAGAGGATTCTATTGAGGAAGTTAAAAAGACCAACCTTGAAAGAATTTATACCCCACCTGCCCCTTTTCCAAATAGGTTGATTAGCAAGAAGTCTCCTTCTGTGGAGAAGATATTGGATGTGTTCAAACAGGTTCAGGTGAATATCCCCTTGTTGGATGCTATTGCCCAGATCCTCGCTTATGCTAAAGTCCTCAAAGACTTATGCACCCAAAAGTGGACCACCAATGTGCCCAAAAAGGCATTCTTGGCTGCTAACATTAGTTCTCTAATCTTACAGCCAGTAGCAGCCAAGCATAAGGATCCTGGAAGCCCCACCATCTCTTGCACTATAGGCCATACCATTATTGATCATGCCTTATTGGACCTTGGTGTAAGTGTGAACCTCTTACCCTTTCATGTCTACCAACAACTGGAATTGGGAGAACTGAAACCGACCAAAATTACTCTTCAACTTGCAGATCGGTCGGTTAAAGTTCCTAAGGGAATGATTGAGGATGTCCTGTTAAAGGTTGGAGAATTTATTTTTCCTGTGGATTTTATTGTTTTAGATACCCAACCCACTGCCAACTTTAAGGACCAAATCCCAATCATATTGGGTAGACCATTCCTAGCTACCAGTAATGCTTTAATCAATTGCAGGAATGGTCTCATGAAATTATCTTTTGGCAATACTTCTGTTGACTTCAATGTGTTTAGGTTGGCCAAGCAGTCTGATATGGATGATGAGGTGCATATGCTTCAAGGATTTTTCGATGATATTGATACATTCTTTGAGATTGATTTTGATTCGGGATTTCAAGAATGTATGCAGGAATTGGAGGGTGTTGATGATACCCCCTTATCTGAGGTTTGGAGCATCCAACCACCTTTGGAGCCCTTTGGACCCTTATCCACTTCCATTCTCAAATTCTCTATTATTGAGTCCCCCACATTAGAGTTGAAGGCATTGCCCTCCAACCTCAAGTATGCCTTCTTAGGACATGATCATACTCTTCCTGTTATTATTGCTTCTGATTTGACATCTATTCAGGAAGAAGAGTTGATTAAGCTTCTAAAGGACCATAAGGAAGCCATAGGTTGGACCATGTCTGACATCAAAGGTATTAGTCCCTCCATTGTTCAACATCATATACATCTGATGGAGGATTCCAAACCTTCTAGGGAACCCCAAAGGAGGGCTAATCCTGTGATGAAAGAAGCAATCAAGAAAGAGATCCTAAAATGCTTGGATCATGGCATCATTTATCCTATTTCTGATAGCCAATGGGTGAGTCCTGTGTAGGTTGTACCTAAGAAAGGAGGAGTCACTGTAGTTACGAATGCCAATAATGAGTTGATTCCAACCCGTATCCAAACGGGATGGAGAGTGTGCATTGACTATAGGAAATTGAATGCGGCAACTTGGAAAGACCACTTCCCCTTACCTTTTATTGATCAGATGTTAGAGAGACTAGCTGGCCATGAATATTATTGTTTTCTTGATGGTTATGCAGGCTATAACCAAATCCCTATTGCTCTAGAGGACCAACACAAAACCACTTTCACATGCCCTTATGGAACCTTTGCTTACCGGTGTATGCCTTTTGGGCTTTGCAATGCCCCTACTACATTCCAAAGGTGCATGATGAGTATCTTTTCTGATATGATAGAGTACTTCCCAGAGGTATTTATGGATGATTTCTCTATTCACGGCTCTACCTTTTCTCATTGCTTGCATCATCTCTCTTTGGTTCTTAAAAGATGCATAGAAAAGAACTTGGTCCTGAATTGGGAGAAGTGCCACTTCATGGTGAAGCAAGACATAGTTCTTGGTCACATTGTGTCCAAAGAAGGGATAAAGGTTGATAGATCTAAGGTGGACCTTATAGCCAATTTACCACCACCCAAGAGTGTGAAGGACATTAGATCTTTTCTTGGCCATATAGGTTTTTATAGAAGATTCATCAAGGATTTTAGCCAGATAGCTAGACCTCTCATCTCTCTTTTGGCAAAGGACTGCCCATTTGATTTCTCTTCTGAGTGTCATGATAGTTTTGAGCAATTGAAAAGAGCGTTGACTTCAGCCCCCATTATTTAAGCTCCAATTTGGACAGTTTCATTTGAGCTTATGTGTGATGCCTCTGATTTTGCTATAGGGGTTGTTCTTGGGCAAAGAATCAACAAATTGCCCCATGTGATTTATTATGCAAGTAGGACTCTTAATGATGCATAGCTTAATTATACCACCACTGAGAAAGAATTTTTAGTTGTTGTGTTTGCTTTAGAGAAGTTTAGGCCCTACTTGGTTGGATCATATGTGATTGTTTATACTGACCATGCAGCTATCAAATATCTTGTGCAGAAGAAAGATGCCAAAGCTCGCCTCATTAGGTGGGTCCTTTTGTTGCAAGAATTTGATCTTGAAATTAGGGATAAGAAAGGGTGTAAGAATTTGGTTGCAGACCATCTATCCCGGCTTCCTAATTCTTTGATTGTCGACTCTCCAGTCAATGAGAACTTTCCTGATGAGTATCTGATGGCAGTGTCTAGTGAACCTTGGTTTGCTGACATTGTTAATTATCTGGTTACGGGTGTGACACCTGCACATTGGTTCACCCAAGATAAGAATCCTTTCTTTTCACAGGTTAAATATTTCTTTTGGGATGATCCTTATCTTTTTAAGACTTGTCTGGATCAGGTAATCCGAAGATGTGTCCCTGATCATGAGCAACAATCTGTCTTATCTTTTTGCCATGATCAGGCTTATGGAGGCCATTTTGGGCCTAATAAGACTGCGGCCATGGTTTTACAGTGTAGATTTTATTGGCCTAGTCTGTTTAAAGACGCTTTTACTTATTACAAGGCATGTTCTTCATGCCAATCCTTAGGGCGTCTTACTAAGAGAAATATGATGCCCCTCAACCCAATTCTGGTGGTTGAGGTGTTTGATGTATGGGGTATTGATTTCATGGGGCCTTTCCCTAACTCTTTTGGTACATATTACTTGCTGTGGACTATGTGTCCAAATGGATTGAGGCAGTTGCTTGTAAGACCGATGACCACAAGGTGGTTGTGAAATTTCTGAAGGAGAACATCTTCTCCCGTTTTGTTACTCCCCTGGCTATCATTAGTGATCGGGGCAAGCATTTTTGTAATCTGCCTTTTGAGGCCCTCATGAGAAAGTATAGTGTCGTCCATAAGTTGGCCACACCCTACCATCCCCAGACCAGTGGCCAGGTTGAGGTTTCAAATAGGCAGATCAAGTAAATTCTTGAGAAAACCATCAACCCGAACCACAAGGATTGGTTTAACCGGTTGGTAGATGCGTTGTGGGCCCATAGGACAGCCTTCAAGACCGATCTTGGTCAATCTCCGTACCGTCTGGCGTATGGAAAGGCATGTCACTTACCTGTAAAGATTGAGCACAAGGCCTTTTGGGCTATCAAGAAGCTTAACTTTGACCTACCCACTGCAGGTGCCCATAGGAAACTCCAACTATCTGAGTTGGAAGAGCTTAGGAATGAGGCATATGAGAATGCCCAGATTTACAAGGAAAAAACCAAAGCTTTCCATGATAGGCACATTTTGAGAAAATCTTTTGAGGTAGGCCAGTAAGTTTTGTTGTACAATTCTCATTTGCATATCTTTTCAGGTAAGCTGCGTTCTAGATGGGATGACCCCTATATTGTTCAAAAAGTTTATCCTCATGGGGCTGTTGAAGTCCTCAATCCAAGTACAAGAGCTACTTTCAAGGTCAATGGCCAAAGATTGAAGCCGTACATAGAGATGCCTACTCCAGTTGAAGAAGAGGTCATGGATCTCCATGAGCTTCTTTACCTTGACCCCTGATATCTTGGTATGTATCCCCTCCCTTGTCCTTATTCTTTCTTTTCTGCATGTATTGAGGACAATGCATGAATTAAGTGTGGGGGGGTGTGTTGGACTTTAATTATGAATTTTGTGAATTTTGATTGTGGCGATAGTTTTTGGTTATGTGCATAAGTCTCTTCGATTTGCAAAGCGAGAGTGAGAGGGAATTAGGTGCCCTCCTAGCATGCGAAATAATAAAAAAATCCCTTTTCAAATATGGTAGTTGGTTTGTATCCGGTGATGGGGATTGAGTTTGAAAATATAAGTGCTATTTCATGTGATGGTTAGATTACTCTATGTGTTTATGGACCCCTTTGATCTTTTGGCTAGTAGTTGAGACCAATTTGTTTGTGGCAAGGCATGAAAGTGAAAGTGAATGAAAAAAAAAAAAAAAAAAAAAAAAGAGAAAACAGAAAGAAAAGTGGAATTCCTTGGGACTAGACAGGGCACTGTGCCTCATGAAGCAGGGTGACTTGATCGAAATTCCTTGGAAGGAAACTCAAAAAAAAAAAAAAAAACTCTTGCATCAATGTCTCAATGTCTTATGGATACATGCAAAAAGCAAAGCTACCAAGTATTTGGGTGTCTGGTGTATGCTCCACCATGTCATTCAGAGAACAATAGTAGAGTAGAAAAAGAGTTTGTTGTTGAGGGAAAAAAAAAAAAAAAAAAAAGCTTTTGCCTTAATGCCTAGAAAAGAAAGTATGGTCAAAAATACTCAATGCCTAAGTCTTTGGTTCCATCAGTACTATGAGTGGTTTACTTGAAGGTGAGTAGTGTTCAAAAAATATGAGGAGATCCCTTGACCTTGATGCATGCTTGTTACTTGAATTGATGTGGGGTGATAAAATTCAAGTGTGGGGGAACCTTTGACCCCTTAATCTTTAGTTGAGTATTTCTTTGAGATTGTGTGCCCTATCTTACTTATGCCATGACAAAAATTTACATCATTTTTATTTATTTATTAAATTTTGGGTGTATATTCACTGCAAACACCCACGAGACACAACTCGTCCACTAGGGGTTGAAAGGCTTGTTGCACATGCTAAGTGCAACCGTGATTCCTACGAAAGTGAGTTAGGATTTTTTTATTTTTTTATTTTTTTTGCATTCTAGATTAGTTTATCTTTTGCTTTACTTGAGGACAAGTAACGTTCAAGTGTGGGGGAATCTGATGAGCACATTTATGTGTGAAATCTTAGGGCATAAAGCATACATTTTACCACATTGGACAGAGTTACTCGGTGCTTTCTTGTGCTTTTCAGGTTTTAGGTGAATTATTGTGAAAATGGAGGAGATAATGCTAAGGAGATGTTTTTAAGATTTTTTGAGGTGTTAATAGTATGGATGCATAGCCCATCGAGTCAGCTTCGCAACGGTTCAAACGACACTTGATTTCGAGTTGAAAGAAGAAGTTATGGCCGTTTTCGTAACGACGCGTGAAAATGGTCTGTAGGGGTTTATTTATAATTATTGATAGTCGAACGGGGACAAAGTGAAGCAGAAGTTCGGATTCCAGGGGCCTTAACACAATTATCAGAAGTTACTTTACTGTACCCGAAAGATTCCATTTGGAAGGCTCTAGACAGTCCAACTTCAACTTGAGATATCTTGGGCTCCCCAACTCCGAATTGGACAAAATTTGGGTCTATTTTGGGTGATTTTTCGCAAGGAACACAATGGTGAGGCCTATATAAGCACCCCATGCTCCACGTTTTCTGAAGGATAGAATGGATATTTTATTTATTCTTGAAGGAATCCTAGTCATCACCCTTACTCTCTCTCTCCTCCAACTTCTCAAGGGCACTTCTGGAATTCTACTTGGGATAGATTTATATTTTCTCATTTATGGAAGGTTGAAAAATCAAAGATACTTTGATTTTATTGCTTGGAGAAGATATCTACAGAGAAAATGAAGCACTTGTTAGAATTGGAAGTTTAATTTTCTAGAAATAGAAGGTCTATGTAAACAATCTTCTCTTCTTCTTCTTTCTTTTTTTTTTTCTTTTTTCTTAGGATTCAAGGCATTGTAAAAGAGGAAAGAGAAGAGAATACTTTCTTTTCTTAGGGAATATTTCTCCTACACTTTCATCTTCTCTCTTGTCCTCTCTTCCACCTATAAATCCCCCCTACCTCTCTTGTAAAAGTTGTTCATTCACTTAGTGAAATTTCTTCTCTTCTTCTCCTTCTAATTTGTGATTTTTAGCTTTTCTAAGTTCTGGTTTGCTTTTATGATTTTTAGTTAATGGTTATAATAGGTTTAGTTTATGCTTTAATTTCAATTTAAGTCTTCAATTGGGTTGTAATTTCTTAATTCTAGTTTAGGTTTTAAGCCTTCTCGTCTAAGTTCTTAAGTTGATGACAAGACTTGAAGATTTAGAAGAGGAGGCCATGGTAAGTTTATGCAAGTATTCAAGTTTTTCATTTACATTCATGCAAGCACATCCAGGTTTTACTATCTAAACTCTCAATCTCATTCTCCATCTCCTCTATCTCTCTCTATCTTCTTCTTCTTCGCCCGCTACTTCTTTTATTTTAATTTTATATGGTTGTGGTTTATGGATGCATTTTTGATTTCCTTATTTCTTTTTATGTGGTTAGTATGTGTGGCTGCATTTTTATTCCTTTCAATTCGCTTTAGTTTGATAGGTTAGATGCTCATGTGTTAGGACGCCGATTTAATCTCTTAATTTTGTTAGATGCTTATGAGTTAGGATGCATTGATTTTCGTTAGTTTAATTAGTTTAATTTAACACTTTAATTTGGTTCACTTTGCATTACTTTTAAGTTAGTTAAATAGAGTGGCGTATATCTCGTGTTCGACCCGTAGCTACGATTGACCCGTACGCGTGTGGTTTTATTTTAACTCAAACAACTACCACCACCACCACCGCCACCCACCATTAGCATCATCACCACCGTGAAGCCCCACCTCCACCACCACCTCCAACTCCTCCATATATAGCGCCAGTTTTGGAAATGGAACCATTGCATCCAGGCCTAAAACCCTCACCATTATTATAACCTTGCACATGTACATCTCACTCTAACTGAACTGATGCTCCAATACGGGCTTCGAAAGTAATGAAATTGTGAGAGACACCCTCAACCTCCATTGTTATAGCTTGACACAGTTACTGTTGGGTAATTGTATTACAATCTCTTACAAATAATTGAAATAACATGAATTGCAATACAATATCTTAAGCAATAGAAACTAGGTTGTTGTTATTTTGACCTTTGGCTGAAATGGAAGACCAAATCTTAAATTCGATGTTGAGTCACACCCGCAACAACTTGAACAAACTGCAAACAGAATTGAGGTTGAGTCACACTTATGGTGCTGCCTTTAAGGTAATTGATGCCTCTTACTGACAACGATTGTTCTACACCACTACCCCAAGATAAAACAACCTCCAACTAGAAGATAAAGTTATTCTTCTAGTCCCTTGAAGGAGCCAAAAACTTCTGCACAACAACCCTCTAACCTTACACAGACTTGGAAGAAAAGAAGGGAAGAAAAATAAACTTCATATGATTACAATGTGTAGGCATAGATGTATATAAAAATGTGTATTTTACAATGTATTTGGTTGGGTTTATATAAACCCAAAACCAACCTTTGCATTCCCTTGGAATCCCCAAGAGAAACCACCAAGTAACGGCCAATTGAATTGGAAAAAAAATTTATGGACATGTATTGAGAATTGATTACTAAGTCATGGCTATTTCCTACTAAAGATCATAAAAGACCTCAAAACCCCATAAAGGGAATAACATAACCTATGGCCATGACCTGAGAATTAATTTCATAAATAAAATTAATCTCAATCAATATTCTTGACTTAACTTACCACTCATAATAGTGACCATGAATGGACTTTAGAGTACCCATAGGATGTTTGGAATTCAACCATTACTTCCTTGATCACATGGGTCCCACACCATAATAAAGCAATCAAAACCTTTTTGAAACTTAAAAAATAAAAGACATTTTAAATCTAATAATCCTCATAAGTTTCAAAACGACACGAAAGACACATGCTGTGACTGAATTAGACACTATAAGACACATCGTTGTAGGTGTCTTCCAGACTTGAACCTACACTAGGTCTAATGGACCGTGCTATAGAGTAGAGATAGAGTCAGACTCCTTGAACCTTTCCTCATTGGTGTAGCTGACCGTCCCATCAACCATATCCCATAGGTCGACTTTTAAGCTACCCATCATATAATCACTTTGGACTTTTGAACCAGTCATGTCCCTTATCTTGAACTCATGAATGTTTTAGAGATCTTGCCTATAAGTTCTCATTGGCAGTAGCTACACCCTGTACAATCACTTAGGTTAGTCCATGATGTGCACCACAACTGATACACCCCCACATTTCTTAAGATTAGACTAATTAAGAACTTTATCGCTCAATCTCTTTCTTTGTGGGAGTACTACTTTCACCATCTACAGCTTGGAATGAATCAATCAACCGGTGACTTCGTTTTTACCCCCTTGAACCTAATACGTGACATAGGTAGGGTATCCATCATATGACCTAAGGATTAGGCATTAACCCCATTCCTGTAGATGCACTACACAAGTTCTTGACAAACATAGGCTTTGTGAACATGTCAGCTTGTTTACTTTCTGACTTCACATAATCGATAACTATCATTCATTTATCTATATATTGTCTCACAAGATTGTGTCTTAGTTATGTGCCTCCTTTTACCATTGTATATCCAGTTCTTGACTAGATGTATAGCCGCTTGGTTATCACAATATAGTGATACCGATGGCCTCAATTTTTACCACAAAGGAATATCCGCCATTAAGTTCCTAAGCCATTCGGCTTACATTCCTGTCTTTTTCAAGGCTATGAACTCAACTTCTATGGTAGAGCCCATCCCACAAGATTGCTTTATGGATTTTCATGAGATTGCACAGCCTGGTAGTATAAATACATACCCACTAGTAACTAATGACTCGCTTGTATCCGAGATCCAATTTGCATCACAATATCCTTCCAAAACCGTTGGTTTACCACTATAGTGTAAATTATAGTTTACAGTACATTTTAGGTACCTTAACAGCCTACCAACCGCGCTCCAATGTTCCTTACTTGGATTGTAAGTATGTTGACTCAACTTTCCTACCGCAAGGGTAATATCTGGACGCGTACAATTCATTAGATATGTGACCGAACCAATAATTTGAGCATACATTTTTTTATTCACTGGTTCACCTAGGTTTCTTTTCAAATGACACCCCATATCAAAATGTGTTTTAATCGCTGAAACTTTATGGTACCCATACCTTTTAAGTATGTTTTCTGCATAACGGGCTTGGGATAGTGAAATATGATTTTTTTGCTTGATGATCTTGATCCCAATGATTGTATCAGCCTCTCCTAAGTCCTTTGTGTCAAAACTAGACATCAAAAGTTTCTTAGCTTGATTCACTATTTTCAAGTTTGTTCCTATTATAAGCATATCATCTACATATAGTAGTATGAATACGCCCCTACCACCATAGAACCTGCTATATAGGCATCTTTCAGCGTTGTTTACAATGAAACCATTTGAAATTAGAACGTTGTCCAAATTTTTATGTCATTGCTTTGGTGCCTGCTTCAATCCATATAAGGATTTCTGAAGTTTGCAAACATTTTGCTCTTGTCCAATTACAACACAACCTTTTGGTTGCTTTATGTAAATTTTCTCCTCTAAGTCCCCATTAAGAAATACTGTTTTCACATCCATTTGATGGATAACCAGGTTATGTATTGATGTCATTGCCAACATAACCATTATTGTGGCAATTCTAGACACTGAGGTAAATGTGTCAAAGTAATCAATATTATGCTTATGTCTAAATCCCTTAACTATAAGTCTGGCCTTAAAATAATTAAGTGAGCCATCACCTCTTAGTTTCTTTCGAAATATCCACTTGGTTTTCAAAATTTTGGACTCAAATGGTAAATCCATAAATTCCCAAGTATTATTCGCCAAGATTGAATCTAATTCACTCTTGATTGCCTCCTTCCAAAAGACGGCATCCAGTGATGTAACAGCCTCTTTGTTTGTAAGAGGGTCTTTGTCTACTAAATAGACAAGCCACTCATCATCAGTATATTTGGGTCTTTTGAGTCGTTTGCTCATCCTAGGCCGACTTCTGTCATCATCACTCAATTCTTGATTGGTAACCCTTTCATTTGACTCCATTTTCCCATTAGTCAATTGACTATCCTTACTTGTAGGTAAGTTGGACTTAAAAGAAAATAAGTTTTCAAAAAACTCAACATCCCTTGATTTTATGATGCTATTTATTTCAATAACATCATCCATGACTTTAATCACCATGAACCGATATGTTGTACTATTTGTAGCATATCCCAAAAACACACAATCACATGTTTTTTGTCTTAATTTTCTTTTCTTGGTATCCGGTAATAACAACTTAGCCAAACAACCCCAAACCCGTAGATGTTTTAGACTTGATTTCCTACCAAACCATTTTTCAAATGGAACCATACTAGTCTTGTTATGTGGAATTCTATTTAATAAATAACATGCCGATAGCATGACTTCTCCCCCATATATCAAGTGGTACACCTGAACTCAATAACATAAAGTTCATCATCTCTTTAATAGACCTATTTTTCCTTTCGGCAACGCCATTTGATTCCGATTGGTATGGAGCGGTTGATTCATGGATTATTCTATTTTTCTCACAAAACTTATCAAAGGTAAAGTACTCATCTCCTCTATCGGTTCTAAGTCTTTTAACCTTCTTGCCAAGTTGATTATCAATTTTCATTTTGTAAGATACAAATGTCTTTTCGGCTTCATCCTTTAATTTGAGTAAATACACCATGATATATCTAGAGTGATCATCTATGAAAGTTATGACATAGTTGTTTCCTCCCTTAGACTCATAAGACTTATAGTCACATAAGTCACTATGGATTAATTCCAAGAGATCACTCTTCTTTTCCATAGTCTTATGAGGCTTTTTGGTTAACTTTGCCTCTACACAAGTTATACACTTGTTCACGGGGGGTTCCACCTTATCGGTAATCATGCCTAACTTGCATAGTTTGGTGATATATTTCACACTACTATGACCCAACCCACCATGTCACAAATAAAAAAAGTTAGAAGAGACAACCATGTAAGTGGAAGAAACACTAGTTTTCTCAATTACAACATTTTTAACGCTTAGTACAAACAACCCCTCACTATGGTATCCCTTCCCTACAAAAATATTATTTCTACTGATAACAACCTTATCACTTTCAAAAGTTAATTTCATTCATACTTTATTAAGTAAAGGAACTGAAATTAAATTGCGCCTAATGTCCGGCACATGGAGAACATTGGTGAGAACTAAAGTCTTTCCCGAACTTAGCTTTAAAGTCACTTTTTATTTTTCCATTACAAGGGCACTTTGAGAATTTTTCATAAATATCTTTCATCCTCTATACTCCTGGATTAGGAAGAAAACATCTTCAGATCATTACAAATATGTCTTGTAGCATCGATATCCAATACCCGTCCTTTGGTTTTTTAACTAAATTTGCTTCTGTGACCATAGCTATAAAGACGTTGTCTTCAACTAGGTTCACCTTTTCAAAAAATTTCTTCCTGAACTGACAATCTTTCTTAAAGTGTCATTGCTTACCACACACAAAACAAGCGAGTTTCTTCTTCTTGAAAGAAGGCTCATCATTGTCTTGACGGTTCTTTCTTTTCTTGCTTTGTTTGTTAGTTTCTACTAAGTTCACTTTTAGGCGTCTTTCCTCAAGGTCTTTTTCACCCTTGTCCTTGTGCCGGTTCTTTTCATCAATTTTGATCCTTATAATCATAGAGTCAATTTTGTCTTCTTGTATTTCATAGATGCCTTGAAGGCATCCCAAGAAGATGGAAGCTTTTCAATAAAGGCTCCGGTCACAAATTCTTCTAATAGAGCCATCTTTTCTTTTACTAGCTTTCCAACCAAAATTTGAAATTGGTCAATTTTGTTTGAGATGGTGTCACTATCTTTCATAGCAAAGTTTAGAAAGTTAGTCACCAAGTATTTCTTTGAACCAACATCCTTAAGAGAGTACTCTTTTACCAAGGCAATCCAAATCGAGCACACATATTCCAATGAACTATACACATGGTATAAATCATTTGATAATGCGTTCAAGATCTGATTCTTGCACTAGTAATCCGCTTGAATCCAAGCCACCCTTTTGTCCTCCTTTATAGGATCATTGCTTTTTTTTCTAGCATGGTTTCAGTCAAGGCAAACACCACCTCAACTTGGGCTAATACAAACAACATCATTTGCCTCCATCATTTGAAGTTTTGACCTCCAATCTGTTCGATCTTGTCAAATTCAGAGGCAATCCTCATCTTACCCAAATTCGAGATAAGCTCCATCACTGACGGGATAATATTGGTGGGAATTGAGTCAACAGTAGAAAAAAGAAGAATCACTTACCATTGCGGCTAACATGAACTCTGCCTTCTTGGTTGTTGATTGCTCCTTTAATACTGTTATTTAAAGGATTTCCTTCATTGGCAGCTCCATCAATGACATTGTTGTTTGTTGCATCACCCTTGTTGTAGCTTACATCTCCAAGATCAGTTATGGGATCTTATAACAATCAATTACCTTAAACTCGTTGGGTAATTATATTACAATCTCTTACAAACAATTGAAATAATATGAATTGTAATATAATAGCTTAAGCAGTAGAAACTAGGCTGTTGTTATTTTGACCTTTGGCTGAAATGAGAAGATCAAATCTTGAATTCAATGTTGAGTCACACCCACAACAACTTGAACAAACTGTAAACAGAATTGAGGTTGAGTCACAATTGTGGTGCTGCCTTTAAGGTAATTGATACCTCCTACTGCCAAGGATTGTTCTGCACCACTACCCTTCTAGTCCCTTGAAGGAGCCAAAAGTTTCAACACAGCGACCCTCTAACCTTACATAGACTTAGAAGAAAAGAGGAGAAGAAAAATAAACCTCATATGATTGCACTGTGTAGGCATAAATGTATATAAAAATGTGTATTTTACAATGTATTTGGTTGGGTTTATATAGACCCAAAACCAACCCTTACATACCTTTGGAATCCCCAAAAGTAACCACCAAGTAATGGTCAATTGAATTGGAGAAAAAACTTATGGACATGAATTGAGAATTGATTCCTAATTCATGGTCATTCCCCACTAAAGACCATGAAATGCCTTAAAATCCCATAAAGGGAACAACATAACCTATGGCCATGAATTGAGAATTAATTTCATACATAAAATTAATCTCAATCAATATTCTTGACCCAACTTACCACTCATAATAGTGACCATGAATGGACTTTAGGGTACCCATAGGATGTTATAACCCTTTGGAATTCAACCATTACTTCTTCGATCACATGCATCCCACACCATAACAAAGCAATCAAAACCTTTTTGAAACTTAAAAAATAAAAGACATTTTAAATCTAATAGTTACATCTATTTGTCTGTCCTTCATATGGGAATCTGAAAGCCCCATTTGCTTAAAGAAGAAGACGATGTCAACCGAAGAAATTGCTTCTCTATTGTATTTGTAATCTCTATAGCCAATGGATTTGAATTTTTTGTTTTCTAAACCGAAGAAGTAGAAGAAGACTCCATTTTTGTTGGATTTTTTTTCTAAAAGTGTACCTAATGCACGAGGCTCCCGCTACAGCGGAGGGTCTAGAAACAATCTCTTTACGAACAAGCTTTTGGAATTGGAATTACCCATAATATTTGCACTCCCAACTATTCACAAGACTCTTATACTTTGAGAACTAAAGAGAATAATATAGCTACAACTCAACAAAACACCCTTCTTAATGGCTATAAGATATGAGGGCACACCTTTACTTTATTACAAAATAGATAAGAATCCCGCTCCTGCTGTAATTGATGAATAGTAGAGTAGAAGGTCAGTTTATGAATATAGACTCATTTCCATCAAACGCAAGCCTAACCCAAAAGGCCTCTCCAGTAAGATTTTGCCTTCGTCTCTTGTCTGCAATAAACTAGCACTCAAAAAACCAAGTGGTCCATACTCCATACTCCCTAATCCTGTCCAACCAAATGTAGTTCTGTTCTTGAAAATTTTCATCACATATATCTAGAATCTTTGATTATTTGCTACCATTTTTTTTTATAAAAACTATTTGCTACCATAATTACCATTTCCTTTTCATTCTTCCAACAAAAACTATGGTTCAATTCTTTTATAATTATCTACCAAACAAAAAAAATCTTTTATAATTATTTTTGCAATAAATATTGTGCACAAACCGTGTGCACAAGATGTTGGATGGGGACAAAGCCCCATCAAAATGAAAAATGCACACGACATTGCACTGTAGATTCCATCATGTGGTCTCTTACATAATGACATATGGGGCCCACACTAACATCTCTCCTATTATGACCCTTGTGGGACATATGGTTGAATACCATTCTATGCATTACAATTGGTGTGGCATGGAGATTCCTCCTCACACAAGGGTGTCAAATTTCAGACTAGAATCGAAACAAATAAGCCCAATCGAATAGAATTGTTTTAGATTTGAGTATCGAATTTAATAACCAATTTGGTTCCATATCCAACACAGGAACCGAATTCCATAATTGAAACTGAAACCGAATTGAATTTGGATATCAGTACATTATAGTACATTAATATAGGGTAAGAGACGAGACCATTGCTTGGTCAGGTAGCCCCTCCTTGACAATGTGGGGGCCAATGAGAGCGCGCATAAGGGCATCTGTCTGGATAGGAATTTTTTTTTCATTTGGGATCTAAATGATCATTTCATGCACTCTTGTGTATGAACATAGGAACCATATGACCAAGCAACTATCTTTTTCCCATTAATATTTTATAATACTAATATATTATAGTATATTAATACATTATAATAGTAATGTATTATAATATGGGAAAAAAGAATGATGCTTGGTTGTCATGCCCCCAGCCCGATGAAAGATATTTTACAATAAAGGGGGTGACTGGGACAACCAGTGCCATCCCAATACCTACCAGGATCACAGATACAGTGTCCTGAGCCACAGTCCACCCTGTCATCAAGTCATGATAACAGTAGGGAACGTACCTAATGGAATAAATCGTTCCAATTACAGAGTTAGCGAAAGCGAATTTAATTAAATCATGTGAATATAGAGCATCGGTTCTCTAATAGTACACATAATACAATTTCAATACTCGTAACCATTCATTTCTCTCCTTAAAAATAAACATAAAGTTTATACATAAATGAAGATGAATACAAAAATAAATAAATAAATCACGCCACTAGGGCACCATCCTTGGGTGTACATTGACATCCAAGTCACAGCCACCGGCTCCACTTGATTCGCATCCATAAGTGCGCATCAATAGATTACCTGTATATCAACTAAAAAGGGGTTACGCAACGGGGTTAGCTACACTAGCTAGTGAGGGAGCAAAGGAGACTGCACATACATACACACAAACAATTTCAACCAATTCATGATGCATGCTAATGTTAGATTCATTTTTCGCCTAGCACACAATTCTATAAGTCAAGTGTATGCTACTGTGATAACTCGGGAGACACTGAGGGTCACTTAACTTATCACCCCAGTGAAACCTCAATTATCACACGGGAGCCTATGGTGGTAGAAGCCATCAGGTCACCCAGTGGCAGACCCCGATAGCTATCACTACCCCTGACATGGCCTCTCCCACCTCCACAGGCAACAAGTGCTTAGACTATCCAACACATAAACCCCTGTTGGCAAGGGTCGTAGCATAAGGGAACAATAATCCTAGTCACAAAAATACTATATTCAAGTCTTATCATCCTGAGAGGTATTCTGGGTGCATCAACGTCCCATTCCATCTAGTACCCAAGTACCAGCACGGCACGGCGCATACAGATCAGGATGACATATATCAAACTTCATAATTAAAATGGGGCTCCGGTACTGGCACACCCAACACCGTAACCCGATACAATAGTGAGAGTAATATCATATCACATTCATAGTAGTTCACATTTGAGATAAGTAATGCAATGCGTACAATGCTTATATTTTATATAATAGCATGTTAATGATTGCTTAATGTAGACACTAGATTTTGTCACCCCCTTGGCGATGATGACAAAGGGACATGGATGAACGAAACCACACCACTACCCCTAGAGATGCCCTGAAAAGATAGCCCATAGGCCCAGACAGAACCCCAATACTAGAGGAGCCCATTTAAGGCCCAAAATCAAGGAAAATTGGCACTACGCCCCCACAACGCTATGGACACTCCCACGGCACCGTGGGGACCCACCACAGCACCACTATACTTTTTCCATGGCACCGCAAAGGGGTGTGACATCAGCCTGCTGACGTCATCCACGGTGCCATGGAAAAGTCCCCCACGACGCCGTGGAGGTGTTATCTGGCCAAGGGTGAGGGTCCCCCTCCCTTGTTCTTCGTGGTTTTTTTGGGCTGGGAGACCCTCCATAGGTGATTTCAACCCTTGTTTCTCTTTTTACCCCCTTTTCCCCTCTTTCTCTTGTGAGTGTGTGAGTGAGTGAAGCCTCTTTGGCGTGGGTAGATCCTTCGATTACCCATCCGAATATAGAGCGATTCCGCTCTTAGAGTTTGTTACCCCGTCAGTGAACGGATAACAAGCGAAACCCATCCATTACAGACGTCATCCTGTCTAGTTGTTTACTACCAAACTACCTAAAAGAGCCATTATTCTGCCAGAAAGGAATCGACATCGGTCCATTCGTTCGTCTCCCATAAGCCAAGGGAATACATTCGCACAGGTATAATTACTGTATTTTGTATCAATTCAATGTAGTCCCTCCATGTTTTATCGCTTTCATGTACATTTTCTATATATAATGTAGTCCATAACGTCATAACGTAGTTCATAATGTCATAATGTAGTTCATAATATTCCCCCCGTAATAAAAGAGAGAGAATATTCGTTATTATGTAGCATCTATTACAGAGAGACCGGTTTCAATCGGGCGAGGTGGGTGCCTAACACCTTCCCACACTCGTAACCTGACCCCTTACCCAAACCTCTGGCCGGGCCATATGGAGTCACGTAGCCCGATACTGTTCACAACAGATAGGGCTACACTTAACGGGTCCTAGGCCCTAACCCTAGGTGGCGACTTCACATTATTTTAATATATTTTAATGCATGATCCCAATCCGCTGACATCATTCTTGAACATTGATAATATTACCCATATTAATCCATCTGTCGCCAATAAGACTGCGGAAACCCCGTCACGACGAGGACCACGGTACTTACAGTGGCGACTTCACTGGGGAAATAGTGGATAAACATCCACTTGAGGTCAAACTTTCTAAAGAAGATGCTACCGACAAATGATAAAATATTCTCTCTGAATTTTTGTATAAAAATATATATATATATATATATATATATATATATATATATATATATATATATATATATATATATATATATATATATATATATATAATACAGGTGTGGCTAACCCTTGTGTGTACTAACCACATTATGCATAATGCTCGAAGTGAAATCAGGCGGCGGGGGTACTCCCTGTCGTACCTTTACCCCCAGGGAGGTGAGGCACGTCATACTAAGTACTTTGAGATTAGATGATAGCCGCTTCCTGTACCACATTCTTGCACACACACACTGCATGGGAACCCCTTTTATCCCCGTAGTTAGTCGTTGGACCCCATGAGTAGTCATGGGTAATTCATGGTGAAGCTATAGCCTTTGATATTTACTGCACGAGTTTAGGATCACCAGCTAGGGTATTCACTAGTGTGTTGTGGGGTGCTTTCGCCACTCAAAAAAGGCACTAGCCTGATTACTCTGAGATTGTGTGACCTACTCTCCAGGTTTATTAAAAGAACTACGTGCCTACAATTCGCGACCACGAGCGATAGGTATATCGGTTCTGTCAAGGGTGACCTTGTTCTATCTTATTAAAGCCTACCCAATACATGCATCATGTAGGAAAATAGACCATATATGATTAGGGTATGACACAAACTAACCCTTGTTAGCTGTAAGAAAGATCGAGTTTAGGGTCACTTGACGATCAATCTGGCTTCAATACGAGACGCCACCCAAAGTAAGGAATTCCATAGTCCCGCGATGCTCCCTAGAAGAAAAATGGAAGCCTGCTTCCATATGATGGAAATTTACATGTCCCTCGAAATAAGGGCATCTCGTGTTGACTCCAGACATGATCATAAAAAACCCGACAACTAGGGTCTTTCTTTTGTTTATTTTTGTTTCAAAAAAAAAAAGCTTTGGCAATGACGGCATTCGAAATCTGGTCCCAGAGGGGTTCTACTAAAACTCTGATGACAGTTTCGATTACTTGAGCCAAACAAAATAATAAAAAAAAATAGAAGAAATGTTATGACATAAATAAAAATAAAGTACAAAAATTGATAAAAACCAAATAAAAAAAAAATGATAAAATACAAAAAAAAAATGATAAAAAGAAAATAAAAAAAATAGATAAAAGTGATAAATAAAAAAGTAAAATACAAAAAAAAAAATTTGAATAAGCTTTCTTCCTTCTTAGGATCTGAACTAGATCTTCTTCTCTTTTTCGTAGAAGCACAATTCCGTTCTTGCCCATCTGGATCCAACGCAATGGAAGGCTGACTCGAGCTAGTCCATCATTCTTCTCAAGCTCTCCATCCTCTTCTCATTCCTCTAGTTCATCAGCTGAGATATTACTTGTGAACAACATGGATCCTATGGAGGACCACTTGTCTGAAAGTCACGTCGAGCACCGAGTGGATAGATTATAGACAGACATGGCCGAAATGTGGCAACTCATGGCACAACTGGTGCAGTTAGTCAATGAACTCTCTAAGGGTGGATCCATATCTGGGCCGATGGAGCAAGAGGTCCGAAGAACCAACTCTGCAACCCCCAAGACTCCAATCACCATACTAGTGGACGAGGGGGATGATAGTCGCCCTACGGATCCCCCTAAAACTGAAAGGGAGAAGAAGATGAGAGAAAAGGTAGCCAAACTAGAGGTGGCTGTCAAAGGCAAGGTTAAGGAGAAAGATGAAGAGGATTTGGTGTTCTTTCCCGAAAGAAAAATTCCTGAAGATTTCAAGTGGAAGTTGGACAAGTTTGATGGGTCAGGAGATCCTAGACCTCACCTCAAGATTTTTGCCACCATCGCTAGATCGTGGGGACTCTCTGAGAACCAAATGGGGCAGGCATTCTTGTATTCCTTGGCTGGATTTGCTTTAAGATGCTTAACACAGCTCGATCACACTCAAACCCAATCATGGGCCTCCGTGGTTAAAGCATTCACAAAGTAGTATTCATACAATACTGAGATGGATATCACCTAGAGAGAGTTGGAGACTCTAAGGCAAGAGTCGAGCAAATAGTTTTTGAACTACATCATGAGGTTTAGAGAAAAAGCTACAAAAATGTGGAACGGCCCTACTGAAGAGGAACAAGTCGAGATACTGTTGGAAAACCTATACGGAGAATATCATGAGAAGATATATTACCAGCATATCAAGACGTTTGATGCCCTCATGATAATTGGAAACAATATTGAAGACAAGATATTCAAAGAAAGGCAAAACCAAGGTGTGACCCGCGAGACCACAGGAAGGTACTCTGCAAGGAAAAGTCCAAGAGCGAAGGGAGTAAATGCGGCAAGGACAAGTAACCAAGCAACAGAAGTCCAGGTAGTAACCACGGGAACCCCCCCTTGTGATCCAAGTTGAGCCTGAACCACCTAGAAGGACTTTTGACTTCGGAGGGATGACGCCCTCGTTGCTGTTTACTAAGCTCAAGAAAGAAGGAATAATCAATTTAGTTCCCCCTAGGCCTGTGGATTTAAATAATCCACCTGCGTGGTACAAGTCCAATCTTTATTGCCATTACCATGACCAGCAAGGCCATCACACTGACAGATGCATATTCCTCAAGCATGTGATCCAGGATTTGATCGACGAAGGCAAGATAGAACTCCAGACGAAGCAGCAGCCGAATGTTACTACAAATCCTTTGCCCGCTCATGGAGTAAACATGCTCCAAGAAGATGTTAAACATGCAGACCCCACCACCTTGATTCATCTGGTCGGAAAGAAGAGGAAGTTGATGAAGGCACATGTTTATAAAGCAATTTTGGTCAAAAGACTCAAAGAAGAAAAGAGATGTCCGATTCAGGAGAAAATTTCTCAAGAAGTGGATCGACCAGATTCCCCTTTCTATTTGATCCAAGGTCAAAAGGTGCTACATGGGTGGAATACCCGATACCAACATGGAAAGTACCACAACCACTTTTGAAGGGGACTTATTCTCCAGAATCATCTACGGGATCGGTAAACATGTTGCAAGAAGAAGCACCGGTCCAGGATCCTACCACACTGATCCAACCTATCCCATGGTATTTAGGGAAAGATAAACAGTCACGTCAAGTGCGGGCAGAGAAGATGCAAGTTTGCGTCTATTGTACCAGAATAAATTGTGATGGGAATGTCCGAACAGGTGGACAACCGTGTGATCACGGTAGGGGCATGGCATCCAACAATCGGCTCTGAAAGTTGGATTTCCTAAAATTTGGGTTAGAAGGTCTCGATACAAGGGCACCATTGCGCATGTATGGCTTCTCACCACCTGAAATATGTCACTTAATCCCTGAAGAAGTAGAGGAGGAGAGATCACCAGAGTCACGCCCCATCTTCTCAAAGCAGTGTCGGCACTGGCCATTGGCCAAGTTCTATCAGAAGAAGTCTCTCTTATCCACATAGGGGGAGACACTGATGACAGTTCAGACGAGCCATATGATCTAGAAGTTCATAAGGAGTGGATGGAGTATGCCGAGAAAGAACAAGATACGGCAATAGATGTTGAAGGATTCGGTACACTGGATTCGGTGAACAACATCGAGAGTGATGATCATAGCGATCCAACAGACCTCATCCAACCCGTGTTGTTAGATGATGACACAAGCAGAGATGATGAGGAGATATCCTCACCAGAAGTTCCAAGAGGGGATTGGACTGTGTCTAGGGAAGATTTCGAATGCTGGAGCATGAGCGTCTTCTATCAGGTAGCTGACATACTAGACATCTCCACTAGCACTCAAGAGATCCTCTACAAGGCTACTTCTCTATTTCTAGATCTGGTGTGCAGCAGTTTTGCAGCACGTTGTGAAAGGTTGGTGATGCCAAATGAAAATGATGTGCTCGCTATAACTCTCCATGAGTTGAAAAATATGACCTGGGTGGCCAACGCCTTGGCTCGTGATTTGTTCAGAGCCCCTCCTGAATATCTTGCCCTATATTTAGACTCATTTCCCTATCCTGAACCGCCCTAGAGAAGTGAAACATGGGATGGATGGATTAATGACATCAGTCTCAGAGAATTTTAGATCGACCCAACTGAAAGTATCTTTCCTATGGAGGTCGACGATGGGGGTAATGAAGATTCAGAAGGAGAACAGTCATCCGAAGAAGATGAAAGTGAGCAGGAATTTGTGCCAGAAGAATCGGATGACAAAGAATCCGACCAGGAAGAAGAAATCGAGGACGAAGAACCTTGGCAACCAAGGACACTTCTCAAAAAGTATGAGAACATTTGTGGGCTAGCACCATGGGTTTTGTCATTTCAGGTGAACAGGATCCACCGAAATGCGGACAAAATTTAGGAAATGCTTATGAGGATGGTGGTCATAGATGATAAGTACCAAGAGGAACTCCAACAGTTGGAACCCATCAGGAAACAATGGTCGCTCCCTCAAGCCATCCATCACTTGGAGAATTTCATGAAATTGACTCTGGCTTTAGCACAAGACTTGTGTGGAACTCCTTCTGCGTCCCCTGACTAAGGAAACAAAGAATATCGTGCATGGGCAAGAGCGCATGATGAGTTCCATATGTGTCATGTTAACGGAGAGGGAGCAGTTAATGATCCAACAGGGAACATTCACCCAGTCATTTCGAGTCCTGAAGAAAGCTTTGAGAGCACCGATTCCCAGCAGGAAGAGAAAAACCGTAACTTTTACAAGTCCTTGGTAGAGGCCAAGAAAATGTACCAAGCTGCCCTAGAAGCTGTTCAGGCTATTAGCCAATTGATACCAGAGGATTCTCACATGGTCCAGCAAGTTACCAAGAAGCAAGAAACTCTATCTGAAATCCTTGACCAAACCCAAAAGTCTATTGTAGCCTTGTCAAACAAAGATGCAAAAATATAAGATCGTCCCAAGGGCCTCATTATCATCACTGATAGTGATGAAGAGGACGACAACCTTTGTCCAGTCAAACTGATCATTAAGGGAAGGGAGTCAGAAGTCACAAAGACTCAAAGTGGCAGAAACTTCAAGAATAAGGATTTGACTGTGGAAAAATACCAATCAAACCAGTCAAGGTCGATTATCGAACCAGAGAATCGAGTGTTGGACCAACTGAAGAAGGGCTAGGCCAATATCTCAATCTGAGGATTGCTAATGGCCTCACCAACTCACTGAGAAGCTGTTCTAAAAGCTCTCATAAAGGTGCGAGTGCCGATAGAAATGGGACCCAAGGAATTATCTCACATAGTGGGGGCCACTTATGCCATCCAGTTACTCTTTTTCTCAGAAGAAGACTTACCCCCAGGAGGGAAGAATCATAACAGGGCACTCTATATTGTCGTGGAATGTAATAAAAACCAGGTTCCCCAAGTACTGATCGACAATGGGTCTGCTCTCAATGTAATGCCTCTCAAAGCTGCAAGATGCATGGGTTTATCTCTTGACAATATGAGGTCATCCAGTCAAACCATCGGGGCATATGATAATTCCAAGAGAGAAGTGATCAGGATTCTCACCACCGATGTCAAGATTGGGCCAGCCTGCTTCACCATAGATTTTCAAGTCATTGACATTCAAGCATCTTTCAATATGTTGCTTGGGAGGCCATGGTTGTACTTGATAGGAGCTCTAGCATTAAGTCTCCATCAGAAGCTGAAGTTTTTACATGACCAGAAAGTGGTCACCATCTTTGGAGACCCAGAAATGGTGCATACTCTGGCTAGTATCGAGGTGGGACGTTTACCCGTACAAGAGGTACAGTTGGGAGGATTTGAAATTGGCCACATTCGTACTACCTCTACAAACGAAGAAGACTTGATTTCAGAGAAATTCCCAATGATGTGGAGCAAGGCCTCTGTGAATATCATGAAGAAGATGAAATACTTTCCAGGACTGGGGTTAGGAAAGAATAAACAAGGAATACCGGCATTCCCAGAAATACAATCCAATGCCAACCATTACGGCTTAGGATTCAATCCAAAAGACCTGAAGAAGAATGCCTCAGGACAGAGAAGCAGTGCAGCAGGTGGTACCCCGTACTTCAAGACTCTGAACGGGTACTTCGTGAAGGAAGGAGAGAACTTTCCCTACTGTGGAAACCAAGAACCATGGTTTGGTCAAGAGCAGGGCAAACGTCTACCAGGGTTTGAAATATTCTTCAAAAATAAAGTGGACTGGGTGGCCATGGAACTAGATCGAGCAAGCAAGAAAGAAGCTCAATGAGATCAGGGGAGCGGCGAGCTGTTTGAAGTAGCAGTGATCAACAAGGAAGAAGAAGAAGGATCAGCACCACATCTCCTCATATAGCCGCTTCAAGGATCCATAGAAAATTGGGCAAGAATAATAGAAAATTTCCATGTTAATGAGTCTGAAGTTAGGGCCAGCTCTAGCTTAGTCCTGTATGAGTCTGTCTCTGAGTCTGTGTCTGAGTCCCTTAAAGAAAGTGGAAATGTCCAGTCTGTTGAGTCTGTTTGTACTCTTCCTCTTATCATGAATGAAATTGCTGATTTCGAGTATGATTCTTCTTCTTCCTCTTCTTATTCTTCAGATGATGATAATATTCTCAAACATCGCAATCTGTTAGAGAAATTGGAGCAAAGAAGAGCTCAACCCATCCGAGAGGACGCCAATCTCATAAATATAGGGACTTACTAATGCCCTCGAATGATTAAGATTGGTTCTTCTCTCAACAATGGTGAAATATCCCAAATGATCTCCTTTCTCAAGGAATTTAAGGAAGTCTTCGCCTGGTCTTACAAGGACATGCCCGGCATTGATTCAAAGATTGTGTAACATAGATTACCGAAGTATCCGGACGCTCGCCCAGTCAAGCAGAAGTTGAGGAGGATGCGGTCGGAATGGAGTGAGAAGATCAGGGAAGAGGTCATCAAGCAGTGGAATGCGGGATTCCTCCAAGTAAGTCAATACCCCCAATGGTTATCCAATATTGTCCCAGTTCCTAAGAAAGATGGAAGAGTCAGAATGTGTGTGGATTTTCGTGACCTAAACAGGGTCAGCCCTAAGGATGATTTCCCGCTACCCCACATCGACATCTTGGTGGATAATACTGCAGGCCATGCTCTGCTATCCTTTATAGATGGTTTCTCAGGGTATAACCAAATCAGCATGTGCTCGAAGGACAAGGAGAAGACTGCCTTCACCACACCGTGGGAAACATTTTGTTACAAGGTGATGCCTTTTGGGTTGAAGAATGCTGGGGCAACATACCAAAGAGCGGCCACGGTTTTACTTCATGACATGATACACAAAGAAGTAGAGGTGTATGTCGATGATATGATAGTCAAATCCATTGACCGACAAAGCCATTTTACAACCCTTAAAAAGTTCTTTGAAAGAATAAAAGAATACAAGCTAAGGCTAAACCCTCATAAGTGTGTGTTTGGGGCAAGAGTAGGAAAACTGATAGAGTTCCTCGTCAGTGAAAGAGGGATAGAAGTGGACTTTGACAAGATAAAAGCCATCACAGAAATGCCGCCACCAAGGACGGAGAAAGAAGTGTGAGGATTCTTAGGCCACATCCAATATATTAGTAGGTTCATATCTTGGTTGACGTCAACCTGTGAACCCATCTTCAAACTTCTAAGGAAGAAGGAACCAAAAGAGTGGAATGAAGAATGCCAGGACGCCTTCATGAAAATCAAAGAGTATCTGCTCTCTCCTCCTATACTGATCCCTCCCGTGTTGGGCAAACCTTTGCTCCTATACCTGTCGATAGGAGAGATGTCGATCAGATCAATGATGGCACAAATTGATAAAAGAGATGGAGAAGAGCACATGATTTACTGCTTGAGCAGGAAATTGCTAGAGTATGAAACTCGCTATATTCCTGTTGAGAAGACATGCACGTCCCTGGTTTGGGTGACTAAGCCTCTGAGGCACTATATGATATCACATCCAGTCAAATTGGTCTCGCAAATGGATCCAATCAAGTACCTCTTTGAGAAACCAGCATTGATCGGAAGGATGGCCAGGTGCTTTTTGTTATTATCAGAATTCGACATAACTTATGTTAATCAAAAATCTGTAAAAGGGCAAGCACTCTCAGACCATTTGGCAGCGTTCCCTACAAAAGTGGGTTCACAACCAACAGAAGATTCCTTCCCAGATGAAGATTTGCACTTTATAAAAGCATAACCAAATGAAGAATGGCAGTTATATTTTGATGGGGCCGCAAATAAAAAAGGATTTGGGGCTGGGATATTGCTGATAACTCCAGAGGATTTCTATTTGCCGATGGCATTCCGATTGGAGTTCAGTTGCACCACTAACATAGCAGATTATGAAGCCTGTGTCATTGGGTTGGAAATGGCTTTGTCTGTAAGAGTGGAAAGGATCAGAGTTTATGGGGATTCCTCCATTGTGATCTGTCAAACATAAGGAAAGTGGAAGACTAAGGATGAAAAGTTGAAACCCTACCAAGTTTACTTGGAGCAATTGACCCGATGCTTCAAAGAAGTCTCCTTCGAATATCTGCCCAGAGATAGCAATAGGTTTACCGATGCATTGGCCACTCTGGCATCCATGGTGGAATGTGATACTCGGGACAGGATCCGGCCTTTTCTGATAGAAAAAAGGACTAGCCCGGCTTATGGGGAGCTAGCCAATGTACTCACCAAGGATGGAAGGCCTTGGTACGCTTCGGTAATTGATTACATTAAGGAAAGGAGGTACTCTGAACACTTTCAGAAAGAGAGAAGAGGCACTTGCGAAAATACGCTACTCAATTCATCCTTCAAGAAAACTTGTTGTACAAGAGGTCTTATGATGGCATCCAGCTGTTATGCGTAGATGAGGATCAGGCCCAAACCATTATGAAAGAAATCCACTAAGGAATATGTGGACCTCACATGAATGCAAAGATGCTTACCAAGAAGATCCTCAGGATGGGATATTATTGGGCAACAATGAAAGCCGAGTGTGCTGCCTTTGTGAAACGATGCCATAAATGCTAGATATTTGCCAATATTATTCATATCCCTCCAGCAGAGTTACATTCGTTGAATGCCCCTTGGTTGTTCTCTACTTGGGGTATTGATGTAGTTGGCAAAATAACCCCAAAGGCTTCTAACGGTCACCAATTCGTGTTAGTCGCCATCGATTATTTCACCAAATGGGTAGAACCTCAGTCTTATGCAGTTTTGACTTCCTCTAAGGTGGCAAAGTTCATAAAAGAGAACATCATTTGCAGATACGGTGTACCTCAGCAATTGATTTCGAACCAAGGGTTGCATTTTCGAGGAAAAGTGGAGGAACTCTGTGATAGATTCGGCATTAAGAGGCATAAGTCTACTACTTACCGTCCGCAAACTAAAGGGGCAGTAGAAGCAGCCAACAAAAATATGAAGGTCATATTGCAAAAGATGGCAGATACACATAATGACTGGGCAGAGAAACTCCCATTGGCCTTATGGGCATACCGGACGTCCATCCGAACCTCTACTAGAGCAACCCCATACTCTCTTGTGTACGGAATGGAAGCCGTATTGCCCATAGAAATTCAAGTCCCCTCCCTTCAAGTTTTACTCGATAGCCAGCTACCAGAAGGAGAATGGGTAAGGGCCAGATATGAAGAGCTCAACCTCTTGGATGAAAAGAGGATGAAAGCCATGGACAATCTCAAGAAGTATCAGCGAAGAATGGCTAGGGAATTCAATAAGGGGGTACGCACCCGAAGCATTGAAGAAGGAGATTTGGTCCTAAGAGAGTAGCGTGCTCCCATTCATGACCCAAGAGGGAAGTTTCGGCCCAATTAGAGTGGACCTTACAGAGTCAAGGCTATATTGCTAGGATTGGGGATTCAACTCTCTGACCTTGATGGAGAAGATCTTCGGGGATTAGTCAACATGGATCAATTAAAGAAATATTTTGTCTGAGTTGTTTAAAATAACATGAACTACATTTGACCTAATTCCCCTCAAGGGATACGTAGGCAACTCGATATATTCAGGTGCGATCTCAAAAATAAAAAGAATAATAAAAAAAAAAGAGAGGGCATTGTGTTGATTTCCTTCAGCAATTCTGCCTCCCAGCATCCCCTGCAAATATTGGTAAATCTCGCCATTTGGCCTTCAAGCCATTTTTTGGACTTAGTTTAGGTATAGAGTCATTTCTGGTTATTAGCAAATGACTTATTCATTCTATGTCACAAAGTACTAATATGATCCTAGATGCAGGTAGCATGCGGGGACCAAAGAAAGAAGGGCTAGACGAACAGCTGCGCCAGTGGACTCTCCGGATGCATATGGATGGTTCTATACTTCTAGATGATCTCCATTTGACGATACTGGAAAGGATCAGATGCTTCAAGCTTCATCATGACTTACTTAGGGAAACGTCGAAATGTGGGATCCTGTTTGAGTTTAAAAATTATACCGCAAGCATACGGATCAATCATAGCTACGGGTCGAACACGAGGAGATATACGCCACTCTATTTAACTAACTTAAAAGTAATGCAAAGTGAACCAAATTAAAGTGTTAAATTAAACTAATGAAACTAATGAAAATTAATGCATCCTAACTCATAAGCATCTAACAAAATTAAGGGATTAAGTTGGCGTCCTAACACATGAGCATCTAACCTATCAAACTAACGTAAATTGGAAGGAATAACAAAAATGCAGTCACACTTCATAATCACATAAAAAGAAATAAGGGAATAAAAGTGCATCCACATACCACAACCATATAAAAAAATAAAAGAAATAGAGGGAGAAGAAGAAGAAGATAGAGAGAGATAGAGGAGAGGGAGAATGAGATTGAGAGTTTAGATAGTAAAACCTGGATGTGCTAGCATGAATGTAACTGAAAAGCTTGAATACTTCATAAATTTACCTTGGCCTCCTCTTCTAAATCTTCAAGTCTTGTCATCAACTTAAGAACTTAGACTGGAAGACTTAAAACCTAAACTAGAATTAAAAAATTATAACCCAAGTGAAGACTTAAATTGAAATTAAAGCATAAACTAAACCTATTACAACCATTAAATGAAAATCAAAAAGCAAACTAGAACTTAGAAAAGCCAAAAATCATAACTTAGAAGGAGAAGAAGAAAAGAAATTTTACTAAGTAAATGAACTAAAAATTACACTAAAAACTGAATTAAAATTGAACTAGAAACTAACTAAAAATTGAACTAAAAAGCTAACTTCTTACAAGCCAAAGGGCAAGGGGTATTTATAGGAGGAAGAGAGGAGAAGAGAGAAGAGGGAAGTGTAGGAGAAATATTCCCAAAGAAAAGAGAATATTCTCTTCTCCTTCCTCTTTTACAATGCCTTGAATCCTAAGAAAAAAAAGAAAAAAATAGAAAGAAGAAGAAGAGAAGATTGTTTACATAGACCTTCTATTTCTAGAAAAGTAAACTTCTAATTCTAACAAGTGCTTCCTTTCTTTGTAGATATCTTCTCCAAGCAATAAAATCAAAGCATCTTTGACTTTTCAACTTTCCATAGGTGAGAGAAATTCAAAATAAATCTATCCCAAGTAGAATTCCAGGAGTGCCCTTAGAAAGTTGGAGGAGAGAGAGAGTGATGACTAGGATTTCACTCATAATTAATGAAATACCAAATCTATCCTTCAATAAAAACATGGAGCATGGGGTGCTTATATAGGTCTCACCATTGTGTTTCTTGTGAAAAATCACCCAAAATAGACCCAAATTTCGTCCAATTTGGAGTTCGGGAGCCCAAGATATCTCAAGTTGAAGTTGGACTGTCCAGAGCCCTCCAAATGGAATCTTTCGGGTACAGGAAATATAACTTCTGATTATTGCATTAAGGCCCCTAAAATCCGAACTTTGGCTTCATTTTGTCTCCGGCCGACTGTCAATAATTACAAATAAATCCTTGTAGACCATTTTCGTGCTTCGTTTCGAAAACGACCGTAACTTCTTCGTTTCAACTCGGAATCAAGTGCCGTTTGAACTGTTACGAAGCTGACTCGATGGGCTACGCATCCAAGTCATTAACACCTCTAAACAACTTAAAAACATTTCCTTAACATCGTTTCCTCCATTTTCACAAGAATTCACCTAAAACCTGAAAAGCACAAGAAAGCACTGAGTAACTCTGTCCAATGTGGTAAAATGTATGTTTTATGCCCTAAGATTTCACACATAAATGTGCTCATCAAATCTCTCCACACTTGAACGTTACTTGTCCTCAAGTAAAGCAAAAAAAAAAAATTAACATAGAATGCAGAAAATCCTAACTCACTTTCGTAGGAATCACGGTTGCACTTAGCATGTGCAACAAGCCTTTAAACCCCTAAGTTACCCCTAGTGGACGAGTTGTGTCGCGTGGGTGTTTACAGTGAATATACACCCAAAATTCAATTGTAAATGACTGCTGTAAATTTTAAGTATGGCATAAGTAGGACAGTGCACATAATCCCAAAAAGTGTTCAACTAAAGATCAACGAGCCAAAGGTTCCCCCACTCTTGAATTTTATCACCCCACATCAATTCAAGTAACAAGCATGCATCAAGTTCAAGGGATCTCCTCATATTTTCTGAACACTACTCACCTTCAAGTAAAACTCCCCCATAGCATCGATGGAACCAAAGACTTAGGCATTGAGTATTGTTGATCATACTTTCTTTTCTTTTTTAGGCATTAAGGCAAAAGTTTTTTCTTTCTCAACCACAAACTCTATTTCTACTCCACTACTATTCTCTGAATGACATGGTGGAGCATACACCAGACACCCAAATACTTGGTAGCTTCGCTTTTTGCATATATCCATAAGACATTGAGACATTGATGCAAGAGTTTTTTGAGTTTTCTTCCAAGGAATTTCGATCAAGTCACCCTGCTTCATGAGGCACAATGCCCTGTCTCGTCCCAAGGAATTCCACTTTCTTTTCTGTTCCCTTTTTTTTTTTTTTTTTTTTTTTTTCATTCACTTCCACTTTCATGCCTTGCCTTGCCACAAACAAATTGGTCTCAACTACTAGCCAAAAGATCAAAGGGTCCATAAAACACATAGAGGAATCTAGCCATCAAATGAAATAACGCTCATATTTTCCAATTCAATCCCTCTCACCGGATACAAACCAACTACCGTCCTTGAAAAGGGATTTTTTATTATTTCGCATGCTAGGACACCTAATTCCATCTTTCTCTCGCTTTGCAATCAAAGAAACATATACAAAAAACAAAACTATTGTCACAATCAAAATTCACCAATTAAGCCCAACATCCCCCCCCCCCCCCCCCACACTTAATTCATGCAGTGTCCTCAATGCATGCATAAAAGAAAAAAATAAGGACAAGGGAGGAGATGAAGGCGTTTACCAAATATAATAAAAAAAGAGGGTCATGAAGAATGATGAGCTCTACAAAAAGTGCTAGGAGCAGCAACAAAAATCTCAATCCATGGCCAGTAAATGGAGAAATAGCTTCAGACCCAGAAAATACTCGACCATGAATTTTAGTAAAGCGAGAAATAATATGGAAGTTAAGCACAACTGAGAAA
Source organism: Telopea speciosissima (assembly GCF_018873765.1). Taxonomy (NCBI): domain Eukaryota; kingdom Viridiplantae; phylum Streptophyta; class Magnoliopsida; order Proteales; family Proteaceae; genus Telopea; species Telopea speciosissima. The sequence goes on along the minus strand of NC_057922.1, from coordinate 33,879,205 downwards.
TATCCAATAGAAAAATCTTTCCTCATGGGACAGTGAAAAATGAAGGCATTAAAACTCAGGCAATAAATCCGTCCCTCCTCTCCCGTTTGCAATGTAGAACACCTATCATTCTTTGAAAAATCAATCAAAAATGAATCACAATAAACATAAAAAGGATTATGAATAACCTCATCTAAATAATCATCAAAAATTGGAGGTTTACTCAAATCAATCCTAGCAATACAACTATCCGCTCTTTGCATAACTTGGTTTGCCAAATAAGGATCATGGAAATATGCTTGAAAGGCATTATGACTGACATTGTCCTCCTCAATAAAATCATCAAACCTAGGAGGTTTGGACAAATCAACATGTGAGACAATGAAATCCTCAAAATGACAATTATCTAAGTTGTCCAAAGAGAGAGGGGAAGATCGAATTTTCTGGCTTTCTATGTTATCATGAAAATCTGATTCTAAATCAATAAATTCACTAGGCTCACTAAAATCAGAAATTTCAGGCAAAAGGTGGACTTCCCCAGGTAGCTCATCAAACCTCACTTCACTAATATCTTTAGGAGACTCAATCTCAACAAATAAATTATCATGAAAAACATCTTGTTGGGAGTGACTCTCATTAACCTCAAATTAGGGTGGTGGACTTTCAATATCATGAAATTGGGGATGGGATGGTTTATTCTGAACAGGAATCTGGTAACATAGACTAGGTTTAGGCTGACTAGGTAATGTACCCATTTCCTCCTCCTGCACCATGGTGATCAGTTGAGAGAGTTGCTTCTCAATGGTATTTTGGCTTGTTGTGAGAAGATCTATGTATTTCTCAAGTTCATTCAGTCTGGCCTCCTCACCCATGTTTTGAAACTCAAGGGGTTGGTGATATGGTTCAAGGAGAGGTGGCCCATTGAGATTTAATGGAGGGTTGGGCATTGGAGGACCAAATTGACCATGATATTGGAAATTAGGTGGTCCAGCATGGTTATTCCATTGATCCCACAAGAAATCGGGATGATCACTCCACCCTTGATTGTAAGTGCCAAAAGAATTGTATTGAAATTGAGGACTCACATTCTCATCACCATAGCTACCCCCATAAAGATTAGGGCATCCTTCCATAACATGGATCGTCTGGGGAAGTGACCAATCAAAATTTTTTGAAAGCCCATAGTTGGGTTGGGGAGCAAAATTGTACTGGGGTGGTGTAAAATTGTTCTCTATCTCACTACTTTTGGCTTCCCTAACCTGTTTAAACATTTCTTTCAAAATCATGGTTGCCTTAGCATAGGTCCATCTTTCTCCCAAAGTCTTATATGGAAGTGTATCTCCCATTATTCTAAATTAACCACCTATCCCAAATTGAGGTCTCCCATAAAAAAAAGTGTAAAGAAAAATAAAAGACTAGAAAAAAAAATACTAAAAATAAGAGGGAGCCCAAGGTAGATAGTGCATCTATCCCTCAAAAATCGAAACAATGGTTCCAAAGCTGTAAGGTTACCATATAGGTTGACAGCAATGGAACCCGTATAGTCTTCACGAGTCACCTACGGGCGACTCCAAATGGATTCTGATGTAGGGTGGAGGACTACTATATGTTTATATTTCCAACGCTCTCACTATGTCGCTTTCCTATTATCAAGAGTGGTCACCTCCAAAGAAAAGTCACATGCCAATCCAAACCACCCAACGAATCAAGAGGCACCAAGATTGGCTGGGTTTGGGCATATGAAGGTCTTTAGATTAGGCGCACACTATTTGAAACAGAAGAGAAACAAGAAGAGGTTTTCAAAAACTTTTTTTTAAAAAAAAAAAAAAAAAACAAGAAAGAGGACAAAGAGAAGAAACTAAAGCACATCGAATTACTTAAAAATCAAAAAAATAAAGTGGTCAATAATCTCCCCGGCAATGGTGCCAAAAACTTGTTTAAGTTTAAAATTATACCGCAAGCGTACGGGTCAATCGTAGTTACGGGTCGAACACGAAGAGATATACGCCACTCTATTTAACTAACTTAAAAATAATGCAAAGTGAACCAAATTAAAGTGTTAAATTAAACTAATAAAAATAATGAAAATTAATGCATCCTAACTCATAAGCATCTAACAAAATTAAGGGATTAAGTTGGCGTCCTAACACATGAGCATCTAACCTATCAAACTAACGTAAATTGGAAGGAATAACAAAAATGCAGCCACACTTCATAATCACATAAAAAGAAATAAGGGAATAAAAGTGCATCCACATACCACAACCATATAAAAAAAATAAAAGAAATAGAGGGAGAAGAAGAAGAAGATAGAGAGAGATAGAGGAGAGGGAGAATGAGATTGAGAGTTTAGATAGTAAAACCTGGATGTGATAGCATGAATGTAACTGAAAAACTTGAATACTTCATAAATTTACCTTGGCCTCTTCTTCTAAATCTTCAAGTCTTGTCATCAATTTAAGAACTTAGACTAGAAGGCTTAAAACCTAAACTAGAATTAAAAAATTACAACCCAAGTGAAGACTTAAATTGAAATTAAAGCATAAACTAAACCTATAACCATTAAATGAAAATCAAAAAGCAAACTAGAACTTAGAAAAGCCAAAAATCACAACTTAGAAGGAGAAGAAGAAAAGAAATTTTACTAAGTGAATGAACTAAAAATTACACTAAAAATTGAATTAAAATTGAACTAGAAACTAACTAAAAACTGAACTAAAAAACTAACTTCTTACAAGCCAAAGGGCAAGGGGTATTTATAGGGGGAAGAGAGGAGAAGAGAGAAGAGGGAAGTGTAGGAGAAATATTTCCTAAGAAAAGAGAATATTCTCTTCTCCTTCCTCTTTTACAATGCCTTGAATCCTAAGAAAAAAAAGGAAAAAATAGAAAGAAGAAGAAGAGAAGATTGTTTACATAGACCTTCTATTTCTAGAAAAGTAAATTTCTAATTCTAACAAGTGCTTCTTTTTCTTTGTAGATATCTTCTCCAAGCAATAAAATCAAAGCATCTTTGACTTTTCAATTTTCCATAGGTGAGAGAATATCTTTCAAAATAAATCTATCCCAAGTAGAATTCCAGGAGTGCCCTTAGAAAGTTGGAGGAGAGAGAGAGTGATGACTAGGATTTCACTCATAATTAATGAAATGCAAATCTGTCTTTCATTAAAAACGTGAAGCATGGGGTGCTTATATAGGTCTCACCACTGTGTTTCTTGTGAAAAATCACCCAAAATAGACCCAAATTTCGTCCAATTTAGAGTTCGGGAGCCCAAGATATCTCAAGTTGAAGTTGGACTGTCCAGAGCCCTCCAAATGGAATCTTTCGGGTACAAGAAATATAACTTCTGGTTATTGCGTTAAGGCCCCTAAAATCCGAACTTTGGCTTCACTTTGTCTCCGGCCGACTGTCAATAATTACAAATAAACCCTTGTAGACCATTTTCGTGCTTCGTTACGGAAACGATTGTAACTTCTTCGTTTCAACTCAGAATCAAGTGCCGTTTGAACCATTGCGAAGCTAACTCGATGGGCTACGTATCCAAGCCATTAACACCTCTAAACAACTTAAAAACATTTCCTTAACATCATCTCCTCCATTTTCACAAGAATTCACCTAAAACCTGAAAAGCACAAGAAAGCACCGAGTAACTCTGTCCAATGTGGTAAAATGTATGTTTTATGCCCTAAGATTTCACACATAAATGTGCTCATCAGATCCTCAGCTGCACGCCTTTCATTTTGGAAAAGTCAGGCTAACTCCAACTATTGAAGAATTCTGGGCTTGTATGTTAGCACCCCCTCGAGGAAAACTGTTTCTCCCGATCATGCAGAAAGAGCAGTTTCTCAAAACTCTGGAAGATTTCTTCGGCATGAATAAGAAAGAGATAAAGCAGATTCTCAATTATGACAGGGTGGATGCGTTAAAAATTGTGAAGATCTTCAACAGCAACAAGTTTGAAGAAGAAGGTCTGATCCAACGCAGAAAGCGAGCATACCTGTTTTGTATGATCAAGAAGTACCTACTAACAGCTCCAGGGAGAGGCATGTCTCCAATGATTGCGGAAGTTGTTAAACAAATAGAAGAAGGATGTGACATTGTCCCCACCATTTTGGTAGAGACTTTCAAAGGGTTCGATGTCATGTGTCAATCCCAAAAATATGGAATAGATTTCTTTCATGGATCTCTGGCAGTGTTCCAAATGTGGTTAATGGAAAAATTGAAGTTAGTAGAGCCAATTCCATGTCCTCACCTTCGACCCATGCACTATCAAATGAAAAGAGAAAAGTTGGAATTTCACAAGATCCAAGATTGGAAGGAATACTTGGATGGGAGAGGTGTTCAAGAAATCCAATGGAACTGCCCTTGGATGAAGGCCGAGACGGAAGAACCTGAAACACCCGGGTGCAATCATGTGAGATTCATGGGTTTGACTCACACTAGTTTTTATATTCCCTCCTTGGCGTCTCCAACGCAGGAACAACTTAAGTTGAAGAATTTCAGAGTCCTAGAGATGTTGACTGATGAGCACATTTATGTGTGAAATCTTAGGGCATAAAGCATACATTTTAACACATTGGACAGAGTTACTCGCTACTTTCTTGTGCTTTTCAGGTTTTAGGTGATTTCTTGTGAAAATGGAGGAGATAGTGCTAAGGAAAAATTTTTAAGTAGTTTAGAGGTGTTAATGGCTTGGATGTGTAGCCCATCAAGTCAGCTTCGCAACAGTTCAAACGACACATGATTCCGAGTTGAAACGAAGAAGTTACGGCCGTTTCCGTAACGAAGCGCGAAAATGGTCATAGGGGTTTATTTGTAATTATTGACAGTCGGCCGGAGACAAAGTGAAGCGAAAGTTCAGATACTAGGGGCCTTAACGCAATAACCAAAAGTTATATTTCCTGTGCCCGAAAGATTCCATTTGGAGGGTTCTGGACAGTCCAACTTCAACTTGAGATATCTTGGGCTCCCCAAATCCAAATTGGACGAAATTTGGGTCTATTTTAGGTGATTTTTTACAAGGAACACAATGGTGAGGCCTATATAAACACTTCATGCTCCACGTTTTTTGAAGGACAGAATGGGTATTTTATTTATTCTTGAAGGAATCCTAGTCATCACCCTTACTCTCTCTCTCCTCTAACTTCTCAAGGGCACTTCTGAAATTCTACTTGGGATAGATTTATTTTGAAAGATATTCTCTCACCAATGGAAAGTTGAAAAGTCAACGATGCTTTGATTTTATTGCTTGGAGAAGATAACTACAAAAAAAATGAAACACTTGTTAGAATTGGAAGTTTACTTTTCTAGAAATAGAATGTCTATGTAAATAATCTTCTCTTCTTCTTCTTTCTATTTTTTTCTTTTTTTCTTAGGATTCAAGGCATTGTAAAAGAGGAAGGAGAAGAGAATATTTTCTTTTCTTAGGGAATATTTCTCCTACACTTCCCTCTTCTCTCTTCTCTTCTCTTCCCCCTATAAATACCCCTTGCCCTTTGGGTTGTAGGAAGTTAGTTTTTTAGTTCAGTTTTTAGTTAGTGTCTAGTTCAATTTTAATTCAATTTTTAGTGTAATTTTTAGTTCATTCACTTAGTAAAATTTCTTTTCTTCTTCTCCTTCTAAGTTGTGATTTTTGGCTTTTCTAAGTTCTAGTTTGCTTTTTGATTTTCATTTAATGGTTGTAATAGGTTTAGTTTATGCTTTAATTTCAATTTAGGTCTTCAATTGGGTTGTAATTTTTTAATTCTAGTTTAGGTTTTAAGCATTCTAGTCTAAGTTCTTAAGTTGATGGCAAGACTTGAAGATTTAGAAGAGGAGGCCAAGGTAAGTTTATGAAGTATTCAAGCTTTTCAGTTACATTCATGCAAACACATCCAGGTTTTACTATCTAAACTCTCAATCTCATTCTCCATCTCCTTTGTCTCTCTCTATCTTCTTCTTCTTCCCCCTATATTTCTTTTATTTTAATTTTATATGATTGTGGTTTATGGATGCATTTTTATTCCCTTATTTCTTTTTATGTGGTTAGTATGTGTGGCTGCATTTTTATTCCTTTCAATTCGCTTTAGTTTGATAGGTTAGATGCTCATGTGTTAGGACGTCGATTTAATCCCTTAATTTTGTTAGATGCTAATGAGTTAGGATGCATTGAATTTCGTTAGTTTAATTAGTTTAATTTAACATTTTAATTTGGTTCACTTTGCATTACTTTTAAGTTAGTTAAATAGAGTGGCGTATATCTCCTCGTGTTCGACCCGTAGCTACGATTGACCCGTACGCTTGCGGTTTTATTTTAACTCAAGAAGTGGTGATTCTATTGCCCCAGACGTGGGAAAAATGTTGTAAATAAGTGATATCAGACCAATGTTTCTTTTGTCCTTTCTCGTGTAATTAAATCTCCTATCAATGGAACTTGTGCTTCTAAAAAGAGAGACTGATTTGATGCAAGTGTGCATACATAAAAAAGGAAGGAAACATACAATAAGTATCTACAAAATATGTGTGCAATTGACCCATTTTCCAAATAACAAAAAAATGCAATAATGATAATGTCAATATTATCTGTACAAAAAAATAAAAACAAAAGCAAAAAAAAAAAAAGGGGTCAATGCTCCAAATAATCCTCTACAGAGATTTCCGAACCTCTGTCATCACCACTCTGAGATGCTCTCAGAGCATCTGCCTCAACTCGAGCGCTGGCCAAATCAGCCTGGAGTCCCTTGATCATGAGTCTCTGCCTCTCCATCTCTCTCCGACAGAACTCGAGCTCGGTTCTCTGCAAAAAGGAACCGAAGAGTTAAATATCGAGAGATAGATGAAAAAGGGATGCGAATAAAAAGTTTACCTGCTGATACGCCGCCTCTCTGTGAGTGATTATGACCTCATCCAGGCTCACCAACATATGCCTCATGTCGGCATATCTATCGACACTCACCTGAGCAAGGAATACATCAACAAGGTTAACAGTCCACCAAAATGTAAAAAAGAAAAAAAGAGAGATGATGGTAAGGTAATCCACTCACCCCATCATACTGTTGAGGAAGGCCTAGGTACCTGTCCTCAATGCGAGGAGGCTCTAAGATGATCTCAGCTCTCCCGGGCTCAGAATGCCAAACAGACCACGAACAATAGCCCGGGATGTGATCGTCAAAACTTGCGATCCGTAGTGCTGGGATACCACCAGAAGTCCCAGCCTCAGATTCCGCTCCCATCGCCTGAGAGGCATGGGAAGAGCTCCCACCACCAAAGACCCCTGGGTTCAAGGGGCGATCAGGATACTGCAGAAAAAAAAAAAAACAAAGGTTGGTCCAACAATCCAAGAGGAAAGAAACAATATGAAAAGAAAAAAAAGAAAGGAGTAATGAGCCATACCCGAGGTCCCTCTGGAGTAAAGGGGACATAGACTGTCTCCCAGTAAAGGAAGGTGGTGTAGTCCGTATCGACCAACACTAGGCCATTCCCTGGCTCGTCGGCCCTCCAGTGGTCAATCTCCTCTCGCTCCATCATAGATGGATCATGGACCCGAGCTGGAGGCGGGCAGGGGACCAATCAGTCGTCGGACCACTGAGGGACACTCGCTCTCCCATGTAGAAGGAATCCCCCCCCATGGACCCTCAAAGAGAATCCGGTAGGAGGAGAGAGTCGAGGCCCTAGCAAATAGGTCCAGCTCCAGAATGATCTCCACCAAATATGGACGGAGAGAAGTCTATCAAATAAAAGGCAAGTAAGCACATTTGAACAACAAAACAAAAAAAACAAACAAAAAGAAAGAAGAAAGAAGAAAGATAAGTTTGAATATACCTCATCGAGCCGCAGCTCATTCAGGAGGCCGCGTATGGAATCAAGATCCCGTAGCGACCACTCTTGAGAAGATGGGTCTTACGCCATCGCGTAGACCTAGGGAATGTGGTCCCGGGGTCATCCCCAACTCAGAAAGTAGGGACCCGAAACCAAAGAATCTCATAGCTCCATGTTTGCAATAAACAGAAGTAAGTCAAGGAAACAAGATCAGATAAATATAAATTAAAAGAAAAGTGAGAGGGCTCACCCAAAGGACATAGCAGCACCCGATCAGGTTTGACGACCCCACAACCAAGAAGTCCATCATGTAAAGGAAGTGGGCATAAGCCGAACCTCCCCAATCATAGCCAGCGGCTAGATCAAGGTCCTCGACAAAGTGGACGTAAGCGGCATCGGCGGTCACCCTCCCCGTCATGTCGCTAAATACGACCTCCGCCAGCACAAAGAGGAGGAAGCACCTAGCCATCTGGTCAAGTAACTCAGGGGGCGATCGATCTGTCATGACTATCTCGTCCCAGGAGCTCTTCAGGACCGATGAAGGGATCTCCCCATCGGTGACCTGAATCCATAAAAGTCGCCTGTAGTAATCAAGGCACTCTCTGGGCTCTGTCGAAGCCATGACCCACTCCTCTGAGGTCAATGTCATGGGAAACCCTCCAAAGGGAAGCCCAGTAATCATATAGAAGTCTAGAGGGGTGACCATCACCTTACCCAAAGGAAGATGAAATGTATGGGTGCTCGGCCACCATCTCTCTATTAAAGCCCTCACTGTTGGGCTATCCAACTCTCAAGCAGAGCACGCAATAATGTGCCCTAGCTTAGTCCTCCTCATTCTGTCCTACACCTCCGGGCAGAGCGTCCTGTACCACTCTGACACCTTCTCCAGCCCACAGTACTTCTTGGATGGAGGAAGGGGTTTGCCCTGCAAAAAAAAATAAAAAAAAGAAAAAAGAGATGGTTAAGTAAGATAAATCAAGCAATAACCAATAAGCAATAAAAATTAAACAATACAAAAATGAAAATAATAATGAAAAGCGGAGGGTTGGTGTCAATAGGTGCCTAGGGTGGTATCTAGGGGCATCACCTCGATTTGTGTGCCAAAAGATACTTAGGGTAATGTCTAATGGTTCTGCCTTAGTTTGCGTGTCAATAGGTACCTAGGGTGGTATCTAAGGGCATCGCCTCGATTTGCATGCCAAAAGACACTTAGGGTAGTGTCTAATGGCCCCACCTCAGTTTGCATGTCAATAGGTGCCTAGGGTGGTATCTAGGGGCATCACCGCGATTTGCGTGCAAAAAGACACTTAGGATAGTGTCTAATGGCCTCTCCTTAGTTTGCGTGCCAATAGGTGCCTAGGGTGGTATCTAGGGGCATTGCCTCAATTTGCATGCCAAAGGACACTTAGGGTAGTGTCTAATGGCCTCGCCTTAGTTTGCCAATAGGTGCCTAGGGTGGTATCTAGGGGCATTGCCTCGATTTGTGTGCCAAAAGATACTTAGGGTAGTGTCTAATGGCCTCGTCTCGACTTACGTATCAATAGGTGCCTAGGGTGGTATCTAGGGGCATCGCCTCGATTTGCATGCCAAAAGACACTTAGCGTAGTGTCTAATGATCTCGCCTCGATTTACATGTCAATAGGTGCCTAGGTTGGTATCTAGGGGCATCGCCTTGATTTGCGTGCCAAAAGACATTTAGGGTAGTGTCTAAATGTCCTCACCTCAGTTGGCATGACAATGGATGCCTAAGTATCTAGAGGTATCACCTAGATCTGCGAACCTAGAAATGCCTATTTTGGGTGATTTGCGTATGCATAAGTGGATGTCAAGTACATCTATATACAAGTATAAGGAATTGAAATAAAAAGGGAAAGATGGCTAACCTAGCCCCAGATGGTGCAACAGCCGTGGCAAGCAGTATCAGCAAGAGTGACTCCTGTAGGGTACCAAGCGGCCTGTGAATCCCTGATGTCCGTACCAAGGAGCCACAGTGCGAGGGTTGGCGAGCACGCTTGTGGAAGGCCATGAGGTGATCAAAAGTCAAGAAATGGGGACAAGAAGGAAATTTGGCAAAGTCTGGGAGAAAAAATGAGTGTAGAAAACAAATAGGGACCCCCCTATTTATAGAGCTGATACTGCCGCGTCCACGGCGCCGTGAAGATCTCCATGGCTCCATGGGCCGCTGCTTCACGGCGCCGTGTGGATCTTCTCACGGAGCCGTGCGTTTTGGCACGGTGCCATGAATACGGAGCCATGCCAGAACGGTGCTGCCCATACATGGTGCCGTGCAAACTCCCACACGGCGCCGTGGACCTCTAAAACAATAATAATAATAATAATAAAAATAAAAAAAATAATATATATATAGCTATAAAAAAAAAACAAAAAATAATAAAAATATAAAAAAATTTATGTGCATGAGATTGTTTTTTTTTTTTTTTTTTTTTGGTTGCATTTTGGATCCTAATGCTCGCGAACTACCTGAGTTTTAATGGTAGTCTTCTTTTCCATTGTCATCATGGATCCATGTGCATAGGGTTGCATTTTCCTTTAAGTACTCCAGTACTCTGATTATGACAACACTCATGTACCATCTGATTTTCGTCATCCTAGTGCCCATGCACTACTTACATCTAATGGTATACATGTTGGACTGCTTTTCCATTTTCATCATGGCTACACAAGCATAGGATTGCTTTTCCCTGACCAATGCCTTGATCATATTCCATCTGAGTTCTTATCTCTGTTGTTCTCATGTGCAACCTACTATTTGATCATGGCAGAACCCATATACAATCTAGTCTCTGATCATTTGGCTCCATCGAACCCTCGTACGGTTTGACCAAACCTTCAATCATTCCTGTACTCATGTGCAATTAGACTATACAATCACTATTGAAATTCATGTACAACTCGATCTCTGCTCATTGGGTTTTTTGGATCACTATCAGTTTGCTCTTTCGGTTATACCAGATTCACGTATAGTTCCGCACTCTTGTGCAATTTGATCCTTTTGATCTCATTATACTCATGTATAATTCAATTACTACATGAATCTATTGGTCTCTGATTGACCTATCATCTAAATCCTCCTTGTACTCATGTACAAGTTAATCATTACATTTCTGAACCTCACCATACTCGTTTGAAGTTTGATCATCCTATGAATCTTTCGGTCTCCATTGTACTCGTGTATAAATTGACCCATCATGTGATCCTCCTTGTACTCGTGTATAGATTGACCCATCTGATCCTCATTGTACTCATGTACAAGAATGATCCATTACCCAATCTTCCTTGCACTCGTGTACAAGTTAACCATTGAATCTTCTGATCACTTCTGCACTCATGTGTAATTTTGTCATCCAACCATTGCCAAAACTCATGAATGCATTCCCCAGTAAGCCTTTCAGATGAGACCCATCCCTCACTGAAACCATATCTTTCCCTCAGAACGACTAGAGTGTGTCGATCCATAGATCAACCAAATTGGCTATAAGTACACCGTTTCCATGTCTTGGGGTGTCTTTCCACATACCATTGTCTTGGATTGACCAAAGAGTAACTTTCCATGCCCCATCATCGACAGAAGAGTATCATTTCAACAGTCGTCCAAATCGGATGAAACCATATCATTCTTCATGATCGGTCGAAGGGTGTCGTATCATTCCTAAGTTACTTGGTAATCAACCAAAGGGTATAGGTGATCAGCCAAAAGGCGTCGAGTAGCACCAAATTACCCCCAGGCATCAGATATGATTTTCATCCCCCTGTGGGGCAGTCATTTATCCATATCCTAGTGAAATAATCAGTCATGCACCCCCAGCACACAAATGATTCTCGGTCGAGCGGTGCCGTATCACCCTCAAAACTTAATTCTCGATCGAGCGGTGCTTTATCACCCTCAAAACTTGATTCTCAGTTGAGCGATGCTACATTATCCTCAAAACTTGATTTTCGGTCAAGCGGTGCCATATCACCCCCATGCATTCTCTATCGGTTAAGTGGAGTCATTTCCTCATTAACTTCTAGCTTATCTAAATCTTTTTCTAATTTAGCAAATGATTCCAACCCGTTTGAATCTTCTTCAAGATTTAACGGATGATTCTTCAAAATCTAGCAAAAGATTCCTGACCGTTTGAGTCTTTGATTTCTGACCATCCGGGTCAACTGTTACTCTCAGGTAAAAGACCAAAAGTTCACTTGCCAGAAGAGTACAGAATGAAGACCATTACTCTTAGATGTGTGACTAGATGGGTCACCCGATAATAGAGTGCGGAATGACAAAATAAAGACCGTTACTCTTAGACGTGTGACCGGATGGGTCATCCGATAATAGAGTGCGGAATGACAGAATGAAGACTGTTCCTCTTAGACGTGTGACTGGATGGGTCACCCAATAATAGAGTACGAAATGATAGAGTGAAGACCGTTACTCTTAGACATGTGATCGGATGGGTCACCGGATAATAGAGTGCAGAATGACAGAATGAAGACCGTTACTCTTAGACGTGTGATCGGATGGGTTACCCGATAAAAGAGTGTGGAATAAACTTACTTTGAGTTGTCGAATGATCGGTATTGTCATGAAGATTTGGTTATTACCAAATTTTTTTTTCTTTTAAGGGTTATCGAAAGATTTCATCACTATTAACCGCTTGTTTGGCAACTTCGATTGAGTGGTACCATATTACCCTCACATAATAAAGATTTGGTTTTTCCCAAGTTTTTCTTTTGAGGTTTATCGAAGGATTTCATCGTGATTAACCATCCATTTTAGCAACTTTGCCGCCTTTGAGTAAAGTGTCAGCAGTACATGCTCTTGGTGACAAAATTAGTTGGTCTTTTGTCCTTACCCTTCGGCTGTGGGCACAAGCCCCGGCCAAAGAGGGGCAAACTGTAGACACTGGATTTTGTCACCCCCTTGGTGATGATGAGAAAGGGACATGGATGAACGAGACCGCACTACTACCCCTAGAGAAGCCCTGAAAAGATAGCCCACAGGCCCAGACAGAACCCCAATACTAGAGGAGCCCATTTAAGGCCCAAAATCAAGGAATATTGGCACTGCGCCCCCACGGCGCCGTGGATACTCCCATGGCACAGTGGGGACCCACCACGGCACCACTGTACTTTTTCCATGGTGTCACAAAGGGGTGTGACATCAGCCTACTGACATCATCCACGTCGCTGTGGAAAAGTCCCCCACGATGCCGTGGACATCTCCACGGCGCCGTGGAGGTGTTATCTGGCCAGGGGTGAGGGTCCCCCTCCCTTGTTCTTCATGGTTTTTTTGGGCTGGGAGACCCTCCATAGGTGATTTCAACCCTTGTTTCTCTTTTTACCCCCTTTTCCCCTCTCTCTCTTGTGAGTGTGTGAGTGAGTGAAGCCTCTTTGGCGTGGGTAGATCATTCGAGTACCCATCTGAATATAGAGCGATTCCGCTCTTAGAGTTTGTTACCCCGTCAGTGCACGGATAACAAGCAAAACCCATACATTATAGACATCATCCTATCCAATTGTTTACTACCAAACTACCTAAAAGAGCCGTTATTCTGCCCAAAAGGAATCGACGTCGGTCTATTCGTCCATCTCCCCTGAGCCAAGGGAATATATTCTCACAGGTATAATTACTGTATTTTTTATCAATTCAATGTAGTCCCCTCCATGTTTTATCGCTTTCATGTACATTTTGTATATATAATGTAGTCCATAATGGCATAACGTAGTTCATGATGTCATAATGTAGTTCATAATATTTCCCCCCATAATAAAAGAGAGAGAATATTCGTTATTATGTAGCATCTATTACAGAGCGACCGGTTTCAATCAGGCGAGGAAGGTGCCTAACACCTTCCCACACTCGTAACCTGACCCCTTACCCGAACCTCTGTCCGGGCCATATGGAGTCACGTAGACTAATACTATTCACAACAGATAGGGCTATACTTAACGGGTCCTAGGCCCTAACCCTAGGTGGCGACTTCACATTATTTTAATATATTTTGATGCATGATCCCAATCCCCTGACATCATTCTTGAACATTGACAATATTACCCATACTAATCCATCTGTCGCCAATAAGACTATGAAAACCCCGCCACGGCGAGGACCATGGTGCTTACACCTAATATATATATTCAAGCCTAACAAAGTCACCCAGAACCCACTCACCAAAATCAGGTGTCACCCGATGTGGTTGACATGAATCTCACCGGTGCACCAGCTATCCATTGAGTTGGGTAGCCTAAGAATACAAAAACAATCATCAAAAGATGTATAGAGGGGTCCCATGATAGGACCCCAAAGTTAAAACTAAGTTTTAACCAAGACAGCATGAGCGGACTCACGAACGGAAGGAACAGGGTGAGTCCATCCCTGACTCCATTCAGGCCAAATGGCCAAAACACGAAGGGTGGATCCACGGACGAAACTTCTACTTGGATCCATTCTTGCATCCGTTCGATTTCTGAGACACACCTGAGAGCGAGCGGATCCATGGACGGATGCGCCATCTTAACCCGTCCTTGCATTCGTTCAATCTCTGAGACATTTCTGAGAGCAAACATACCCACAAGTGGAGGCAACAGAGTGAATCCATTCCTTCATCTATTTAGGTCCAGTCACTAGGATTACACTGGATGGATTGGCGGACGGAACCACGATGGTGAATCCGTTCATGCATCCGTCGGAGTTCTTTTCCAAGATTTCAAAGGGTTTTCCTCCCAGCTTGGAGCCTAGAGTTCACCTTGCACTCAGGGTCATGGAGGGGGTGTCTTAGGTCTCCCTAGGGTCACTAAAACCTAGGCTTACCTTATGGATCCAAGATCACATAAGGGTTTGGCTCCATTTGGTCCAAGGGTAGGGTTTGGTAGTTTAAAACCCAAGAATTAGCAGCAATGGCTGCAAGGCAGCTCATAGGAACCTTAACTAGGGTTTGGTCTTTACCATTTGAGCTCTCACTAAGGGTCAAGCATCACCTTGAGTCCCAAATGGAACCCTAGGTTAGCTCAAGCTCAAGGGATCTACTATAATTAAGAATGGGAAATGGAAATAGGAATGTACCAAGTGTTTAGGTCATACATTGGTGAGTGGAGCTCCATTCCCAGCCCTAGCCAGCCTTGAAGAACCACCTCCTCTTCCTCCCTCCCTTCCTTTCCATCTCTCCTTTTTTTTCTTTTCTTCAACCTTGTCCGGACAGTAAGAGGAGGAGATGTGGGGCAGCCAGCCTTCTTGGCATGCCTTCCATCTTCTTCCCTTCCCCTCTCATTCCTCTCCTATTTCCACTTCTTCTTCTTCCTTGTCTCTTCTCCTCCACGGTTTGTTTGGGAGGGGGAGAGATAAGGGAATAAGAGTTATGTTTTATCTTTTAAAGATCTAAAGGGGCCTTAGGTCTTGTTTGTTTAGGTACCCCTTAAACGCTAAGTAGTCCTTTGGGTTTTATTAGGCCGTAGGGCTTGTTTGGCCCAGGTCATAACCTATTAGGTCCATCTAGTTAGGACATGTTTGGGTTAGGCCTAAGTCTTATAAGACCTATTAGTCCTTAAAGTTTGTTTGGTTTAGGTTAGAATAGTAAAACTCATTATTTGTTTAAGTTCAGTCTTGTGGGCCCACTTTCATGGCCCAATTAACCATAAGAAGGTAAGGGTGAGGGTCCATATTGTCCAAAGGTCTGGTCACAGTGTTTGGGACACGGGGATGTGGGTCCCATAGTAAAATAAATCAAAAGGGCAAATAACAGCACGGGCGGAACCAGTCGAGTGAATCCATTCGTGACTCTGTTGCTACTGTCAAGACCCAAGCTTCAAGAAAGTTGCGGGGCTTTGGCCCAAACTTCCAGGACTTCGAGGGGACACTTATAATAATATTTTAAGTTAAGGTCATAGATGTTTGACCATGGCCACATGGCATTACCTGATGGTAAAGGTCTAATTTAACTCAGGGTATTTGGGTATATTTCAGGTGCGGGTGTAACATTCCCCCAAACTTATTAAAAATTTCATCCCCAAAATTTGAGGCGCCCAGATGTCTCGATGGGTGAGGACTGTTAAATAACAACACCTCTAATTACCCACCGCATGAACTAAGTTGAGGGTTTGGTAAAAAAGGGGCAGTGCCTATATGACACGGCGAGTCAGGTTTTACAATTCCTCCTCCTTATAGGGTCGCATCACCACTGGAGGTGAGGTCCACAATAACCCGGGGCTCAATTGAGTTAAGAGCCGATGGTTACAATATCCTAAGGGAAACAGGGCTCCAAATACTAAGTTAAGCCATAAGGAACAGAAAGTTCCCTAGATCTTCCAGATCAGGTCGGGATTACACTCTATCATCCTTGAGTTACAGGGTCTAACTTTATCTAGACCCGAACATAGGGTTCGTATTTGAATGCTTCACTTCGGGTTATCTCATTACCTAACCCAACTTTAGGATGATTTGGAATATAGATGGAATCTCCTATTGTTCATTCCCAGTACCGAGGGAATGCATTTGGTGACCCATTACCCCATTCATATCTGTTGTTGGAGAAGGTCTTGTTACATCCTTCAGTTTCAGCTTTCACAACCTTATAATTTACAACCCGGTCAACTTATCAGAGAAAGTCTATAATGGTCCTCTTTCGAGATCCAAACAATCTTTTACTAGTTTCGGCCTAAACCAGTTCTTTTAAGCAGGCCCTAATTATTAACCTACCCAATCATTACCAATTACATTGCTCATTAACCTACAATCAACTAAACCAAGGTCGGGGCTCAAACTAGCTAATTATGGTAGGGTCAAGGCAAGGTCACAGTGGTGGTGCAGGAGGAATGCTCTAGCCACACACTTCAAGATTTAGAGGATATATTTATTTTATTTTAAATTCACACAAATACATAGTGTGAGTTCAATAATTACATTCATATCCCTAAGGATGTACCTGTCACCTAGGTAAATTCACAAGAACAAGAAGTTCTTAGGTACGGTATACTAGGTCTTTTTTGGAAAGCCTAAACACAACTCAAGACTCCACCTATGAGTCTAAGTAAGGTTTGGATATACCAAATAAAATTCCACATAGAGTTGTCACTAACCCGTGAGGTGTCGTGACTGATTTTCATTTAGACTAGGCCTCCATTGGTCGTTCAAACTAAGCCATTCAAAACCAGCCTATTGTCTCCTTTCTTCTTGTTTGGTTAAGAGTTGGATCCTATACATCTCATCAAAGGTTTCTACACCGCATAGGTTTGGTCCTACTAATTACTCTAGGTTCAACCGTTCACGGGGCTTAAGGATGTTCATCCTTAAGGGTGGCTCTCATTCTCTCACATAAGAGGGGAGCCACAACACGTACTAAGGCCTGCCATTTCTTATTGGCTGGCCCGGCTGATGTAGGCCCTAAAATGTGGACACCATAGTTTACAATTAGATCAAGCAATAGTCACTAATGGGTCAAACAGTATGGGTGTTAAAGCTAGGGTATAGGCACATAATCATCACATATAGGTGTAGCCAAAAGGTCTCAAAAATCTGGGCTGAAATCCTAAAAGAAAATGGACAGATTCACGGGCGGAATCAGTTCTATGAGTCCGCTCGTGGCTCCATCGCAAGATAGGCAGAACGGACTGACGGGCCGATGTGGAATATGAATTCGTTCATTCGTCTGTTCTCAAAAGACTAGGTTTTATAAAAATACTGAGGCGGTCGAATCTTCGGACGGACTCATGAGAGTGGATCCGTTCGTTGTTCCGTGCAGCTTTAAAAAATGAAATTTTACAATTTTATGCTAAGCGGATTCAATGGCGAAATCATGATAAGTGGATCTGTTCGTGCGTCCATTCGCAGAATTTTATAAAAACAGAGCCACAAGTTTTCAAACTCATTTTGGCACCAAAAGAGAGGGACACAACCGTAGGAGAAAAAGCTCTCCAAGGAACTTCCGTTCAAGCATCCCTTGCTCCCCTTTGGTGGTTTTTTGGTGATCCAAGCCCTAGAATCCTTCTCTCACTTTCTCGAGGTATGGTTCTCTCTCCATTTCCCTTTCCATTTTCTCTCTTCTTCCCATTTGTGGGTTTGTGATGGTGTCTCTTCATCTTCCTTTTCTTTCACATGGATTAGGGATAACATCTCAAATTTATGATTGTGTTTTGCCTTTGGTTGCATTCCCCTAGCCATTTATACACCAAAATCATGCCAAAATCGATTGAGACTAGGTTTTTTTTTTTGGGGGGGTTGAATCAAGCCCTAATCGGTCAATGGCACTAAATTAGTGGATTCTTGTATGAATATTGTATCTTTTATTGAATTTAAAAGTCTTTTCTAGGATTTTAGAGATTGTTTGTCAAGTTTGCTATGCCTAGTTGAATACTTGGATTATTTCTAGGTTTTGGTTGGGGTAAAATTCTCAAATCTTCAATACTTTGGAAAAACTCTTCAAAGGCATATCAAATTCATTATATGCCCTAACATTTCATAGAAAATATTTCCATTGACATATCCTCAAGCATATTTCCTTGCCCATGTGGTTATTAGTGAAATCTTTAATATTTATCCCCTTCCCTTTTGCTATATGAAAGTCAATCTTTATCTCTTATTGGGGTCTTTCATTCAATCACTTGTTGGTTTGGCATTGATCTCATTCTTTCATGCTTATGATCTAGGGATTCCATATGGATTTTGTATATCTTGTTTCCTTTCTCCCAAGTTAATCATATTTCCTATGGTATCCTTGTCCTATCTTCTCATTGTGTAATCCTTTCATCTAACAATTTCCATATCACATAGACATTTTACTTCTATAATCTTGTTTGTCAATCAGATCTCATTTAATCCAATTTGACTCACTATTGTTGTCTTCTTGGGCGGTGCTTTGTGTGTAGAGAAAACAACCATGGCCCCAAAAAGAAAGAGGGAACTAGCCATAGTGACAGTTGCTCCTATGGCCTACAATGTAGGGAGGTTTATATCGGCTAGGACCGAGGGAATCTTCTGGGAACACCTCCACAATAGGAAAATCTTAGTGGAGAGGGATATGGTGGTGGAAGAGCTACTGGCTTATAAGGTGGGCGCCAGATTCAATAGGCTGAACTGGAGTAGCATGCTGACTCATCCGGATTTTTATTATCCCACATTGGTCAGGGAGTTCTATTCTAATCTGGTGTTGGCCAAGGAGGACGATAATGGCGTCAAATTGACTTCTTTTGTGAAGGGGGTCACAATTGCCTTCAATGAGGTGGAACTGGGGATTCTTCTAGATATTTCTGCAGAGGGAACAGGGTCTTTCATGCCCCTAGCTATGATCCCAATAGGTGTTTGTCCCCAGCAGACAGTCAGAAATTGTTCAGGACACTCACAAACAACAAGTCCGATGAAAATGAAGATCTTTACAGGTTTCCTCCTTCTCAGCGGGTTCTCACATTCATAGCCATGACCAATTTGGTTCCTTCCAAGGCACACAGCACTCAGCCTCCTTTGATGTCAGTAGCACTAGCATACTCCTTTTATACTGGCCAGCACATCTGTCTTCCATATGTGATCATCCAGCATATGGGCCATGTGGTGGCAAATCCTTCCCACAATAACAGTTTACCAGAAGGCAAACTGCTCACCCAGATCTTTCTGTACTTTGGGGTAGACCTCAATCATAAGCCCAAGGAAACAAGCTCTGCGGGGCCTTTTGGGTTCAATGCCATACAGAGGATGGGGTTGTACTACAATTATGATAGTTCTGGGGAGCAGGTCAGATATGGGGAGGGTGGAGGACCCAGAGAAATTGATGATCAGGATGATGATGATGACATCGAGTTCATGGGGTCCGGTCCATTTGCTGCAGGGACCTCTAGTGCTCAAGAGGGAGGTGGGAGTGATATCCTGTTGGCCATCAGGCGGATGAACCTAAGGATGATGGAGGGCTTCGGAGATGCCAAGAAGCAGTTCTCCACTCAGGGTCGGCGTCTCGAGAGCATAAAGAAGGAAGTGAGCGACATCAACACCTTTCTCGGTTGCGGTGGTGGCGATGGAGCAGAGAATTAGCCCACTTCTTTCTCCTAGAAAATTTGAAGTTGTTTTGAATCAGCCTTTTCTTTTCTTGTCTTGGATCAGATGTTGTTGGAACTTTTTCTTTTAACTTTTCTCTCTGTCTTTTTTTTAATCAGTTAGTCTGGAACTTTGGAACTAGTGGAAGTATGTATCTTTTTAGGTTTGGGATGGATGAAATCATGTATTTTGAGTTTGGGAGGGTCATAATAACTCCCAAGAAGGAATTTGGAACAATCTGGAGGTTGAACTTGGTTTTATAGATACATATGCTTATATATTTACCTAATTACTCTTATTTGGATTATTGTTGAAAATTGTGGGTTGGTTATATTTGTTGACTATTTAACACTCACTTAGGACCCAACAAATCATTAACACTGTTACCAATTAATAGCCTATGTTTCAAGTTCTAAGTTTCATGTTTGCCTATCATCTTCTAGGTTCTCAATTTTCACTCCAATCAATCTTCTCCTATGTCTGTACACGCTTATTTATGTTCTTGAGATTTTTAATTTAGAACCTAATTGTGGAGAGTAATCAAGAGGTTATGCCAGACTGTGGTCAGTGTAGAGCATCAATGCTCTGATACCACTCTATCACACCCCCAGCCCGATGAAAGATATTTTACAATAAAGGGGGTGACTGGGACAACCAGTGTCATCCCAATACCTACCAGGATCACAGATATAGTGTCCGAGCCACAGTCCACCCTGTCATCAAGTCATGATAACAGTAGAGAATGTACCCAATGGAATAAATCGTTTCAATTATAGAGTTAGTGGAAGCGAATTTAATTAAATCATGTGAATATAGAGCATCAGTTCTCTAATGGTACACATAATACTATTTCAATACTCGTAACCATTCACTTCTCTCCTTATAAATAAACATAAAGTTTATACATAAATGAAGATGAATACAGAAATAAATAAATAAATCACGCCACCAGGGCACCATCCTTGGGTGTACATCGACATCCAAGTCACAACCACCGGCTCCACTTGATTTGCATCCATA
Organism: Telopea speciosissima; assembly: GCF_018873765.1. Lineage (NCBI taxonomy): Eukaryota > Viridiplantae > Streptophyta > Magnoliopsida > Proteales > Proteaceae > Telopea > Telopea speciosissima. The sequence continues at coordinate 33,858,395 of NC_057922.1, read as the reverse complement.
AGTGCGCATCAAGAGATTACCTGCATATCAACTAAAAAAGGGTTGCGCAATGGGGTTAGCTACACCAGCTAGTGAGGGAGCAAAGGGGAATGCACATACATACACATAAATAATTTCAGCCAATTCATAATGCATGCTAATGTTAGATTCATTTTTCACCTAGCACACAATTCTATAAGTCAAGTGTATGCTATTGTGATAACTCGGGAGACACTAAGGGTCACTTAACTTATTGCCCCAATGAAACCTCAATTATCACACGGGAGCCTACGCTGGTAAAAGCCATCAGGCCACCCAGTGGCAAACCCCGATAGTCATCACTACCCTTGATCTGGCCTCTCCCACCTCCGCGGGCAACAGGTGCTCAGACTATCCAACACATAAACCCCTGTTGGCAAGGGTCATAGCATAAGGGAACAATAATCCTAACCACAGATATACTATATGTAAGTCCTATCGTCCCAAGAGGTATTCCAGGTGCATCAACGTCCCATTCCATCTACTACCCGGGTACCAACACGACACGACGCATACAGATCAGGATGACATATATTAAATTTCATAATTAAAATGGGGCTTCGGTACCGGCACACCCAGCACCGTAACCCGATATAATAGTGAGAGTAATATCATATCACATTCATAGCAATTCACATTTGAGATAAGTAATGCAATGTGCACAATGCTTATATTTTATATAATAGCATGCTAATGATTGCTTAATATATATATTCAAGCCCAACAAAGTTACCCAGAACCCACTCACCAAAATCGGGTGTCACCTGGCGTGGTTGACATGAATCTCACCGGTGCACCAGCTATCCATCGAGTTGGGTAGCCTAAGAATACAAAAGCAATCATCAAAAGATGTATAGAGGGGTCCCATGATAGGCCCCTAAAGTTAAAACTAAGTTTCAACTAAGACAGCACGGGCGCACTCACGTTACTGAAGGAACAGGGTGAGTCCATCCCTGGCCAAATGGTTAAAACACGAAGGGCGGATCCACGGACGGAACTTCTACTTGGATCCGTTCCTGCATCTGTTCGATTTTTGAGACACACCCGAGAGCGAGCAGATCCACGGATGGATGCGCCATCTTAATCCGTCCTTGCATCCGTTCGATCTCTAAGACATTCCCGAGAGCAAATGGACCCACGGACGGAGGCAACAGAGTGAATCCGTTCCTTCATCCGTTTAGGTCCAGTCACTGGGATTACACTGGACGGACTGGCGGACGGAACCACGATGGTGAATCTGTTCATGCGTCCATCGGAGTAATTTTCTGAGATTTCAAAGGGTTTTCTTCCTAGCTTGGAGCCTGGAGTTCACCTTGCACTTAGGGTCATGGAGGGGTGTCTTAGGTCTCCCTAGGGTCACTAAAACCTAGGCTTACCTCATGGATCCAAGATCACATAAGGGTTTGGCTCCATTTGGTCCAAGGGTAGGGTTTGGTAGTTTAAAACCCAAGAATTAGCAGCAATGGCTGCAAGGCAGCTCATAGGAACCTTAACTAGGGTTTGGTCTTTACCATTTGAGCTCCCACTAAGGGCCGAGCATCACCTTGAGTCCCAAATGGAACCCTAGGTTAGCTCAAGCTCAAGGGATCTACTATAATTAAGAATGGGAAATGGAAAGAGGGATGTACCAAGGGTTTAGGTCATTCATTGGTGAGTGTAGCTCCATTCCCAGCCCTAGCCAGCCTTGAAGAACCACCTCCTCTTCCTCCTTCCCTTCCTTTCCATCTCTCCTTTTTTTTCTTTTCTTCAAGCCATGTCTGGACAGCAAGAGGAGGAGATGCGGGGCAGCCAGCCTTCTTGGCATGCCTTCCATCTTCTTCCCTTCCCCTTTCATTCCTCTCCTACTTCCACTTCTTCTTCTTCCTTGTCTCTTCTCCTCCATGGTTTGCTTGGGAGGGGGAGAGATAAGGGAATAAGAGTTATGTTTTATCTTTTAAAGATCAAAAGGGGCCTTAGGTCTTGTTTGTTTAGGTACCCCTTAAACACTAAGTAGTCCTTTGGATTTAATTAGGCCTTAGGGCTTATTTGGCCCAGATCATAACCTATTAGGTCCATCTAGTTAGGATATGTTTGGGTTAGGCCTAAGTCTTATAAGACCTATTAGTCCTTAAAGTTTTTTTGGTTTAGGTTAGAATAGTAAAACTCATTATTTGTTTAAGTTAAGTCTTGTGGGTCCACTTTCATGGGCCAATGAACCATAAGAAGGTAAGGGTGAGGGTCCATATTGTCTGAAGGTCTGGTCAGGGTATTCGGGACACGGGGATGTGGGTCCCACAGTAAAATAAATCAAAAGGGCAAGTAACAGCACGAGCGAAATCAGTCGAGTGAATCCGTTCGTGACTTTGTTACTACTATCAGGGCCCAAACTTCAAGAAAAGTTGCGGGGCTTTGGCCCGTACTTCAAGGACTTTGAGGGGACACTTATAATAATATTTAATTCAAGATCATAGATGTTTGACCATGGCCACATGGCATTACCCATTGGTAAAGGTCTAATTTAACCCAGGGTATTTGGGTATATTTCAGGTGCGGGTGTAACATTGGTTGTGTGGCTTCTGCATCCATACATAAGAGCAAACGAAATTACTGCCCACACCATCTTGAAATAAAAAATCTCATTTGTGTTGATGCCCCTATGAGTGCTCATTGGCCCCTACACTGATGCGGGGCTACACAACCAAGCAACGAACTAGAATCAAACTGAACCATGTAAGAAACAAAATTCAGAATCGAAATGAACAAACCGAACAGGTTCAGTTTGATTATTGAATTTCATATTCAATTTGTTTATGGATCACATCAACACTCTTGTCACACCCCGGCCCGATTAATAAGGGCATGGTGTGACTGGATGCCAACTAACACCCAACCAACCTCCAGGATCACAAGTACAGTACTTCCATTCATAGTTTATCATAACACAGTAATCAAAACGCAGCGGAAGAGAATAAAGAATAATAATAACAGCAGTAAATAAGAAGATCTGAGTGATAACTTGATATTTATATAGATTGAGACTTGTATTACAACTATACAATTCTTACAAAAGTAACACAAGTCAAAAGTATAACCAGATACTATAAATTTTACTATACAAAATAATATATAAACACAAAAGAACATAGCCTGCTTCGTCAGGCCAGATCACAGGAATGCGCACACATTGCATACGCAGGACACATCGTGCACTTCAAACTCCTACACCACACGACCCTCATCGGTGTGGAATTTCGAAACAGCATCAGATCCAACTCCTGGTTTCTCAGAACCAGCCATACCATCTGAAAAAAAAGGGATATCCATAGGGGTGAGCTCCACTGAACCTAACAAAGGAAACATGCAAGCAAATGCAATTAGTCCATGATGTATGCCTTAAAACTAAGCATGCAACTAGCAACAGATCTAAGTCTCATGAGGTTTAAGTTCTACTGTAATAGTTATGATATGCTCAGTCCCAAAAACGCAAACCAAATATCAGTCACCCAAGAATACCACTCTACTACGGTGAAGACCCGCCAGTTCTAGAATGTACACATTAGACCCCAGCGGACCCTCAATGTTAACCCTATTGTTTGTTCCCATTCTGGTAGTACTCTTTAGACTTGGGACAGTGAATGGCATTCCAGAATTACCCTTCAGACCTACCACGGGTTATCCAATACCTCACCCCTGGTGACAAGGGTCGTAGCACTGGGTTTATGATAGCCTAACCATATGCATTTATAACATGGATGACATATGAGGTAGTAGATAGTATAGTAAGCAGTTCTAGTATCATTTGTCAACACATCAATATAGATCACAGTAAAAATATGCATATGCAATATGAAATGACAACCTATAGCATGTATTCTTCTAATGCAAAAGAAAAGCTACAAAACTACATGATTAATACTTCTATAATGATGTATGTCAATGGCAGCCAGCATAAACAGAAAATTAAGTAAGGAAACACTCTCAAATTAAGTAAAACAGCCCTTACCTAGAGTTGGATGTTTGCACAAGTCCGTAGACGATACAACTCCCAAATAAACCTCACCCAAAAGGAAATTACAGTGCTTAATAAGTAGTAAACAACATGAATTAGACACTACATAAGTCTAAGATAAAGTCTAAACCAACTAGGATCCAAGCTGAGACATCAGGGGTGAACCGAATTCAGACCAGCCCTGAATCCGATCAGCCATAGGGGTCACAGGCCTAAATCTGATGGGTGATACAGTGCCTGGTTTTGAGATCTAATTCTATGGATCTTGCCATGCATGGAACCTAATCCCCCAAATTAACTTACGAGAAACTAAGGGTATTGCCACGGGGTCATTTTAACCTAATTGCATGTATGATCAAGTCAAGAATTCCAATCATAAATATAAACAAAAGAATTCTTGGAACTTCAAGAACATGGCAGACCACCAGAGAAAGAGGGTGAATGGAACAGCACAAGAGGTTGGAGGTGATCCTCAACTGAGTTGGATTTAACCCAATACAAGTAGGTTTTATGGCCTTTATAGGTTAACTTATCTAGCTTCAAGATTTTGGGTTGATTGAGTCATAAACTCAGTTGGAAATCAAGGAAGAAGGGAGGAATTTGGGAAATTCAGAATTGAATGGATTACCTACCTTGAGTTTGATGTGGGGAAGGTGGTAATACACCACCAATGGTCCTCTCCCAAGTTTCCCCAACTTCAATTGTTAAGAATCTTCAAGCCCTAGGTCTTCCTCCCCTTTCTTCACTTTCTCTTCTTCTTTTCCTTGGAGCAGAATCGATTTTGGTTTGAGTTGTAATGAGATTCTAAACTAAGTATAGCTTATATAGGAAAGGCTACTAAAGGCTGTTTGGTTAGGCCCAAGTAGAATCAGTTTTTAGAATAGCTTTTCTAAACTAATTAAACAAGAATTAACTGTCTAAGTCTTATGTTTGAGTCACGGGGTTTGATGTACCATGACATAATTGAGGCCCCGGGCATGTTGGCACATGGGTAGCTCGAACCACATGGGGATGTGGGTCCCATAAAAGGAAAAATAACATTTCAGCCCCTATTACATTATTAAAACATCAATCCCATATGTAATAATAAGTTCTTACCTAAAACCCGGCCTATGAGATTACGAGGTTTTGCATATGCTCAATCCAGCATGTTTGACATATGAAGCTTATGTGCTGGGACCTGACAGGTTCTTCGAATTTAATGATGGTTAACTATGTTGGCTCCCCAGAATCCTCCATAGGTGAGTCAATGGATTGGTCTGAATCCACAACCGATGCCGCCCACAACATAGAGGCAAGCATGGATACTGAACCAGAACTTGAAATCATACAAGTTCAAAAAGGCTTAAATTAGAGGTGGATCTCACAACTCTCTGGAACCAAACAAAAACCAAATCGGAAAACCGATTTATACCCTTGGTCCACACCTCATGGTTCTTTATTATGTCAACCACGGGACTAGCTTTCAGTTGATCTTTTATTTTATTTATTATCTAATTATAATTTAATTTAAAAAATGTAAGAAAAATGCCAGTAGGGAACCTCTCCCTTTTTCTGTTTTTATTTTACCAAAAAAAAAAAAAAAAGTAAATTACACTAACTGGCCCTAAACTTTCTGACAATTATGCAAACTTCCCTTACGTTTACGTTTTTTACATTTATTCAAACCTCTCCTACTTTATAAACTTCATTGCACTCAACCCCCAGTCCGTTGGTGCTTTAAGGTTTGGTAATGGCTTAATTTGAAAATCAATTTTTTATTAACCATACTACCCTTGGTAGGGTTGATGTTACAATTTTGCTCCTTGAAGTTACCCTTTTACCCTTCATGAAATGCTAACTCAATACCTTCCATCTCAAAAAAATAAAAAAAAAATAAAAAAAAATAATCTACCAATCTAAACCCTAACCTGCAAATCTAATCGATCGACCACCTTGCCCTACAAGAATGAACGGGTAACATTTCAAGAACGGGGATGAAGCTCCGTTGGATAATTTAATGATTTGAACAAAAATCATCCATAAGGCCACAAGGTCTAAGAACATAAGAGTCTGAGACCAGACCCCACAAGGGAGGAGGAGAGATGGCTGGAATCGTTCCAAGAATGTAATGCGCCATACGAGTCATCAGTTTGTTTCTTGAAGTCAAGCAAAGGAAGTCGATCTGTCTCATTCCCTATGGTCCTTCTACTAGTAACGAATGCTACCCATGATGAGCCCCCAAAAAGGAGAATGGAAACTAGAAGCTGAAGTGCCATCAAAATCAAAATTTGAGACACGGGTGCAATAAAAACCATGTAATTTTTAGTTGCAAGTACTGAAACTACAACTACACATGGGTGCAAAGGTGATAAAAATTTCCCGTTGGGTATTGTGTTACCATCTATTTTCTTTCTCAGTTTGTTTTGTACAGAGAGAACTGGATTATCTCACAATTCACATCTAACTAGATTGGGTCACCAATTGTTGTCTTAAATTCAGCAATATCTCAATTGAATTTTCCTCTATTTTGAATTCTAGTTTCATAATAAAGGTTATTTTAAATTCAAGCTTTGAGTTTGCAAAGGGGTTGCAGAGGGGTGAGGGCGTGTGATTAGAGTTTAGATTTGTAGTGGGGTTCAAATTGGCAAATTAGGGTTTAGATTACGGGATTGCAGAGGGGTGAGGACGGGTGAGGTTGCAGGAAAAAGAAAGAAGAAAAATAAGAGAGTGGGGGTTGCGGCCAGCATGGATGGGGTTACAGAAGGGTGGGGGCAAGTGGGTTTGCAAGAGGAGGAAAAAGAATAAGAAGAAAGGGAAAGGGTGTGATGATGTTGGCCCTTTATATATAAGGACATTTTTAATAGGAAAAGGGAGAATTTATAATAATAATTGGGGGGAAATAACATAAAATTTATAGTATGTAAAATTTCTTACCAGAAGCATCTTCCCGTACAAGAATAGTTAGAGCCTCTGGAAGACTCTCTGTACATAGGTGAACCTCCTTATAGGAATGAAGAAAACCTGCCAAAAAATCAGCACATTTGTTGACCTCTCACACGTGATGGGAGAAAACGCAACTACAAAACTGATCCCGCGGATCATGGATGTCTTCTATCAATCCCAGAGCAAACCAGGGAATCTGAAACATCCCATTATCATCTGTATAGCTATCAGGGAATCCGATCTAACTTGAACTCGAGTGAGATTCAACGAGATGGCTTATTGCAAGCAATTCGACACAAACTATATTGTCCTCCCTTATTCCCCCCGACAACTCAAAGATTGGAAAACCAGAGGCATCGCGAACAATAGCACCATAGCCCCCAAAATCCCCCCTTACAGATTCATCGCAATTAATCATGGAGGCACAGACCATAGATGACTTGTCATTCTGGGATGAGAGAAGGGAACGTGTATTCCCCATTTGCTAAAAAATAGTCGATTGCAACTAGTGTCCATAACAGGTGATTCAATATCCTCAAAACGCCCCTTTGTGTCTTGTATGATACGACGAAGAACTCGGCCGGATTAGTGTGTTGTTGGCGGAAGATCCTGGCATTCCTCTCCAACCAAAGCCTATAAACCATAGCAGTCATACTGAACTTACAAACGTTGGTGAGTAGCGAATCACCCTTAAAATGATCAACCATCCACAGGACCTCCTCACACCAAGAACCCAAAGGTTCCTTTTCATAACCGTTTAGTTAAAGAATCCCCTTCCAAACCTTGGTGGAGAAAGAACATTGAAAGAGGAGATGATCGAGTGTCTCAGTAGCCTCCTGGCATAAAATACAAGAGGTATTTGATTGTATTCCCTAGGAAGCAAGTCTGTTGTGCATGGTGAGTTTCCCTTGGATCGACTTAAGGGAAAGACATGTTAGTCACAACAGGTTTTTTACTAACACTTAGGGTCTTTTTAGTATCATTTTTCATTTTGTTTTTGGCCTATTTAAAAAAAATCATTACTAAAAATCATTTTGATCAAAAAATAAAAACTATTTGGTAACTACTAAATACAATAGATTGTAGAATGAAAACTGAGTTTGGTAACTACCTATGTGTAAATAATTTTTATATATTTTAGGGGTAGGTGAAGAAATTCTTCCATCACCCATCTTCTTTCCCAAATCGACAACTCTAAACCATAAGGGATGGGGAACAAGAGAGATCCCACGATTCACCTCCTTTTCTGGACAAGAGAGAGAGAGAGAGGTGAGCAAAACCTTTGTTATACCTGCGCCCAAAATACACTCTAATTCTCTGGGCCAAGTTAAACTTTCATTGGTAAATGTTACGACACTGTCAACGGTCAACACCTATGACCTTGGACCGTGGCAATCAAGGGGATAACTAGAATAAAAGGGTGGAATTTTGATCTAATGGGCGATATGACCACATGAAGGTGAACATTTAATCCTTAAATATCATGTGTACGTACTCCCTTCGTAACCCTCAAAAGGTAGGCCAAAGCTCGGGGATTATTGCCCTTGGTTTACCCTTTTACAGCAGGGCTGGACCTTGGACTGGACTCACAGGGGTGAATCCACCCATGTTGTAAGACTTAATTTTGGATAAAGTCTTATGAGACCCACTTATCCCATGTCTCAAACTTCGTGGTAGTGTCCCCAATCATGGTGGACCCCACCCTCTTCTGTTCTATTTGTGTTGGGCCTTAAAAGTGGGCTCTAAAGACCCAACTTAACCTAAAAATGGGTTTTGGAGTTTTAGAGGCTAAACCAAACAAGCCTTCACTTATACCTAGCTATAAATAGGAGTCATGACCATTAAATGGTCATAACTTCAGCAACCTACCCATAGCCGTGGAAAGAAGAGAAAGGAAAGAAGAAAGAAGAGAAGGAAAGGAAGGAGGGAGATTGGAGGAAGATTTGGGCGGTGGAGCTCAGCCTTTGGAACACCTGGCCACTCAATTTAGGTGAGTTCTTGAACAGCCTCTCTCTCTCCTCTTAAAATCTTTTAGGTTTGGGGAAGAACCATTGAGGTTGGGGGTTTTGACCTAAGGTTCCACTTGAAAGCCAAGGATGTTCATGGACCTAGTATCCCACTCTATGGGAGAGCTTAATGCTCACCTTTGACTCTCCTAATTGCCTTCTATTGAACCCCTCTTTTGAATCTAGGGTTTCAAATGGAAAACCTAAGATTTGGGTCATTGTTGTGGTTTATTCCATAGATCCATCAATTCTTTACTAGGAGTAGGTTATGGTGACTCAAGTAGACCCAAAGACCCCTTCCCCAAGTCCTTGTGGCTTAAAATCCAAGTGGAATCGAGTTGGGGAGCTCAAACCCTAGGAATTTCGGGTTCAACAGAGAGGTGAACTTAGGCCAAAATCCGCATATGAGACCACCCCTTTTTTGTTTGTAAGTGGACCCGGAGGTGGACTCAGGCCAGAATCCGTATATGAGTCCACACCTATTCTATTTTTCAGGTGGACCCAGAGGTGGACTCAGACCTGAATCCATCCAAGAGCTCGGTTCAGGTTTTTAGGGCATTTTGTCCTAGTTGGACCTAGACACTGTGCCTCCACTTAAGAGTCCACCTAGACTCTGTTATCCTTCCTTAAGACTTAACCTTTGGTGACTCTTTGGGACCCCTCCTACCTTACCTAACTTGCTTTATCATGCTTCTTTAAGCAACATTACTCTTACGGTGAGGTTTATCACACGTTGATTGACAACGAACCCTAGTAAATGAATCACGAACTAATAGGTGAATGGGTGTGGATTTGATTTAATTCGGGAGTGTTTTGCATTATGTTATGCTTGTATGTCATTTCTCATGCATACTCATTCTTGCATTATTATAACCATGTTTGTGGAAATTGCGAATGTATGCGTTGTGAATGTAGCTTGTTAATGTCTTCATCATGTTTATAATTGGTCTGTCATGCGTTGTGTTGTGCTGGTATCCGGGTGATAGATGGTATGGGACATTGATGCACCCTACATACCTCTCGATACGATAGTATCATATTGCATCATGCAGTTAGTGCCATTATGTGGTCTGTCATGCACCGTGTAGTGCTGGTACACGAGTACTAGATGGTATGGGACGTTGATGCACCCGGAATACCTCTCGACATGATAGTTCATATAGTATGGTTAGGGTTATGTTCCCCTTGCTACGACCCTTACCAACAGGGGTTTAGGTGTTGGGTAACCAAGGCTCCCTATATGCCTGAGGAGTGATATGAGGTCAACTCAAGGATGATCATTGGTTATCGGGGTTTGCCTCTGGGTGGCGAGTGGCTTCGACCGGCGCGGGCCCCATTGTAACAATTGAGATTGCATCGTGGTGATAAGATAAGTGATCCGTGATGTTTTCCGAGTTGTTGTAGTAGCAAGAACCTAGTGACTTAGACATGCTTGCTAAGTGACTAATATTGCTAACTAATTCATGCATCATGGACTATGTGTTATTGTTTGTGTGTTCCCCATCCCCTCACTGGGCTCAATGGAGCTTACCCCTCTTTACGCAACCTTTTTAGATGCGTTGTAGGTGATGTTTTGGTGAAAATCTTTGTGGTTCTTTCTTTCGGATATGTTGCACTCGGTGTTGCTGACGTGCAGTCGGTGACTTCAGTCCATGATGTTGATTAGATGTTGATGACTGTGCCAATGGGGCACTTGGATCGAGACACTTATTTCTTTTGTTCCTTTCAAGTTTCCTCATTTGCATGGTATAAACTCTGTAATATTACTATTGTTCGTAATTTTAGATAATCTCTTGAGAAAAGATGTAATATATTAATTGTCTATCACTTAGACTTTTGAACTCTTTTATTATTGTAAACGCTTCCGCACTTTTGCATCTACATTTACTTTTATTGTAAATGTATGTCTTCCTGCACTCTGATGTACATATAAGTTGTATTGAGTTGACTGTGATTCGAGCCACTGCATCGAGATCCTAGCGGTAGTTTAGGATGTTAGTAAGCATCCTACTCATACAAAAACCCTGGGGTGGAGGGTTAGGGTGTGACAACCTTTCCCTGATAGAACACTGTAGGAAATGATGAGATCCCACAATTCACCTCTATAACGTTTGGGTCACAACAGGTTTTTTACTAACACTTTGGGAAAGACATGTAAGTCACAACAGGATTTTTACTGACACTTTAGGTCTTTTTGGTATCAATTTTCATTTTATTTTTGGCCTATTTAAAAAAATAATTATTACTAAAAATTATTTTGTTCAAAAAATAAAAATTGTTTGATAACTACCAAATACAATAGATTGCAGAAAGAAAAATGAGTTTGATAACTACCTATGTGTAAATAATTTTTATATATTTTAGGGGTAGGTGAAGAAATTCTTCCATCACCCATCTTCTTTCCCAAATCAACAACTCTAAACCGTAAGGGATGAGGGACAAGAGAGATCCCACAATTCACCTCCTTTTCTGGATGAGAGAGAGGGAGAGAGAGGTGAGAAAGCCTTTCCCTGATAGAACACTGTAGGAAATGATGAGATCCCACGATTCACCTCTATAATATTTGGGTCACAACAGGTTTTTTACAAACACTTTGGGAAAGACTTGTTAGTCACAACAGTATTTTTACTAACACTTTGGGTCTTTTTGGTATCAATTTTCATTTTCTTTTTTGACCTATTTAAAAAAAATCATTACTAAAAATCATTTTGATCAAAAAATAAAAACTATTTAGTAACTACCAAATACAATAGATTGTAGAATAAAAAATGAGTTTGATAACTACCTATGTGTAAATAATTATTATATATTTTGGGGGTAGGTGAAGAAATTCTTCCATCACCCATCTTCTTTCCCAAATCAACAACTCTAAACCGTAAGGGATGGGGGACAAGAGAGACCCCACAATTCACCCCCTTTCTTGAATGAGAGAGAGAGAGAGAGAAGTGAGCAAAGCCTCTCCGTGATAGAACACTGCAGGAAATGATGAGATCCCACGATTCACATCTATAACATGTGGGTCACAACAGGTTTTTTACTAACACTTTAGGAAAGACATGTTAGTCACAATAGGTTTTTACTAACTCTTTAGGTCTTTTTGGTATCAATTTTCATTTTATTTTTGGTCTAGTTAAAAAAAAAAAAAGCATAACTAAAAATCATTTTGATAAAAAATAAAAACTGTTTAAAAAAAAATCATAACTAAAAATTGTTTTGATAAAAAATAAAAACTGTTTGGTAACTACCAAATACAATATATTGTAGAATGAAAAATGAGTTTGGTAACTACCAATGTGTAAATAATTTTTATATATTTTAGGGGTAGGTGAAGAAATTCTTCCATCACCCATCTTCTTTCCCAAATCAACAACTCTAAACCGTAAGGGATGGGGGACAAGAGAGATCCCACAATTCACCTCCTTTTCTAGATGAGAGAGAGAGAGAGAGAGAGGTGAGCAAAGCCTTTCCCTGATAGAACACTGTAGGAAATGATGAGATCCCACGGTTCACCTCTATAACATTTGGGTCACAACAGGTCTTTTACTAACACTTTGGGAAAGACATGTTAGTCACAACAGGTTTTTTACTAATACTTTGAGTCTTTTTGGTATCAATTTTCATTTTATTTTTTGCCTATTTAAAAAAATCATTACTAAAAACCATTTTGATCAAAAAATAAAAACTATTTGGTAACTACCAAATACAATAGATTATAGAATGAAAAATGACTTTGATACCTACCTATGTGTAAATAAATATTATATATTTTGGGGGTAGGTGAAGAAATTCTTCCATTACCCATCTTCTTTCCCAAATTAACAACTCTAAAACGTAAGGGATGGGGGACAAGAGAGATCCCACAATTCACCTCCTTTTCTAGATGAGAGGGAGAGAGGTGAGCAAAGCCTTTCCCTAATAGAACACTGCAGGAAATGATGAGATCCCACGATTCACATCTATAACATTTGGGTCATAACAGGTTTTTTACTAACACCTTGGGAAAGACATGTTAGTCACAATAGGTTTTTACTAACACTTTGGTTTTTTTTTCTATCAATTTTCAATTTATGTTTGGCCTAGTTAAAAAAAAACATTGCCAAAAATCATTTTGATAAAAAACTAAAAACTGTTTGGTAACTACCAAACACAATAGATTGTAGAATGAAAAATGAGTTTTATTAACTACCTAGGTGTAAATAATTTTTATATATTTTAGGGGTAGGTGAAGAAATTCTTCCATCACCCATCTTCTTTTCCAAATCAACAACTCTAAACCGTAAGGGATGGGGGACAAGAGAGATCCCACAATTCACCTCCTTTTCTGGATGAGAGAGAGAGAGAGGTGAGCAAAGCCTTTCCCTGATAGAACATTGTAGGAAATGATGAGATCCCATGATTCACCTCTATGACATTAGGGTCACAACAGGTCTTTTACTAACACTTTGGGAAAGACATGTTAGTCACAACAAGTTTTTTACTAATATTTTGGGTCTTTTTGGTATCAATTTTCTTTTTATTTTTGGCCTATTTTAAAAAATCATTTTGATCAAAAAATAAAAACTATTTGGTAACTACCAATTACAATAGATTGTATAATGAAAATGAGTTTGATAACTACCTATGTGTAAATAATTATTATATATTTTGGGGGTAGGTGAAGAAATTCTTCCATCACCCATCTTCTTTCCCAAATCAACAACTCTAAACCAGAAGGGATGGGGGACAAGAGAGATCCCACAATTCACCTCCTTTTCTGGATGAGAGGGAGAGAGGTGAGCAAAGCTTTTCCCTGATAGAACACTGCAGGAAATGATGAGATCCCACAATTCACATTTATAACATTTGGGTCACAACAAGTTTTTTACTAACACTTTGGGAAAAACATGTTAGTCACAACAGGTTTTTACTAACACTTTGGGTTTTTTTGGTATCAATTTTAACTTTATTTTTGGCCTAGTTAATAAAAAATCACTACAAAAAATCCTTTTGATAAAAAATAAAAATTGTTTGGTAACTACCAAATACAATAGATTGTAGAATGAAAAATGAGTTTGGTAACTACCTATGTGTAAATAATTTTTATATATTTTAGGGGTAGGTGAAGAAATTCTTCCATCACCCATTTTCTTTCCCAAATCAACAACTCTAAACCGTAAGGGATGGGGGACAAAAGAGATCCCATAATTCACCTCCTTTTCTGGATGAAAGAGAGAGAGAGAGAGAGAGGTGAGCAAAGCCTTTCCCTGATAGAACACTGTAGGAAATGATGAGATCCTACGATTCACGTCTATAGCATTTGGGTCACAACAGGTCTTTTACTAACACTTTGGGAAAGACATGTTAGTCACAACAGGTTTTTTACTAATACTTTGGGTCTTTTTTTTATCAATTTTCATTTTATTTTTGACCTAGTTAAAATAATCATTACTAAAAATCATTTTGATCAAAAAATAAAAACTGTTTGGTAACTACCAAACACAATAGATTGTAGAATAAAAAATGAGTTTGATAACTACCAATTTGTAAATAATTTTTATATATTTTAGGAGTAGGTGAAAAAATTCTTCCATCGCCCATCTTCTTTCCAAAATCAACAACTCTAAACCGTAAGGGATGGGGGACAATAGAGATCCCACAATTCATCTCCTTTTCTGGATGAGAGAGAGAGAGAGAGATGAACAAAACCTTTCCCTGATAGAACATTGTAGGAAATAATGAGATCCCACAATTCACCTCTATAACATTTGGGTCACAAACAGGTTTTTTACTAATACTTTGGGAAAGACATGTTAGTCACAACAGGTTTTTTTACTAACATTTTGGGTCTTTTTGGTATCAATTTTCATTTTATTTCTGGTCTATTTAAAAAAAATCATTATTAAAAATCATTTTGATCAAAAAATAAAAACTGTTTGGTAACTACCAAATACAATAGATTGTAGAATGAAATATGAGTTTGATAACTACCTATGTGTAAATAATTTTTATATATTTTAGGGGTAGATGAAGAAATTCTTCAATCACCCATCTTCTTTCCCAAATCAACAACTCTAAACCGTAAGGGATGGGGGACAAGAGAGATCCCACAATTCACCTCCTTTTCTGGATGAGAGAGAGAGGTGAGCAAAGCCTTTCCCTGATAGAACACTGCAGGAAATGATGAGATCCCACGATTTACCTTTATAACATTTGGGTCACAAGAGGTTTTTTACTAACACTTTGGGTCTTTTTTGTATCAATTTTCATTTTTGTTTTGGCCTATTTAAAAAAAAAAATATTTTGATCAAAAAATAAAAACTGTTTGTAGAATGAAAAATGAGTTTAGTAACTACGTATGTTTAAATAATTTATATATATTTTAGGGGTAGGTGAAAAAATTGTTCCATCACCCATCTTCTTTCCCAAATCAACAACTCTAAACCGTAAGGGATGGAGGACAAGAGAGATTCCACAATTCACCTCATTTTCTGGATAAGAGAGAGAGAGAGAGAGAGGTGAGCAAAGCCTTTCCCTGATAGAACACTCTAGGAAATGATGAGATCCCACGATTCACCTCTATAACATTTGGATCACAACAGGATTTTTACTAACACTTTGGGAAAGACATTTTAGTCACAACAGGTTTTTTACTAATACTTTGGGTCTTTTTGGTATCAATTTTTATTTTCTTTTTGGTCTATTTAAAAAAAAAATCATTACTAAAAATCATTTCGATCAAAAAATAAAAGCTGTTTGGTTACTACCAAGTACAATAGTTTGTAGAATGAAAAATGAATTTGGTAACTACCTATGTGTAAATAATTTTTATATATATTAGGGGTAGATGAAGAAATTCTTCCATCACCCATCTTCTTTCCCAAATCAACAACTCTAAACCGTAAGGGATGGACAAGAGAGATCCCACAATTCACCTCCTTTTCTGGAGGATAGAGAGAGAGAGAGGTGAGCAAAGCCTTTCCCTGATAGAACACTGTAGGTAAATGATGAGATCCCACGATTCACCTCTATAACATTTGGGTCACAATAGGTATTTTTCTAACACTTTGGGAAAGACATGTTAGTCACAATAGGGTTTTTACTAACACTTTGGGTCTTTTTGGTATCAATTTTCATTTTATTTTTGGTTTATTTTAAAAAAAGTATCATTACTAAAAATCATTTTGATAAAAAAAATAAAAACTGTTTGGTAACTACCAAATACAATAGATTGTAGAATGAAAAATGAGTTTGGTAACTACCTGTGTGTAAATAATTTTTATATATTTTAGGGGGAAGAAATTCTTCTATCACCCATCTTTTTTCCTAAATCAACAACTCTAAATCGTAAAGGATGGGTGACAAGAGAGATCCCACAATTCACCTCCTTTTCTGGTTGAGACAGAGAGAGAGAGGTGAGCAAAACCTTTCCCTGGTAGAATACTGTAGGATAACATTTGGGTCACAACAGGTTTTTTACTAACACTTTGGGTCTTTTTGGTATCAATTTTCATTTTATTTTTGCCCTATTTAAAAAAATCATTACTAAAAATCATTTTGATCAAAAAATAAAAACTCTTGGTAACTACCAAATACAATAGATTGTAGAATGAAAAATGAGTTTTGTAACTACCTATGTGTTAATAATTTTTATATATTTTAGGGGTAGGTGAAGAAATACTTCCATCACCCATCTTCTTTCCCAAATCAACAACTCTAAACCTTAATGGATGGGGGACAAGAGAGATCCACCATTCACCTCCTTTTCTAGATGAGAGAGAGAGAGAGGTGAGCAAAACCTTTCATTGATAGAACACTGTAGGAAATGATGAGATCCCACGGTTCATCTCTATAACATTTGGTAGAATTCCAGCCATTAACCATTGCGTTCAGAGTTTACAAGTCAAGCTGTTGTGATAAGAATCAAACAACTCCCAATCCAACTATCACAAACTCTCAATCTTATTAAGCTCTTCTCATCTTAGTATTCCAGTATCTTATTGCAGAATTTTTTTTGGGGGGTCAAGTCTTATTACAGAAGTTCAGAATCAAAGGAAAAACTAAAATAGAATGAAGTAGTAAAAAGAAGAGAAACGTCGGTGGTCGGCGGGCGCCGTTCGACCGGCGGCGCAATCACACGATTTATTCGATCCTTTCTTCCTCGGTTCTTTCTACTTTCACAGTTTCACTTAGCTCAAGATCTCAGAGTTGCAGAGTCTGGTCTATTCCCAGATTTTGCTTTTGGGAGGACATGAGATATCTTCTACATTCTCTCCTTTACAACCAGTGGGTGAGAGAGAGAGAGAGAGAGAGAGAGAGAGAGAGAGAGAGAGAGATATTTACCTTCAATTGCAATCGAAACAAGAGAGAGAGCTGTGGGATGAGGGAACAAGAGCGACAGAGACCGGGGGGATGAGGGTGTGATAGAGAGTGGCGAATGAGGGTTTGAGATAGAGAGAAATAAGAATTAAGTATTGAGCAAATTATATGCACCCCCTAGTGTTTGAAACAATAACAGAACACCCCCTAGTTTGACATTTTACGTATAAGTCTTTGATGGCTCACGGTGTTAGTGAGCTGTTAGTTTTTAAAATGAAAAGGCCATTTTACCCTTATTATATATTAAACCAAAATGATAAAATCTAAAGGATTACTCTTATTCTATTTTCATTTTTGCCCTTAATGATTTTATCACTCAAATTTTCTAATGGATGTTGTTTTTGTACGTACACCTTTCTCCATCTCCCGCTTCCTCACCTTCTCCCCTTCTCCCCTTCTTCTCCCTCTCCGGCTTCGGCTCCCTCTCCTTACCGCCTCTAGCTCTCCCTCTCCCACTCCCCTTCCTCACTAACTGTGGCTCCAGCTTCCTTTTCCCTCTCCTCCCTACTCTATTCTATTGTCCTCACCCTGCTATTGAAACCCTAATCCGTCGAAAGCTCTTGTAAACACAGATTTAGGCACAGTTCTCTTCTTCAGCTTTCTTCCCCATTTTCAAGTTCCCAACTCCTCTCCTCTCTACCCTGTTATATTTTCCCTCTCCCTCAGTCTACTCTGTTCTTCTTCCAATGTAAGAAATAAATACCGAAAAACAGAGTACCGTATGGCATGAAGAGAAGTCTAATTAGATGATCTTAGATGCAGTGATGAACCCCAAATAAAGATCGACTGTAGTATCCATAAGGGTTAACAAAAAACCCTAAACATTACGTGGATTTGAAGGATTTATGTAGAATAAAATCAGATCTTAAATAGAGCCAAATCCGATTTTGTTTCAGCGTGCTCATGTTGCTCAATGTTCTCTCTCAAGTCTTAAGTGCAACGAATCTGATAACTTGCACAAATTTCCAAATCTCTTTTTTTTTTTTTTCCCACTTGTATGGGATTTACATGTGTGGTAACCATTACAGAGTGAATCCAAGCAAATTAAAGTGTACAAATGTTGATATATGTAGACCTCCACCTGCTCCTTCTTCATTTCCTTCTCTTTATCAGTGATGAATGAGAGGTGACTCTCATGAAAAGGGGCTTCTTTGGATGCCCCGAGACCGATTTGGATTTTCTCCTTATCTACTTGGGGTAAAAAAAAAAAAAGGGTTCCACTAAACCTTCCTTCTTTTTGGAGGCAAAATATGCCCTATTTTAGGTGGAAGAAAGATGCTGGAATTGCAAGATTCTGTCATATTGCCTTTTGGCTCACCGATTCATAGAAATTAAAAGATGTAATTACCCAAAGACTAGTGTCGTCCGAAATCCATGAAAGCTACATGACATGCTCCAACAGTGTCCCTCAACAGAGGAGTTCCGCCGAAAAGAGATGATCATTCACTTTCGTCGGAGAAGAAAGCGATGAGATGGAGGAAGATGAGGTTGAAGAGATGGGTTTGGGTTTTGAAAGGTAAGGGTAAAAGGGTAAAACTATAGTAATGAGGGGTAATATGGCCATTTTAGAAAGTTTAACTATAATTAACGGTTTCAACTTAATGCTAAGAGTTTATTTGTAAATCTCCCAATCGTCCAGGGGGTGTACATGAAATGTCAAACTAGGAGGGGTGTTCTATTATTGTTTTAAACACCAAGGGATGCATGTAATTTGCTCTTAGCTATTTTATAAAACAAAGCAGTTTACCATTTTACCATAAAAAAAATGCTGTTAGATCACGTGCTACTTAAAATTCAGTGAAAAAATAACAAGAAAATGATTTTGCCCAATCCGAATCTATTATCATTTTAGGTGTTTTTATTTATTTTAAATAAAAACAAGTTTCAAAAGTGATACTAAACACATGAAAAAATAAAAAATTATCAAAAAAAAAAAAAAAAAAAAGGAGAATTATTAACGTTGTTATTTATTCAAACATAACAAGACACCTAATGCCCTCTTAAAACTACAGTTAAGGATGTAGGTGGAAATAAAATTGTAAGGATATTTGAATAAAATCACACTTACTACTGGAAAATAGAAGAAATCGAAGAATTTTAACTAAATTTTGCATGAAAGGGTTAAAACGTAACTCTCCCTCATTTCTCTCTCCTCTCCACTCCTCCCTCTCCGACTGCGAACGAACTCTCCCTCATTCCAATCTCTCTCTCTCTCTCGCTGCCTCACCTTGCCGCTGCTGTGACCATCACACGACGGATTTTTGTTCTCACTTCCGCCTCTCACTCCTTTGCATTTGTCGGAGTACCCACTGGAGAAGGCAACAATTGTCTTACCCCACCCTCGAGCTTTGCAACTCCCCCCGCCCCCGTCCCCTGCATACTGGTGGGTTGGAAGATAGGAGAAAGAGTTGATACGAGAAAGAGAACCCAGGAAATGCTTATAGCATTGTATTTATAAACACCAAAAAATTTCTCACGAGACAGCATATGTGCTCCAGAATGATCAATTATGAACAAGAAGGATCACACTCAACATCCCCAACAATCCATCAAACCTCATAAAAATTCAGTTGCAGAAATTCTTTACGAATAGAAGTCATTGAAGTCCTTTTTTGTCCCCGTTGCTTAAAGTCTTTTACTCTTTAGTGTTCGACTTTAATATTTCCAGTTGTTTCTCTTTCCTGTCATTAAAGTTATCAAAGCCCCATGCACAAACACATCCGACTAAGCTCGTCTTATCACCAAAACTGTCTTACTCTTACCCCATAATCCTCCAAAAACCAATTGGAGGGAGATGAGACAAATATTTAGATTTTTTAACTGAAAATGTAGGGGCTTTGTCATCTTCAAGTAATTTGTTTTTTGATTGTTTTTTCGAGCTTGATAGAGTCAATAGGAATTTCCTTTGGGGCACCACGGATGAGAAAAGGAAAAGTCATTTGGTGAATTGGGACAATGTCACTAAAACAAAAAAATTTGGTGGGCTCCCTTTGAAGAAAACGAAGTTTCAAAATTTAGCTGCGTTGGCCAGATTGAATTGGCGTTTTATTCGTAATCCTAACGCTTTATGGGCCCAAACCCTTGATAAGAAATATTTGCATCCCGATAGCAGGCCCAAAAAGAAACCTCACTCCTTCACTTGGGCCAGTTTTATCAAAGGTCAGGACACCCTCCTGAAAGGAATTAGGTGGACTGTGCGTAATGGTAGGTCCATCCACTTTTGGTTAGACAATTGGACCGGTATTGGTCCCCTTAGGGGTCTTCTACATGGGCCCATTCACAGTAGAGATCTTGACCTGAGGGTGGCGGATATCCACAACACTGATGGCTCTTGGGCCTTTGAAAATCTGTCGTACCCAATCCCCACTGAGGCAGCAGCTACTTGTTCGAAGAAAGGTTTGACTGAGAGTCTGTTTACAGCAAGTTGATAAACATTTTATTTCTGCATTCAGTGAACCACATATTTATTTGCTTAATGGTATCCGGGGTTACTGGGAACTGATGTATGCATATTGAATTCATTGTTTTTGGTGTAATTTTTTTTTTCTTTTGTTGTGACATGTATAATATAATGCAGATTCACTGATCTGCTGTCATTTAATTTGGATATATAGAGAATGCTGTTTTTTTTTGTCACCTTTTTTCCTGTGTTTCTATATGTAGGTGATTACACTTTGGTAGAAATTCTCTCTTTTTGTAAGTTTATGTTACATTGTATCCAAATAATTCAGTTACTCTTGCCAATGAGAAAAATGAACTATTTTATCATCAATCTCTGCTGTGGTACGGTTCAGATGGTTGCAAGCATCATATTTCTTGCAGCTTAGATTGGTCCTTCCAAACTTGGTGCTTGTAGTAAATTCCAAATATTTCGTTAAAACTCAATAGGGATTACAGTGGAGCGGGTTTAAGCATTTATGTGCCTGCCTCATCCCCACGGATCGGGAATTGTTAGACCTTCATTGGGTACAGTCGGTTATTTTTGTGTACCCACCCCTGTTACCTTGTGAAATTATGAGCCCCATAAATGTTTAGCAGGTCAGATTGTGTATGGTTTTGCAATATTCCTAAGGGGTGGGGGTATGGTTTAGTGAAACCTGCCCTTGCCATCAGTAGTTCAGCTCCTTGCATGTATCTGCAAAATATTTGTCCATGGCACTCATTAGTCATTCATGATGTGAACTCATGATCACTGTCTTTATTACTTTTGTATTGCCTTACCGAGTGTAAATGAATATTCTTTGGTTTCAAATCTTCTCTGCTAATAAAGGTTCAATATGCAGTTGAATATGTCATTTGCTCAGAGAAGATTCACCCTTGGAAGAGGAAGTTTGATTATTTTTCATATATTGGAAGATATATGCAGTCGAATATGTCATTTGCTGGTACGATATAATTTTTTATTCTTGGCATAGTTTTCGGAGGATTATTTAAAACCATGGGGACATGTGATTTGCTGGATCATTGACATATCGATTCTTCTGATCCAGTGATAATGGATGAAGCCATTGCAGCCTTAGAGTATCATAATTTTCAGGAAAGAGTGTTTTTTAGGTCTTGAATAATTTATTTACAATATGCTGTAACAGTGGTAGCAGCAACTTGCACTTCATCCAATGATCAAACCATGTAGGTGAGTCTTTAGCTCAAAATGGAAGAGCAACTGGGGTTACACCCAGTAGGTGGTGGTTTGAACCCACCGGGACTCCTATTGAGTTCTACTTTTAGTTCATGTTTGTAGTTCATGGAAGAGCAACTGGGGTTTCTGTTTGTAGTTCTAGTTTTAGTTCATGTTTCCAAAGCTAAATCGATTTTCAGAAATCCTACTTCTAGTCAACTTCTTCAAAATTCTGATTTTTGAACTTCAAACATTCTTTCTCTGATTCTAATTGCTGTTACTGTTAAATCATTAATATAGTTCAAATCCACAGAGTTAAAGTCTTTGTATATAAGTTCTTTCAATTTGTATCTGTTCTGGAGATGTTATCTTAGATGCTTACTTTTTAGTGGATTTTCTTGGCATTTCATAAGAGATTTTTTTATTCAAACAACGAACTGAAGGACAATAAAATTATCTATTACATTGGTCTAAAGCAACAATTAGTTGCCTAGAGTTTGTTTATGGAGATTGGAAGAAGATACAATGACCCAAACTAGAGACATACAATGAGAGAGATTGCTGCCCAATTAATGGAGATTACAATGAGAAAGGTTACTGCCCAATTAATGGAGATTACAATGAGAGAGGTTACTGCCCAATTAATGGAGATTACAATGAGAGAGATTGCTGTCTCCATCTAGCTGAGGAATTCCAAGCAAATATGACATCCAGGTGTATGAAAAAAAAAAAGCCATATAACACATGAGAGCCTTGATGGGTTTGAACCATCATCTCCTGGGTGTAACCCTAGTTGCTCTTCCTTTTTAAGCTAAAGACTCAATTTAAGCTAAGAACTAATCCATGTTTAAATAATTACAACAAAGATTTTCACTTGGAAGACAAATCATATTGATGCAGCTTAGAGTTTGTTTATGAATTTTCTAAGTTATGTAATACTAATAACAATACTATATGGTTTCATTTTAAGCCGATACACTAAGCCACCACTGCTAGAAAAGCATTTCAAATTTTGTGGGACTTGCTAACCATGCCTAAACAGTCCGGCAATGAAGTAAGTCGTAAACTTCCACAACATAAGCAGTTGAATTGATTTGTCCACAAGTCTGCTGCTTTCAATTCAAAATCTCAGACTTATGGTTGCTTTAACTCTCAAGCCACCTTTTTCCCAGCTGCTGCGGGTTTGGGAGAAAAGCATAGAAGCTTAAGCACAGTTGGAGAGGTTTCAGCTCTCCACCTTGTTTGCTTAGCTTTGTTGTAATAGTACATATTATGTTATGCCAGTACATGAATCATTTTTCCTTGTTATGAAAACTTTAAGTGATATTTAATAGTTCCTCAGAAATCATATGGGTGGTAAGATTCACAGGCTGATCTCTTTGTATTGTCGTATGTAGGTTTTTGAGAAGCTCCTGGAAGCAAGGCAACATTGGAAACTAGATGAGAAAAACAGATGTTTGAGAGAAGCAAAGAAGTTGTTCCTGTTCTTGTGGCAGATCATCTGCTTGATGATTTTAGAGTCTTATATGGTTTCACTGAGTGGATCTGAATGCTCTCCGGCTAGATGGCATGGCTGGTTCTACCTTGAAGAAATTATACCAGCTGGCTCCTTGATTTTCTGTATTGATTGGCAAACAGAAATTATTCACATGCTGCTGTTTTCTGAAATCTGAGAAGACCAACAATCACACCCCCTATAACAAGAAATCTATCTTTACTGGTTTACTTGGTAGTACTAAACACTACACTAGGAGTATGGGAATTGAATTTCAGGTTATTTGACCCAAGGGATTCCAAGTTACATTATCAGTTAGTTCAAGTTTTCCTCATCTGACCTGTTCTGTATCGGTTGCTGTATGTCAGATCCTTCAGGAATGGATGTCTAGGCGTGTATTTTCACCTTAAGTTTTTGTAGATTCTTGGTTGCATCTTATTTTAAAAACAACAATTGTAAATTCAAAAGACTAGATTTAAATAATGCTTTATATGCATGGGTAGCTAGCTTTGCATCTGACAGAAATGATAATCAAGAATTTAAAAAAAACTATACTTACAAGAACTCTGTTATGAGCATCCTTTAGCAGTACCACGTTAGATGAAGTTCAAGAGAAGAATACTTGGCAATTCTAAGATATTCGCATTTTCTTCCTCATTTTCAACTCTGCATGAATAACAACCCTTATTTTAACATAATAGTATTGTGGCATCTTGGCTTGTCATAAGATATGCGTATTTTCTTCCTCATTTTCAACTCTGCATTATAAATATGTGTTCATGGAATGCTTAAAATTTTCTATTCAAAAGGCTGTAGCTGTTTGTTTGTTTGCATTTCTGATAAAATTAGTTTCTTACTCTGTGAGCCAATGAATCTCTTAGACATCTGAACACCTCTCTTTGATGTAAGGCTAATTTACAAAGTAAACTAGTCCCAATAATACCTACAATAGGCCAGTAACAGTTCCAGCATACAGTCAATGACCAGCAGCTAACAAGGGTGCCGCAGGTCCAAACAGGGGGATTATAGGGCCAGAAATAACCCAAACCAGAATTAGAAACTAGAGGGCTCGAATGGGGTTTGTATCCCTAGAAGGTTATTGGAGAGATCACTTTGGCCAGCAGTTGGGGAAGTCTCAAGCACAGTCCAAGGAAGGGCAGAATGTGTTCTCGAAATACCTTGACTATGATCTCAAAAGGATCACTGGTTGCTGAGTTCTGGAGTCTTGAAATTGCAGCAGGTTCTGATGGAGAAAACTGAACTGCAGGAGATGTAGACCCTCAATTGGTGGTGTAATCGACAGTAGCAGTGTTGGTTGTTTGATCAAGGTTGCAATCAGGCCTTCACAGATGTAGCAGCAGCACTTGATTGCAGTTGCACAGTAGCAGGAACAGCAGGTTATCGAGTAAGGGAAGAAGGAGATTTTTTTTGATAAAAAGGGAAGAAGAAATAGAAGACAAGAATAAGAAGGGGACAAGTCACCAACTGCAGCAAAACCAGCAGAACCAACCAACAAAAATAAAAAATAAAAACGGGGGGCCCAGATTCAAACTTGGAACCAGCAGAACCATCCAAAAAATCCAAAACAGAGGACTTACGGCAGGTATATGGGTGATTTTGCAGAACTCACAAACGACAGGTTAGAAAACAGGAATCGAAACCTTCCTAGGAGACGTGAGGGTGCGCCGGACTGTTGAGAAAGGAGACCGTGAGAGAGGCAAGCGGCGATCAAGTTAGGGCTTCTGTGCTGCCTTCTCACTCGAATTTTTCCACAACGGGGAGAGGCTAGGTTCTCCGGCAAGTGATCGAGTGAGGAAGAAGCACCTGCGTGCGTGAGAGAGAAGAGAGATCTGCGGGAAAGAGGCGGAAAGAGAAGTAATTGCAATTGTGTATTAGAGAGGTAGGTTGTTAAATGACAGAAATATCTTTTTAAAATATTATTTTTTATTATAAATATGAGATTTTAATAAAATAATGAAATGTCCATATTATCTTACGATTCTTATTTGTTTTATTTTTTAGTTATATAATAATCTTTTCACATTTTTATTATATTTGGAAAAGTAACCCGCCCTTACGCTAATAACAACCCAATAAAAAATGATACTAAAATGGTCAGAAACTCAGGTTCGCATAATTGTAAAAATGTCCTGGGAAGTCGGTGTAAAATTAATTTAAATTTTATTTTCACACGCGCAAAAACCCTAGTTTTCTCTAGCTAACTGAAAGTGCTCCCTGCATTGTTCCCGCAAGCATCTCCTCACAGTCTTCTTTCCCTGAGCTTGAGACCGAGAAAAATAGAGTTATGGGGAGGAGAATGGGAGGGCGATCTCCCTCCGTCTTCAATCGTGATATTCTTCTTCGTCGCCTCGAATCCTGTAAGCACAAGTCGAGCCTCGAAGACATAGTGGAGTATCTGCGCTCAAGCTTCCCCGATTACAGACGGATCAAGCAACAACCCTTGACCAAGCACGTCCAGCAAACCCTTGAGTTCCAACAGAGAAGAAGAAATTTCTCTGCTTTCACCTCCGATGAAGTCGACGAAGACACGGACTCCAGAACACCCTCCTCAACCCCTGCTCGTAAGAAGCTCAAGAAGATGGACGTTAGAGAAAAGAGGCTGCTCCAAACAGAAGCTGAGTACATTCGAAGAAAGCAGATGGAACAAGATCGTCCTTCGACCTCATCTGCGGCGTCATCTTCTTCTTCTTCGGGTGATGACGATGAATCAGACGGTTCTGTTTCGACTTCTGAAGATGCAATTTATGAAGAGAAGGTGGAACCTGAGTTTGATTTGATGAAGTCAATGCTTCGTTCAAGTTACAGTGCTTCGAAGAATGATAATGATACAAAGGTTAAAGCTGAGGAGAAGAATTTGGAGGTGGAAGTTATTAATAAAGAGAAGAAGATTGGTTTGATTGGTGGAGACGGGATTGAGAAGTTGAGTCCGATGAAATCTACGTATTTGAAAACTTCTAGAGAGAGAGAATTGAGTAATGGAGATGGATATGAGGTAAAGGGGAAGGATGGACCGAGGTTTAGCGATCTCGGTGGTATTAAAGGGGTTTTGGATGAGTTGATGATGGAGGTAATTGTTCCACTTTACCATCCACAGCTGCCTCGGTGGCTGGGAGTGAAGCCCATGGCTGGGATTTTGTTACACGGACCGCCTGGTTGTGGAAAGACGAAGCTTGCTCACGCAATTGCTAATGAAACTGGGGTCCCCTTCTACAAGATTTCAGCTACTGAAGTAGTTTCTGGTGTCTCAGGTAAATAATTCTTTTTATTTGGCTTCTACTTTTCTTACTTGTTCTTTCCATTTGTCTGCAACCAGGATATGTCGTGCTTGTATTCTAAGGGTAATGTCTAATGTGTGAAGAAACCTGTTTCTTAGTTAATTCAATGAGCTTCATATGGGCTTCAACTCTACTTTTCATTATTCCTGTGACAGCGTAGTAGTTGTTGTTTTTCAGATGTGAGGTCTTTACTTCCATTCTGTTTCCTAGTCTTGTTCTTGTACGGTGTGTGCTTCGTATTCCATTCTGTCTCCATGGTCAAGTCTTCTTTCTGTTCTCAATGGCATGCCAAGATAATGGCTGCCTTTTAAAGTGCTGTGCCAAGATAATGTCTGCTTTGCAATCATGAAAACTGTTTAATGGTATTGATGTTTCAGTACAAGGCTGTTAGGCTTCATTTCTGGCATGTGTTACATTGTTGTATATCTAGACTGGCTCAATCTGAATCCATAGTACAAAAACTTGTTATATCTCGGTCGATTCGAGTATCTCGATCTGACCGAAACGAAATGGTGTTTCGAAATGAGAAAAATGCAATTCTCGGTCGAGATTTTGGTCATCTCGCGAGATCTTGAGATTTTGTTACAAATCAACTTTATAAAAAGACCAAAACTCGTGAGTCTCAGTCGAAAATTCGACTGAGAGGTCACAAGGCTGCTCATCTTCGATTTTTTGGTTCTGTGTTCTTCATCCTTCACTTCTCTTTGGTGATTTTTGTACCGGCCTTCAAATCTTCTTCGCATCTACGCCGGAAGCACTTGGAGAACACAAGATTCAACCTTCTTAGCACATTCGTGAAGCCTTTCCACTATTTCAGGTAAAACCATTTTCTCCATCCATTCCCAGTTTTGAGTACGACTCCCACTCAGGGATGTAGTGAATCGTCTTTTGTGGATGACATCCTCTCCTACCCAACCCACCAGCCGTACCCGTACCCGTACATGCTCCCAGAGCCGTCATATCATAGTGGATCAATGGGTAGTCGTGGTTCTTCATAGTTTGGTGACCCATATCCTAGGATAGGTTACCTTCAGCATGTTGATGATGCAATTTACATGGCAACTATGGATGACTACACTCGCTTCTTCTCCCAGACTATGACGTGACATTCATATGTCCTACAGTCGGAGAACAATGTACGTCGGCTCCATCGGACTATGAGTGGGGTCGATCTTGGACGGTGGAGTAATTATTATTAGAATATTTATAGACATTCGAGTCACTTGATGACTACTTGACTTGTATTAGGAATTTGGGATATTGATATCATCTTGTTATTGACTTATTGTACTCAATATTATGACTTAAGTTATGAGTCATTGACTTTATGTTTCCAAGTGAATTTACTTGTTTAAATTGCTTATTAATTATTAATTTATTATGTCCTCTAATACTTAAAGTCTTAAACAATGTGTATGTGTAATTAACTAAGTTATACATTAGGATTCGACCGTATACTGCCAATCAATGGTGCAAATCCAAAACACCACTTTAGGTGACTATTTTTGCAATTTGAACATTTGCATGTGTTTATATAGCCTAAAATAGGGTTTCCATGAAGTTTAAGACCTTAACTTGACCTAAAACCCACCGAAATGACCTACCGAAACCATGTAGAAAAAATACAATATTTAGGTCAGATTGAAATACCGAAATGAAACGAGTTTTTAAACCTTGTTTGAATCAAATCACTCCTCCATATTGGTGCATCCCAAGGGCTTTGTTGAACATGGCCATGCCACCTCAAGCGACTTTAATGGAGCTTATCCTGTATAAGGGCAACTCCCAAATAAACTCTAATATGGTCATTCTTTACTTTATCCTTCCTAGTTTTGACGCACATCCATCTCAACATGCTCATTACTACTGCATTTAGTTTATCTATATGATGCTTCTTAATTTCCCATCATTTTGCCACATACATCATAGTCGATCGTACAACTATCCTATAGAATTTTCCTTTAAGCTTTAAAGGAATATGTGATTCACTCAACACTCCAGATGCACCTCTCCACTTCATCCATGCCACCTTCTTTATTTATGGTTGACCCCAGATATCTGAAACAATCACTTTGTGGTATCTCTCTCCCTTCAATTTCACCATTTCGTTACCTGTCTTAGTGTAACTAAAGTTATACACCATATAGTCCGTCTTCATTCTATTTATCTTAAAACCTCTTCATTCTAAGGTTGATCTCCATAACTTCAACTTATGTTAATCCCTGCTTTTGTCTCATCTACCAAAACAATATCATCAACAAAAAGTATGCACCAAGGAACCTCATCTTGAATGTTTCTAGTTAAATCATCCATGATAAGCGCAAACAAATAAGGGTTTAAAGCTGATCCTTTATGTAACCCAATTGTAATTGGGAATTCTCTACCTTGACCTTCCACGGTTTTCACACTAGTCACCGCGCCGTCATACATATCTTTAATTGTATTCACTTACTTACTCGGCACCTTGCGCTTCTCGAAAACATGTCAGATTAACTCTCTAGAGACTCTGTCATAGGCTTTTTCTAGGTCAATGAAGACCATATGGAGATCCTTCTTGCAAACTCTAAATCTTTCCATGAGCCTCCTGAGTAAGTAAATAGTTTTTGTCGCTGATCTACCTGGCATAAAACAAAATTTATTCTCTGAGATAGTAGTTTACCTTCTCAGGTGGGCTTCAATAACCCTCTCCCATAATTTCATAGTATGATTCATTAGTTTTGTGCCTCTATAGTTATTGCAAATCTGAACATCACCTTTATTTTTGTAGATCGGAACCATAATGCTTCTCCTCAATTCATCTGACTTTTTCCTTGAATCTTGTTAAACAGATTTGTTAACCAAGATAAACCACATAACCCTTAGCAATTCCACACTTTTATTAGGACCTCATCTGGGCCTGGTGCCTTACCTACTTTCATATTTTTTAGCCTTCTTTAACTTCAAATACTATAAGCTTTCGTATATATCTATGGCGATTGGTGTCTTGATGAGTAATGTAGTCTTCCAGGCCAGTATTATTGGAAATGTCTCCCATCTCTTCATAATGTCCTCATCCCTTATTTGCACTATGCCATCATTACATTGAATACATCTAATCGAAGTCTCTACTCTTCCTTTCCCTCATTTTAGATATCTTATAGATAACTCTTTTTCTCCTTCCTTTGTATTCAGATGGCTATAGAGATCTTCATACTTCTTTTCCCTTGCTTTTCCCATGATCTTCGTTGCTTCATTTCTGGCAGACTTATTTTTTTAGATCCTCTACATCTTAGTCCTTTGCGAAGGCTTAAAGCTAGGTTTCTTCATCTTGATGGCGGCTTGGACTTCATCATCCCACTACCAAGTATCCCTAGTGGGATGATGTTTTCCTTTCGTTTCCTCTAGGATATCTTTAGCAACCTTCTTAATAAAAGTCATCATCTCGTTCCATATTGTGTTGGTGTGTCCCCTAAAGTCCCACTTCCTTATTTGACTTCTCTTTCAGTAAACGAATTCAAGGTAAACCGCTTTAAGCTCCACCACCTTATCCTAGAGCAAATAAGCTCCCTTTCCTTAACAATTCTGCAGAGTGAGGTATATATCCATGACGACTAATCTATGTTGAGTGGATAGGCGCTCTGGTGCAATCTGGGTCGGGTTAACCTTTATTGGATCACTTGCGGCCCACCCAAGCAAGGAAACCACTCAAATCCAAGCACAAGTGGCAAACAGTAATTATTGAGTTGTATAGGAGCAATGGCAGAATGGTAAATGATTGAAGGTTATAATGGACTGGCAGTGTTGTCAATAAATGGAATAAACTATATCAAAGAAACAAGGGAATGAGCTATAACATGATAATGGAGGGGTATACTTGGAATGGGACAGAAATTAGGGATAGGGAATAATAGTGAAATAAAGCAAGGGTAATATTGGAAATTTAGGTTTAATTGGAGGATGAATAAAAGTAAAGACACTAGGGGTCATCTCCTACCTTCAGACGAGACTACTGAGAACCGTAGCACTCTTGCGGAAGTTAAATCCCACCCTAACAAACTTCAATTGATCCAAAATTTCAGGTGTAGGGTTGCAGTTCAAAGCCCTAACGACTCCAACCCATGACAATCCCAACAAGTCAATACCAATTTGCAGTCAATGCGCTATATAACCAGATCCAGTGACAAGAGAGGTCAGACTGAGTGCCAGTCGCAACTCCTTAAACCTGCAGGTCTTCGAACTAAGGTTTTGCAGCAAAAAAAGTAGCCCTAAGGTGAGGATTCAAGCATTCAGATTTGGAACTGGTAGAAGGCGTATTGAGGGAGATCTTCTTTTGATGCTCGATTTATCACTGACATGGGAGAGGGGATTTCAGAGCAGAGAGAGAGAGAGAGATGCGCACAACTCTTGGCAGCACTTCGGTAACAACCTTAACTTTCATTTCAAAAACTAATTCCATCGTGGGAGTACATGATCTTTTATAGAATTAAAAGAAAGAAATCCTCTTCCTACCTTGAAACTGAAGAGTTAACTCTATCATGGACTCAATTGAAACAAACTTGACCCAAACCCTACTTCTATCTACGGCTGAAATAAAGGAAAGAAAATAAAAATAAAATAACTTCTAATTTATCCAACGACTATCTGCATCACTCTCCCTTGGTATCACCTTACAGTCCTTGCATAGTTATCTATCAGACCTTCTAGTTAGGCTTTAGGAAGAAATCTATTTGGCTACTATGATGCCCACTTTTACATATAACTATATGTTCCTCACTCTTTTCAAAGTAAGTGTTTAAAATGGATAAATCATTAGCGACACCAAAATCTAAAATTGAGATCCTCTCTTCATTCCTCTCGCTAAAACCATAACCTCCATGTACACCTTCATAGCCTGTACAATCTCTTCCAACATATCCATTCAGACCACCCGCTATAATAATCTTTTCTCATTGGCTAAAACCTTGCACTAAACCATCCATGTGTTCCCAAAATTGTAACTTACTCCTTTCATCCAATCCTACCTGGGGTGCATATACAAACAACAAACTCAGCCTTATCCCAACTTAATGGGGTTGGCTAAATGGATGATGGATCCAAACAAAACAAAGTAGGGAAGGGAGAGTTAAAGGATGGAGAAAGAGAGAAAGGGGGAAGAGATGAAAATGAAAAGGACAAATGAAAGATGGGAAATAAATGGAAAAATGAACGATGAAAGATGAAAGATAATAAGAGAAAAGAGGCATAGCCCAACCCATCAGGAGAATCTCAGCTCCTAAGCATGTCCTTCCTCACCACTTCTCCTATGGTCATTTTAGGTCTGCCCCTAGCTCTTTTAGCTCATTCAATCGGAATCATATCACTCCTCCTTACTGGGGCCTCCGTTGAATATGACTATACCACCTTAAACGATTCTCTCGTAGTTTGTCATTGATCAAGGCTACCCCCATGTCCGATCTAATATGTTCATTCCGTACTCTATCCTTCCTTGTTTTTCCACACATCCATCTTAACATCCTCATCTCTGCTACACAAAGCTTATCAATATGGCACTTCTTAACAGCCCAACAGTTTGCTCCATACATCATGGCCGGTCGAACAACAGTCCTATAAAACTTTTCTTTAAGCTTTAATGGAATACGTCGGTCGCATAGCACTCCGGACGCATCTCTCCACTTCATCCATCCCACTTTAATCCTCTGTGAAACATCATCCTTTATGTTACCTTCTTTATTTATAAGAGACCCAGATATCTAAAATAGTCACTTTGCGGTATCTCGCTTTCCTCAATTCGCACCATACCAGTGTCCATCATATTGTGACTAAAATTACACATCATATAGTCCATCTTCGTTCTACTAATCTTAAGGCCTCTTGTTTTCAATGTTGCTCTCAATAGCTCTAACTTAGCGTTAATCCCTTCTTTTGTCTCATCTACCAAAACGATATCATCGGCGAAGAGCATGCACCACGGGACCTCATCTTAAATGTTCTTGGTTAGGTCGTCCATGATAAGTGCAAATAGGTAAGGGCTTAAGGCGGATCCATGATGTAACCCAATCATAATTGGGAATTCCTTGCCCTGACTTCCCACAGATCTTACACTAGTTACCACACCATCATACATATCTTTAATTACCTGCACATATTTACTCGACACTCCTTTCTTTACTAGATTATGCTGGATTAGATCTCTAGGGACTCGATCATAGGCTTTTTCCAGGTCAATGAAGATCATATGGAGATCCTTCTTGCTATCTCTATACCTTTCCATGAGCCTCCTCAATAAGTAGATAGCTTCTGTCGTGGATCTACCTGGCATGAAGCCAAACTAGTTCACCAAGATATGAGTATCTCTTCTCAAATGGGCTTCAATAACCTTCTCCCAAAGTTTCATAGTGTGACTCATTAGCTTTATGCTTCTATAGTTATTACAACTCTGGAT
The DNA here is from genome assembly GCF_018873765.1 of Telopea speciosissima. Taxonomy (NCBI): domain Eukaryota; kingdom Viridiplantae; phylum Streptophyta; class Magnoliopsida; order Proteales; family Proteaceae; genus Telopea; species Telopea speciosissima. The sequence continues at coordinate 33,825,273 of NC_057922.1, read as the reverse complement.
ATCACCTTTATTTTTGTAAATTGGGACTACAATGCTTCTTCTCCATTCATCTGGCATCCTCCTTGTGTTCATAATCCTGTTGAACAGCTTGGTTAGCCAATAAACCCCACAACCCCCTAGGGTTTTCCACACTTCTATTGGAATCTCATTTGGGCCTGGAGTCTTGCCAACTTTCATCTTTCTTAATGCTTCCTTAACTTCCGCCACACTAACCTTTCTTACATAACTATGATGTGTGGTATCATGTTGAATGGAGTACTCGTTTAGGTCATTTCTACTTGGCCCATCTCCATTAAGTAGGTTATAGATATACTCGTCCCATCTCTTCACAATGTTCTCATCCCTTACGAACACTCTTCCATCCTCGCCCTTGATACACCTCACCTGATCGAAATCTCTACTCTTCCTTTCTCTCATCTTAGCTATTTTATATATAGCTTTTTCCCCTTCTTTTGTGTTTAGGCTGATATAGAGATCCTCAAATTTCTTCGCCCTAGCCATTCCCATAATCTTCCTAGCTTTGTTTCTGGTATCAAAATACCTCTTTTTATCCTTCGTTTCTTTAGTCATTTGCCATGTCTTAAAACAATCTTTATTGGTTTTAATGGCTGCTTTGACCTCATCGTTCCACCACCACATCTCCCTAGGGGCCTTAGGATTATCCTTTGCTTCCCCTAGCGCATCTTTGGCCACCCTCTTAATATAAGTCATCATCTCGTTCCACATGACATTGGTGTCTCACTCCAAGTCCCATTTTCCTTGCTTTACTACATTATCAGTAAATGTCCTACCGGACTCCCCTTTTAATCTCTACCACTTTGTCTTAGGGTGTAAATGATGTAGATCCCAACCCTATGCATGGGCTGACATACAATCGAAGGAAGAAGATCCAGTCCAGCCAAGACCAGTCAGCTCGAGCCTAACCAGTCCCCAACTTTGGGACAGAATTGGACCAGCCAATTTGTCTTCATCAAGCCATTCCCTTAGCAGCTTCTATCTACTGCTATTTTCTTAGCTAAGCCCTCACTATATATAGACGCCTTATTGTAAGTTTTTGATAGAATAGAATGAATGAAACAAATGAAGCTTGCTTTTGCAAACCATTGTCTTGAGAAAGGCTGAGAGATCAACTGAGAGAGTTGAGGGTGAGAGGCCCACGGCTGAGACAGCCCTCTATCCCCATTACCCTTCTATCCCTCGATCTTCTCTTCTATCTTCTGTTTTATTCGCTAATTTGTTCCCTTAATCTGAAGTTTATTTGATTGAGATCAAGATCCTGCATGGGGTTAGATCATTCGTGATTTAACCTTACATTAAATTAGTATCAGAGCTATGGGAGAACCAAGCTCCAATCAGCTGACGGATAATGCTAGTGAGGAGCAACTCGTCCTAGCAGTCCAGCAACTGTCCGATAAGCTTGCTGCTATGGACCAAGAGATTAAAGAGATGAGGGAATCACAAGCCGGCAGCCAACAACCTACGGTGAACCGTGTTCCTAGGCCTGTACCACGTCCACCTCGTCGAGTTTTGCAAGCTACATATCCAAATGAGCATGAGAATGGTGATGAATTTGATCCTAATTATCGACCACATGATGACAAGCACAAAGGGAAGCTGGACCTCAAGGAGTACAATGAGAAACATGATCCTATTGCTTTCCTTGATTGGGTGAATGCTTTGGATGATTACTTCAATTGGTTTCAATTGACGGAAGGACGTAAGATGCAATTGGCCCGCACTAAGCTCACTGAAGGAGCTAGAGAATGGTGGCGTACTCATGAGGCAAGACTTATACGCCAACGGCTGGAACCCACTACATGGGAAGGCATGAAGGGAATCCTTACGGAGAAATATCTTCCCTCTTCTTACCGTCGACGCTTGCACGATGAGCTCAACACTCTACGCCAAGGTACTATGACTGTAGAAGAGTACATAGATAAATTCGATGATTTACTTTTCCATACCAGTGTTAATGAAGATGATGATCAGCTCTTATCCTGTTTCAAATTGGGATTGAGGGATGATATACGGGACAAGATGGGAGTAGTTACGGTGCATGACTTAAATGATTGCATTGAAAAGGGTATGGAGGCCAAAGATTTGATAAAGGTAGCACCACGGTGATTCAATAATCCGTCCGGTGATGTGAGAAGGACTTTTACCTCTAACTGACCTGGTGGTACCCCTACCCGAGCTCCACAAGTTACACCAGATCAGGGTAAGGTCCCTATGGGCGCGGCGAGCACACAATGTTATCATTGTAATAGACTTGGTCACTATGCTAAATTCTGCCCACAGCGTGGCAAATCCAACTCTATCATTACCGCTATTGAGTCCAACCCGGAGATGCGTGTGTGTGAACCTCTGTTGGATGATGAGTGGACCACCAATGCAGCCCTTGAAGGAGAAGACTTGGAAAACACCTACGAAGATGAGTATGACGATGATATCTACAAGGTGAATGTTGTGAATCGAATTCTGGTTTCGGAATCCAAGAGGGGAGAATTGGAGACGCCATTGCATCTTCTATACCTTAATGCACAGCGGACCAGCGAAGGCACAAGTAATCGTTGATAGTGGTAGTTGTGTAAACGTGGTCTCTCAAGCATTCGTCATAGAAGGACAGCTCAAGCATGAACCACACCCCCAACCTTACAAAGTATCTTTGCTCAACAACAACACTTTGGAGGTAAATCAGCGTTGCTCAGTGCCTCTTAAAATTTCAGATTATGAGGAAGATGTTTGGTGTGATGTCATCCCAATGGTTTTGACTGATGTACTTCTTGGAAGACCTTGGATTTATGACAGCGTCGTCTTGATGGGAGGAGCCAAGAATCAATGCTTCTTTGACTTCAACGGAAAGCCCCTTGTATTGAATCCACTCAATGTTCCTATGATGAAGCCACGGCTGCGAGCCACACAAGCACGTAGACAACACGTATTGAAGTCGATAGCAAAACCACCACAGTCCAAGGAAGCTACCCAAACGAAGAATTTGAAGAAAGGAGTGAATGCAGCCAAGGAACAGCGCGGTGACCGAAAGTTACTTGCTCTTCTCCATCGGGAATTCATGGCTACAAGTGAAGAAACAGGTCTGATTTTGGCCCTAGTGACAAAAGAAGTTATACTAGTGAACGAGGTACCATTCCCTCCACCTATTAAGAAGCTTCTCGAAGACTTTTCAGACCTTGTACCTGAAGAATTACCAGAAGAGTTGCCACCGATACGAGACATCCAGCATGCCATAGAATTTGTGCTAGGATCGGTGTTACCTAATCTGCCCACTTATCGTCTCAGTCCTATCGAGCATGCCGAGGCTTACGTTGAAGAATTTAAAGCAAGCAAAGTTGAGACAGTGGATAATGTGGAAGTTGAACACGTGGAATTTGTTATTCCACCAAAGTACTTTGAAGAACTTACTCCACACATTCTGAATGACATCTGTATTTTCAAGGAGCTGCAAGAATATTTGTATGGACAGAAATTTGACATTCACCACACCAAGCTTACCCCTACCATCTTCAAAATTCGAGGTCGAATTTTTTCTAAGAGGGGGAGAGCTGATGTAGATCCCAGCCCCATGCATGGGCTGACGTACAATCGAAGGAAGATGATCCAGTCCAGCCAAGACCAGTTAGCTCGAGCCTAACCAGTCCCTAACTTTGGGACAGAATGGGACAGAATTGGACCAGCCAATTTATTTTCATCAAGCCATTCCCTTAACAGCTTCTACCAGCTTCTAAGCAGCTTCTCATCAGCAGTTTCTAAGCAGATTCTCATCAGCAGCTTCTAAGCAGCTTCTCATCAGCATCTCTTAAGCAGTTTCTCAGCAAGTATCTACTACTATTTTCTTAGCTAAGCCCTCGCTATATATAGAGGCCTTATTGTAAGTTTTTGATAGAATTGAACGAGTGAAACAAATGAAGCTTGCTTTTGCAAACCACTGTCCTGAGAAAGGCTGAGAGATCAACTGAGAGAGTTAAGGGTGAGAGGCCTATGGCTGAGACAGCCCTCTAGCCCCATTACCCTTCTATCCCTCCATCCTCTCTTCTATCTTCTGTTTCATTTGCTGATTTGTTCCTTTAATCTGAAGTTTATTTGATTGAGATCAAGATCCTGCCTAGGGTTAGGTCATTCATGATTTAACCTTACATTAGTAAAGGTTCCCTCCTCCTGCACTTCTGTGCACTAAGGCACAAATCCAAGACTATCAGTCTATGTTGGGTGGTAGGGCACTCCCCAGGGATAACCTTATAATCCTTACGCAACAATCTATCAGGCTTTCTAGTTAGGAAGAAATTTATTTGGCTGCGATAATTCTCACTTTTATAGGTAACTAAGTGCTCCTCTCTTTTTTCAAAGAAAGTGTTCACAATGGGAAGATCATAAGCTACCGCAAAGTCTAGGATTGAGGTCCCCGTCGTTCCTCTCCCCAACTCCGAAACCACCATGGACACCTTGATAACCTCTACGGTCTCTCCCAACATGTCCGTTCAGGTCAGCTCCAATAATAATCGATTCATCTTGGCCAAAACTTTGCATTAAATCATCCATGTGCTCCCAAAATTGACGTTTACTATTTTCATCCAATCCAATTTGGGGAGCATAAGTGCTAACAATATTGACAATCTCTTTCTCCAACACCAATTTGATGGATATAATCCTATCTCCCAATCTTTTGACCTCCACAACTTCCTTCTTTAGATCTTTATCCACTATTATGCCCATTCCATTCCTATTACTTTGATCTCCCAAATACCAAAGTTTGAAGTCGTCCAACACCTTAGCTTTATTACCCTTCCATCTAGTCTCTTTGATACAAGCGATATTAATCCTTCATCTCCTCATAACATCTACCAACTCTAGGCTCTTACTAGTTAAGGATCCAATGTTCCAAGAAGCTAATCTTGTCTTACGTTTCTGGGTTGGCAACTGTCCTCTCACTTGCCCTTGTGAACTTATCACCGCATCTGGGCGTCGACGCGGCACGTCGCATATAGGGATGCCCTAGCAAAAAAGGACGAAAAGACATAATAACAAGAAAAAAAGATCAGAAAACAGTAGGATCCATGCAAAAGGTGATTGACTGAATAGAGTACAATGCCGGCTACCTACCTGACGCACCACAATATGAAAAAAAAATTATAAAAAGTAGATAGGAATAAACAAAAAGGGTATAGGAGAAAGGATACCTAGTGTAATAAAAGTTCCTACGGTCTCTCCCAAAATTTCTGTACGGTCTCTCCCAACATGTCCGTTCAGGATAGTTCCAATAATAATCGATTCATCTTGGCCAAAACTTTGCATTAAATCATCCATGAGCTCCCAAAATTGACGTTTACTACTTTCATCCAATCCAACTTGGGGTGCATATGCACTAATTATTGACAACCTCTTTCTCCGGCATTAGTATCTTGATAAATATAATCCTATCTCCAATTTTTTGGACCTCCACTACATCATTCTTTAAGTCTTTATCCAGTACTATTCCCACTCCATTTCTATTACTTTTATCCCCCGTACACCAAAGTTTAAAGTCGTCCAATTCCTTAGCTTTGTTAACTTTCCATCTAGTCTCTTGAATACAGGCTATTTCAATCCTTCTTCTTATCATGACATCTATTAATTCTTGACCCTTACCTATTGAAGAACCAATATTCCAAGATGCTAACCTAATCCTACGCTTCTGCTTTTGGACTAGCTTTTTTACCCGCATTGGTCTACCATGCGAGAACCCTTGCCTACTTATCACCGCATCCAGGCGCCAACGCGGCGCGTCGCTTGCAGGGTACGCCCTAGCATAAGGTCGATAAGACATAACTAGTAAAGAAAAATAAAACACTCATAATATAGGATCCATGCAAATAGGTGACTAGCTTAAAATAAATTGTAGTATTTTAGCATGTACTCTTTTTATTAGTCAAGTACCTTGGTGTCCTTTAGCATGTTAATTTTTTTTTATTGTCAAATACTTCTCGCTTTCTTGTCTAATATTTTTTTCTTCAAAGCTTTTGCTGCTTTTAAAGGCTAAATTATTACCCAACTTTTTGTTGGAAAACCAAAGTTATTAGTACCTTGTTTGAAAATTTTTGTTACTCTTTGATGTCTAAAAAATTGATTTTTATGGATTTGCTTCAGGTGCATCAGAAGAGAATATACGTGACCTTTTTTCGAAAGCATACAGGACTGCTCCATCAATTGTCTTTATTGATGAGATTGATGCCATTGCATCTAAAAGAGATAATCTTCAGAGGGAGATGGAACGGCGAATTGTGACACAGCTGATGACTTGCATGGATGAATCACACCAAATTATGAAACCAGTTGATGTAGGTTTGAATTCGGAAGCGTCTGATTCCAGACCTGGTTATGTTCTTGTGATTGGAGCTACAAATAGACCTGATGCTGTTGATCCTGCCCTCAGGAGGCCTGGAAGGTTTGACCGGGAGATTGTTTTGGGTGTTCCAGATGAAAATGGACGGATTGAGATTCTGTCTGTGCTCACACGGAACCTTAGACTTGAAGGTACATTTGATCTTGCGAAAATAGCCAGATCTACGCCAGGATTTGTTGGAGCTGACTTAACTGCACTTGCCAACAAGGCTGGTAACCTTGCTATGAAGAGGATTATAGATGGTAGGAGGTCTGACCTAGCCAGAGAACCCAAAAATGGGGACCATCTTGAAGAATGGTGGAGGCGCTCATGGTCACCTGAAGAAATGGAAGGGCTCAGCATCACAATGGCTGATTTTGAGGTAATCAGGAAATAAGTATATTGCTTACACCTGACAAAATTGATTGTGGACATTACTTGTGCATTATATGCATATCATTATTCCTGTATGTAAATGTTGCATTTATTTTTTTTTCTCTGTATTTTTTATCCCCTCATAATAACTCATATAAGAACTGTTGTTCTAGTATTTACTTTTGAAGGACAACTAAAATAATTTTGAAGTTTAGCATTTAAAATTTATGTCTCATTATATTATTTTAGTAAGTCGCTTAATTTCAAAGAAGAAATTTGTTGCTGAAATCAAGAATTATTTTTTTTTTTTTTAATGTAAAAGTGAAATTCACTTCACCTATTTGGATGTTGGGGCCAAGGAATTAAGTATCGGTCCGTATTGTATCGTATCGGCGGGTACGTCTTGGTATTGGTTGGTGTCGATACTATACAGACCGAGAAGTCTCTATTTTCTTAAAAAAAAAAACTGTCGACTGTATCGATATGTATCGACCGATACATATCGATACGATACGGCCGATACATATCAATACAGCCGAGACGTCTTTTATGCAAATTTTTTATTATTTTTTAGTGTATTGGTATGTATCTATACGTATCAATATGTATCGGTCGATACGTACCGATACGTATCGATACACATTCCTTTTTTCATATTTTACACCAAACATCGGCCCAACCCTCTGCGTCATGAACTAAATCTCAACTTTTTCTCCCTTCGGGTCGCACCACAAAATTTGTCCGGTTAGGTCTCGGATCCACATCACACTCAAATCCGTGGAATACAAGACATACTCAACACTTGAAAGGGAAAAGGTAGGTTTTTTTTCAAAAAACTTGATCTTTTGCTTCAAATCTTGCATTTTAGTTCATTTTTTTTTTTTTCTATGATTAAAGGAGAATAGGTTCAACTAACTATTAGATGCATGCTTTGTATACATTTGCAAAGATTTGAACTCAAATCCACCATTTTTCACTCAAATCCGAAAATGGCTTCCTTAGGGGTCAATATTGTGCTTATGTTCGGTCAGTACACAACATCATCTTAGTTACTCTTATTCTTGAAGACCCTTACAGACATGAGTTTGATCCACCCCGACATTCTTCATGGCAATAGAGTGACTTTGCATGTAAGAAATCTCATCTTTTATAACAATTTAGAAGTGTCGCACTTGTCTGGTTATACATTATTCACAATTTTTAGTGTATATGCATGATATATGACATATACTTGTTTATATTGTTTTTTGTATCAAAAAATGTATTTCCATGTGTATTTTGATCATTTTCATGCGTTTCTGCACTGATCGATACGTATCTCCGATATGATATGATACGATACGATACGATACGTCGCTTAAAATCATCCGACCAATACGATTCCCGATACCGATACTTTGAACCTTGGTTGGGGCCCTATTCCTAACAATTTTTATAAACCTTCTATATGGTCTGAATCACCTAAGCATGCTTGTGTAACTTCTTTTTTTTGGGGGGAGGGGTTAATGGAATCTTGGGCCACAAAACCCTGTTTTGGGATTGTTATAGGCCCATAAGAATAATAGATAACTCAAGTTAAGAGTTTAGTGGCGAAACTGTAAATATGTTGTAAATATCAATAGTTGAAGTCTTCTTCAACCCATGATAGAACAACAAAATAGCAGTAACCTGAGCCTACTCAGGATGAGAGAAGTCTCTCATGGGAAGTCCAATTGAACTGAGATTTCAGGGTATGATTCCTAACTCATAACTGATGCAATAGCACTCGACTGGTTTGAGAATGACAGGGTTTGGAAACCCAAACTCAGACGGTACTGGCTCAACCTGCGCTTTTGGTCTAATAAAGGCTGGTAGTGGTTCAGTTTTTTGTCTTTTGTTTCTTTTATATTATCATGTTTAGTTTTGAATAGGTTATGTAGGAATACAAGATAGAGTTTGAGTCAATTTGGGTGTTACATAGAGTTTGAGTCAGTTTGGGTTTTACATTCCAGTGAAGAGTTTCTGTTTGCTTTATTTCATCTCTTTCTATATTTGCAAAGAGATTTTAGATTTTGAAATAGAAAGTTTATTGAGTTTGCTCACCGTGAGTGTGGTATGACTGTGGATACGAGATTCTTCTCCTTTCTCCTTTTCACAACCATCAATATCTTCCCATTTTCCCATTGGGCCTCTACCAATAACCCTCTTGAGTGTGCACCCAACGATTGCTTTAATAATCAACTAACACCACAGAAATTTTCTGTAAGAAACTATGGCAGTAAGAACAGGTTCAAAAATGAATTTTAATTTTGTTCTCACAGTATGGGAAGGGTTTGGGAACAAGAGCCTAGGGTTTGGGTTGCCCTACCCAAAATATCAGCCTAATCTGAGAAAATTTGGGTGAGTTTTATCGATTTCTCCTCAACCCAGAAATATCACTAATCAGTTCTTCATCTCCCCTACTAGGATTTTTTTTTTGGTAAACCTCCCCTTCTAGGTTGGGATTCAAAAGGTTGTCGTGTTTGTGAGTGAACTTGATGTAAATAAGTCACCTAAAGGGTTTATTTTATTGAAAATAAGCTTTGGGTTTGGTCATATATGTATTGGGACTTTGATCCCATGGGTTTACTTTTTAATTGGCCAATTTAATGGATCTAAAATATGGGTAGAAATTAGGAAAACGGGATTTACTTCATTAGTTTAGTTAGTCATTTTTTAGCCTATTTCCTTTATTATTTCACTTTTCTAGTCAATTTAGATTACCTTATTAGTTAGGGATTGGGTTAGGCCTTTCCTTTTTAGTGTCTAAGTCTATTTTTGAGTCTTCTATATTAGTTTGTAAGGAAGGCCAGCATTGTACACGAATTTTTATTAATGAAAATATTGGATTGAGCCTTTGTGAAAATCCTGAGATAGGATGGGTGAGATGCCCTGGTTGAGATAGCCAACTCCTACCTTCCCCATCCCCTTCCAGCCATTTTTGAATCCAAACCCTTATTTTGTTCAAGTTGATCTCAAGAGTGCTACAAGCTGCTGGGATTTCTTTCAACTGATTGTCACATCAATTTCTTGAAGATTACCACATCAAGGTCATTGCTGCTTCAACAGGTTACAAATTTGGGGTTTTTTTTATTTGTTACTTCAACCAAGGAAATGGTTCCCTCATACAAGGTTCGAAAACTCGGGCCTCGGTGCCAACTCGGACCCTTGAAAACCGAGTCGAGTCGAGATCTCGCCGAGTTGGTGCATTTTTTTTTTTCTGACTCGAAACCTCATCTCGGTGGGTTTTAGACCTGGTTTGGGTCTGAAACTTGGTATTTAGCCTATTTTAGGTCATTTAAACACAATGACACTATCAGATTTTGCAAAAACAAAGTCCAAATAGGAGTTTCACTTAGTGGGAAAGCTGGACAGACACAGGACAAACACACTTATTTATGCCGAATATCATTGAAGTAAATGCTTTTCTATTTGTATTTCATTTACTTAAGATATTATTCATAAATAAGCAAATACCCCCCTATTTGAATCCAATAAAAATAGTTAAAAAATAAAATTCCAAAAGGAAAAAAAGTCAACCCCCCAGTTCAAGCACAAAAATTGGATTTTCGGCGGTAGGTGCAATTTTCAACTTTCTAATGCTGGTGTTTTTCTCAAATCTAAAAATTCCATAGATCTTAATATGGTAAAACATTGTTAAAAACCAAAAGTGCGGTAAAATATTCATTTGTTTTGATGTCCAAAAAAAAATATTTTCATTTAGAGCGATTTTGACAGCATTCGCACACACCGAATTATGTTTGACCGGTACATAACTCCTTCAATATAAATCAGATTTTAGCAATCTTAGACTTATTGGAAAGCTTTGTAATTTGGTGTGCGCAAATACTGTCAAAATCGTTCTGAATGAAAATATTTTTTTGGACATCAAAACAAATGAATATTTTACCGCACTTTTGGTTTTTAGCAATGTTTTACCATGTTAAGATTTATGAAATTTTTACATTTGAGAAAAACACCAGCATTAGAAAGTTGAAAATTGCACCTACCGCCGAAAAGCCAGTTTTTGTTCTTGAGCTAGGGGGTTGACTTTTTTTCCTTTTGGAATTTGATTTTTTAACTATTTTTATTGGATCAAATAGGGGGTATTTGCTTATTTATGAATAATATCTTAAGTAAATGGTTACTTAAATGATATTAGGCATAAATAAGTGTCTGTCTTGGTTCCTGGCATACATAGGTGTCTGTATACCAAGATTTTCTAGCAAGATCTCAAGATCTGGCACTCATATAAAGGACCTAGATGGGCATTTTCCTCGGTCAAACCGAGATCTCGGCGAGATGTTGACATTTTGAGACTCGTAGGCAGTCTCGTCTCGGGATTTCAAAAAACCGAGAAACTCGGCAAGATCTCCTGAGTTCTCGAACTAAGCCCTCATATGAACCATAGTTCAAAATTTTGCAATCTCGGTAAACTCGAGCTAGTCGAGACGAGATAGCATATGAAACACAAAAATATCAAATCTCGACCGAGATTTCGAATATTTCGAGAAATCTCGGTGAAATCTTGAATATTTCGAGAATCTCGACCTCCTCAATACTCATAGAGTCATAGTATTGTATTGTTGGGACTTGGGAGTTAAGAATTGAGGTTTTTTTTTTTTTTTTTTTTTTTTTTTCAATTTGAACCTTAAGTATGTTTATTAAGCCTAAAACAAGCTTACCTTAAAGTTTCAGAGCCAACTACGACCATATGCCCACCGAAACATAAAAAAAAATGCACTGTCTCGCCGAGATCTCGGAAAACTCGACCTGGTTGAGACCGAGTTTTAGAACCTTGGTTATGAATTTAGTTCCCATTTTTCTCTTGGTTCCCTCATATGATTTCTTGTTTATTGGAGGGCTTGCTATTTGATCTCGGAAAACTCGACCTGGTCAAGACCTATTCTGGTTTTAGTTTTACATTAGAACTCAGCCTTCTTGAGAATCCATAAATGCATCGACATCATTACCCATCTGGCTAGAAATTTTGTGTTGGGCCTACCCCCACCCCAAACTCATCCAATGTAGGGGTACCTTGATCCTTCACCCACTCTTAGGAGGGATCTTTGTTATCTAACGACTCTTGGAAAATGTTGCCAAGCTTGATGGATCTGTCATTTTCCATGCCCATGCGTTTGTGCTACATATTCATTCTCATGTTGTAGTGCATATTGACCAAGTTCTCCATCCGTGGATGACCCAATTGGTTCCATCTCGTGGAATGGATAAATTAAATTGTACTCCAATTACTCTCACATCTAAAGTTGGAACATGTCTATGAGAGCACATTTAATGGAATCTTCCTCGAGTTAGGTGCATCTTTCCCATATAGCACCTACTATTCACCTGCATTAGAGATTTAAGATTATTGTTGCTGTGTTTGTACTTTTTACTTAGTTACTGAGAAACTATGATGATGGACCTACCAGGAGTTGTAGTCTCTTGACTAGCGTTTGCAGCTGCGTAGCCGAAAGTCCCAGTGGCATCTCTGAAGCATAGTTGTCAAGGTGCAGGTGCCTTGATTGCCTTGCGTCCAGCCCCCTCCAATGCCTTGGGTCGCTTAGACGCCGTGACAACTATACTTTGAAATTACTTTTCTATACTCATTTCATTGATTGGTAACGTTAGCATCCATACTAAATTATAATTACATTCATTTCTAAGTACTTAAGAAGCTTCAAGTCTCACCTCATTATTGCACTTGTTCTGTATAGCTAGATTTGGCTCTATCTTTGCCATCGCATTTTCCACGACATCTATTAAGTCTTGATTTTTTCCAAGTTTGTGATTGTACTAGTACTTGGAATTGAGATAGTAGGCTGGAAATTATATGAATAGGTTGTCAATGCTTACTAAGGATCTAATTGGAAAGTAATTTGACTTGAGCAAATTAAATTAAAAGCTCTCTAGCCCCCTATGCAGTGGATGCATAAGTTGCTTCTCTCGACGATCTTTTATGATTGCTCGCTTGTACATCAGATCCTGGTTATTGGCTTCTAGTTGGTCTCCTACCAATCTAGTACTACATTACTGGGCCTCACCAAATTCCTACCACACTTGCTCCTTAGCATATGTAGGGCTTGTCTAAGGTTGTATACAAATATGGTCACTTATCATGACCTCTCGATCACACTTTGTACCATGGACCTCTTTCTCATGTCTGTCAGCACAAGGTTGATCCAGTGGGTTGCACATGGAGTCAGAAATAGGTGGTACCTACTGTTTTTCATCAATCTCTCCTCTAACCTTCTTGATGTTGCTGCCGTTCACTTGGATAATGTTCTTTACCCTCACCTCCTGTACTACCACTTTTAGCAACTTGTAGATGTACTTTGCATCGCTCCTCTCCTTGGATCCATCCACTGATTTGAGGAACATGGTCCTACCATTACAATAGACCTTGAAGTTGATGATGGATTTCTAGTGAGTTCAGTTCAACCATTACACATGACAGTCACACCATACTCTGCTCAGAAACCTTTCAGGCCTTCTATGTACTTCTCGAGCTCCTGTCTATGCTGGGGCAAATAGTCATTCATAAGCTCATGTGCACATATTCAACGGGCCCCTTCTTTTTTAGGCCAGCTTTCCATACAATGTCTTGTATTTTTTATAGTATTGTCCCTCAGTGGCATTGGCTGGGAGCCTGGAATACTATGATAGAAGAACCACTTGGACACGGCATCACCCACTTCACCCTTCTAGTTATAACACCATATGTGCTTCAGCTTCCTCTATCCGGTAACCTGTGTCCTGAAGATGGCAGGATCCTGGTTAAGAATTTCAATGACATTCTCATTCTCATCTATTGCGGCTCCTCACATTTTGTCTGCTTCTGTTTCTTCCTCCCCCTATCTTTACCCTGTGCAAAACCACTACCACCAGATTCAGGTGCGGTTTATCTAAAGGAACCAGCTCCTCCCCTAAACTGTCTTTATCCTGCTCCTTCCAATGTGTAACTTTGCTAGGTGCCTAAGCACATCGTTTCTGTCTCGTCTTTGCTTCTGTCCCCACATCAGTAGGCACATTCTCATCACTATCATATATATCCCTTGGTGTTGTCTGTCACTCCAGCACAGCCTCCTCAAACTTCTCCCTAGCCTTCTGCTTGTCCAACCTCAGTTCTATTCCTCCCTTCATGAGGGAAGTCAGCAGCGCCTTCTGCATCTCACCAGGAACCCTAGGGTATTTGACCACATCCTTGTACCTGCCAGCCAGATACTACATTTTTGTGGTCCCAACTCCAATGATCTTCTTCCCACAATAATTAGAATGACTTTGTTTTGTTTTATCAACGGGTACACCAAGCCTCCATGCTGGGCCTCCCCCTTGTCTACCATTGTCCAACCTTACACTGTTGCAACAAAAATGTACGCAGTATGGAAAACACAATAAGAAAGCCATTTCTTAAATTTCCCTTGTGTCTAATATTTTTTCACCAACTAAAACTATTTTTCCATACTTCTAAAAATAGTAATTATCTAATTAACAAAGATTAATGATGGAACAACACAATAATAATCATTATCAGTGGAAAACACATCAATAATATTTCCATAAATTTTCGTGATTTTTGAAACCAAATCAGAGTTTTGCCTATTTTTCTTCTTTTTATTTTTAAATCTTACCAACCCTCCTTTATCCGGGCTTAGGACCAGCAGCAAACATTGGCAGAGTTATGCTCCAAAGTTGTCCACAAGGTCTTATAATCCAACAAGAGAATTTTGGCAAAAGTCCCTTTTTTTTTTTTTTGGGGGGGGGGCTTCCATAGGTGTCGGTTGAAAATTGTTGAAATGACTTCCAAATTTCAGTCTCAATTCGCCAACTAGAGTATTATATATAAGGGGCTTTGTTATGCTTTCGCAAAATGTCCTAAATATTACGTAATCTCGGCCATTTCACCAAAATGCCAACCGAACTTGATTTCTGGTGGAGTCGACCATTTCGCCCTTTTTTGAAACCGATGCAGTTCGTCTAAATTTCAATATTTCGATCCTTGCCTATATGCTTGTGAGAGGGGGAAAAAAAACTAAATCTTCCCGTTCACTTTAGTACATGATATAAACATTCTTGTTGTTTTCTTCATTAATTTATTTCGTATGATTGGTATTGAATGTTTTGTTTTTGCAACTTCTGCAGGAAGCAGCTAAGATGGTTCAACCTTCTTCAAGAAGGGAGGGATTCTCGACAATTCCTAATGTCAAGTGGGAGGATATTGGAGGGCTTGATGCACTGTGGAAAGAATTTAACCGTTACATTGTTAGACGTATAAAATATCCTGAGGAGTATGAGGTAAAAATTACCCTTTTTTTGGTTCAATAATTATTATCATTTGACTTCCAATAGGGCCAAGATATAGATATAACAGGTGAGACATGTGTGGCTGATCACCTCACTGTTTTCATTGTATCCAAAGTAGATGAAATGTCTGCTTCCCTATCTCTAAACTATGTTTATCTCACTAGCCTTAGTCCCATGTATTTGTGGAGGTTGGTTACAAAAATCGTGGTTTCAGTTCCACTTTATATGTATCTAATGAATTTTCTTAAGTATCAGATTTGTAAGTAGTGAGGAAGAGGTTAAGATCAATTGAATTATAAAAGACTACTAGGCTGTCCATTTAACATGATCCTTATTTTGATTGAAGGCTTTGAAGAACTGAACCATCTAATCCTGTCTTGACATGTGGACACCAATGTTTGTTTTAGAATATAAATAAGTTAGGGGCCATTGGTTAAAGCAATGGTAAAAGGTTTGGGCTGCCACGGCAACTTCCCATGTTTGAGTCTTGAGGGCAATCACTTTGCGCAAAAATGCCAAAGCTTGGGGCTGACTCCAAATTCATCCTTCCCAGGACTCCGCATAAGCGGGACCAGCACTGGGTAATGGCCCTTTAATAATCTATATAATAAGTTAATAATTTGATATGTTTTATGGCATCTTTTTCTTCTCTGAAATCTTCTTCTGCAACCTTAATTCATATGTTCTTTATCTCTTGCATCCTTTAATTTTGTAAATGGGGATGCCATTCTCCATACGTGTTTTTAGACATTTACTTCTACTACTCTTAAGCATATAATTTGGAATTTAATTTCCTCTTGATGAGACTATGTATGACTTTTAGTGGTTGCTTCTCAATAGGAATTCGGAGTGGATTTAGAGACAGGTTTTTTACTTTATGGACCTCCCGGCTGTGGGAAAACATTGATTGCCAAAGCTGTAGCAAATGAAGCAGGAGCCAATTTCATACACATAAAGGTTTCGTATTTAATCGTCATCACTGTCATAATATTATGTGGTTTCATATTTAATCGTTATCACTGTCATGATGTTTTGTTTGTCATTTATCCATGATGTCTTCCAACAATCTTAGCATTTGATGGGCCCACATTTGACACTTTACGAGAGCATACTTATGATCATGTTCTGTTCACTATTTAGGGCCCAGAACTTCTGAACAAGTATGTTGGTGAAAGTGAGTTGGCAGTTAGAACAATATTCAGTCGTGCAAGAACATGCTCTCCTTGCATACTTTTCTTTGATGAGGTATTGGTTTCTTAATCTCTAACCTTTTTTTTTTAAATGTGATAACACTCATAATTATGTACCCAATGGTAGAGAAAAGGCTGATAGTGTCAGTTGTCAATGCTTGAACCTTGGCTTGGTGAGTGGTAGTTGTAAAAAATAATAATGGTGTGATGTATGTGGATTTTATGTTTTGACCTTGATCACCCATCATCTAATTAATATAGAAACCTCTGTATCCTCAAAACACATTAGTTGATGTCATGAAGGGTCTACGCCGCTTGTTGAGGTGTGGCTTTTCTCTCATTTGGTGGTGTAACTACTGTAGGGTCATTGGGGAAAGGATCCTATGCTTAAGAAACTCATTTGTTAGCAAAATTGTTATGGAAGACGAATCAAAACTCCATATTGTATGCCAGAATAATCAGAACAAAGTTCATGTATTAGAATAGAGCTTTAGGTAGAATTTTCAATGAAAAAATAGGCGACGAGACTATGTACTCAGGGATGTCTTTTAAAGGCATTTTTGTTGATGTTTGGGCCTTACTCGTTTGGTTTGCATTATGGGTAGTAGGAACTCTTAACAGTTGCAACCATTGATTTATGTGCTCACATTTTCAGATTTGCCATCATTATCATGGTTTAAGGAATCGGAATTGAATCGCCGATTCCCGTCGAATCAGTTCAGAATTGGCTGGATCCGATTCCCGATTCGCACTTCGAATAATGGACCGGTCAGTGGAGTGGACTGAAGCGGATCAGGAATTGGACGCTCTGACCGAATTCCACAATTCCTGCACGAAGGTGACTGCATCCGGTTTGTCCAATGTGTAGCAGACACGTAGCATCATCAAATGGGGAAAGACAGAGGACGATATTACATGGGTTGGGGTTGAGGAGGGGGAGGGGGAACTGGTGCCGGAGAACATTGAAGAACTCACTCAAAACACAGAAGCCATGGGGTTGTCTTAAGCCTCATCTCATGAATTTTCCATCCACTGCTACAATGATAGAACTTCAGAAAGATGAGAACCAGTGGCTTCAATGGTAGAATTGATGGTCTCTTCAAGGGTTTTCTGCATGGGCTGAGCCTATTGAACAGTGTATTCTATCCATGGCTTCTGTAGTTCTGTTGATCATCACTCGGTGACAGATCTGACTTCTCTTTCGAACCTGCAATTGTTGCCATGTTAGAGCTTCAAACTCTGACTTCTCAGAATCAGATTATTGTTTGCATGGCCATTACCTGCTGCCATTTAGACCATCACCTGTCCTTTTTTTATCCCGGATTACCTGCATGTACAGACCATGAACTGTGTGGATGGTCATCACTTGATTCCTCGAGGGGTAGGGTTAGACCAGGCGGAGCGGTGGTGGAGGTGGAGGTGGAGGAGCGTTGTGGTGATTGCAGAGAATAGGGGAGACGGCACAGAGGAGATCCAAGAACAACGAAAGAGAGTTGCAGCCCGCAGTAGAAGACCGTAGAAGCTTTTATTTTATTTTTTAAAATTCTAATATTTAAATTACCGATTCTCAATCCGATCCAATAAAGTGGATCGGTGGTGGGGGTAATCAGCCGCTTCAACACGATTCAGTCTGATCTGGATCGGAATCAGATCCGAAATGGGCGGCAACCAATTCTGGTCTTGATTCCGATTTCTCAAACCTTGATCATCACAGAGCATTTCTATCTCCTGTCCTCTTTCTCAGTGGCTCTATCATTGGTTTTTACTTATTCCATATGATGGAACAATCTCAGCCTCTGTTCTGTCACTGTTGGAGTCTAATTTACATGTGATGCATTAATTACTGAGTTTGCCTATTCCTGGTCCTCAATATCAAGATCCTTAACCCAGCTTGTCTAACTGTTGTTTCATAAACTTTTTTCTTGAGTCTAACAAGAATGCTGGTCACTTATACTTCAGGATCACAACAGGACTTCGCACACACTGATCTGACTTTGGGCAGTCCTTTGTAACATCTCCATCCTTGTAGATGAAAGAACTGAGAAAAGTAAGTAAATAGAGGGTTATTGACCAACCTTCCATCTTAACTTCTGTTTTTTCTGTGTGGTAGTACTCTACTTAATTTTCCCTTCAGGAACTCCTTTTTGACTTTTGACATGTAATACTACTGGATTGAACACCATCCATTCTTGATTCTCCCTTTTCCATTACCCCTCTTTGGTTCCATATATTAACTGTACATAATCAACATAGATTACAAACTGATGAACCTCTTTGTGCTTAAGTTGTAGAGTATTCTTGATGAGTAGGTCTACTTTGGCTGGCGTTTTCCCAGCTAAGAGCTGCTTCTACTGTGTTACGTCATGGGTGGCAAAGGACTGATTTACCCTTTGTATCGACGGCGCTCCTTCAGTAATTTATGTATGATTTAGTATGACCCATAACTTGTAAAATCAGGGTATGGTTTGATAGTTATGTGTACTAAATCTATACATACATCTTGCTTTCTTTGCATGCAGATGAACAAAAAAGCAAATAAAGCGAGTTTAATCTTTTAATTATCTTAAAAAACATTGTGGAAATTTTCAAGTTCAACTCTTTGTTGTGGCCTTTTATCTGGGAGTGTAAGGTCTTAGTTTTGGCATCAGTCACTTCTGCTGAAATTCAGTTTGTGTTGCCTGTATTGTAGGAGAGTTGGCTGATAAGTGAGACTATGCAGAATCCCAAACAAAATAAAAATTTGAAATTACTTGAAACTTGAAGCTTTGACCTCTAATATATGGTTATCTTGTTGGTTTAGCAATTGCAATTTCTGATCTGAGTATGAATTGAGGATTCTTACCATGTTCGGTTTTAGTATGGCACCCTCATTAATGCCATTGGGCATTTAGGTGTTTGTTTTTTTGTTGCACAATGACCCTAATGAATACATTTATGTTTCTCTAACATGTGGTGTTGCATAAATTTTGTAGGTGGATGCTTTGACAACAACACGTGGAAAAGAAGGTGGTTGGGTTGTTGAGCGGCTTTTGAACCAGGTTACCTATGACACAAACAGTCTCTCTCTCTCTCTCTCCCCTCCTCCCTACCCCCAAGAATCTTTATTCGTGACTTGGGACTGAGAAATGGTATTCTTTGTAATTGCAGTTGCTCATAGAGCTAGATGGTGCTGACCAGCGGCATGGTGTTTTCGTCATTGGTGCTACAAATAGGTATTTTTTGTATATTTATTTTTGGGGGTCTTGCTGTTTTAGCAATTAAAGTTCTATTTTCTTCCCCATTCATTTAGTGGTTCATTTCTTGCTATGGTGGTATGAGCAGGCCTGAGGTGATGGATCCTGCTCTCTTACGGCCAGGCAGGTTTGGGAAACTTCTATATGTACCTCTGCCTAATCCTGATGAACGTGGATTGATTTTAAAGACATTGGGTCGCAAGAAGCCTATTGATGCTGATGTTGATTTGATGACCATTGGGCAGAAGGAATCTTGCGAAAATCTAAGTGGTGCTGATCTTGCAGCAGTGGTATGTAAATGAATTTCCTAAATTTATTTCCCTAGATGATGTTTACTTTTTCCATGTTTAACTTGACATTCCATGATGGTATCTTGGGGAGTAATGCAGAAGAGACTTGATCTGCAAGCATGATGATGAGACTTCGATTGAGTTGAACCAATGAACTAGAAAACCTCATTAAATTATTAGATTTAGATTAGATGTACATTATCTTTGATTTTACTGGTTCTGAAATATTACTTATTTCCTTAAATTATATATAACTGAAATAATGTGGTTTACAGAATGAAAAAGGAAAAGAGAGAGGACCAGTACTCACAGCTAGATTCACCACTGGTTTTTCCCCTGTCAATTGTGGCATGCAAGAAATCTGGAATGTGAAAGAAGCCCATGTATACCTTTGACAAAGCTCTATTCATCAACCATTGCTGCCAAGTCGCTCTGACTTGGCAGCAACCTCTTGGAGATTATAAACTAGGGCATGGTTGATATCTAGGTGTCGCCTATGTGTCTGGGCGACTTCTTGGTGTCGCTTAGGTGTCCACAAGACCCAGTCCAACTCCTTGGGTCGTCTAGTCATCTTGACAACAATACCCTCAACCTTTGGAGATCAACAAAATATATAGAGATACAAGTGATCAGGGATCTGAATGACGTAGGCAGACTAATAAGACCAATTGATACCCAAAAACCACAAACACTTCAACCTCATAATATGGAACTCACAAGTCACAATCCTCTTCAAACAAGTGAAAATAGGAGTCCCTGAATGATTCAAAGGTGCACCAAAAAAAAAAAAAAAACGATGCTTATAATCAATTGAATGCATTTGTCTCGTTGTACTTTATTCTCTTTTTTACACATGGGTTTCAAAACTGTATTTTGTATATATATCCTAAACATTTATTCCATATTTTTTAAAAACCATTGTCATATGTATCTAGCAGCATATCTTGCATCTTTCTTTTTGATACAATACTATATGTCTCTCAGAATCAACTTTTCGATAATACAATACTCGATTCCGATATTTTAAACCTTGCTCATATTTAACATGAATAAGCTTTGTTTATTTCCATGTATAATATCTTGTAAATAATATTTTACATAATAATTACTATTTACTAAAAATAGAAGATAATTTGAGTTCTCACTTTTTACCGTTTGCTCTCAGTGTGATCAATGTAATAGGAAATACTCCATATGCTCTTACGGTGGACTCCTGCCACCTACAGAGACCACCTGCATAATCTTCATTAAAGATCGTCTTCAATTACATTGTTGATTCATTATGGGAAAAGTTGTTGGTGACTTGTACATGCTGGATAGAGATGTCCAACCGTCATTTTGGTCTGGTTTTTTTTTGGGGTGTATTTCAGGTAAAACCAATACTGAACCAATGAAATGTTCCATATACAAGAACAAAACCAAAATTGATAGTTAATGGTATGGTCATTTTTCGGTCCTTTATCGGTTTCTTTCAACGGTCTCTTATCGGTTTGGTCTCGAATTTTCATTTATAGAAAGAAAAAAAAAATAAAATGTAAAAACACTAAATTGGGGAAAAGAACACTGCATGGTCACGTGCACCTGCCTACCTCCCTACAAAATGAAAAAACCCCTTTCGATGCCCCTACGCGTCCCCTCATTGGCTCCCATGTTGGTGCAGAGGTCACATGATCGCACAACGTTCTTCTTCCCTAATAAATTTTAGGGAAAGAGAATGCCACTTGGTCGCGGTAGACACACCGCCCCAGCATCCTGACACATGGGCAAGTGAAATGATCGATGTACCCCCGGGAACCCCATAAATGACTAGGGGTGTAACGATCATTCCGTGTGCTCCTATGTTAGGGCGCAGAAGCAGCGTGTCTGGCACGACTAGGTGGCGTCTCTTTCCCTAAATTTTATCAAATTTTTTTTTGGATTTTGGTCCAAATAGTAAATTCGGTCTCTTAGCGGTTTCTACAAACCATAACCAATACTGAACCGATGAAGAATTTAATTGATCGATTCGATTTGATTCAATCAATTTCGTCAGTTCAACCGAATTGATCTATTTTTGACACAACTAATTCTGGAATTGGGTTGCTGATCATAAATGATTGGAATATGAGGTTGATGCACATAGTGAACCACCATTTGATATGATGCTATATGGCCTTACCTGATTCGCCCCCAAACAAAATGCCCACCAAGATCCTGATTCCTGAGTTTGGTTCTTCACAATACAAACTTAGAAAAACCGCTTCTCTGTAACTGAAACCTTGTCTTTTTTTTTTTTTTTTGGTAAATGTAACTGAAACCTTGTCACAACAATTAAAGCGAAAGAAAGCGAAGCACCCACAAAACTTATCTCTCTCTCTACTCTGAAAGTCAGTCTGCCTTGGCGGCAAGCGGGAGAAGGGTTTTTTTTTTCTTTCAAATTTCCGTACAGTTCTCATCATCTTATTTGTTCTTCTCCGGACTCTGGAGTGCCCATATCATGTCATTCGCACGCCTCCTTGGAAACACCGTTCCTTTTTCCGGCTACTTCAGGTACTCTCTATTCCTTTCTCCGAAAAATTATTGATAAAGCTTCAGCAACTGTGCCCTACCCATTTGATCTAAGAAATTCTATGTTACCTGTTTAGAAACTGTTTGTTATGGTTAAGGGTATTCGGAATGTTTTTTAGAAATTCTGTCTGGAAGAATAATATAAACGTTTGAGATTTGGGTTGTGTGAATTCCATAAAGTTTACTTGTTTTTCCCTTTGGACTTTAGAAGTTCAGTTGCTGGTAGATAGTTATTGAATTGTTAGTATCGTTACTTTGAAATACCTTGTATCTCCTAAAGATTGACTCATTGACATGACCTAAAGTTAGATTCCTCCTCGTATTGTTGTTTTGGATCTTTGTCATTAAAGGAGGAAGCAGGGGTCTGGGAGGTCAATTCCGGGGATGTTATTATATTGTGTTCATTATGATATATCAAAACTCTACTTGTTTTCACTGATGACTGATAATTTTGGTGATAGTCCGCCCCGGGGTATGATTTTTATGATAATTCTAGCCCAGAAGTACTTAGCTATTACAAAACCTGGGATGTTAAAGATGTACTCTATAGTGATAATGATGCTCATGCTAGTTCGAAGGAACCATCATGGGTCACTACTCACTAGTATTTAATAATCGATTAAACTGTTAATATTGCTTGATTTTGTCCTCAAAATCGTGAATACTTCCCTCTGTTTACTGATTTTAATGCAAAACTCTTGGATGTGGATGAGCTACCACCAACATACTTCCCTTACCCTTATCCATGTTTTGTTATTTCAACCCAAATGAACCCAGATGGCCAGATGAACTTGAAGAATTGCTGTAGAATGAACTCTATCCTGGGGTTTTTTTTTCCCCCCTAAACTTCTTTTGCCTTTCTTTTTTTCTTTTGTAGGGGTGGGGTGGGGGGGGGGGGGGGCGGGAGTGGAAAGAAATGGACCATACCCTTTAATTTTAGTTATATTAGATTCATCAGGGTCCCTGAACTTGGATAATTAGAAACCTTAGAAGGGCCCCCTTCTTGATTAATAATGCCATAGAAGACCCTGGCCAATTTCAATTTCAAGGCTCCGGCAGCCATACAGATAACAACTTTCATTGCATATAGATACTTTTAAAAGATCAGAAAGAGGTCACTGGAGCAAAAGTATCATGTGTCTGCAAGAACGTTGATGAGTGGTTGTTTTAGTTAAGCATACATATCAGAACTGGTCTCCTTTTAATCGCTTGTCTTTTATGTGCTAGGTGTGTGAATTAGTTCAAGTTGTAGGTTATTTTCCTCCAGTTGCCTCTTATGGATAACTGTTGTTTGTATCCCTGTAAGTTTTGTTGTATCTCTTGGCTTACTTACTGTTGGTTGTTTCACAGGCAGCTGGAGCAAGAGATGGAGACTGTAATTAAGGTACTGCAGCCAGGGCCTTTGGGCATCGTGGAACACAAGTTCTCAGCTGAAGAGATACACAAGGCAAAGGCCATAGTTGAAAGAGCAGTTGAGAATTGGAGGAGGAATGCGACTATGGAGAAGAGAGCTAACATCTTGAACAATCACATTCGTATATGATAGATTAATTGTGATTTTCTTTCATTTGATATTGGACTAGAATGACAGTTCCTGTTTACTTATGCTCAAACTGAAATAAAATTTTCTTTTTGCATCATTTCTAATAAATTTTTTTCTGAAAAACAATAAATTTCATGGGTGATGTACATCATTTTTTTTAGTACTGTATATTTCATGTTTTATGATGCTGAGAAATTGTATTTCCCTTTTCTGATAAATGAGTTCTGTATTTTTCATGTTATGTGATGCTGAGAAAGTTGATTTTTCTGGTAAATGAGAAACAAAGTTCATTTTCCCTGCCCCGGCCCTTTGAAAAGTGTAGGACAAAACCTTTTGACCCTGAATGGTCCAATCTGGCTGATGAACAGAGCTGGCTAAATAAATGAAAGTACTGGATAATTCATAAATAAAACAAACCCAGTAGAGAACTTTTAAACCCCAGTCAACATCTCATCCACACTGGCTGACAAGCAATCCTGATATCCATCAGAATATTTGCTCTCCAGATTCCCGTTGAATGGTTTTCAGTTTTCACTGATTACTTTTCCTCGTGTCCATTGTCAATCTCCAACAAGGTCCTAGTATCCGTAGAAAAAAAATTTCTTGTCCAATGTTTTCATTGTTTTGTAAAGGTCGGAGACTTCAGAGGCACCAAAAGCTGTTAAGAAAATGATGTTCAGGTTGATTGAGCAAAATTAGCAGAAGATATTAACCTTTAAAATCCTTGTCATGTTTGTGTCTGGTTGGGGACTTGTGTTGAAAATTTTCTTCCCTAGATTACTACTTAGAACTGACTACCCCCCCTACCCCCCCCCCCCCCCCCACCACCACCAAAAAAATAAAACACACACACAGCATAATTGTTCAAATGAAATTCAAATTCTAGAAGTGGTTTTCTAACCACAACACAGCTAGACATTGACCATGTAGTATATCTGATGGCATTCAATTTTAGTGGACATATTTGATATCACCATCTAACCAGGGATCTATTTCTAGACTAATTTGATATCTCCACATTTGTTTTCCTGTTTTGTATTAGACATAATAGATGAAACAAGGGGGGAAGTCTTGTACATGGTGGGTCATATGCTTGACGTAGGCTTTCAAATTTAAAATGTGGCATGCTCATGTCTTTCTTCAACTATTAATGATCCAAAACTTAGTCCATATGGCAAAACAAGTTGCTTTAGTTTGAATGTCTTTTAACTAGTTGGCTACAATTATGTTCTTTCTAAAAGAATAAATAAATACTGTAGGAGAGAAAAGATGAATTTGTTTTTTTTCTTTTGGCAGTTGGTAGAAATGCCCGAACTAATTTTCATGGATGGCAGAATTGTTATTGTACATTCTTGTTAAAAATTAAATTCTAATGTACATCCACCCCAAATAGAAGCTAATGAGAACTGCTTTTAAACATCCAAAAAACAAAATGAAACCATAGCTAACTCCTCTAATTTGGCTTCCACAAGTGTGGTCAAGTAAGACCAGAACACTGAGAATTATTCATTTTCAGATTTTTCACATTCAAGTAAATAATTGGCTCCCTAGAGTAACTGTGGCATTACCCGCACCCATGACTGTGGTCAATGTCATCTCCTTTTCTAGAATTCGATCAAGCTCTGTTACAACCATTTCCATTTTTAGTTTCTCTAAGCTCATGTACCAGGATGTCAACTTGATCAGATCCTTCATACCCTCCAAAGTGAAGTTGCCGGCCAGTCGACAGTCAACAAGATTGTTTGAACTAGCATGTGATTTAACCTTCACAATGTTGGAGATAAATTAGTAATGAAATCCAAAATCAGATTCCCCTTAGACAAGTTAGTGTTAGGGTGAAATGAAAAGCAGAAAGTGCATTGTCATCCTGATGTTAAAATTAGACTTACCTTTCATTGTTATATTTGTATACTTAATCACAGAAACAGGTCATACCCTCAGCTTGTGAAGACAAGCAATAGTCCCAATTATATAGAACTAGAGAAATTTAAACAAAAATTAAAAAGAACAAGTTAAAAAGGCTGAAACAGGATGCATCTTAACCACTCCCAACTCAAAGCAATGAATCGCTTGCGCATATGGACTGTGATGCACTTGCTATTTACTGGTATTGTAAACTTTCCTATCTCTATGTACAACCATCATTTTGGATGTTAAGTGCTTAAATATTAGCTGCATTTTGCAAATAAAGTATGTACAGAGTATGCTTATTTACCCACTGCTCCAAGCTTTCACCATATCCCAGGTTAATTTGTGAAGCCTCCTGTCCAGTTACAAGCTCCAAAAGAAATATTCCAAAGCTGTATAAATCACTCATTTCAGAGAATAATCTCGATTCTCCTGTCCTGAACAAGTGCACCCATGTTTGATCAGTCAAAGATTAAAGAAGATCCAATCTGATTCTTCATACAAAGGAACATGAGTGAAAGTAAGGAATATACTCTGGATCTTGAAAAACGTTGCGAGCAATTGACCTTGATGATGGACCTGCTTCTTCAATCCTTTCAAGTAGTTTAGAAACCCCTGCATCTGCAACTTTAGCCATGAAGTTTTCATCAACCATGACATTAGCTGTTTTGAAGTTCTTGTGTACCACAGGAGGTTTCAGACAATGCAAATGATGGAGACCTGAAAATTTACATTTGGTGTGAATTTATGATATCTTCAGTTAATCTCCTTCTTGGCAAGGTTGAAAGAAGCCTCATTGGATTTTGTTGGTATATCTACCTTTAGCTGCCCCTAGAGCTATGGAAAGCCTTTGCTTGAACTCCAGTTGTGTATTTGATCCTTGTCCAATACCTGTTGCAAAAAGTAATAAGCACTCATGTATCTCATGCATACTGACAGTCAGAACCATTTCAAACAAATTGAGACTTACCATATAGATGATCACATACATTGCCGTTGTGTATGTAGTCAAAAACGAACATTTGATAGTCATCTTCTTGGCAGTAACCAAGAAGGCTAACTAGGTTTCGGTGCTGAATCTCCGATAGATAGCATGCCTGTTTTACCACATGATGGTCAGATGGTGTCACATTTCATGCAAAATCATTTTTAGTTCTATGGTTCTTACAGTTTATCTTTCTTTAGATATTAACAAGCTTTATTTAATTAGGTATTTAAACTGAAGCACCTTTAAAGTCTTTTAAGAAGAATAAGTCCAAATGATCCTTAAGGCACAAACAAAGGCTTTCAAAATCAGTAGAATCTGTAAACCCAAAAGAACCTTGTCCTTGTCACTTCCAACTGATAACAGACAATTGAACTAAGACATCAGTTAGGATGAAAATAGTTAAACCTCTTCTACAAATTCCTATCTGGGAAGACCTGGACGCCTTTTAACTGCTTCAACAGTTCCATCGCTTAGCAAACCTTTATAGACTGACCCAAAACTACCATGTCCAATGACATTGCTTTCACTGAGTTGCTTTGTTGCATCCTCCAACTCATCCAGCATGAACTGCTTCCCTTCCTGTGGTCCTGATAGATTGACATCTCCTGCTGAACTTGATCCAGCCCGCCTGTTCCGCTCCACTGTAAACCTCAGCAGGAGAGAGAAAGAGTCATTATCAAAACATGCATAGCTCCGAAGAATTCAACATGCCTTATTCAAATGAGGTCCTACCTAGTGTAGATGGGTCTGAAGAACTGGTCTCGGAATTCTTGTTTGAGTTCTTACACTGTAACACACAAAACCATATGAACACAATGACTATCACTACCAATGCAAGCCCTCCTGCGGTCACTCCCAACTATGGGTGCATACGACTTCGACATCTGATAGGAGCTCTGTGTCTCCTTCCACCACTCTAACCATCGCTTCTATGATCCAAAGCCACTGTTGGCACCCATTAGCAGAACTAAAGAGATTGAAATCATACTCATAAAAGGGAGTTGAGTTTGTCTATAACAGTTGAACTTTGTCACTCTCAATTTAAGTCCCACTTGCATATAATGGCATAAGAAGTACTGCAATTAGCTCAAATGGGGCTCTACAAGACCACTACTCAGAAACCAAAATTGGCTGATCTAAAACATCCACTGTAGACTATATTGTGGTACGAATCAATGACACTAGAGTCTAAACTAGGGAGGGTTTCAGAAGACAAGACACTGACCTTTCCCTGCTACCCCATCTTTGCTGTCCTGTAGAAAGCTTAAATCCCTTGGATTGAAAAATGTTAAAAGGAAAAAGAATTTAGGTCATTCTTCCTCTGAAGAAATTAGTAATTGACAACTCAGATATGAAAATATGGTGTTCCAGGAAGCAGTAGAAAAATCCAGGCACAGTTACCAACCCTTCCTGCATTGTGGATACAGGAATCTGGTATGACTCTAAAGAAAGAACATAAACATATAGCAATCTATTGACATGCAAATTAGATCATAGCTACTACAAACAGTCTTTGGATTTTTTTGTAATTCTTTTTATCCAAACCAAAATATGAAATTTAAATTGACATGGGAGATTGTTACTAACTGTAAATGGTGGTGGTTTTACTGGAAAGATATGGACAGAGAAGAAAGTGACCATGGTACTGGTACTGCAACTGTAAGACATCATTATTGGAGGTGATGGCAAAGATCCAAAAGATACCAAAAAGAAGGGATTGGAATCAAATCTTTCAATTTGAAAGTCTCATTCTCCAACCCACATGATCTTCTCTTGTTGCCTTTATCTTGGTTTTTCTGATGTGGAAAGATTGAATTCCTGCTTCACTTCCCCCATATGGGGACATGACAGCCAACAAGACACATCACCTGACCTAACTCCAAAGAAACCCAACTGCCATTTTTCTGGTTTTTAAAGGGTTGTTTATTTATTTTATTTTGTACATATCTTTCAGTAATGGAGATGTGATGAGGAAGAGACATAGATGCAAAGATTCATTGTGAGATTTGAGCTGTACTGTTTTGTTATGTTCTTTGAAATCTCTTATTTCTGCAATTGTTATTTGTGTGTAGATGGGGTTGGGCTGGAAAATAGAAGGGGATTGGAGGCTGTCAAGTTGCAGTTGTTTTTGCTTGTGCTGGATAGAGAAGGCCATGTTGAGGTCACCATGCAACAGATTAACAAAGTATGTTTCTTTGGGGAAATGTGGGTTCGCGAGCTAGCGACCTCGCTCGAGCTTTTGCATCCCGTAGGACTATATAGCAGAAGCCAAGACCTCAGAAACAGAAGGCCACTAGATTGTGCAGCGCACACCGCTCCTGCGCCTTGACACAGGGGTGTGCAAAGTGACCGTCGTACCCCCTGGAACCCCGAAAATGACCAGGGGTGTGGCAATCATTTTGCGCACCCCTATGTCAGGTTGCAGGGTGACGTATCTAGCATGATCGGGTGGCGTTCTTTCTCCTAATTTGTTTTTTTTTTGGAGTAAATTTGTTAAAAAATTAAAGGGAAAGGTTGGCACGCGGTTAGGGTGCCCAGCATGTGCCATCCTCTTTCCTCCCCGTGTAAAAGATTCCTTTTCCCGCGTGTCTAACTTATCGAAATGTGGCAACGTAGCCAACCCTCTCCCAAACTTCAAAACCCCAGTCATTCCTTGCCAACTTCTTTGCATGGCCACTTCTTCTTCCTTTTAAGAAGTTTGAAACGTCAAAATTTATGCTCCGGGTTCTCACAGAAATGACACATCCACACCACAAATCTGGTGGGGCAGTATTAGTCCATGAAGTTGGCATATGTGGGACCCATTGATTGAATTGCGATAAGGATCAAGGAATCGGGACCGTATCTGTTGTCGCTGATTCCAATCCGAATTAGGAAGAATTGGTCATATTCTGCAAAGAATCAGAGGCAATCGGCAAAAAAGCCCTAAAATCACTGGAACAGATCTGTGGAATCGGAATCCGAATCTACCGATTCCACTAATCCGATCCCGATTCGTTGAATCGTGATTCGTGATCCCAACCCATGCATCAGCAAGAGGAAAGAAAATAAACGACTATTTTACTCTTACCAGGGTTCCATACGAGTAGGGGTGTCAATTGGTTGGTTCGGTCTGATTTCGATCCAATATTGAATCAGTCTTTAGTCTCAATTAGGTCAAACCAAAGCTGATCCCATAAGGTAAGAATTAGTTATGGTCGGTTTTGGTTTTGGTTTGATTCGATATAGGGGTTGTATCAGGTTTTCCTAATAAGCTCTTATTGGTTTAATATTGAGAGAGCACACTAATGATTAGCAGATCAAAGCTCGAGTATTTTTCCTTTTAAATTGATAAGATACAGGCAACATTGGTGGGATGGAAGGCGAAGCTCATCTCTCTTGCCGGCAAGTTAACACTCCTCAAGCATGTCATATATAGTAAAAATGATAACACTCCTCAAGCATGTCATCTATAGTAAAAATGATATCGTACAATGGACAGCAGCAAGATCATTTCATGTGAAGAGGTGAGAGATAGACAAAGGTTCTAGTGTACCCTACCCCAGCGGCTCAAAGAACCTTTCCCATAAAAAAAAATAGGTATAAACGATTTTAATGGGATTTTTTCCCATTTATTCTAGGGGCTTCAATTTATTATTGGGTCGATTTACCAGTTTTAACAAAAGCCCAGACCAAAGCCGGCCTAATAAAAATTCGGTTCCGTTCATTTCGGGCTGAAAATTAGTTGGTTTCGACAGACTGGTTCTGACTAAAATTTGACACCCTTATTTATGAGTCTATTTTTTTGTGTGAAAACTTATGAGAGTCATTGATTAGTGACTATGTAGTATTTTAAACATTGAAAAATTAATGGACAAAAATAATAATAGAAATATTAATTGTGGGACCAACTCATATCTTATTATTTAAATATTAATATTTGATGTGTGACCGTAAGTCTATGTAATATTAGTTTTTGTAATCAAAATTCAAGTTTTTTAAAAGAGTCGTTTCATACACTAAAAAAACGTATGACACATTATACACCCATTTTAAATAGATTCTAACATTTTAAACGCTTTTTCATTACCCAAAAAAAAAATTAACACTTTTTTAATGTATCTTTCAGATCAATACGTACAATGTGTTTTAAATGATTAAAAAAAAAATGGGGGATAATAAACAAAAAAGGACCGAGTTTCCCTCCACCCACGCCCTTTCACCAAGGGGTGCAAGAGGGCAGGAATGGGTATCAGGAGGGTATTTTGGAACATACTAAAACTTAAGGAGGGGTTTGTGAACCCTAGCATGGTGGATGAACCGTCCTCTATGGGTGGAGGAAAACTTAATCCAACAAACAAAAAATGGATTTAAAACGAGTTTTAACAAACTATGTTTCTAACTAACGATTATGATTGAAGACATAATAGGCAGCTTCACCTTCGTCTCAAAAGTAAGGGGAAAAGGACAGAAAGGGAGATGGATTGAACTGGTGAAGAAAGAAGGGTGCAGTGCAACCAATAGCCATCCTCGTTATCACCATATATAAGTAGGTACTCCATCTGTATATAGGCAATTGTTTGGTGTTGGCGATGGTAGCAACCGAACAAAAAAGTTTGGGATATGATCCCTAGGCGCATTAGAGGATTCGAAACAATCCAAACAATAGAGAGGGGTTAGGGTTACCTTGAGATTCACAAAGGCAAATCCTCCAAAAGACTGCATTACTTGAACCCGTCACCACCCGATGGAGGAAATCTCCTTTAATGGCCCATCTCTAACGAGGATAGATTTTCTCTTCCTCTCTCAGTAATGACCACTCAATTTTTAATTCTCATGTCATAAATTTTATTGGGGTTATCTTTGCCATCATATACAAGTGAGCCTCTTTAAAACATGCGGTTATGATTGGTGATGAACCCAAATTCACACCAACCAATCGGAGATCGCCACGTGGCACGACCCAGAAGAGTGGGCCAAGACAGAGTCAGTGAAGCACCATCCACCAACACCCATGGACGCGGCCACCCTTGGGCGCCCACCCCCTTGGGGGCGTGGACCTCCTTGGGCGCCAACCCCCTTGGGGCGCGGATCCCTTCTCCGAGCACAACATCCCCGGGCATAGCTTCCCCGAACACGTCATCCCTAGGCAAGTCTCCCTCGAACACGGCAGTCACCACCGCCATCAACAAGGCACAGATCGCATCACCAAGAACTCTAGGCCGCCGCCTATCGAGTCACGTAGTCTGAACGGACTCATGCACCAGAAACCCCATCTACCACGTAGATGAGGTCTATCCACCAAGAACGCCAAGTCTATCAGGACACTACTTCTTACAGGAAGACAACTACCAAATCTATCAAGGACACCACGTCTCTCCGGAAGACGACTACCAGGTCTACCGTGACACCACGTCTCATGGGAAGACAACCTATCAAGGATAAGCCCTACTACTCAGGGACTCTATCACCTACGACAAAAACTTTACATCAACTGGGAATCTCCACACCGCCATACACTACTATAAAAGGCAAGGTACACAACCCCATCAGAGGACATGTTAACTCATATTGAATACTACTATTCATCTATTTGTTCAGAGAGATCTAACTTAGGCATCGGAGAGTCCTAGGCCGGAACCACACCGGTTCTCCTTTGTCACCCAGGGTCTTTTGCAGGTTACGGCACTCGAAGGACCGCTGAGCAATATCTTGACGCAACAATTGGGTTGAGTGGTGTGATTCAATAAAGTGACCTCACAACTTATCCGTTATTATACATAAGGGCAATCCATGTGAGATGTAACCATTTGTCCCTTAATTGATAGAGAGCTTCAATACGTTTTAGTCGCTCCAATTATGAACATCACATAATGGACATACGATATGAAAACAAACACAACCAAAAATCCTAAACCGTCGAACTACCAATATCAGAGAGTATTAACCAATGACTAAATACAAAATATTTTAAAACACTTTTTAAAATATAATTATATATTTATAGTAATATTTTAAATCACTTTGTATCCAATTTACAAAACCTCCACCATTACCGAAATTTCTATCCAATCACAGTCAGACAACTCTCTCAAGATATCCTCCCTTCTCGAGAAGTGGATACCATGTTGAGCATCTGTTCCATCTACAATAGAATTTTGTACTTTGAGCGCACTAATATGTAGCTAGTCTAGGCATCAACCTTTGGTACACTACAGACGTACAATGTGCAACTACAATGGTAAGAACCTCTCAAATATAAGAACTAAACAACTATCAGAGATTCTTGTTGCACAAACAAATTGCAGTATTCCATACAAGAATCTTGAATATTTATAATAATATTTTAAATCACTTTGTATCCAATATTTTCCCTAGTTGTGAATACTTTAAAGTCATACAACCATCGCACATAAAATATCAATGCAAGTTAAATTCAATCTCTATTGAAATAGATCTGATGGACACACACATATATATTAAACATTTACTTACCCAACTAGCCTCATAAAACTATCATACAAACTCAAGAGAGATCTATCATCTCATTGATACTTCCCTCAGACATCTTAATACGAAAACATGTAAGGAAAGCCCTCCTGTTTCTTTTGAGCTACAATGCATCATCCATGAAATCCAATGTATCTTATTTTGATGTTCCTTTGAACCTAAAAAAACTTGGCTGATCCTTGCCTGATACACTTATGATATGATTCCGACAATTTGAAATGGGAAGCTGCAAAATTCGACATAGAGAAAATGACTAACTTGAGAAGTACCTTGTTTCTTGCCCAAGAAAGAAACTGCTGAGTCCAACCATGCATTATGCTACTTGTACTATCATTGATCTCCTGAAACACCTCTGCCTTATTGATGCCAATCTGAACATGGGGGCCCAAATATTTCCTTGGGCAATCATTATAAGATATTTTGAGCACTCTTGAGAACCATCTCTTAAACTGCACTGGGGTATTCAAAGTGGATGACATACAAGATTTCTTAAAATCAACCGCTTGCCCACTGGCTCTACAATAAATATTAAGGCAATCTCGATAGCGGCAAATCTCTTGTAAACTTGTTTCACTAAACAATAAAATCGCATTAGCGAAAAGGAGGTGAGTGATGATTTCGTCCAATTAAACACTTTTATCTCATTAATCAATTACTTATATTCCTCCCGTGCTAAGATGCTACTGAGCCCCTGAGAACAAATGAGAAAAAGAGTCGAAAATAAAGGATGCCCTTGACGGATACCTCGAGAAGAAGTCAATGAACCACTTTCCGCCCCATTGATGACAAAAGTACAATGAATAGATCAGATACATGACATCACCATGCCGGTAAATTTGGTGCAAAAACCCATCTTCAATACAATATTTTCCAGAAAGTACCATTCTACTTGATCATATGCCCATTTCATGTCACGCTTCAAGGCTATCAACTTCTTTCTTCCTTTTTTTTTTTTTTTCTTCTTGATGTAGTGAAATAGCTCATGAGCTGTAAAAATATTATCTAAAATGAATCTATTGGGGATGAAAGATGATTGAACAGAGGCTAGAGCAAGGCCTAATTGAAAATGAATCGAATTATTGATTGTGTCATAAAGACCCCTATGTCCACATCCCAATCGTCCCCCGGAGGAATATGTGCTTCTAAAAGATCTTTCATGTTGTGCCCAATCCCGCGGTATCGCTTTCTAGGTAGGAACCCACTCCATTCCCTGGTAAACAAGAATGGAATGGATAAACGGGCAATACCTATCAAAAGTGACTTCATTTTTGTTTTCACTTTTGAAACGAACCCGACAATGGAATCTAAACCAATAGCAGGTGTACTAATCGAGCTAAACGTGGCGCTTGATATTTTAGGCGCTAGTTCAATTAGCTTAGCCAACGAGAAGAACGACAAGTACAACTGCAACTGCAAAAATGATGCAAAGTAAGATCTCCTTTAGTATTGTGGTTAACAGTTTTGTAATTACCTTTACTACTACACTTCAAAGACTTATTGGCTGGTATTGATCAACAGACTTTGGTTGGTCTATTTCAAGGATGGGGGTAGACTAAAGTATCATTATAGAAGGCAGACAAATAACTAGACTCAAAAAAATTCACTAACAAAATAAAAAAGATCAAGGATACTCATGGAGAATAGGATACTCTTGACCTCGTCCAAGGACGGTTGCTGACATAACGGTGCATTATCGACCTCCAGCACCTTAGGATGGACAAATAAAAGTACCACCTACATTGCCTCCTCCTCATCCCTTTCCTACTTGAAAAGAGAGGCATAATGATTAGAAACTTGAAATAAACCACCTAGTCAGAGTTCGTCCAGGATCTCCCAAGTAACTTTAACTTCAAAATCTTATTCTGCTGCATCCGTTTGATTGTCTTTGCATGAAAAAAAAAAAAAAACTCGTAATTTGGTCACCACATTGGAGCAAGGAAATTCGAGATTTTTGGTGCCAAAACATCTCTTCTAGCCAACAATTCATCCAACTCTTTTAAAATTTCTTGCTCTCGCAAAAGATCCAACTAAGGGTGTCAAAACCAAACCGAAATGTTTAAACCGAAACCGACAGACCGTTTAGTTAAATGGTCTAGTTATGGTTTTAGAAATGACACCGTTTATTTAATCGGTTTGGTTTGGTTTAGGCTGATTAATCAAACGGTTTCAAACCGTATAATCCAATTAAAACCGATTATAACCAAACCATCTAACTATTTAAAAACCTAACAAATTTTTTTTTTGGATAAACAAAAAAACCAAAACCTAGCAAGTAGCAACTACTATTAAGTAGTCACGTTTCTTCATAAATGATTTCCTTTCTCAAAAAAAAAAACTAATAACTTAGTAAGTAGTAAGTAATAACTATTAACTAATAACTAGTATTAGTAAATAGAGTAGTAAATGTGTATAGAACCGTATAACCGCAACTATGTAAAACCGTATAGAACCAATTAACCAAAATAATTTAAAAACCGTTTAACCGAAATCGTTTACTAAATGGTCCAGGTTTTGATTATGAGACCTTTTAGTTAAACAGTTTGGTTACGGTTTCTATCCTCAAGCAGTCAAAATCGAACTAAACCGAACCTTTTAACCGAAACCGGACTGTTTAACACCCTTAGATCCAACTGAAATAGGTAGCATCTGAATCTGTGTAAATTCCTCCTTAAGAACATGAATTCTTTTATGTAAATGCCCAAAAATGTCAACAGTCAAACATCTTAAGATGTTATAGCAATGGACTACCTTATTTTGCAAAATACGAGTAGGCGTACCAGTATGAGTGACATCCCAAGCAGCAGCCGAAATAGTATGGTAGCACTCTTAATGGCATAACCGCATCGCTTGGAATTTAAGGGACACTTCAACACTTGCCACTGGGTATCCACAATTAGAACTCTGTGATCAGACTCCACCATTGGGCGTATAAAAACGAAATCGTGATCGTCTACGACGCACTGTCTGTAGTGGCCTGAGCGGTGCACAAATAGGGCACAACGCAATGATTGCCTTACCCCTACTTGGGCAAAGTGCTCAGACAGGGGTAAGGCGGTCATTGCGCTTGTTGCATCAAGAAATCGCTCAGCGGTCCTTCGAGTGCCGTAACTTGCAAAAGACCCTGGGGTGATAAAGGAGAACTGGTGTGGTTCCGACCTAGGATTCTCTGATGCCTAAGTTAGATCTCTCTGAGCAAACAGATGAATAGTCGTATTCAAGATGAGTTAAGATGTCCCCCGATGGGATTGTGTACCTTGCCTTTTATAGTAGTGTATGGCGGTGTGGAGAGTCCCAGTTGATGTAGAGTATTTGCTGTAGGTGATAGAGTCCCTGAGTAGTAGGGCTCCTCCTTGATAGGTTGTCTTCCCGTGAGACGTAGTGTCCTTGATAGACTAGGTAGTTGTCTTCCCGGGAGATATAGTATCCTTGATAGACTAGGTAGTTGCCTTCCTTAGAGACGTGATGTCTTTGGAAGTTGCCTTCCTGTGGGACGAAGTGTTCGGGTGGCCTTAGTAATCTTGATGGATAGACTCATCTACGTGGTAGATGAAGTTCATGGTGTATGAGTCCGTTCACTGCACGTGACTCGATAGGCAGTGGCCTAGAGTCCTTGGCGATGTTGTCTTGTTGATGGAGATCCGAGGGAGCTTGTGCTTGGAGATGACGTGTGTGGGCATGACGTGTGCCAGGGATGTCATGCCCGAGTCCGGGTCCGCGCCCAAGATCTGTGCCCGGGGTGCCCATGCTGGGTTGGGTCAAATCCTTACTTGGTTCTTCATTTTTAGGTTCTCGTCCTGAACCAGTCCTCCTTATTAGGTTTGGACACGTGGCGTTCCCTGATTGGTTAGGGAAAATTTAGGTTTATCACTTGCCCCCCACTCTCTTGGAACAACGTGCTCAAGAGAGTACTTCTTGTCTTCTTGTATCAATTGAGGGGTGTGTTGTGAATAATCTTCTTGTAGAGGGTGTACTTGCAATTTGCTTAGTGAGGGAGAGGTTATGGGTTCAAATCCCTCCTTTCTCATCTTTTTGTCTCTTTCTTCTTTTTTCTTTCTTTTTGTAGATATATATACTTTTGCCTTCATTTCACTTTTCACTTTTCACCTTCTCTCCCTCTCTTTCTAACTTTTTCTCCCCTTTGTCTTTTTCTTCTTCCACTTCTTACTTGAGTCTTGGATTTTGTGTCTCTTGATTGTGCCCCCCAAATGTTTGATCTTTTGCCACAGTGAGGTTTACCTTGCTTGGGTCAAGCCTTCTTGATTCTTCTTAGACACTTAGCCTTGTTTTTGTGCTTGCCTGGTGTAGTGCCTATAGTCTTACTCATTGCACTACGTGTTGTTTGCTTGTGCCTGCCATTTTCTTGGGTGCGTGCTACTTGTGGGTGGCTAAGCCGCTTTTGTGCCCGCAATTTGAGCCTTGGAGGGTGACGATTCAGGTGATCGATCTGCGCCCCATGGTCGGCTTCCATCGATCAGCGCCTGGGGTTGGCGCCCTTTGATCCACGCCCAGGGGTTGGCGTCCATCGATCCACGCCTGGGGTTGGCTTCCTCGATCCGCGCCTGGGGTTGGCTTCCTTCAATCCGTGCCTAGGGGTTGGCATCCATCGACCCGCGCCCAGGGGTTGACCATCCATCGACCCACGCCTGGTGATTTGCGCCCAGCCACCTCGATCCGCGCCTGCTCGTGGCCTTGGTGTGTGTCACCCTTCTTTTCTCTTTTTCTTTTTTTTTTTATTGGTTCTGCATTGGTGGTTGCAGGTTATCTCCTTTCTCTTCTTCGCGGTTGCTTGGTCTTGGGAGGTCTTCATTCTGAGTAAGTAACCCGTTGTCTTCCATGTCTGTTCATGTCTTCCTCTGACAACTCCGATCCAACTTCGGTTGGAGTTGGATCTGTTGAGGCGTCTTCTTCGGGGTCATCTTCCCCCGTGGATACTTCTGCTTCCTTGCCTTCCCCTTTGCTAGTGATGGGGAAGAGGCTTCTGGAGATTCTGCTCCTAGTAGAGGTCGTCAGGCCTCCCAAGCTTCCACTTCTGTTGGGACCCTAGGAGCAAGTTGGCCCATATTGCTAGCATCTTGACTTCTTTAGACTTGACGTCCCTCCTCCAGGAGTTCCATATACCCCCTTAGGTCTTGCTTTGTGTCCCTAGACCGGATGACCGTGCTTACTCCCACCAAGGAGATGAGGTCTGCTTGTATCGTATTTTCTTTGTTCATGGTCTTCGTTTCCCTGTCTCCTGCTTTGTGGAGCTTGTGTTAGAGCATTGGTGCCTTACCCCCGGGGAGGTGTTGCCTAACTCTTGGAGGGTCATATTGGGCTGCTATGTGTTCTTTGCTCGAATGGGGCGTGCTGCCACTGTTCCCTTGTTCTCTTACTTCTACGTGTTGAAGAAGGGGAAAGGTGGGTGTTACCACTTCGCCCGTCATCTCCCTAGGGGATCTCTTACCGCGCTCGATCCTCTGGTGGGGATCACCAGTTCGGTGAAGTATTGGAGGGATCGCTTCTTCTTTGCCACGATCCCTCACTGTGCCTTGTGGTCTACCTGGGAGGTTATTGATATCAAGAGGGTGAACCGCCCTCTTAAATTGAGCGACTTTGAGCCCGACTCCCTCCAGCGATGTAAGGGATGCGACCTGTTCGATGTCCATCAGTTGGATTCTGAGGCTTTCTAGTGTCTTTGGAAGTTGAGTCCTGGTAAGATACTTGACTTCTTTGATATTTGCTTATGTACTTTCCTTCTCGTATTCCTATTTGACCTGCCTTGTGTCCCTGATTGGATGTTGTTGTGCAGTGGACATCAGGCCGGATCTTAGCATCTTTCGCTCCAACTTGCAGAAGAGGAGCGCTCAGGCTGCTGCTTCTGGGGGTGGTTCTTCTGGTGTACTACCCCCAACTTCTTCTTCTCCTCCTGCGGTCATTGGGACCAAGAGGAAGGGGGTCCTGATCCCCCCAGTTTGGTGAGGACTGGGCCACGTGTTATTCTTCCACGGACGTCTCCTCCTACTTCCATCCTCGAGTCCGCTGCTCCACCCCCTTCTAAGGGGAAAGGGGCAACCTCTGCTCCTACTGGCACTGCCGCTGATCCACCGACCTCTTCTCCTTTGATGTTGGCATGGGATCTTCTAGAGGGAGTGACCTTGGCCATTCGTGGTGTGAGTCAAGAGTGGTTGGACCTGGGTAGGCTTCTCGCGGAGCGTTCAGCCCTCCAGGGGATCAGTGACACCACGCTCTCGCAGAGTCTTTATCAGGACATGGCTTCTGTGAGTTATTCTTCTCATTCTCTTTATGTCATTGCTTCTCTTGTGCTTGGGATGTTTATTGTCTGCCCTATTGCTTATAGGTCCAGCACCGTGCTACTGAGGTTGTGCTTCGACTGGAGGGTCATGCTTTTCGCGAGCTTCAGATAAAGCGTGCACTGCAGAATGTGGAGAGGGAGGTCCAGGGGCTTAGGGCTGCCCACGAGGAGGCTGTAGTACGTGAGCGGAGGGTGTCAGAGGAGCTCAAGGTGGCTACCATTGCAGCGGCTCAGAGTTCTTCTAGAGTTAAGGCCTTGGAGGAGGAGCTCCGTGCTTTGAGGCAGAGGCATGAGGTGGAGTTGTCTGAGGCTGGGGAGCCGGCAGTAGCGGCTTACCAATGGTCTCCCGGGATCACTGCGTACTTTCATCAGTACAACTAGGAGATATACGATGGAGGCATCAGGGACTTGGCGGTTCGTATCCTAGAGAGGACCCCTGATTATGATTTCTCAGGGTTCCCAGAGGTTACCACATTGCTTCCTGAGACTGCTGCAGTGGCTTGTGTTCCTCCCGAGGATGGAGCTACAGTGACAGAGGAGGGTGGCGATCGCACCAGAGGAGAGTGCTGCTCCTCCTGCTAATGCTGATTTGGTGTCTCCTTCTGGATCAGAGGCTGCTCCTCCATTGGATGCCCCATGATTTCATAGATGTTCTTTCTGGTTGTTGACTTATTGGATGATAACTTTTTGGATGAGAACTTTTGGATTGGGGTACTTGTTTTTTATCTTTTGTATGTACTTGACCTTTTCTTCTGGTGATGTTGATATGACATGCATTTGATCCTTGTTGCTTTGATGGTTCTTGTATCTATACAATCCCATGTAGTTGGCGGTTCATAGAAATGTCTTGTCTCGGTGGTCCATGGACCTTGGTGGCATAACGCCTTGGTGGCATAGCGCCTGGGTGGCGTAATGCCTTCGACATAAACGATGGCATAAAGCCTCAGTGGCATAACGCCTTGGTGGCATAACGCCTTAGGATAAAGCCTCGATGGCATAACGCCTTGGTGGCATAACGCCTTAGGCATAAAGCCTCAGTGGCATAACGCCTTAGACATAAAGCCTCGGTGGTATAACACCTTGGTGTAGTGGCAGTGATTCGATTGACTGGTAGAAGAAGACAAGTATTCCCAAAACACCTCTTTATTTTGAATGAAAATTTTCAAATTGTCCTTGAAATAGTGATGCCATCTGCTGCTACTGCTACTGCTACTACTTGACTGCTACTGTCGATGGTGCTGTCGCTTCTACTGGTAATACTTCTTCAGGTGTTCTGAGTTCTAGGTGCGGTCTACCTTCTTACCCCCCGAAGTTTTTAAGTGCTATGTCCCTGGACGTATCTGCTTGGAAACTATATAGGGTCCTTCCCAATTTGCTAAGCTTCCCTTCTTTTCTTGGCTGTGATGCACTTGCCCTTCTTAGGACTAGGTCTCCCTGATGGAATAAACGTTCACGTACCCTGGCATTGTAGTACTTGGTTGTTCGCTGTTTTTAGGCCACGTTCCTCAGCAGTGCCTTCTCTCATACCTCATCCAGGAAGTCTAGGTTCGCTTGAAGTCGATCTATGTAAGTTCTTTCATTGAAGTGTAGTACTCTGTGGGACATGGCGAGGACCTCTACCTGTGCCAATGCTTCTGTTCCATATACCAGGCGGAATGGGCTTTCTCCTGTGGATGTCCTTACTATGGTGCGGTATGCCCACAGAACACTTAGTAATTCTTCGACCCACTTCCCTTTGGCTCCTTCCAGCCTTTTCTTTATTCCGTCCAGCAGGGTTCTGTTGGTGACCTCCACCTGACCATTGGCCTGTGGGT
The DNA here is from genome assembly GCF_018873765.1 of Telopea speciosissima. Lineage (NCBI taxonomy): Eukaryota > Viridiplantae > Streptophyta > Magnoliopsida > Proteales > Proteaceae > Telopea > Telopea speciosissima. Next base: position 33,783,909 of record NC_057922.1, on the reverse strand, counting down.
AGGCTACCGAAACAGGCCGATAGTCAATGTTGTAGCTCTGACAGAAGGTGCTGAACTTGGGGTTATTGAATTGCTTTCCATTTTCGAAGACTATGATCTTTGGCACGCCGAACCTGTAGATGATGTCGTCACCGACGAACTTCTCCATTTCATTCTCTGTGATCTTGGACAATGGTTTGGCCTCTACCCATTTGGTGAAGTAGTCGATGGCAACCACCAAGTACTTACGGTTGCCTGATGTTGTTGTGAAGTCCCCTAAGATGTCAACCCCCCACATGGCAAAGGGAATGGGGTTGAGGATCGATGTCAGCTTGGTGGCGGGTAGATGGGGTACTGGGGCGAACAACTGACATTGCTCGCAGGCCTTGACGTACTGTATGACTTCCTCTTGCATTTTGGCCAGTAGAGCCCCTGGCGGAGGATTTTATAGGCTAGATGTCTTCCTCCCATGTTGCTTCCACAGATCCCCTCATGTACCTCTGCTAGGACATATTGGGCTCCCTTGGGTCCTAGGCACCGAAGTAGCAGTGCCGCGGCCCCACTCTTATATAGTACCCCATCCAGGATGGTGTACTTTGTAGCTCTCATTCTTATCTTCCTTGCCTCGATCTTGTCTTCTGGTAAGATGTCGTTCTGCAAGTAGTCGAGTATAGGGTCCATCTAGCTAGGCACTTCCTCGATCTCATTGACCAGCTTCTCCTGGTATGCTGGTTCATATAATATTTCCACATACACTGCACTAGCTAGGTTCTTGAGTTCTTCGTTGGCTAGCCTAGACAGTGCATTTGCAGTAGCATTCTCGATCCTGGCTACTCGAACCATCTCGAACTTCATGAACTCAATCAATTCCTGAGCATGCGCTAGGTATGATGCCATGCGCTCATCCTTCACCTCATACTCTCAGTTCACTTGGTTCACTACAAGCTGGGAGTCACTCTGGATGGATAGATGTGTGACTTGGATTGCTTGGGCCACCCGGAGTCCAGCCAACAATGCTTAGTACTCTGCTTCGTTGTTAGATGCTGGGAAGGCAAACCGGAGAGCATATTATATTCAGAATCCTTCGGGGCTGGTAAGTATGAAACCAGCTCCACTTCCTGTGGCATTACTCGAACCATCCACGAACGTCTCCCACGATCCTCGATCCTGCTCCTCTGGTTCCTGTGCTTCTGTCTCATTCTCAGGCAGGGTACACTCAGCTACAAAGTTTGCTAGAGTTTGGCCTTTGATGGTCGTCCTGGGTTGGAACATGATGTCGTGTTCACTCAACTCGACCGCCCAGGCGATCAACCGTCCGGAGACGTCTAGCTTGTGCAATACCTTCTTTAGTGGTAGGTTGGTGAGGACCGTGACGGTATGGGCCTGGAAGTATGGTCTGAGTTTCCTTGCTGCGATTACCAGTGCATATGCTACCTTCTCTATTCTCGTGTACTTGGTCTCTGCATCAATTAAGACATGACTCACATAGTAGATGGGCCTCTGTATTTTGCCCTCTTCTTTTAGCAGCACTGCAGTCACTACGACGGGGGTCGCTGCCAAGTAGATCTGCAATTCTTCATTGGGCTCTGGGCGCCCAAGCAATGGTGGGTTCTGGAGGTATACCTTCAATTCTTCAAACACTTTTTGGCACTCTTTCGTCCATGCAAAGTCTTTAGGGCTTCAGAGGTTCTTTAGTGTCTTGAAGAATGGCAGACACTTGTCTCTAGATCGTGACATGAACCTTGACAGGGCGGCGATCCTTCCATTCAACCTCTGTACCTCTCTGACTGTCCTCGGGGGTGCCATCTCTTGGATGGCCTTGATCTTGGAGGGGTTGGCCTCTATTCCTCGTACTAAGATCATGAAACCTAGGAATTTTTTGGACGTTACTCTGAAAGCACACTTCGCAAGGTTGAGTTTCATCTGGTTCCTTCTCAGTACGGCGAATACTTCTTCCAAGTCGGTCAGGTGTTGATGAGCTTGGACGCTTTTCATGGGCATGTCATCCACGTACACTTCCATGTTGCGCCCAATCTGTTCCTCGAACATCTTGTTGACCATCCTCTGGTAGGTGGCCCTTGCATTCTTTAGTCCAAACGGCATGACACAGTAGCAGTAATTCTCCTTGTCCGTTCAAAAGGCGGTGTAAGACTCATCATCCTTATGCATGAGGATCTGGTTGTAGCCGGAGTAGGCGTCCATGAAACTCAACATCTCATGTCCTGTAGTTGCATCGATCAATAGATCGATCCTGGGTAGTTGGTACTCATCCTTGGGACATACCTTGTTCAAGTCAGTGTAGTCGACGCACATCCTCCACTTCCCGTTAGGCTTGGGTACCATGACCATGTTTGCGAGCCAGGTAGGGAACTTTTCTTCTCTGATGAACCCTGCTCGGCTCAACTTCTTGACCTCTTCTTTGATGGCTGCTTGTCGATCGAGGGAAAAATTCCTTCTCTTCTGCTGGACTGGCTTCCTGGTTGGGTCTACATGTAGTCGATGCTCTGCTATGGATCTGGGTATGCCTGGCATATCTGCAGTCAACCATGCGAAGACATCCATTATATGGAGGAGTTGCCCTAGTTCTTCTTTCTGCTCATTTCTCAATAATGAGCCAACCTGCACGACCTTGGAAGGGTCGCCTTTGCTGAGTGGCCAGGGGATGAGGTCCTCCACCGATCTTCCTCTCTTCTCTGTCAGTTCATCTCTCTGGTCACTGACCAGGTTCTCTATGCATAGTGTCATCCCTTGTGTGTGGCACTCTCTGGACTTCTTCTGATCACTTCAAACTTCCCCCACTCCGTTGCCAGTGGGGAACTTCATCTTCAGGTGGAGTGGAGACACCACACCTCTAAATGCTATCAGGGAAAGTCGCCCTAGGAGGCCATTGAACGACTCCATGGACCTGACGACCATGAAGTTCACCATGATGGTTACCTATCAAGGGTGCTCTCCAAAGATGACGGGCAGCTCTATGGTACCTCTTGTTTGAGTTAAAATAATACCGCAAGCGTACGGGTCAATCGTAGCTATAAGTCGAACACGAGGAGATATACGCCACTCTATTTAACTAACTTAAAAATAATGCAAAGTGAACCAAATTAAAGTGTTAAATTAAACTAATTAAACTAATAAAAATTAATGCATCCTAACTCATAAGCATCTAATAAAATTAAGGGATTAAATTGGCATCCTAACACATGAGCATCTAACCTATCAAACTAACGCAAATTGAATGGAATAAAAAATGCAGCCACACATAATAACCACATAAAAAGGAATAAGGGAATAAAAGTGCATCCACAAACCACAACCATATATATAAAAAAAAAAAAAAAGAAATAGAGAGAGAAGAAGAAGAAGATAGAGAGAGATAGAGGAGAGGGAGAATGAGATTAAGGGTTTAAAGAATGAAAACCTGGATGTCCTTGAACCGGACTGAAATTGCTTCCTCTTCTAAATCTCCAAATCTTGTCATCAACTTAGAAACTTAGACTAGAAAGCTTGAAACTAAACTATAATTATTACAACCATATTGAAGACATAAAATTAAAGCATGAATCAAAAGCATCACAACCATGAAATTGAAAGCATGAAATCAAACTAGAACTTAGAAAGCCAAAAACTAGAAGAAGAGAAGAAGAAATTTCACTAATTAATTGAACTAAAAACTACACTAAAAACTGAATTAAAATTGAACTAGAAACTAACTAAAAATTGAACTAAAAACTAACTTATTACAACCCAAAGGGCAATGGGTATTTATTAGGGGTGTCAATGGGTCGGATTGGGCCGGGCCTGCCTAAACCCTGACCCTGACCAAACCCTGGCAGGGCCAAGAAACCCTCAACCCTGACCTGACCCTGCCAGGGGTTTTCCTAACCCGGCCCGGCCCGACCCGACCCTGATAGGGTTGGGCAGGGTCGGGTTGGCCCTGATTGACCCTGTTTTGACCCTGATTGATATATATCAAAAAATATATCTAAAAAAAACCTGAAAATTTCTTTAAAGAAGAAGAATAAGAGGGGAAGGAGAGAGAGGGAGAGAGGGACTTGTAAATTTAAATAAAAATAATTCTCAAACATCTATAAATCTTGACTACAAGCTTATCTCAAGTACCTCAATTACATTTTCCTCAAGAACTCAAATTATTGAACACATGAGATAAAAAGAACAAAGCTGGTAAAAGAATAAACATTAAAAATTCATAAATCCTAAGAGCTTAATTTATATATTGCAAGAGGCTTTAATGTTTTATCAATAGCCAATACAACAAATGCAACATTTTGACTTGAATTTAAGGGAGAGAACTATCTACCCACCATAAACAGAAGAACATATACTGTTGGTTCTGTCTATGATATTCATTTACAGAATAAAGTTCCAACTTTCAATGGCTTGAAGATTTATAAGAACAGTAGTAGGATTGTAAATGAACAGAAACTAATAGTGTATTTGGGTAGGCAAGAGTGAAAAGATAAAGAAGGGATTGTAACTAATGTGAAGGGTCACACTTGGAACAAAGCAAAATAATAGACTAAGTAGAGAATAAGGAATAAAGGGCAGGGGTATTAAGGGAAATAAAACAAATAGGGGTTTGAATTAGACTCACGATTGAAGTCTTCTTCAACCTTCGGCTAACAGAACCAGGCGGAACAGGGCTTCAATCTTCTTGAGAGATAGATCTCTCTCATCTGGAGGTCTTTTGTTCTGAAATTTTGAGAGTAGCAACCATACCCCCAAGGGGCTCTCAATCCTCAATAGCATAAGCAACCAATAGGAATAAATGCAAACAACAACTGGGTAAAAGAAGAAAGAAGGAAATCAGTGGAGGGAGGAGTGCACGCAAGGCTCATGGCAACCATCGGTTAACCCAAAAAAAATTTCATTCCAAAACTCTCAAATCTGAGTATCGATGGATTACAATGGTATTTAAAAAAAATAATTGAATACTCTTACTCTAAAACTGAAACAAGAAACCCTAATTAAAACATAAATAGAATTAGACTCTACTATGGACTCAACTAAACAAACTTCGGCTCAAACTCTGCTTCTTATCCAACGCCTATCTGTATCATTGTACCTTCATGTTGTACTCCCTAGTATTCTACCAGACTACCAGAGTACTCGCGAATCTCCTCTCTCTCTCTCTCTGTCGAAATCCATGAACAAACATTGTTGGAAGCAAGCCAGCAGAGAAGACGAACGTAAGAACTCGACGCAGGTAAGCAGCCTCCTTGATCTTCACTGAAGCTTGATAGCAGGGAAGGAGAAAGATGGAGGCACGATTATCGAGCGGCGGCTTTTCGGATCTGGATAAGTGAAAAAATGAAAAGGGATTTAGATTTTAGGGTTTACTATTGGCTTTTTGTCTTTTCCTTTATAATATATACATTAATATATAATATTATATATCTATAACTAATACAGGGTCGGGTCCGGGCCTGGCTGGGCTCAGCCCGAGGTCTTATCCCGGACCCGACCCGACCCTGCCAGGGTCAGCCAAAAACTCAACCCTAACCCGCCCTTCGGGTTGGTAGATCAGGGTCGGGTCAGGTCCGGGCTCAGGGCGGGTTCGGGCCAGCCGGGTATTATTGACACCCCTAGTATTTATAGGGGGAAGGGAGAAGAGAGAAGAGGGAAGTGGTAGGAGAAATATTCTCTAAGAAAAGAGAATATTCTCTTCTCCTTCCTCCTTTACAATGTCTTGAATCCCAAGAAAAAAAAGACAAAAAATAGAAAGAGGGAGAGAAAAGAATCCTAGATACATAAACCTTCTATTTATTAAAAAGTAACTTTCTAATTCTAACTTGTGCTTTCTTTTCTTTGTAGGTGTCTTCTCCAAGCAATGAGATTAAGGCATCTTTGACTTTTCAACCTTCCATAGATGAAAGAATATCTTTCAAAAGAAATCTATCCCAAGTAGAATTTCAAAAGTGCCCTTGAAAAGTTGGAGGAGAGAGAGAGCAAGGGTGATGACTAGGATTCCATTCACAATTAATGAAATGTCAAATCTGTCCTTCAAAAAACGTGGAGCATGGGATGCTTATATGGGCCTCACTATTGTATTTCTTACGAAAAATCACCCAAAATAGACCCAAATTTCATCCAATTTGGAGTTCGGGAGCCCAAGATATCTCAAGTTGAAGTTGGACTGCTCCAGAGCCTTCCAAATAGAATCTTTCAGCCGATAGAAAGATAACTTCTGATAATTATGCTAAGGCCCCTAGAATCCGAACTTCCGCTTACTTTATCTCCGGTCGACTGTCAATAATTACAAATAAACCCCTATCCACGGAAACGGCCGTAACTTCTTCTTTTCAACTCGGAATCAAGTGCCGTTTGAACCGTTGCGAAGCTGACTCGACGGGCTACGCATCCATACTATTAACACCTCAAAATTATGCTAAGGGGCCCATTATAATGACATTCAAATTTGATTGATTGGCGTGATTCTTTCAGTGCTCAATCCAAACTTGATTTTCTCGACTCCTGGGCGCTTTCGGCTATTCTTAGCATCTTTTGCTTCATTTTCACAAGAATTCACCTAAAACTTGAAAAGCACAAGAAAACACCGAAGTAACTCTGTCCAATGTGGTAAAATGTATGCTTTATGCCCTAAGATTTCACACATAAATGTGTTCATCACCTCTGATGGAGGCTGTGGGGCCCAAGAATCCATGGAGGTAGGTGGGCTCTGGCTTGAGTTGATCGTCTCCGAATCCGAACTTATGGTAGGCTTCCAGTGAGAGTACATCCACGGACGCCCCTGTATCTATCAGCATCCTGTGCACGGGTCGGTTGGCTATCTCCACCTGTACTACCAGGGCATCCTCATGTGGAAAGTTCACACCTTCCAAGTCATCATCCAAGAAGGAGATCACCGTCTCGGTCCTTGCTATTTTGCTTGGCTTCTCTGCTACTCCCACGAACCTGGCATGGGCCTTGGCTTTTCTGGTTGATTCTTGCCCCGGTCCTCCAAGTATGGTGAGGATGGGGGCTCCCTTGGTGCCGCTGGGTTCTACTACTTCTCTTCTTTCATCAGTGCGGTCTCTCTCCCTTTCTTGGTCCGCTCTCCTTTCTTCCCTCCTTGGTTCTCTTTCTCGGTCACGTCCTTGATCTCCTTGGCCCGAATGGCCATCACGTCTCCTCTTCACGTACTTGTTCAAACTCCCTGCTTTCACAAGGCCTTCTATCTCCCTCTTCAGTTGGTAGCAATCTTCCGTGTCATGCCCATAGTCCTTGTGGAAGAGACAGTACTTGTTGGGATTACGCTTCTCAGGTCCTGCTAGCATGGGTCGTGGCCATCGAATTAGGTCACTGTCCTGGATCTGCATAAGGATTTGGGACCTGGTGGTGTTCAACGGTGTGAACTCTGGACTACCTGCTCTCTCACTCCTCTCTGGGTGATGGTCACTTCTTCCTGTTGGGCGATCGCCCTTCTCTTGTCGACGTTCAGTCCTCGATTTCTTACTCTCTTTACGGTCATCTGGTGCTGGCCTCTTGCTGTCCTGTGGCTTGGCTTCAATTGCCTTCTTCCGAGCTTGTACTATCTCGGCCATGTTGGCGAACTCGTTGCATCGCTCCAGGAGCTCCTTTATAGTCCTGGTCTCATGACGCGCTAGGTCCTTGATCAACTCCATGTCTCGGATGCCCCTTACCAAGGCGGCATGCTGGGTCTGATCGTTTAGGTCTCTGACTTCTAAGGACTCCTTAGTGAACCTGCTGACATACTCCCTAAGGGACTTCCCAGGATTTTGTATCACGTCTAGCAGATTGACCGTGGTCTTCTTTTGCTTGACGTTGCTCTGGAAGTGGGTCACAAACTGTTCGCATAGCTCTGCAAATGACCCAATCGACCGTGGTCGTAGTCTGGAGAACCATGAGATCGTCGCACCCTTGAGGGATGAAGGGAATGCTCGACAGGATACCACGTCTGATCCACCATATAGCGTCATCATGCCATTGAAATAGTTGATGTGATCATTAGGGTCGGTGGTACCACTGTAGAGTTCAAAAGTGGGTAGTCTGAACCTGGATGGGAGTGAGGTAGACATGATCTCTTTTGAGAAGGGGTGTTGTCCAGGGATTGAGTGTGTCTCACCCTTGGTCTGCTTCTTCAACCCTTTCAGCTTCTCGTCCAACTCTCGGAGTCTCTTGTTAAGCTCTTCATCCCGCATTTTCCCTTCACGTCTGACTAGTAGTTCATTGCGAGGTCGTTCACGTCCTCTCCTGGAAGTCCCCTCCGATCTCGATTGTTGGCGAGATGGTGAAGGGTCACGTCGTGATGAATCTTATCTTGACCATGAGGGGCTTGCTTCACCATAAGTCCGGCTTTGCTTTGGCGCATAGCTTCCTCCTAGTCGACCATCAAACACCGACCTCTGGATGGACCCTTCAGGATTAGGTACCACGGATAGGTGTGATGGTGTTCTCCCCTAATTCGACCTTGCTGGAGGATCTGCCGATCTCTCCCTAGGTTGGGAAGGCTCTCCCTGCTGCCTGGTGTGCCTCTCGGACCTGTCACCCCTGAGAGGTGACCTCTCGGGGTTCTCCTCCCGCCTACGACGATGATTCACCGCTCTCTGCGTTAGGTACTCGCGGAAGAGTCGTTCCTCGTTGAGGATCTGACGTTGTAGGTCATTAATCTGACCCATAGTTGCTGGGGCATTGGGGTCAGGTACCACCTCTACCACTACTTCGTTGTTAGGTTCGACCACCGCATCTTGATCATCGTCTGGGATCTCCCTCTCCAGAGAGACATGGTCCTGATCATTGGTTCTGCGATGTGAGCTCTCTGGAGGAGGTGACCCATTCCCCTCTCTCAGGGCATTGTTGGTGGAGGGAGTCGTCTTCTTGCGTGCCATGGTTGATCAGATATGGAAACAAGCTAGTAGAAGTGATGGCTAGAGCCGTTCCCACAGACGGCGCCAATCTATTGTGTCAAGAAATCGCTCAGCGGTCCTTCGAGTGCCGTAACCTGCAAAAGACCTTGGGGTGACAAAGGAGAACCGATGTGGTTCCGGCCTAGGACTCTCCGATGCCTAAGTTAGATCTCTCTGAGCAAACAGATGAATAGTCGTATTCAAGATGAGTTAAGAAGTCCCCCGATGGGACTGTGTACCTTGCCTTTTATAGTAGTGTATGACGGTGTGGAGAGTCCCAGTTGATGTAGAGTATTTGCCGTAGGTGATAGAGTCCCTGAGTAGCAGGGCTCCTCCTTGATAGGTTGTCTTCCCGTGAGACGTAGTGTCCTTGATAGACTAGGTAGTTGTGTTCCCGGGAGATGTAGTGTCCTTGATAGACTAGGTAGTTGCCTTCCTTAGAGACGTGATGTTTTTTAAAGTTGCCTTCTTGTGGGACGTAGTGTCCGAGTGACCTTAGTAATCTTGATGGATAGACTCATCTACGTGGTAGATGAAGTTCATGGTGTATGAGTCCGTTCACTCCACGTGACTCGATAGGTGGTGGCCTAGAGTCCTTGGCGATATTGTCTTGTTGATGGCGATCCGAGGGAGCTTGTGCTTGGAGATGATGTGTGCCGGGGATGTCATGCTCGGGTCCAGGTCCACGCCCACGATCCGTGCTCGGGGTGCCCATGCTGGGTTGGGTCAAATCCTTACTTGGTTCTTCATTTTTGGGTTCTCGTCCTGAATCGGTCCTCCTTATTGGGTTTGGACACGTGGCGTTCCTTGATTGGTCAGGGTGAATTTAGGTTTATCAACGCTCTCCTCTGTTTGTGCACCACTCAGGCCGCTATGGGCAGTGCGCCGTAGAGGATCTGAATTGATAAAAACTTAGGCCTCCTCAAAAGCAGTTCTCCAACCCAAGTTAAAGAGGACTTTATCCAATTTGATCTGAATATTGGTTGACTCACATCTCTTATTATTTCATGTAAATATAAGTCCATAAGAACCCAAATCGATCATCTATTCATCTGACACTATATTACGAAACTGGAGAATGTTCCTATTACCCTCTTTCTCATGCGGGACAAAAAAGAATTGAAATCACCAACACACAACCAATCCACCCTTTTCCAACCAAACTGAATTGGGTGCGTCTGTTTGTAACCAAGAAGGTTACAAATAGACTTTGTAACCAGACTATAATACCCCTCAGTATAAGTTGTTCCATTTTTTATATATAGGTCAATGATGTAATTTACATATAAGAGAACAAAAGTGGCTTTAAGTGATTAAGATTCTTCAGGTTAAAGGATAAAAAAGGAATTACACACTCCAATCAAATCAAACCGGGGAAGAAGAACGAGGAAGACGGACAGAAAAGTAAGAAAGAAAAGAGAAAAGAAGCAGAAAGACAGCAAAGAAAAACACAGAAGAAGAAACAAAAACGGAGAAGAATGATCTTTTCGTTCAAACAAAAGTCGCCCAATTTTTCAGTACGAGCGCCAAAGGTTTTCATCGGAAAATCTTTGTTCGTGATTACCTATTGTGACCTTTCCAGAGTGAAAACGCAGCAGTGAATTGATTAGGGGTTGCAAATCTTTATTCGTTCATAGGACATTCTGATCGAAGTTTTTTTTTTTTTTTTGGGAGAGGGGGAGGTAAACCTCAAATCACCGTGGATTCTCTCTTTTCTTTCTTGTTTTTCCTCCTCAATAACCATCTGTGCGCTGCAATCAAATTTGTTTGGGTTTGTTTCTTTACTTTCCTCTGACCCCGCCGATCTGACCTTTTATTTAGTAATTTTTCGGACCACTCGTTTCTTCTTTTGTTCATCTCACGATTCAATCATCATAAGATGCAAAAAGGAGGGGGGAGAAATCTTTTGTCTGAACTTATTCCGACCAGACATAACCAATCGAGTGTACGCTTTGGGGGTTTTTTCCCCTATCTTTTTCAGTTGTTTTTATCGTTTGGAGATATGATGGAAAATTAAAGAAGAATTCTCATGTGGGTTTGGATGATGATTCAAATCAAGAAACTCACAGAAGACAAGACGAAGAAGATAGACGGTGAGTAGACATAAAAACAGGGGTCAGTGTCTTGAGGGGCATGGATGATTCATCCTCTGTTCTACTTCCTTTTTCAGTCTTCTCTAAGGCATGAGCAGTAGATGTTATCCCTAAAGAGGCTACAGTTCTCACTTCAGCTATAGCCTCTACACTTGAATTTTGGAGACAAAGAGTATTTGATTAGAGACTCATGAAACCATTGTCTCCTGTTGTACTTTGGGTTTCTCACAAGTTCCCTTAAAGCTTGTACTAATTCACTTAGCCAAATGGTTCTCTTTCAACAATCTCTCTTTAATTTACAAAAGTAATAAACCAACGATAAACATCGATACCCTGTATCGAGTCATAGTGATACAAAAATGGCTCAGGTTGAAAAGAGTGAACCACAACCATGGAACCCCTGAGATACTCTGTATCAGGAGTCATGGCGACGTGAACATGGCCTGGGTTGTGCGCTCCTTTCTTCTCTTATGAAAAATGCAGTTTTGGGTTTTCTGTCGACTCTGAACATTGAAACGAGGGTGGAGGGCTTCAAACAGAGAGTGAGAGGGAGACGTGAGAGAGAGAGAGAGAAAGAGTCATGCCGACGCGTTTCCTGGTTCCAACCAATTTCGGCAGTTTGCAGCCAGTAACAAGGGAAAACCAGCTGTTGTAACAAAACCGGTCAGTCCCGACCATTTAATGAAAGGTTTCTCCGATTGCAGGCCTATTCCGGCCATTTCTAGCATCTTCCTCCATTAGACTTGCAGTTACAGGCCACTCTCTACAGTCTACATCATATGGCAATAAAATTACGTCAATACCCATACAGTTGGAATTTTAATTTTAACTTCTTCCCTATCGTACAAGTGAATTGGCAATTTAATCCCTGATGTAGTAAGAGTATTGGTTTTTGATAATGGACATAAAAGTGAGGTTGTAACCACCTTGGTTACAAACAGCTTTACCCCCCCCCCCAACTGAATTATACTGTGTCCCATACTTGTTGCCTCCCGGCACTTGGATTCTATTAGAGTGATGAGTGGCATATCGTCAGTTATGGTAGATTGATTACCAGTAGGAAGCTGGTGCGATAAAATCGGGGATCCTGGCAAGGCTGGAGAGCTGATCATAGACGCAAGCGGTAAGCACTCCTCCATTCACTGAAGTAATTACGGAGGGATTTAATCTCATTGGATATGGAAGGTTGCCCGAAGAACATGAATTTGTTGCAGAGGCTACTCGTCAACCTAACCTATTATTCAGGACTGCCGTGCGGCATATTCTTCCCAAAAATGGTTGCTGGTTCCTTGGCATCCAAGAAAAACCAATCTTCCTTTATTTGGGATATCGATTTAACCCTCTTTACCGGGTTATCATCAGCCTATAAAGTAATTTTCAAAACCAAACCTAGTTCTTTAGTGCTCCTCTGTGTTGTGCCCTGCAATCTCCCTCTCACAGTCTCTATTTTTTGTGGTCTGATATTGAGATGGGGAGGAGAATGGGAGGGCGATCTTCCTCCGTTTTCAATCGTGATATTCTTCTTCGTCGCCTCGAATCATGTGAGGACAAGTCCAGTCTCGAAGATATAGTGAAGTATTTGCGCTCAAGCTTCCCTGATTACAGACGAATCAAGCAACAACCTTTCACTAAGTACGTCCAGAAAACCCTTGAATTCCAACAGAGAAAACTAAATTTCTCTGCTTTCACTTCCAATGCCTCTGATGAAGTCGACGATGACACTGACTCTACAGTAGCCTCTCCAACCCCTACTCGTAAGAAACTCAAGAAGATGGACGTCAGTGAAAACATTCAACGTAAGCAGAGAGAGCAAGATCGTCCTTCAACCTCATCAGCATCTTTGTCTGTTGATGACGATAAATTGGAAGGTGCGGTTTCCACTTCTGAAGATTCAATTTATGAAGAGAAGATGAAACCTGAGTTTGATTTGACGAAGTTAATGCTTCGTTCGAGTTATAATGCATCGAAGAAGGATAGCGATGCAAAGGCCAAGGCTGAGGAGAAGAATTTGGAGGTGGAAGTTATTAGTAAGCAGGAGAAGATTGGATTGGTTGGCGGAGATGGGATTGAGACGTTGGGTCGGAGGAAATTGACGGATTTGAAAACTTCTAGAGAGAGAGAATTGAGTAGTAGAGATGGCTATGAGGTGAAAGCGAAGGATGGACCGAGGTTTAGCGATTTCGGCGGGATTAAAGGGGTTTTGGATGAGTTGATGGAGGAGGTAATTTTTCCATTTTACCATCCGCAGCTGCCTAGGTGGTTGAGAGTGAGGCCCATCACTGGGATTTTGTTACATGGACCGCCTGGTTGAGGAAAGACGACGCTTGCTTGCGCAATTACTAATGAAACTGGGGTGCCCTTCTACAAGATTTCAGCTACCAAAGTGGTTTCTGGTGTCTCAGGTACTTAAATTTTGTTTATTTGGCTTCTACTTTTCTTACTTGTTCCTTCCATTTGTCTGCAACTAGGTTATATTGTGCTTGTATTCTGTTTGTTACTTGGTTAATTCAATGAGCTTCATAGCGAGAACGTGTAACCGTCAACTCCACTTTTCTTCATAATAACTGTTGTTTTTCAGATGTGAGGTCTTTAATCATGGTTTCGGACCTGGTTTCAGTCAAGCCAAAAACCGAGTTGGACCGAGATCTTGTGAGTTGGTGCACTTTTTTTTTTGGGAACTCGTTTGATGGTTTCAGTAGGTTTTTGACCTTGGTATACAACCTATTTTGGGCTATTTAAACACAATGGCACTATCATTTAAGTAGATATTTTTATATTTGTTATTCCAAAATGAATTAGGGAGATTGGCACGGGCAAGTAGTGTGAGACCTATCTCGACAACATGGCGATGCTTTTGCTCAACACGGCCATTTTTCTCAGGGGTATGGGGGCAAGAGTATTGGTGAGCTATAACCGTGTTGAGAGAGATGAGAATCAAACTTCTTCTACTCACGAGCACCATCAGACTGAAAAATCTTGATTTTGCATGCAAATAAATTTTCAACATGACGCTGAAAAGAAATGAACTTAGATAACACCTTTGAACGATGTACCATAGGAAATATCCATGAGAAATGACTATGATCATCCACAAAAATAATATAATATCGAAATCCATTCACAGAAGTGACAGGAGCGGGTCCCCAGATGTCTAAATGAATTAACTGCAAAGGTGCAAGTGCTACAACATTATTAAGAGAAAATGGTAGCCGATGACTCTTTCCATATTGACAGGGAACACAAACATGCAAAGTGGAAGCCGAGTTGGAAGTCAGCAGCTTATTGGGGTGAAGAATGCGAGTCAGTGTGTGAGAAGCTGGATGCCCAAGGCGGTCATGCCAAATTGAACTTGAAACACGAACTCCTATAAAGACAGATGGTTGTTGCAAAATATTTTTTATATTTGTTATTTTATTTACTTAGATATTATTCATAAATATTCAAATACCCTCCAATTTGAATCCAATAGAAATAGTTCAAAAATAAAATTCCATAAAGATTAAAAGTCAACCCCCCAGTTTAAGAACAAAAACTGGATTTTCAGCAGTAAGTGCAAATTTCAACTTTTAAATGCTGGGGTTTTTCTCAAATTTAAAAATTCCATAGATCTTAATATGGTAGAACATTGCTAAAAACCAGAAGTGCAGGTTAAGAAGGGATGTTTATATATCAAATGGATTATGGATTAGAGATAGTTAACAATGGACCTGTGTAGAAGCCACTGGCTCAGAAGTCTTGTCATCCAAAACTCTGTGAGTTGACACACTACCAACCTGATATGAAGTGTGGTTCTTTAATGGAAGAATTTTAAGACTTTTGCCTATTTGCTCCGCCATATTATGACCATAACCTTTTCAAACTATTTGGGTAAATTATACGAAACATGTTCTGCTCCAGTACTGTTGTATCTAGGATGAAAATGTTTATTTAAGTTTTATCCTGACTCTTCCAAATTTTTAATCGAGAACAAGGGACCAGTCATTATGGAATTCATGCTAGTTTAAGGCATTTTTATGGAATTGCCTCTAGGGTACCCACTATAGGATAAAGTACACTAGATATCATGGGACCAACAGTAGATCCATTTGAAAATATTAACTAATGCCTCCTGGCCAAATAGGCAATAATTGCATGCGAGGTTCTTTATGTGTTTGTTTGTCCACAGGTTCAGCATTTCTGTCTTCTGTCATTACGGGAGTTGCATTCTGGAAAACTAGAGAATCATAATATTCATGTGAATGTGGATTAGGTTATTGCACTTATTAACATGACCTTATTATGTTTTCTTTCTCTCTCATGTTTGATTGAGAAATAAACTTCTTCCAAGGGCAAGAAATTTGACCATGTGACATTTTTCTAGTTTCTCTTAAAAAATTTACCATATGTGTATCTCATTTCAAGCAACCAATACCTTCCATTGCAGCGTAAGATGTTCCTATTTTTCATGGTTGCACCATGATCAATAACTATTAAGCCTTCAATTTGTTAGTTGAAGTACAATGAATGTGTAAGATCTAAAACAAGCATACACAGTAAACTAATAAATGTAAATAAATGCCTCTTTTGACTAATCAATAAATACGGTACACGAATAAAGTGTAGCTAAGCCCTTTTGGTACTCATCCAAGTCATTGATATGTAAGATGCTATTGGGTATTGAAAATTGTATGGGTTAGTTACTGCATTACTCAATTGCAGCATGAACATGTGTCTTTGGCTGAACTTGATATAGTTCCAATTGAAGTGGATAGGATAAGGTATGTTTACACCATATTCATGCTGATAAATGCTACCTATTGTTACCATTTCTGCAACTTTTAAACTGTATAGTCAAGCCAATTCTAGAAGAGGATTCAGATATGGCAGCTCTCTTCAATTTATATGTACAAAAAAAAGTCCCAAAACAGCCAAACGATGGGTAGCACAAAGCAATAAATGATAACAGTCAAACGACCCTAGTCTAACACCATATGAGGAGTTGCATACCTTGATTCCAGTGAGTTTGATTTGTAATCTACAAGAAAGTATTGATTTTGATATTAGGGGATTGTTGAGACAATAGAGTATCTCTGTAAACAGCCAACTGATGAATAACCCTAGGAAGCAATGAACAATAACAGTCAAATGGCACTACTCCTAACACCCTATGATGTATTACATACTGTTGATTCCAGTTGGTTTCACTAGTAATCTACAAAAAAGTGATTCATTGGGATGGTTCAAGGAAGCACGGAATCGGCCAAAATAGCCTCAAGCCTAGAAAAAACCTTTCTATCGGATGGAATCGGGATCGATTGTGTCTGTTTCCGATTCGAATCACCTGTTTCTTCCATCCGATTCTGATTGAGTCCTTGAAGCCTGTGTTCATTGGGGATGTTATGGGATTGTTGAGACAGTGGAGTGTCTGTAAACAATGAAGCATCTTTGTATACAATAGTAATTCCAATTTAAAACAGCGAATCCAATTTATAGTTTCTAATCAGTTCATAGGAACTTTGAAGAACGGCTTTCAGATTAAGGTCATAAGAACTATGAATATATACCAAAGCTTCTGTAGAAATCTATAATTCCCCAGTGAAAACCAAAGCAAAACAGAAAATTCGTTTTTAAATGTTTTTTTCCTTGGGTTTTGAAAAACAGGATTTTTTTTTGCTGTTTTACAAAATGAATATTTCTAAAAAAGTTCATCGAAACTTCCAAGCTATCAAATGTTACCCAGAAAAAGGTTAAATCTGAATAGCATAACATAATCAAAAGAGGCCATGGTCAATGACAGGAGTACTGCAACTGATTGAATGGTTGTATATGTTCAGCTTTAAACTACTTTCTTGAACTGGAGTGCATTGATCTATTGATGGATCTCTTTTAGGAGTTGGTTGAGTTGACATTTGATGACTACCTTTGCTTTTGACTGCACTCACTTAACCATGTGATTAGTTGATGCTCACCAGAGAATGAGGTAATAGATAAACTGAAATCTGAGTAGAAGTCGCTCTAGTGTTTTTTTCTTTTGGGGGGCGGGTCTTTGGACAGAAATCCATTGCTTTTTTCACATCTGATTATAAGGTTTGAAAAAAATTTGTATTCAGCTAATAGCTGACTGTGAACTAGTTGTTACAAATGAACGTTCTTCTCTTGCTGTGGCATCTATCCATTTGCTGCTCTAAAGGGTCTTGAATGATATGCCATACTAATAACAGGTCATCTGGTTCTGGTATTCACAATAATGTAAAGATATATCATCCACTACTAAGATTAAGACTATAGTACCGAGGAGTGATCCTGCAAGTTTTAGGCTCTAGAAAAGACATGGGGAAGACCAAAAGTGATGTGGCTTCAAGATAGTATTAGACGACTGGCTGACTGATGTATGATAAGCTGAAGCTATGGCCATAGATATAGTGAACGGCAGGACAGGATTTGGCTGAGCCCAAATAGTTGTTAAGGCTTATTTGAGTTGAATTTGTTAAGATTTAATATTTTTATCGTGAGTAGTTTTAATTTTCAATATATATCATCGATCTACAATTGTAGTATTTTACATTGTTGAAATCCTTGAATAATGGCTTGAGTCAAAGTGATTACAGCCGTCCTTTATTTATAACAAGAGAAAGAATGTTCTAGAATGGGTACAAGGACAATATTACCCTTGAACCCATATTACAATACTCCCCCTCAAGTTGGTACATACATGTCAAACATGCCCAACTTGCTAACAATAGAACAAAACAATTTACTACTAATTCCCTTAGTAAGAATATCAGCCAGTTGATCACTAGACTGAACAAATGGAATACAAATGACTCCTTGCTCCAGCTTCTCCTTGATAAAATGCCGATCAATCTCAACATGTTTGGTGCGATCATGTTGGACTGGGTTATGGACAATGCTGATTGAAGATTTGCTGTCGTAGTAGAGTCGCATAGGAAGATCAACTATCATCCCAAGATCTTTAAGAAGTCTCTTTAGCCAGAGAAGTTCACAAATACCTTGCGCCATGACTCTAAACTCAGCTTCAGCACTTGACCGAGCAACCACTGCCTGCTTCTTGCTTCTCCAAGTAGTTAAGTTTCCTCCAACATAGGTGCAATATCCAGATCTTGATCTTCTATCATCAGGGTTGCCTGTCTAATCTGCATCAGTATAAGCTTCTACCTGGAGATGACTGTGTGAAGAATATAAGATTCCTTTACAAGGAGAAGACTTCAGGTACCTTAGGATCCAGTATGCTGCCTCCAAGTGAGAGGAATGAGGATCATGCATAAACTGACTAACTACACTTACTGTAAATGCAATATCTGGTCTGGTATGGGATAAATATATTAATCTCCCAACCAGTCTCTGATAACTTCCCTTATCCACAGGGTCACCTTCCTTACTCCTCAAGTGTGTGTTAGGCTCCAAAGGTGTATCGACAGGTTTACACCCAAACATCCCAGTATCATTCAACAAATCAAGAGTGTACTTTCTCTGGGAAAGAGATATACCCTTACCTGAATAGGCAACCTCTAATCCCAAGAAATACCGCAATCTGCCCAAGTCTTTGACCTCAAGCTCTGTGCCCAAGTAGGTCTTCAACTTCTGAATTTCTTGTGCATCACTTCCAGACTTCCAGTGATCACTATATCATCTACATAGACAATCAGAATAGTGATATGCTATCCTACTCTTTTAACAAACAGTGTGTGGTCAGCATTGCTTTGCTTATAGCCATTGGCAACCATAGCTTTATGAAAATGACCAAACCAAGCCCGGGGTGATTGCTTTAAGCCATATAAGGCCTTCTTCAACTTGCACACCTTTCCCTTAGTTTCTGGTGAAGCGAATCTTGGAGGTATCTCCATAGACATCCTCTTCCAACTCTCCATGTAAGAATGCGTTCTTCACATCAAGTTGTTGGAGACTCCAACCTTGGTTTACATCATAAGAAATAATTACCCGAATGGTGTTCATCTTTGCTACAGGAGCAAAGGTTTCTTGGTAGTCGATCCCATGGGTTTGGGTAAACCCTTTTGCAACCAACCTCTCTTTGTATCTATCCACTGTCCCATCCGGCTTGTGCTTTACTATAAAGACCCATTTACAACCAACGGGTTTCTTTCTCTGTGAAAGAGTCTCCAAATCTCAGGTTCTATTTTTCTCCAGGGCATGCATTTCTTCATCCATTGCTGCCTTCCATTTCTGTCCAGCTATTGCTTCTTGCCAGTTGTTACTTGTTAGGAATAGAGATGGAAGATAAAGAGGAACCAAAGGCATGGAATGAAGGAGTTAAAGAATTATAAGAAACGAAATTCAAAATTGGATGTTGAGTACAACTTCGCTTGGGTTTTCTGATTGCAATAGGAAGATCAACACTTGGATCAGAAACATGCTTACCAGAAGAATGACTAGGATTTGGAGTAGGTGTTGATTGTGTGGGTGCAGTGGTGGTGATCTCTTTGTGCCCAGTTTCACGAGGAGGGAAGTATACTCCACGAGGAGGAAAGTATGTTCCACGAACAAAGGTCTTCACCTGATTTGGTTCTTCCCCTTGGTCTCTAGACTCCCCTTGAATTGTAGGCTGTCCATTTTGTCCTAGTTCTTGTTCTTGACTAGTAATTCCATCTTCCAATTCAATAGACTCATTTTTAATGGTAGGTACATGTATATCTAATGGAGCTATCAGAGGTACATCTTCATTACTTGAATTCTCCCCCTGAAGAGGTATCGATGGTGTAAAGTACGGTTCAGACTCCCGAAAGGCCACATCCATGGTGACAAAAAGCTTCCTTGTAGGAGGGTGATAACATTTATACCCTTTTTGTGTGGCGGAATATCCAAGAAATATGCACCGGAGCTCCTTCGGATCAAACTTCTCATGAGGATGATGATTTCTAGCAAAGACCACACAACCAAATATCTTGGGTGGACAATAAATGTGGAAGATCCCAATAGAACATCCAATGGGCAGGGACCAGTGAGGACCCGTGAAGGTAGCCGATTAATCAGGTAACTGGCTACAAGAATGGCATCGCCCCATCGGGGAGGGACATTCATGGCAAACTTAAGGGAGCGGGCCACCTCTAGTAAATGTCTGTTCTTGCGTTCAGCCACTCCATTTTGGGCTGGAGTATCAACACAAGAAGTTTGGTGAATAATGCCATGAGTGTCCAAATATGTCCGAAAAGCCCCATCCATATACTCCTTGCCATTGTCAGACCGTAAAATTTTTATTTTTGCATCAAACTAAGTGTGGACCATTTTGTGAAACAACAAAAAACAAGCAAACACATCACTCTTGCTATGCATCAAATACACCCAAGTAGTATGGCTATAGCAATCAATAAATGTCACAAACCATCTAAATCCAGAGATAGACACACAACGAGCAGGGTCCTATACATCAGAATGAATTAATCCAACAGGAGTTTGTTTAGCAAGAGTGCAAGCATCACATGAATAATTATTCGGGTTACACTGTCTGATTAAACTAGGAAATAAATTTGATAAAACACTTAAAGATGGATGCTCCAAACGGCGGTGTCATTTATTTAATTCAAATAATGCAGAAGTAGAATCAGAAGATAAGGCCTTGGATGTCAATGCTGCCGGCGAACTGTCAAGCACGTACAAACCACCAACCACCTTACCACATGCAATCGTATGACCCGTTTCCAAGTCCTAGAACAAACAGTGAGTGGGAAAAAATATTACTTTGCAGTTCAAGTCCCTGGTGATACTTCTAATGGACAATAAATTAGTAGAAAACTTAGGAACATGGAAAACAGAAGAAAGGCAAAGAGAAGAGGTGCACTGGATCTCTGGACGGATCCCTTGCCCGAGATTGGGGAAAGAGACCCATCAATAACACGGACTTTATTATGACCAGATAAAGGAAAATATTTCAGAAAAAGGGAAGAAGAACCTGTCATATGGTCGGTAGCACCCGAGTCAATGACCTAAGATTCGGGTATGACTGAGGTGCTATTCCCACTAAAAATACCTGGATAAGAAGTGGCAGAAGGATCGGATGGCAAGGAAATAGCCGATGCAGCCAAAGAAGGAGACCCAGATGAAGAAGATGTATCCAGCCGAGTCATCATATACCTGAGATTCTGAAGTTCTTCCACTACCTGGGACAGAGATGGATCAGAGGGCTGGTCATCAGTAGCTGCTTGATTTGCCCGGGCAGTATTGGAACGATTGGAACCACCTCTCCCATGCCCTCGAGTGTCTGCAGGGCGACCATGTAGCTTCCAGCATCGATCCTTAGTGTGCCAATCCTTCCCACAGTGATCACACTTAATAGGAGGACGATCACTAGATGAACGATCCCCACCGGAAGAGCGTGAAGAATTCCCACGGGAAGGTGCTGCAAGTCCAGAAATAAGAGCTGAACACTCTTGAGTAGCAGGAGTAATCATGGCAGTCCGACTGCTATCTTCGGCTGCAAGAATTGCATATGCTTGCTCAAGAGTGGGAAGAGGATCCCAATTCAGAATATTTGATCGAATCGGATCAAACTCGAGATTAAGGCCAGCCAAAAATGCAAACACTCGTAATCTGTCTTCCCATTTCCGGAAGGCAGTGGCATACTGGCATCAGCATCGTAGGTTGCCGTGAAGGTGCCCAAGAAATCAAGTTGCTGCCACATCGTGCACATCTTATTATAGTACTGAGACATGGATAATTCCAGCTGCTTTGTTGAGTGGATTTTCTGGCGAAGCTCATAACATTGGGCTGCATTCCCAACTTGCGAATATGTGTCTTGGGCTGTCTTCCAGATTTTGGCCGCCGAATCAAGAAGAAGATAACGACCAACAATCTCTTGCTCCATGGAATTCACCAAATATGATATAACCAAGAAGTTAAAATTCATCCGCTTATCTTGGGCATGACCAACATCAATAGGCCTGATAGAGGTTTCAGTGATGTAGCCAGAGAGACCACGGGAACCGATAGCAAACAAGCAAGAACGAGACCACAACAGATAATTGGCCCTATTTAATTTTATAGGACTGGCTGGAAAAAGAACAAAATCACGCTGCGATGTGCCGTCAGGGCCAGAGGAAGCGGACGTGACTCAGAGTTGTCAGGCATGGTGGCTGGTCACAGGGAAATTCTCAATAACAGAGAAAAAAAAGCAGAAAAGTTTACTGCATAGGAAAAAAAATATGGCAGAGAAAAAGGCCTTTGGTGGGAGTCAACTCACCACCAAGGGAGGGAGAAAAAATATCGCAAGGCTTCGGGAAGGTCTCCCGCTAGAAAAGAAAAAGAGAAAGGGGTTGCGGGAGAGTGGCGGAGGCCTGGGAGGGTTGGTGGTGGTGTTGGTTGCTGGCGGAAGGGGTGGCTACTGGCGGAGGTGGTGGTTGCAAGCGGTAGGTTAGTGGTGGAGGCGGTGGTGCTGCTAGGTCGAAATCACGATGGAGAGAAGGAAAAAAGAAAGGAAAAAAAATAATAGGATTCTCGGATTTTTGGCTCTAATGCCATGTTGAAATCCTTGAATAGTGGCTTGAGTTAGAGTGACTACAACCGTCCTTTATTTATAACAAGAGAAAGAATGTTCTGGAATGGGTACAAGGACAATATTACCCCTATGACAATTTTACCCTTGAACCCATATTACAATATACATGTACTTTCTATATTAGTCAAATACCCCTGGTGTCCTTCAGCATGTTTTTTTTTAATTGTCAAATACTTTTGGTGTTCTTGTGTAATATTTTTTTCTTCAAAGCTTTTTCTGCTTTCAAATGTTAATTATTACCTAACATTTTGTTGGAAAACCAAAGTTATTGGCACCTCATTGAAAATTTTTATTACTCTTTGATGTCTAAAAATTCCATTTTTATGTGATTGCTTCAGGTGCATCAGAAGAGACTATACGTGACCTTTTCTCAAAAGCATACAGGACTGCTCCATCAATTGTCTTTATTGATGAGATTGATGCCATTGCTTCTAAAAGAGAAAATTTGCAGAGGGAGATGGAATGGAGAATTGTGACACAGCTGATGACTTGCATGGACGAATCACACCAAATTATGAAGCCAGTTGATGTAGGTTTGAATTCAGAAGCATCTGATTCCAGACCTGGTTATGTTCTTGTAATTGGAGCTACAAACAGACCTGATGCTATCGATCCTGCCCTCAGGAGGCATGGAAGGTTTGACCAGGAGATTTTTTTGGGTGTTCCAGATGAAAATGCACGGATTGAGATTCTGTCTGCGCTCAGACGGAGCCCTAGACTTGAAGGTACATTTGATCTTGTTAAAATAGGAAGATCTACGCCAGGCTTTGTTGGATCTAACTTGAGAGGACTTACCTCCAAGGCTGGTGTCCTTGCTATGAAGACGTTTATAGCTGGTAGGAAGTATGACCTAGCCAGAGAACCCAGAGATGGGGACCATCTTGAAGCATGGTGGAAGCGCCCATTGTTACCTGAAGAAATGGAAGGGCTCAACATCACAATGGCTAATTTTGAGGTAATCAGGACATAAGTAAATTACTTAGCTTTACAAAATTGATTGTGGACATTCACTTGTGCACATTATATGCATATCATTACTCCTGTATGTAAATGTTGCATGTAACTTTTTTCTTTGTATTTTTTGTCCTGTCAGAATAACTCATGTGAGAGTAGTTGTTCTAGTATTTACTTTTGATGGACAACCAAAATAGTTTTATAGTTTGGCATTTAAAATTTATGTCTCATTATATTAATTTATTAAGACGCATAATTTCAAATAAGAAATTTGTTTCTGGATTCAAGTATTTACTCACTAATTTTATGTAAAAGGTGAAGTTCACGTATTTGGATGTTGGTACCCTATTCCAAACATATGAACCTTTTATATGGTCTGAACCATCTAAGTATGTATGTGTAACTTTTCTTGGGGTGGGGGGTGGGAAATGCAATACTGGGTCACAAAACCCTGCTTTGGGATTGTTATGGGCCCATAAGAATAGTAGCTAATGCAAGAGTTTAGTAGCAAAACTGTAAATATGTTGTAAATATCAACAGTTGAAGTCTTCTTCAACCCACGATAGAACAACAAAACAGTGGTAAGCAGAGCCTGTTCTGGGTGGAAGAACTAAACGACCTACAGTATGTACCATATAGAAAATTGAAGGCTAACCAATATATATATATACACCCTATTTTTTGTAAAATTAATTTTCAGAAAAAGCGTTTACCTTCAAATTCAAATCTTGCACAAATTTTGCTCAAATCCAACTAAAGATCATTGTAGATGCTTTGAAGTAATCCACAATGTCTTAATCCAACAAGAGAATGAAGGATTTTTGGCAAAAATCAACTCTTTTGGGGACTTCCATTGGCTTCGGACGAAACAAGGTCTAAATTTCAACCTCAATTCACAAAAGTATTACATATAAGGGGCTTTGTAATGTTTTTGCAAAATGGCTGAAACATTTCGTAATCTCGGCCATTTCACCGAAATGCCAACCGAAACATTGATTTCTGGTGGAATCGACCCTTGTTTCATTTTGACCTTTTTCAAAACCGAAACAGTTCATTTAAATTTCAGTATTTCGAACGAATTTTCGAACCTTGGTTATATGCTTGCAAGAGGGGTAAAAATAACTAGATGATTTGAATCTCTGTCTTTCTTTCTTTCCCTCCCTCTCTCGGGAAATTCTACAGATTATAATCTCTTCTTATTTGTATAAAAGTAATCTTCCTGTTCATGTTAGCACATCATATAAACATTCTTGTCGTTTCTTCATTGCTTAATTTTGTATGATGGTATTGAATGTTTTGTTTTTGCAACTTCCGTAGGTAGCAGCTAAGATGATTCAACCTTCTTCAAGAAGGGAGGGATTCTCTACAATTCCTAATGTCAAGTGGGAGGATATTGGAGGGCTTGATGCACTGTGGGAAGAATTTAACTTTAACATTGTTGGACCTATAAAAGATCCTGAGAAGTATGAGGTAAAAATTGCCCTTTTTTGGTTCAATAATTATTGCTTTTTGACTTCCAATAGGGGGCCAAGATATAGAAATAACAGGTGAGATATGTGGTGCTGAGCACGTGCTGATTGCTTCGCTGTCT
The DNA here is from genome assembly GCF_018873765.1 of Telopea speciosissima. Lineage (NCBI taxonomy): Eukaryota > Viridiplantae > Streptophyta > Magnoliopsida > Proteales > Proteaceae > Telopea > Telopea speciosissima. The sequence goes on along the minus strand of NC_057922.1, from coordinate 33,758,901 downwards.
TCATTGTATCCAAAGTAGATGAATTCCCTTCTTCCTTCTCTTTAAACTATGTTCATCTCAATAGCCTTAGTCCATTGTATTTGTATGTTGAGGTTGGTTACAAAAGTCGTGGTCTCGATTCCACTTTATATGTATCTAATGAATTTTGTCAAATATCAGATTTGTAATAAGTGAGTGAGGAAGAGGTTAAGATCAACTGAATTATAGATACTAAAGACTATTAGGCTGTCCATTTAACATGATCCTTAATTTGATTGAAGGCTTTGAGGAACTGAACCTTCTAATTCTGTCTGACATGTGGACACCGATGTTATGTTTTAGAATATATAATAAATTAGGGTCCATTGCTTCAAGCAATGGTTAAACGTTTGGGCAGCCAGGGCAAATACCCGTGTTGGAGTCTTTACGGTGACCACTTTGCACAAAGATACCATAGGTTGGGACTGACTCCAAACTCATCCTTCCCAAGACTCCACATAGGCGAGACCAGCACTAGGTAATGTTCCTTTTTAATACTCTATATAATAAGTTGATAATATGATATCTTTTATGGCACCTTTTTCTTCTCTGAAATCTTTTGCTGCAACCTTAATTCTTACGTTCTTTTTCTCTAACATCCTTTAATTTTGTAAATGGAGATGCCATTCTCCAAAAGTCTTTTGAGACATTTGCTTCTTCTACTCTAAAGCATATAATTTGGAATTTAATTTCCTCTTGATAAGACTATGTGTGACTTTTAGTGTTTGCTTCTCATTAGGAAATCACAGAGGATTTAGAGACAGGATTTTTGCTTTATGGACCTACCGGCTGCGGAAAAACATTGATTTCCCAAGCCGTTGCAAATGAGGCAGGATTAAATTTCATACACATCAAGGTTTCCCATTTAATCCTCATCACTGTCATGATGTTATGTTTGTTATTTATCCATGATGTCTTCCAACAATCTTAGCATTTGATGGGCCCACATTTGACACTTTAAGAGAGCATACTTATGACCATGTTCTGTTCATTATTTTTTTTTTAATGAGAATGTTCTGTTCACTATTTAGGGCCCAGAACTTCTGAACAAGTATGTTGGAGAAAGTGAGTTGGCAGTTAGAACAATATTCAGTCGTGCAAGAACATGCTCTCCTTGCATACTTTTCTTTGATGAGGTATTGGTTTCTTAGTCTCTAGCCATTTTTTTTTAATATGATTGCACTTGTAATTATGTACCCAATGGTAGGAAAAATGCTGATCATGCCAGTTGTCAATGATTGAACCTTGGCTTGGTGAGAGGGGTAGTTGTAAGTTGTAACAAATAAAAATGGTGTGATGTATGTGGATTTTAAGTTTGACTTTGATCAGCCATCATCTAATTAATATAGAAACCTCTGTATCCTCAAAAAACCATTGTTGATGTCATGAAGGGTCTACGACACTTGTCGATGTGTGGCTTTTCTCTCATTTGGTGATGCAACTACTGTAGGGTTCATAGAGGAAAGGATCCTATGATCAAGAAACTCATTTGTTAGCAACATTATTATGGAAGACGAATTAAAACTTCATATTGTATGTAAGAATAATCAGAACAGAGTTCATGTATTAGAAATAAAGCTTAAGGTAGAATGTTAAATGAAAAAACAGGTGATGGGACAATTTATTCAGGGATGTATTCTAAAGGCATTTGTGTTGATGCTTGGGCCTACTCATTTGGCGTGCATCATAGTTGTCAAGGCGTCGCCTTGGTGTCCAGGCGACAGGCGTCTTATTGCAAGGCACCTTGCACTGATATTTCATTTACTTTCTTCTCACGGTTTCATAATTGCAGGGGAAAAAGAGAAGAAACCGTGAGAAGAAGAAGTTGGGGGGTGGCAGGAGAGGAGTGAGGAGAGTGCATACGCACACAATTCAAACTCAGTTCATTCTTTCATAATCTCCCCAATATGCTGGTTACACATCTATTTATAAAACCCAAAAACGTGTCTAATAACTACCTTAAAATAAAAGATTACATAATACTTTCCCAAATAAAATAAACTTTCTAAAATCCTACTAGATCCAAACACTCAAACTGGACCCGGTTCAACTGGGTTTGGGTTGGTCCCAGGTAGTGCACCAATTGGGTCGTCCCGGTCCAAGATTCTCCTGCATAAAAAAGTCTCATGAAAAAATAAAATCATTTGACTAGTCAAACTTCTTAGAGAACAAGAACATTTCTCTAAATCGAGAGCAATTTAATTACTTATAGATAAGAACATATTTTTTAAGAACAGTATAAACCAAATGTATCTTTGATTGTTTCAAACTTCCAATAACTTGCTTCTTGTAGAGAGGATCAGAATTAGGACTGAATGCGTGGATGATTAATTATCACCCCAAGCTCTTCTATTTATAATATTGAAAACATAGGACAGAATTACAAATAGGCGATGTGGGACTAAAACCCACATATAAAAGAAACATAATAGAAGAAGAAAATGTCCAGAATATCCCCATGGTATTCTGGCCCGTACAATCCAACACTCCCCCTCAAGTTGGAGCATATATGTCATGCATGCCCAACTTGACTAAGATAGGAAGAAACATTTTGCCACTTAATTCGTTATTGAACACATCGGCTAACTAATCAGCAGACTTCACAAAGGGAACACAGATGAGTCCGGCTTCGAGCTTCTCCTTGATGAAATGTTGGAAAACCTCCACACGCTTAGTACGATCATGCTGGATAGGGTTATGAGCACTGCTAATGGCTGCTTTATTGTATTGTCACAATAAAGCATCATGGGAAGATGGACTACAACACCGATATCCTGCAACAATCCTCTAAGCCATAGAAGTTCACAAATTCCTTGTGCCATCGCATAGAACTCTGCTTCAGCACTCGACCTTACCACAATATTCTGCTTCTTGCTACGCCATGTGACAAGGTTCCCACCCACAAAGGAACAATAGCCAGAAATCGATTTTCTATCAGTGGAGCCAGCCCAATCGGCATCAGTATAAGCTTCAATCTTCAGATGACCATTGGGAGAGAGAAGGATTCCTTTTCCTGGAGCAGACTTCAAATACCGCAAAATACGAAGGACTGCCTCTATGTGAGAGGAATAGGGATCATGCATAAACTGGCTCACCAAACTTACAGCAATGGCTATGTCAGGTCGTGCGTGAGAGAGAGAGAGATTAGTTTGCCCACTAGTCGCTGATAATGACCCTTGTCAATAGATTCACCATCTTTCTCCTCAACTTGTAGTAATTTCCATAGGAGTATCTGAAGGATGACAACCTAGCAACCCAGTCTCAGACAACAGATCAAGGATATATTTTCGTTGAGAAAGAAAGATGCCCTTTGAAGACCAAGCAACTTCTATCCTTAGAAATATTTTAGAGGTCCCAGATCCTTTACTTCAAACTCACGGCGAAGGAAGAGGTTCAAATTCTTAATAGCATCACCATCATTACCACTGACCACAATATCATCCACATGGACTATGAGAAGAGTTACCTTGTCACCAACTCGTCTGATAAACAAAGTGTGATCAACATTGCTTTACTTATAGCCTGCTGAAATCATAGCCTTGTGAAATCTGCCAAACTAGGCTCTAGGTGACTGCTTCAACCCATAAAGGGCACGCTTCAATTTATAGGCCTTGCCCTTGTTCCTGTCATTAGAGAAGCCTGGTGGAATGTCCATATATACCTCTTCCTTAAGCTCCCCATGGAGGAAGGCATTCTTGACATACAACTGCTGAAGATCCCACCCAAGATTTGTAGCACAAGATAATAACACCCTTACAGTGTTGAGTTTCGCCACTGGTGCAAAGGTCTCCTGATAGTGAACTCCATAAGTTTGAGTAAACCCCTTTGCAACCAGACGTGCCTTATGTCGATCCACTATACCATCAACCTTCTGCTTGACCACAAAGACCCATTTACATCCAACTGGTTTTTTCCTTGGAGGAAGAGCCATAAGATCCCACGTATGATTTTTGTGTAGTGCTCTCATTTCTTCCAACATTGCTGCCTTCCACTTTCTATCTGTAGATGCTTTCTGCCAATTTTTAGGAATCGAAACAGAAGAAAGAGAAGATACAAATGCACGAAAAGAAGGAGAAAGAGAACTATAAGAGACAAAACGAGATATGGGATGTAGAGTGCAAGTCCTAGTACCTTTGTGATGAGCAATTGGTAGGTCGGAAGAAGAGGAGGGCTTACCAGGAGAGGAAGGATCTGGATCTTGAGCCGACAACTGGATGGGTATTAGTGCTACAGTGGATTGAAGCTGCCCTCTTTTGGTCCCATCCTGTTTATAGGTGAGTATATTGGAGTTGTTAATCCTCTTCTGAAACTCACCAATAGTTCTCTGGGCTGGAGTCAGCTCCCCCTGAATAGGAACATTAACAACACCTTTTTCCATGGTCTCCCCCGGTAAAGGATTCCCTTCGGATGAGGGGGCAACAGCTAGAGGAGGTTGGGCAGCAATTAAAGAAGGTTGGGCAGCATTCAAAGGAGGCTGGGCAGCAGCCATGGGGGGCTAGACAGTAGCCGGAGGGGTCAAAAGGGGAGGAACCTCAAGAGGAAGAATCTCAAAAGACAGCACATCTTCACTAAAACTCTCCCCTTGAAGAGGTGGTGAAGAATAGCAGGAAAGGGTCTCATGAAAGACAACATCCATTCTAACCAAAGTACGACGGGAAGGGGGATGGTAACACTTATAACCTTTCTAGGTTGGAGAATAGCCTAAGAAAATGCAACGTAACCCCCTAGGTTCAAGTTTGCTTGGAGATCGTGTATCTCTAGCATAACACATTCAACCAAACACTTTGGGAGGCACAATAAAGGAGGAATTCCCCAGTAAAACATCAGATGGGCTACAAGAGTTAAGAACCCGAGAAGGTAATCTATTGATGAGATGGCTACAGTTAGAACATCTCCCCAATATTGAGATGGGACATGCTTAGCAAACATCAAAGCCCTGGCCATCTCTAACAAGTGGCTGTTTTTCCGTTCTGCCACACCATTCTGGACAGGGGTATCAATACAACTAGTCTGGTGAATAATGCCATGATCAGCCAAATATTTTGAAATTGAGATTCTGTGTACTTGGTTCCATTATCACTTCTCAATATTTTGAGAGTAGCCTGAAACTGAGTTTGGACCATTTTATGAAAATGTTGAAAACATGTACAAACCGGATTTTTTGTATGCAAAAATACACCCATATGTTCCTAGAGTGACAATCAATGAAAGAAACAAACCAATGATGACCAGAAATAGATGTTTTACGACTAGGGCCCCAAACATTAGAATGCACCAATTGAAAACAAGAAGAACTCATTTTATGCATCCAATTTTTCTTTGATGTAGTGCCTATCAACCTCAATATGCTTTGTGCGGTTGTGTTGCACTGGATTATGAACAATCCTTATTACAGCTTTATTATCACAATAGAGCCGCATAGGTCCCTCAAAGTCAAACCCCAACTCTTGAATCAACCTCCGTAGCTATATGAGTTCACACACTCCATGAGCCATGGCTCTAAATTCTGCCTCTGCGCTCGATCGAGCTGCAACTAGTTGTTTCTTACACTATGTAACTAGATTACCACCCACAAAGGTATAGTAACCAGATGTAGATCGTCTGTCAAAAACGGAACTAGCCCAATCAGCATCAGTGTAGCACTCTATTCTCAAATGATTATGTTTGGCACATAAAAGACCTTTTCTTAGAGAAGATTGCAAGTACCGGATGATGCGATAAACAACATCCAAGTGCCCACTCTTGGGAGCATGCATGAACTGGCTCACCACTCCAACTACATAAGTGATGTCTGGCCGAGTTAAGGAGAGATAAATCAGTTTTCCAACCAATCTTTGGTTCTTACTTGCATCTATAAGAGGAGAGCCACAATCTTTACTAATCTTCATTAAGCTTGTGGTTTTGATCAATTGGGGAGTTTGTTGGTTTACACCCCAACATTCCTGTTTCTTTCAATAGGTCCATACAAACTTTCTTTGGCAAATATTGATTCTCTTTTTGATCTTGATACTTCAATGCCCAAGAAGTACTTCAAAAGTTTAAGATCTTTAATCTCAAACTGATGAGCTAGGTAAGATTTCAATCTACTTATCTCGGTATTGTCATTCCCAGTTACTACAATGTCATCAACATAAACAATGAGAGCTGTGAATGTACTTTTTCCTCGCCGGATAAACAAAGTGTGGTCAGCATGACTTTGGGTATACCCATTCCTTAGCATGACTTGTCTAAATCGCTAAAACCAAACCTCAGGTGATTGGTTGAGGCCATAAAGTGCCTTTTTGAGGAGACAAACTTTCCCTTATGCTGAGGGAAACTTAAAACCTGGTAGAGGCTGCATATACACTTCTTCTTCTTCTAGGTTACCATGGAGAAAGGCATTCTTTACATCTAATTGATACAACGATCAGTCTCTATTGGTTACCATTGATAGGAGAACTCTGATTGAGTTGTGCTTGGCCACAGGAGCAAATGTCTCTTGATAGTCAATGGCATACACCTGACTGTACCTTTTGGCCACCAACCAAGCCTTATATATTTCCACCGTACCATCTGACTGATACTTAATTGTATAGACCCACCTACATCTAACTGGAACTCTACCCCTGGGAAGATCTACAATTGTCCAAGTACCACTCTTCTCAAGGACCATCATTTCCTCAGACATGGCCTCCTACTTTGGGTCAGACATAGCCTCAGTGACATTTTTTGGAATGGAAGAAGAAACAAGAGCAGTAGAAAAGGCAACACTTGTAAGAGAAATAGCATCGTAGGAAACAAACTTGGCTATGGGATTAGTACAAGCTCTCTTATGCTTTCGAACAACAACGGAAAATTCTAACTCAGACGGAGGAGAAGAAGTGTTACCTAACTGAGGAAGGTGGAGCTCAGGATGTGGATCCAAAGAGAACTCTTGGCAAGTCTTCTTTCCCTTTCCCTTTCCCTTCAAACATTCACCTCTTTTGTTCACAACAAACTCTTTTTCATTGCTAGCATCAACACCTCAATGAGCATTCACTTCTTTATATTCCCCAATGTCAAGCAGGAATAGGGAGGTGGAGGTAAGACAGAAAAGGGATGACATCAGCAGCTTGTTCACTTCCATTAGTCTCCCCCTGAAGAGGATGTTGATGAAGAGAAAAGAAAAGAATGGACTCAAAGAAGATGACATCAGTGGAGAGAAGTCGCCTTCGGGAGGAAGAGTGGTAGCATTTATACCCTTTAGTAGAGGAGGAATAGCTAAGGAAAAGACATTTCAGTGCTTCGGGATTAAGTTTTGTCTGGGCTGATTTATTGACATGGACATAGCAGACACACCTAAATACTTTAGGAGGAAGGGAAAAAGCAAGAGCCTGAGGTGAAAGGGTTTCCAGTAGGGATTTGGAGCCAAGGAGCTGAGTTGGCATCTGATTGATTAGGAAGGTAGCAGCAAGAAGCGCATCAGACCAAAAAAGTCATAGGAACATGCATGCCAAAGTGGAGACTCTAATGACCTCCAATAAATGACGATTTGTCCTCTCAACCACCCCATTCTGTTGAGAGGTGTCAACGCAAGCAACTTGATGAATGATGTCATTGTCATTAAAAAACTGTTGGAGCCCCCCATTCAAACTCTCCCCCTTAACAGAACGAATTGTTTGAGTACCAAATTGAGTAAAGACCAATTGGTAGAAAATTTTAAAAGCATTATAAACATCACTCTTTTCTTTCATCAAAAGAGTCCAAGTGGACCGGAATAGTCATCAGCAAAAGAAACAAAATAATGATATCCAGACAAGGAGGTAGTGGGACTAGGTCCCCAATCATCAGAATGAACAATATTAACAGGAACAATGGATCTATTTCCATGATAAGGATAAGAGGGGAACGACAATGTTTAGCAAAAATACATGGTTCACACTGAAAAACATGAGAAGAAGAAAAAGAAGTAAATAAATTTGGTAATTATTTTCTCACAACAACAAAAGATGGGTGGCCTAAACGTTGATGCCAAAGCACCATAGAATCGATAGTGGTATTGTCGCTTCAGCCACAAACATAAGACTGAGCAATAAGCAAAACAGGTGTCACAGTAGGTATCCGAGACTCAAGAAGATAGAATCCTTTCTCCTCACGTCCACTGCCAATGATCCTCTTTGTCATCAAATCCTAAAAAAGACAAAAGGAAGGGAAGAAGGTGACACAACAATTTAATGATTTAGTTAGATGACTTACAGATAATAGATTGGTGGCAAAATTAGGGACATGAAGAACATAGTCGAGGGAAATAGAAGAAGTGACTCGAACATTACCCTTACCAGAGATAAGGGCACGCTCTTTCTCAAGTGTCCTATACACCATTGCTTCATCCTCAGAGTTGGACAAATGGAGGTCCCTATAATGGTCATACTCCTCTCAGAGACCAATGACAGTGTTGTAATATTCTGAAATGCTTCTGTCACCTTGTTTCATGTTGATGACTTTTTAGAGAATTTGATAGACATTTGCTGAGTCACCTACTCGGTCAAAAGTCTTCGAGACACTATCCCAAATTTCCTTTGCAGTGTCCTTTCTCATAAATCTCTTCCTATCTCAGGTTTCATGGAGAAAATCAGCCAGATCATGACAGTGGAGTTCTCAGTCTGCTACTTCAAGTATGTTGGATCAATCGCAGCAGCTGCCTTGATAGAACCGGTAATGTACCCCAGTTTCCCCCTACTCTCAATGATAACTTCACAGAGTGAGACCAATCCAAATAGTTGGTATTGTCCAACTTCACAATAGCTATTTGGATATTGGGGTTATCAAATGGAGTCATGCTAGGGTGAGAAACACCCAAACCACTAGTTGAAGCTTCACCAGGTCCACTGACCTCAGATCCGGACATGATGTGTAAACACTCAACAAATACTTTGACATATCTTGAACAAGTGGGAAATATACTTCTCCTAGAGAAAGAAAGCAAACCAACAACCAAATATATCATCAACAAGTAAATAGACAACGGTTTCTTGATGATAACCAACTCAAATACACTTCTTACACCTTAGCTTCATTCCATAACAACCATAGACATTCAAATAGTGTAACTCTTCAACTCATAGCAGCTATTCAACACACTACAGTAAAAAAAACTTCATACAGAGAAGATAGATAGCACTTGGCGGCATGATTTAAAGTATCGACTGATACGATACGATACGGATCAATACCGATATGATACATACCGATACATCTCCTTTTTTTTTTTTTTTAAATGAACTGTCTCGAATTGTATCGAAATGTATCGACCGATATGGACCGATACGATACGACTGATACGTATCGATGGTCCAGTAAAGGGTTCAGTGGGTGGTTTAATACGTATCGATATGTATCGGTCGATACGGCTCGATACATACTGATACATCATCGATGCGTACCGATACATACCGATACGTACCGATACCATCGATACATTCCATAAAAAAGCCATTTTCACTCACAGACTTGATACAATTCCTAATCTAACGAAAAAATGAAGGAAAACTCTCAACCAAGAGTCTAAAATCTTGCATTTAATCTTGGTTTTTCACACTTTTAAACTAAAAAACGAATCAAGGAGTGCTACAACGTCATCCTTTGCATCCTCTAATACTCTTCATGGCTATAGACGATTACAACATGTGAGAAACTTCATCTTTTATAAATTTCAATTTAATGCATTTGTTTGGTTATACATTATTCACCATTTCAGGTTTTATGCATGACACTTGTTATATATTGCTTATTTATATTGTTTTTTGTTCCAAAAGTGTATTTTCATGTGTATCTTGACAATTTCTATGCATATTTGTATTGTTCGATACGTATCTCCGAAACGATACGATACGATACGATACGTCTCTTAAAATCACCCGACCGATACAATACCCGATACCGATACTTTAAACCTTGCTTGGCGGTACCTGTGCAAAAGCAAAGAAGAGAGCTATGCTCTCCAACCATCCCTCCTGACCAACCGTGTCTTCGGGGCCTGAAAACCCACTCTTAGGCGATCCAAATGAGCTTGCTCTCATTGCAAACAAAGGTGAAATGAGGCTGAATCGAAAACAAAAGAAGACAAGCTGGCGGTAACTCTGGTTTTACCTTCCAGGGCTTCAATCAACTCCTACAGCCCTTCAACTCCTTCCATTAAGGATTGGTTTGAATATTACAACTCCAATGAATATACTATGTGAAATATTTTACATAATATGGCCTCTATGGGAACCCTCTACCTTTCTAGGACTCCAAAGAGAAGTGAAGAGAACAAATGAGCTTGGTCGACTCTCAAACAAGCTCTGATACCAAGTTAGAAACTAGTTATGGATCGATTCTAGTAATGGAACAAGGATTACCAGCTAGAGAAAGAAGGAGAGTTGGGAGAAATCGTGGGTGTGTGGGAATAGTCTCCACTCACTAGTTTGTTCATTAACAACTCCTTGAAATTACATATGCCTGGTGAAAGATAAAAAGATCAAAAGATAAAATTACAACTTAACATGACTTAAGCTCTTTTTGTATCATTTTTCATTTTCATTTTGGCCTATTTAAAAAAAATCCTTACTAAAAACCATTTTGATTAAAAACGAAAAACTGTTTGGTAACTACTAAACATAATAGATTGTAGAATGAAAAATAAGTTTGGTAACTACTGATGTAAATAATTTTAATCAGTGGGTGAAGGGATTTCCTCTTCATCCATCTTCCTCATTTTTTTATCTAACAGATCGGAGCACCAAGGCATAAACCTCAACAGCAAGATTAAAATGAAACTCTAACACCCTCTTCAAAGCTCCATTAGCCAAAAAATAAATAAAATTAGCCCATGTAACAAACCATAGCTAGATCAAATGATGGCAACCCCACTAAACTAAGAAAATTTGCTCCACCTCGTCCTGTTGGTTTTCCTTTTATAAGGAGAATGAGTGTGAACAGTATGATAACTGTCCCAAATAAGAAATTGCAAGCAAGGTCTTCGATCATAGAGTAAAAACCCAAACCAACAAAAAAATTAAAACAAACAACCCCATGTGGCCATGTTAATAGGATATAATCGGAGCCTCCAACAAAAAAACACGCTGAAAAATCTGCAAATCCATCTCCAGAATCCCCAAATCTACACAGAAATAATTCTGTTAGAAGCTGTCGTAGTTAGGGGGAGGGAGTCGTGAATTAGCGCTAGAGCTAATTCACGACTTCTCCCTCAGGGGTGTTTTGGTCTTTTTGGATTTACCCTATTGTCTATTGATTATTTTGTTATATATTGATGGTTTTGGGGGCAGTCATTCTTACGGCTGTGACTCCCAACCAGTTGCAGCAATTCTCTTCTCTTTCTCCCCTCTTCTTCTTCTTTCTTCTTATTTTATTACATGGTATCAAAGCTGGATCGATAGGGACTAGTTCACACTTACAAGGATCAGTCTTTCTCTCTTGATCGAGGCTCTACAGTGGCTGAAATCTTCTTCGATAATTTGATTGGTTTGTAAAGTCTATTTAGGCTTTCTTTTGAAGGGGTGCAGCATCCTATGCTGTTTTTTGATGTTGTCTGAAGACTAGTTCGTGATTACATGAAGAATTAGTTTGATTTTTTGGTGGTGTTGATCGAGTGTGTTGAGCAGTGAGTTTGATGGAAGTCAGCGACCTTTGAAGTATCCACGATTTTTTGTTTTAATCGTGTTTTTCTGTAGTGGGGTGGTGTATGATTTGGAGGTGATTCACGATATTTTTGGTGGACTGTTGGCTGTCTCTATGGCTTGCCGATTACTGTGATTTGTGAGAATGGTTGAGACCAAGACTACTGTGACTGAACTTTCATCTTCTCATCATATTACTGACCGAAAGTTAGAGGGAATATCAAATTTCCAGCAATGGAAGAAGGTGGTTCGATTGGCTTTGATTGGCCGTGATCAACAGGATCACTTGACTCAATCGAAACCTGAAGGAGATACAACATGGGACATTGTCGATGCAAGAATTTTGAGCCAGATGCTGAACTCAATGGAAAATCAGATTGCAGATTTGTTGACTCATATTGATACGGTTAAGGAATTATGGGAATATTTGAATGTCTTGTACTCTGAACAAGATAACCTGTCACGTATATATGATCTGTCCTAGGCTTTCTATAAAGGGGATCAAAAGAATCTTAATGTTACTCAATATTTTGCTGATGTCAAAGGTTTGTATGAGGAGCTCAATTCAGTCCTTCCTATCTCATCGGATGTACAGGCAAATGCAAAACCAGCGAGAAGAACTTGCTGTTATGGTATTTTTGAGTGGACTTCGTAAGGAGTTTGAGTCGGTGAGGTCTCAAATTCTTGGTGGGGATAAGGTCACCACTCTATCTGAAATTTTTTCTCGAGTTTTACTTGCTTCCCGTGAGAGCAGCCAAGAGACCTCCAATGCTGAAAATTCTGCTCTTGCTTCTTTTCCACCAAACCATGTTCCTACAGGAGGGTCAGGTAATAGTGGTGGTGGTGGTCGGGGTCGTGGGACTGACACTAGTAAAGCCCCCACGACTAGTGCTTCGGAGACTTCTGGACAGATGCGGACCTGTCATCATTGTGGCAAACCTGGCCACATTCAACGCTAGAGGTAATTCACGACTTCTCCCTCAGGGGTGTTTTGGTCTTTTTGGATTTACCCTATTGTCTATTGATTATTTTGTTATATATTGATGGTTTTGGGGGCAGTCATTCTTACGGCTGTGACTCCCAACCTGTTGCAGCAATTCTCTTCTTTTTCTCCCCTCTTCTTCTTCCTCTCTTCTTATTTTATTACAAATTCAAAGCCCATGATTTTGAACAGTGGTGTAAAGTGTAAAGATGGACAGACTATTTGCTTGAAATCAGAATTAACCAAACGATCACCAGCTTAAGATCGAAATCAACAAATTCAAGGTCATTGAAACTTAACAAAAAGGGTTTGTTACCTTTGGAAAGCTTCACAGAGAGAACGAATTAGGACTTGAGAGAGAGCGAGAGGGGAAGAACAGAAGTAGCCTCATACCAACGCTCCTACAAACGAAAGAGAAGATGGGGACCGGCTGCTCAGCAAAGTAGGAGAGGAGATGGAGAACAGCGAAGATGAGAGAGGGAGATCGCAGGATTTTGTAGGTAGAAGAAGAAAAAAAGAGGGGGGCGGAGCATGCCTTTCTGATAATGCAAATGACATTTTTACCCTCAACTTTGAGGGCTTAAGAGCACGTGCTCATTAAACTAGCGAACAAATGAAAGAAAAACGTTTTTGGCCATAATCCATAATAGACTCTTGAATCTATTATCATTTTGGGGGTGTTTTTCATTATTTTAAATAAAAACAAAATTCAAAAATGATACCAAAAACATGAAAATGAAAAATGATACCAAATAGGCCCTTATAATAAGCCAATGACAATAGTACCCCTTACAACATAAACTCTAGCAGTTTAGAGTTCAGTTCAGATATGATTGGTTGCAGGTGTCGCTGGAAATAGGTTTTAATGTCAAACGAAGAGATTAAGAAGATAGGAGTTTGGGAGAAAAGAGAGAGACGATCAGAGGAGGAAAGGTTGCACACAGCTCTTGGCAGCACCAGTAAGCATCTCTTTCAATTTCAATCAAAAAATTCCGACCTCCATTGTTGGGTACAGCCAAGTATTTAAAGGAAAATCAAATCCTAACTCTACCTTGAAACTGAAATAGAGTTCGACTCTATATGAGACTCAAACTGAAACAAATTCTATATCTAACTCTACAGACGACTCTATCAGGAATAAATAATAAACAAAGTACAATTTTTTAACTCAAAAGATAAATCCTAATTCCTATGCATAACTGCATCAAGTTGGAGCGGTGGTGGAGGTGGAGGAGGGTTGCGGTGATTGCAGAGAATAGGGGAGACGGCCTGACAGAGGAACCAAGAACAGCGGAAGAGGGTTGCAGCCATGGTTCAAAATCTCCCGATATATCGCCGATATTTTGGATATCTCGACACTGCCGAGACGAGATGACCATACGAAATGAAAAAAGTCCAAATTTCAGTATATTTCATTTAACGAAATTTCGGTAAATTACTTAAACAATGTGTATTTAACTATTTATACATCAAAGTCCGACCGTATATTGTCAATCAAGGATGCAAACCCAAAACACCACTTTGAGTTCATTTTTTTGCAATATGAAGGTTTAAATGTGTTTATTTAGCTTAAATAAGGGTGTACATGAAGTATCAGGCCTTAATATGGCCAAAAACCCACCGAGATGGACTGCCGAAATATGGCAGAAAAAATACCATATTTCGGTAGATTTCGGGTATTTCGGAAATCCCGACCTGCCCGAAATGGCAAGACGAGACAAGATCTTGAACTATGGTTGCAGCCTGCAGTACAAGACTGTATAAGCTTTTTTATTTTATTTTTAAAAATTTTAATATTTAAATTACCGATTCTCAACATGATTTAATCTGAGTTCCGAATCGGAATCTGGTCCCGATTCCTATTTCTCAAACCTTGATCATTATAGAGCATTTCTACGGGCACCGGTGCTCTTTCAGTAGCTCTATCATTGATTCACTTTTTATTCCATATGACAGAACAATCTCAGCAGGTAAGGTTGCTCCATTGCGACCAAGTGGTCGTGGGTTCAAGAAAAACAGCCTCTTTGTGAAGCAGAGGTAAGGCTGCATACATTGTGATCCTTCCCAGACCATGCAGTGCCAGTGGCGAGAGCCTCGTGCATTTGGTACGCCCTATGATGGAACAATCTCAGCCTCTGTTCTGTCAATGTTGGAGTCTAAGTTACCTATTAGGCATTCATTGCTGAGTTTCCTTCCCTAGTAATATGCATAAAACGGATTCCAGCGGCAACACCTAGTTTCCTAGTCCTCAATATCAAGATCCTTAACCCAGCTTGTCTAACTGTTGTTTCATAAACTTTTCTCTTCAGTCTAACTATACTTCAGGATGACGATCAGACTTTGCACACACTGATCTGACTTGGGGCAGTCCTTTGTAATATCTCCATCCTTATGGATGAAAGAACCGAGAAAAATAAGTAAATAGGGTTATTGACCAACCTTTCATCTTAACTTCTGTTCTATGGGGTAATACACTACTAAATTTTCCATTTAGGAACTCCTTTTTGCCTTTTGACTTGTAACCATAGTACTATATCTCGCGATATATCGGTATCTCGGGCCTACCGAGATATCCGAAATATCCGAAATTTGGCAAAATTTCGCTGAAATATTGCATTTTTTCTGCAATATTTCGGGAGTCCATCTCGGTGGGTATTTGGCTATATTTAGACTTGATACTTCATGGACACCCTTATTTAAGCTAAATAAACACATTTAAACCTTTATATTGCAAAAAAAATGAACTCAAAATGGTGTTTTGGGTTTGCACCCTTGATTGACTGTATACGGTCGGACCCTGTTGTATAAAATAGTTAAATACAGATTGTTAAGTACTACAAGACATAATAAGAAATTTAAACAAAGTAATGAAACAAAAGTAAAGTCAAATGTAGCCTTTAGTTTAAACTTTAAAGTTTAAAGTCATAAAGTCATAAGTGCATAAGTCATAACTCATAAACTTCATAATAGTCAATAGTTCAATACTTACACAAATTATTTCTACGAAATTTACCGAAATCTACCGAAATTTACCGAAATATATTGCTCAATACACAGTATTTCACAGAAATATACCGAAATATACCGAGATATACCGAAATATATACCGAGATATACCGAAATTTCACCGAAATTTGAACTTTTTTAATTTCAGAAGCCCATCTCGTCTCGGTAGTGTCGAAATTACCGAAATTTCGGCGATATTTCGCTAAATTTTGTACCATGCTTGTAACTACTAGATTGAACACCATCAATTCTCTATTCTCCCTTTTCCATTACCCCTCTTTGGTTCCATCTATCAACTGTACATAATCAATGTAGATCACAAACTGATAAACCTCTTTGTACTTAAGCTGTAGAGTATCTTTGATGAGTTGGTCTACTTTGGATTTTTCCCATCTAAGAGCTGCTTCTACTGTGTTATGTCATGGTTGGCAAAGGACTGACCCTTTGATGAGTAGAGTTCTTTATGATTTAGTGTGACCCATAACTTGTAACATCAGGGTTTGACTTGATAGTTATGTGTACTAAATCTGTACGTACATCTTGCTTTCTTTGCATGCAGATGAACAAAAAAGCAAAGAAAGCAAGTTTAATATTTGGGGATGAGATTCATGCACGACATCATTCGTCATACAGGGTGTGGGAGTTTTGGGTCATTTCGAACCCTTCTTGTCTCCATCACACTTTATATGTGTAACTGTGCACCATGCACGACCATACATATAACATTTTGCCTTAATATTTTTATTACCTTAAAAATATTGAGAAATTTTCTAAGTTCAGACCTCTTTGTTGTGGTCTTTTATCTGGGAGTGTAAGGTCTTGGTTTTGGGATCACATTTACTTCTGCTGAAATTCAGTTTGTGTTGCCTGTATTGTACGAGAGTTGGCTGACAAGTGAGACTGCAGAATCCCAAACAAATAAATAAATTGAAATTACTTGGTGAAACTTGAAGCTTGACCTCTAATATTTGGTTATCTTGTTGGTTCAGCAATTGTAATTTCTGAGATGCGTATGAATTGAGGGTTCTTAGAATGTTCTGTTTTAGTATGTCGACCTCATTAATGCCATTAGGCATTTAGTCTTTTCTTTTGTTGCACACTGGCCATAATGAATATGATTTATGTTTCTCTAACATGTGGGATGTTCTGCTTAAATTTTACAGGTGGATGCTTTGACAAAAACACGTGGAAAAGAAGGGGATTCAGTTGTTGAGCGGATTCTGAACCAGGTTACCTATGACACGAACAAACCTCTCTCTCTCTCTCTCCCAGAAAAATCCAAGAACCTTTATTCCTCCTGATTGGGGCTGAGAAATGGTATGTTTGTAATTGCTTTTTTTTTTAAAATTAAAAGTATCTTTGTAATTGCAGTTGCTCATAGAGCTAGATGGTGCTGACCAGCGGCATGGTGTTTTCGTAATTGGTGCTACAAATAGGTATTTTTTGTCCTTTTATTTTTGGGGGTCTTGCTGCTTTAGCAATAAAAGTTCTCTTTTCTTCCTCATTCATTTGGTGGTTCATTTCTTGGTATGGTGGTATGAGCAGGCCTGAGGTGATGGATCCTGCTCTCTTACGGCCAGGCAGATTTGGGAAACTTCTTTATGTACCTCTGCCTAGTCCTGATGAACGTGGATTGATTTTAAAAACACTTGGTCGCAATAAGCCTATTTGCTGATGTTGATTTGATGGCCATTGGGCAGAAGGAATCTTGCGAAAATCTAAGTGGTGCTGATCTTGCAGCAGTGGTATGTAAATGGATTTCTTAAGTTTATTTCCCTGGATGATGTTTAATTTGAACTTCAGATTTTCTTCATATGTGATTTCAACTCCTGGCAATGTCTTCTAACTTTCGTTGTGCTTTGTATATTTATTTACTTATTGCTTTCAATATCTCCTGCCAGATGCATAAAGCTGCAAGGATTGCACACGAAGAGAAACAAGTATCAGGTCCAGGCACCTCAGAATCAAAACGTCTGACCATTAAGGCAACGCACATTGAGCAAGCACTGGAGAACATATATCCTTCTGTCTCAAAGGAGGTATAGGAACTCTGTTGTGATTACTTGAAATATTTTTTTAGAAAGGATTTACATCTGGGAGCCTAATCTTTTTTATCCCCTCCCTCCTCTTTATGGTTTATTCTTTTTGACTGGGATGCAGCAAAGGCGCTACTATGACATTTTGTCTCAGAGGCTTCAGAAAGGCATGAGCATAGAAAGTGCTATTTTGCAGAGAACTAAAGATATAGTTTGTGATTGTGGATTGTACACTCCCATATCCACTGCAGTTCCTTTTGCAGGTCCTTCTACTGCTCCCTCAGAAAAGGGAATCTACAGCACAGCTGCTTGTCAAAATTTGTTGGACGCTATACCTAATCTCTCAAAGGAGTTGTACGGGAAGGTTCTCCAACGAATTTGGGATGACCCTGAATGGAGACAATCATTCATTGAAGTAGTTCCTGAAAAAAGGACTTGGCTGTTGGATTTTTTACATTAGTGAAGATAGAAATTCATTAGAACTTGAACTTTTATTTGTGAGGATGATGTTGGATTATTAACTTTAGGTTTGATGTTGGATGGGTACTTCTTTTCAGTATTATTTTGGATGTCCCAACTTTATGATTTCTCATGATGTTGGTTGGATAATTTAAAGCCTCTGTGTTCGTTGGATGATTTACTTTTTCATGTTAGTTGAATGTTTTAAATCTTTTATTGGTGTATGTTGATGTTATTACTCGGACTTGATTTTAAATATGCATTTTGCATGATAGTTTTTTGGTTGTCCCAAATCACAATAACACAGATAATTCATCAAGTGAAGACGAATTCATCCTTGTTGTCGCGGTGCCATTAATCTGTAATTTACTCAATACTTGAGAACCTTGTATTAATGAGTCACTTGGGACCAGTTGTTACAACTGTACCCAGAACCCTAATATAAAATTGTAATGTTGTGCCACGTAGGCGAGGTTGTTGCGTACGTTGGGGAGTTATTTGTGATGGTTGTCAAGCCAACTCATAAGGTCGTTGATCGAAGCATCGGACTCCCAATTGAAGAGAGGTTCCTTAACCGAGACTAGGGAAGGTTTGTGGATGGCGATTTCCTAGATTGCCCTCCTAGCACTTGTCCCAAAAGTGAAGGGGATCGCAAGGAGAACCCGGTGGCCGTGTGCATCAACAAGTGGTGCCTCTGTGCCGTGTTCATCAAAAAGAAACTGTTGTTCGAGGTCTGGGAACTGAGTTTGGATGAAAGGTGAGCAAATACCATGGGCATAGTCCTTACTCCAACACTCACATGGTTGGACCCTCCTCGTAGCCCTTGACGTGCGGGTCAAAGCCCAAGACATTTCTTGACTTATTCAGCCTTGACAGTACGAACGAAACAACGAACGAAACCACTGCTGGTGAGTCCATACGATCGTCCGTTCCAGCTATCAGGGTTGTTTTGGAAATTTTGGTGCGTGGGACCCACAACCCCGTACTTCGGACATAGTGTCTATGCTCTCGGGTGTGGTAGGCCCCACTCTTGACCTCCACTTACATTGTTGGGCCACATATGTGGGCCTACAAGGCTTAACTTAGATAAAAGTGAGTTTCATAACTTGGGGCAGCCAAACAGAGCCTTAGGGCCATTTAGTTAGTAATAAAGACAAGCCTTAATGGCTCATTCATTTCTATACCAACCAAAACCGTGGAAGGCTTGGGATTGGGAAGAAGGAAGGTGGAGAAGGAAAAGGGAAGACCAAGGCTTGATTGATTGGTGGTGGGTGCCCTCAACTCCCACATTGATTGAGATAGGCCCTAATCCCATCTGTCTCTTTCCCTCTATTCTATTTTGGGTTTGGGGATCTTCTAGGGAATGGGTTTCACCTAGGGTTCCACTTGGAACCCAATGATATGAACTTAGATGTGCAATGGGTTCCACTAATGGGTTCTACACCCCAACTACAACCCTATGAAGCCCCATTTCAGCCTAATTGCTATCCAATGGCTTCCCCAACTCTAAAACCTTAGAAATAGACAAAGGGAGCCAAATGCTTGTGAGCCTTAGAATCAATGGAAGGTTGGGATCATTGTGACCCTAGGAAGGCTTAGGACACCCTCTCCTAGCTCTTGTGGTTGATGAATCCCAAGGAAAAAGGTTGGGAGATGGAAGCCTACGAAATCCCTGTGTTGCCTCGAACGGAACCAGTTATCGTGCTTCCGTCCGTGGTTCCGTTCCATATAATTGGGTAACATGGTTAGGCGAAACAACGAATGGATCCAAGAAGTGATTCCGTCCGTGGTTCCGTTCCTCCCGACTTGGCCTCAGTCCTGGGCAGAACAACGAACGAAATCATAAGAGTGATTCCGTCCGATGTTCCGTTCCCCTCAGTTTGGTCTTAGTCATGGGCGGACGGACGAACGGAACCAGTGGTAGGATCGTTCCACCTATTTGAGCCCAAATGCTTGGGTGGTTCTAGGGACGAACTCACCCTGCTGCCTCAGCCCCTGAATCAGTTTGTGCTGTGCTTAATGAAATTAATAATTGTTTTGGGGGACTCCCCTTGGGGCCCCTCCTACACCTTCTAACCATGTTCACGCATCCCTAGGTGATCTAATTAATATGTGGGAGCGTGTATCTGGGCAATCCGTAACAATCGCACCGAACAATACGTGGACGACAAGTGAGTGGGTTTGGGTTTGCCTATATACATCTATATATTAATAATACTGCTTGCATCATTATGATGGTGTTTGCATTATTGCATCTATCTCTTTTTGGATACTGATGATATAGATTATGGAATACATGTGATGTGACTTGAGTTATACTGGTATGGTATACCATGGGCATAGTCCTTACTCCAACACTCACATGGTTAGACCCTCCTCGTAGCCTTTGAAGTGTGGGTCAAAGCCCATGACATTTCTTGACTTATTCAGCCTTGACAGCAGGAACGAAACAACGAACGAAACCACTGCTGGTGAGTCCATACGATCGTCCGTTCAGGCTATCAGGGTTGTTTTGGAAATTTTGGTGCGTGGGACCCACAACCCCGTACTTCGGACATAGTGTCTATGCTCCCGGGTGTGGTAGGCCCCATTCTTGACCTTCACTTACATTGTTGGGCCACATATGTGGGCCCATAAGGCTTAACTTAGATAAAAGTGAGTTTCATAACTTGGGGCAGCCAAATAGGGCCTTAGGGCCATTTAGTTAGTAATAAAGACAAGCCTTAATGGCTCATTCATTTCTACACCAACCAAAACCGTGGAAGGCTTGGGATTGGGAAGAAGGAAGGTGGAGAAGGGAAGACCAAGGCTTGATTGATTGGTGGTGGGTGCCCTCAACTCCCACATTGATTGAGATAGGCCCTAATCCCATCTCTCTCTTTCCCTCTATTCTATTTTGGGTTTGAGGATCTTCTAGGGAATGGGTTTCACCTAGGGTTCCACTTGGAACCCAAGGATATGAACTTAGATGTGCAATGGGTTCCACTAATGGGTTCTACACCCCAACTACAACCCTATGAAGCCCCATTTCAACCTAATTTCTATCCAATGGCTTCCCCAACTCTAAAACCTTAGAAATAGACAAAGGGAGCCAATGCTTGTGAGCCTTAGAATCAATGGAAGGTTGGGATCATTGTGACCCTAGGAAGGCTTAGGACACCCTCTCCTAGCCCTTGTGGCTGATGAATCCCAAGGAAAAAGGTTGGGAGATGGAAGCCTACGAAATCCCTGTGTTGCCTCGAACGGAACCAGTTATCGTGCTTCCATCCGTGGTTCCGTTCCACATAATTGGGAAACATGGTTAGGCGGAACAATGAATGGATCCAAGGAGTGATTCCATCCGTGGTTCCGTTCCTCCAGACTTGGCCTCAGTCCTAGGCGGAACAACAAACGGAATCATAAGAGTGATTCCGTCCGATGTTCTGTTCCCCTCAGTTTGGTCTCAGTCATGGGCGGACGGACGAATGGAACCAGTGGTAGGTTCCGTCCGATTTTTCGTTCCACCTATTTGAGCCCAAATGCTTGGGTGGTTCCAGGGACGAACTCACCCTGTTGCCTCCGCCCCTGAATCAGTTTGTGCTGTGCTTAATGAAATTAATAATTATTTTGGGGGACTCCCCTTGGGTCCCTCCTACACCTTCTAACCATGTTCACGCATCCCTAGGTGATCTAATTAATACGTGGGAGAGTGTATCTGGGCAATCCATAACAATCGCACCGAACAATACGTGGACGACAAGTGAGTGGGTTTGGGCTTTGTTTGGGTTTGCCTATATACATCTATATATTAATAATACTGCTTGCATCATTATGATGGTGTTTGCATTATTGCATCTATCTCTTTTTGGATACTGATGATATAGATTATGGAATACATGTGATGTGACTTGAGTTATACTGGCATGTGGGTTTCGGTGTCGGGTCAAACTGGCACTGGGACCCAGGATTGAGAAGTACTATTGCATGTCATGATGGCCAATATACACCATGTTGTGCTGGTATCCAGGTGTTAGATGGAACGGAACGTTGATACACCCGAAATATCTCTCGACATGATAGGAAGCATGTAGTATAACTATGGTTAGGATTCCGTTCCCTATGCTACGACCCTTACCAACAGGGGTTTAGGTGTTGGGTAACCAAAACACCTGATACCTGTGGAGAGTTAGAGAGGCCAGGTCAGGGGTAGTAATGGTTATCGGAGTCTGCCTCTGGGTGGTGATGACTACGGCCGGCACTGGCTCCAATGTGGTAATTGAGGTTGCATTGTGGCATCGAAAGGAAAGACCCACAGTGTATTCCCGAATTACCATAGTTGCATATACCTATTGATTTAGCATTGCGTGTTGGGTGGTAAATGAATTAATAATGGCACGCACCATGGACTATTTGTGTTGTTGTATGTATGTGCATCCCCATCCCCTCACTAGCTCAGTGGAGCTAACCCCCCGTGTACATAATCTTTTTCGATGATGATACAGGTACTGGCTATCTTGTTGGTCTCGAGGTAGAGCCCTTGGGATATGATGATATCGCCACTGGGGATCCGAAGACTATGATCAAGGAACACGGCAACGAATGCCCATGTGATGATTGTGCCTACGGGCTTTGGTGATTCTTGGGACATGGTCCCCCTTTTATGATTTTTGGGCCTCGAGCCTTGTATAGACATTCGTGTTATACTATATTTTGTGTATTTATGTCATGATCAGTCGGTGACAGTAACAGAACTGTATTATGTATCATTAGCCGGTTGAACATACTATAACTATTACCCTTTTTAAACGCTTTCGCTTATACATTTGATGATTGGGAATGTAATATTTAATTCGGTTATGCACTCTAATATTGATGTGACAATGATGTTAGTTTAGGACTGTGGATTGGGACACTGTATCTGTGATCCTGGTAGTGTTTGGGATGATGTGTATCGTCCCAGTCACCCCTTTATTTATTATTATATTCCTTATTGAAATGGGGGCGTGATAGCATGGTATCAGAGCGTGATGCTCTGCACCAACCACAGTTTAGCAAAGACTCTTGATTTACTCTACACAATTAGGATTAATTTAAAAGCCTTCAAAGAAAATAATTGATGTGTGTGCGAACATAGGAAGAAAATTAGCTAGGTGTGAAAGCCGATAACTATAGCGAATAATAGGAAACATCATGGGGAAGAAGAGACCATATATATATATATCTATTCCATTTCAATAATTCAGCTGATTACATAGAAACCTCCCTTGGAGATGAGTACATCAATTCCAAAACCAAAGCAAGACTACAAAATTTTAGCTGGAATCATGAAGTCCATACACAAACTGAGGAATAAAAGTGGAAAACAACCACAACACTAAACCAAGAAAAGAAAAGATAACCCTTATACTATGGAGCTTAATCCTCCATGTCATCACTGTACTCGTCGTCCTCCTCCTCATCATTGCCTTCGTAGTAGAGATAGACATTGATGTCATGAATGTCCTTCTCGATCCTCTCGAACCTCCTGTCATAAGTAGCAAACTGACCCCTGATGTCAGCAAATTCATGTGTCATGCTAGTGTTGAGTTGGGCCATACTGGTACCCAACTGACCGATAACAGCAAGAACTGTACCCATGTCGGTACTCCCTGAGTTGGAAGCCCTCGTCCCTGAGCTAGAGGCCCTTGCAGTGGGTTGTACTATCTCCACATGCTCTTCTTCATCCTCCTCCTCCTCCTAATCATCCTTACCCTTTGCGTCTAGGTAAACAGGCTCCCCATCACTGAAGACATCATAGTGTATATGCATCTTGGCGAGAGCATTGTAACCAAATGGCACCTTAAAGCTCTCAGATGCATCCTCATTGCCCAGGTCCACTCCAAAGTGCAGGAAGACTCGGGTAAGCAACCTCCCATAAGGCAGTGTGACCTTACGCTAGGGTTTGGAGACTGCCTGGGCCATGTGCTTGATGATGGCATAGGGCAGACATATCTACTCACCCATATATAAAGAATAGGCCAAGGAGGCTGCCATGAGTGAGGGCTCTATGTTGAGCCTCTTGACTAGAACCAAATTGCTCTTGGAGATGTAAGTCAAGACTCTCTGGGAAAAGCCAAATGTGGGGAGATTCTCCCTATAAGTGAACTTGCCATCTGTAAGGAGCTTGTACAGGTTCTTATAGGCTGCCTTGGGGAGGCAAGTATTGGGGTCTCTGCCTAGTGGGTGGTAGACTCTATTTCCCTCTTGGGATGCGTCAAGCACCCCTCCCAACTCTACCTCATCAAAGGTGATGGGTACTCCCTTCATGAAGGAAGTGATCTTGCGCTTCACCTCGCCCTCATGGATAAGAATCAAATTGAAGTAGAACTCCCTGACCAATGTCGGATAGTAGTAGGTGGGAAGCGAAAGCATTCTAAACCATCCAAGTCTGTCAAATCGCTGCCCCACCATGAAGGCAATCACCTCATCCACCACCACATCCCTCCCAGTGAGAATTTTCCTATTGTGGAGGAATTGGTTGAACCTCCCCTCAACCTCTGCAGATACAATCTATTTGCATTGAATGGGGTGGAGGTGGTGGCACAGCTTGGGCATTCCTCCTTCCCCTAACCATTTTGACAGTTCACCTATACACAAGGCGACAAAACAAACAGAGAATGTCGAATTAGTTTAGTAGACCATGAATCATTAACAAAGAGAGGATGAATGATAGGCTATATGGAGTATAATGAGACCTCAGAGGTTTAACATATTACCACTCCCAAGTACAACCCAACCAAAGGGGATTCTAGATTCCTTAATAAGTTTAAACAAGAGTGGGGGACAAGCATTGGGGGTAGACCAATATAAATGTTTATGCATACCCTTAACTCCCCAAAACCTAGCACCTAACTTTGAGGGTATGAACAAGTACTTTACACAAACAAGTAAGCAAGACCCCAATGACATACACTGTACTTGGGGTATGCCTAAAATGGAGAGAAGATTCACCCTCACATGTACATGTCAATCCATGGCAATTAAAGAAGGAATCATAATGGAAACACCCAATGCCTTGTTGCTGGTTTCCCAAAAGAGTGGGAGAATGTCAATTTGGGCTTGGTTCTTCCAAGCCCTAGATGATTCCGACATGGTGGAATTAGGGCAATGGGCACCTTGGATGACCATCAATTAAACTCAAACAATTATTTCATGAACACCCAAGAACAACAAGAAGAAAAGATCAAACATTCAACCATCATGTTGATTTTCCCCAAAAAAGTCCCATATTTCGATTTTGGGACTTGGTTCATCCAACCCTAGCATGGATTGTTGAGGATGATACCATTGGGGGTGAAGAACACTTGATATAACTCTAAATGGGACTAACTAATCATACTTTTATCACCCATTCATACCCCTTGAGGACAGCATAAGAAAAGAAGCAAATGAATAAAAACCTAGACCTAAGAACAGTGAAAACAGAGAAGGAAGAAGGGAGGAATCATACCTGAGAGATTTTGGAGGTGAAGGGCGATTGATTGAAGCTCCCAAGTGCAAGGATTTGGGAGTGGAAGCATGAACGGACGCAGTGCTCCTCTCTTCCTCTGCTCCCTGTTCAAACCCAAAAATCCCCAAATGAGTTTGATAACTCGCGACTGGGTAATTATTAAAATTTTTGCGATGGACGATCGAAAGAAACCAGTCATCGTGCTTCCGTTTGATCATCCGCCGAGTGTAATGGTTGAGCAAATCGAACTTTTGGACTGGGCGGATTATCAAACAGAACCATGGTCGAAGTTCCATCCGATGTTCTGTTCCGCTTAGTAAAAGCTCAGTTACGGCAGAGTAACGAACGGAACCACAGAGTTAATTCCGTCCGTGAGTCCGTCCTTCCCAGTTTGCAAATTCTCGGAACGGAACAACGAACGGACTCACATGACTGCTTTCGTTCGTAGTTCTGTTTGAGTTTTAAGGGCCATTTTGCATAGAATTTTGGTGGGCACCTATATTAGGACCCCCACTTTCACCTTGTTGTATGTTGCCCCTATTCTATGCACCCTCTTTTAGTACTTGTGCTTATTGACTAACATATGTCTTACAACTTCTGTTTGACTTGTGCTTTAACCATACAGGACAACTTGATCATGAACATGTGTTCGCCATGGTTAATACCTGGAACATGAACCGCTCTCGTCCTAGAGATGATGTCAGTGATGCCTCTAACACGGCCTTACTGGTACCACCTCCAATCAACAACAATGCGGACGCCGCTACATTATTAAGCAATATGCTCCAGGTCATGCAACAGGAGCATAGGGATGCACAATAAGTGTAACGTCTTTTCACACGGACAATGACCGGCCAACTTAGGGACATTATAAGGGAAAGGCAACAAGGCATTATTAGTAAACTAAATCTGTATTTAATGAGGAAGATAATTGAAAGTATTTACTGCGGTAAGTATGATATATCTGTTCACTTAAGAATAAGGATACTATGATTTAGCTCCCCATAAATGATAATATATTAATTTACTTACCGAAAGAATAAGGATACTAGGATTAGCTCCCCATAAATGATAATGTATTAGTTTTCTTACTGAAAGAATAAGGGTACTATGATTTAGCTCCCCATTAATGACGTAACTGCAACATGCATACAAGGCATGTTCTATTTGTTGACATCAACAGGACTACTCGCTTTGATCTGGCAGTCAAACCTGGTCAACTTTACCTTCAGTTAGGTTGTTCTTGTTTAGAAAATAGGGTTAGGTTCAGATTTGGCACTTTGGACAAGCTGGGTAAGGTTCAATTTTTTTCAGATATTACAATAGAATAATTAGGAAAATGAATGCCTCACAGCAGTTGATTCGCCATTTCACTTTATCAATTTCATCAGCAGAAAAAGTATCTAGGGCATTCTGTGATTGCACTTATCCATTCCTATGCATTTAAAACAGTACCTCTTGATACCAGTATTTGATTTGATCAGTTGAAATAGCTAGCTGTCCAAAAGGTGATGTAATCACTCCCTAATAAATAATAAGTTAATGTAGCTTTCAATTTAAGATTATCTTAATTGGAAAGAGTTTTGTTGCATAATTATTAGTTTTGAGTTCAATTTTTAAAATGACAATTTGTTATCATTAATTGTACTCAATATTTCTTAGTCCGCGTGAATTATACAAGCATAAAATCTAATGGGTTGTGTAAGTGAAAATATAGTGTTTGATAGAAACCAGGTGTGCCATGGACCTGAAATATGCCTTTTCCACGGTGTGGAGTCCAATTTGGACAAATAGCCACGGACACCGTTCTTTGTCCAACACAGAACCAGATCAGTCCAAATTTTGCTACCCTTAGGTAAACAACCTTGCCACACAAACAGAACTGATTTACTAGAAAAATGAAATTTTCAATGTTTGTCTCTTTATCATCAATAAATGGTGGTATTGTTTTGGTGATCATTGTGTGGATGAACAGAGTTCTTGTCTGCCATGTCTGATTAGGTCATCCTTGTATTTTTACTGTGTTTTAGTGAGGAAGCCAGTGCTGGTCGCATTGGTTTTGAGGGTACAATATGTCTGTCTGTCTCTTTATTCTACATTCTGTGACAATACTGATTGAATGTTTTGTTTTTTATGATTTGTTTAATTGCTAATGAAAAAGTGATCCAATACAGTTCACCAGGTTCAATCAACTTCAGAGAAAAATAACAGATGGATTCTAATGTTCGGGATGAAAGTCATCGTTATGAGGCTGAGGTAAAGGGAAATGGTCTACACCTCTGGCCGGTTCCCGCTGGTGCATCAGGTGAAGGTTTGCCATATGCTCCAATAGATTGGCCTAACCCAGGTGATAACTGGACTTGGAAGGTTGGAAAGAGGAAAACAGGTGCTGGGTTCTGGTGTGATAGGTACTTGTATACTCCAACCAGTTTTCAGAAGACCATGCTCAAGAAACAGAGATTTGCCAGCATGCTATCAGTTGAACAATATATCCGGAAGGAATTCCCTGATAAGGATCTTAATGCCTTCTTTTCTACTTTTAGTTGGAGGATCCCTGCAGAACCGACAAAAGGTTTGAATGAAGTAATGATATTTTTTTTGGCTCATTTATTTTTATGCAAGTGTTTTCTTGGATTGACCTCATTGCTTCTATAATTAGATGAAAATGTAATATATCTTCTAAAGCATATAATTTTTTGGTAAGATTAAAATCTTGGGCTTTAAATTTTATCTTGTCTATAGAAGTGATAGGGTGCATCTGTCTTTTACTAATAATATTAATAGTGGGGTTTTTTTTTTGGGGGGGGGGGGGGGGTGGGGTGGGGTGGAAACTCACAAGTACAAACAAATTGAGTGTTTGTCTTTTAAAATTTTTTAGCATGAACATCATTGTCAATTTTAGTAATCGATTGATTTTCGTTATTCAAACAAGGAAGCCATCTCTTGTTGTCGCATTAAACTAGATAGTTTAGTGTGTTTGTCACATGACATTTTATCTTCCATCTTTTGTTGTTGTTGTTATTTGCTAGATCCTACACACAGCTAGAGGCCGCCCCATTGTGAATAACCATGAGTTGTGCTTGGGAAATTTTTGTATACTTAGCTTAAATGATTTCAGTGAGTGCTGATTGCATGCGAACCTCCAATAAAGTGCCAATATGTAAATTTTACACTTTCATAAGCATTTAAGTAGCTCATCAAAACCTACTCTAACTAGGTTTCCTCTTTCATTACTGTATAGTAGTGTTTTTTTTGATGTACAACACAACTAACACCATTCTGGGTGCAGTATTTGATTTGTATTTCATTATTTAAAAAAAAAATAAGTGAGAGGCGGAATTCAGTACCTATTCTCTTCTTTTCTTTAATCATGGTACACCTTTCATCAACATGATTTGCGTGCAACTTACTGTGATGGCTTGTTTCATAATGCTGCCGCTTGTTTGTTTATTTACAAGTTTTAATATATAAGCATTTAAATATCTATGGTCATTGTAGGTAAGATTATTCCATGTATATTCACTTTGTCAAATGTAAATTAGTTTGTTTTTTCATGGAATGTGTTTGCTGAGTGTTCACTTGAGGAGAATGTGTGTGTTTATTCCAGAGGAAGAGACATCTTAGGGTGCGTGGTTGCATTTTACATTTTCGAAAGCAGTAGATACATAAATTGGAATCTAGGACAAATAGATGTTATTTCTTAGGATACCTGAAGGCCACTGCATTGCTTACTTTTATAACCCTGTAGAGCAGAAACTGTTTATTAGTAAACGTGTGATATTCCTGGAAGAGGATTTTATTCCACCCTCTTTTTCTGTAGACCTGGGTATCCATAATGTGCGAGTCAAAACTTCTCATTTGTATGGTCATTGTAGGTAAGATTACTGTTTTATGTGTTATGCGTTCTAAGTTCAGGAGTGGTACTCCATGTTCATTACTTGTGCACATGTTTATGCATTGATTGAGATTTCTTTGAGCTGACACTTTTAACGGAGGGTAAACCTTTGACTTGATGGTTCTAATGATTCTTCAATGGAGGGAAACCTGCTTGGCGGCACGTCCTGCTCTGGAACCCCAAATCCAAACGGAACTGGCCCAACCCGGGTTTTTTGTCTAATAAGGGCTGCTAGTGATGAAGTTATTTGGGGCTTAATAATGTAATTTTTATTTTATTGAGAGCTAGTTACATAGGAGATTTGCCTTGAGTTGTTATTTTCCTAGATAGAATTAGTTTCTATTTTCTGTTGGAGTCTGTTATTCCTTTTTAAATACATGTAACTTCATCGTTGGATATTACGGTTGAATGAATGATTCGATTTGAGTTGCTGTGGAGCCAATGATTGGCCGTGGGTTTTTCTCCTCTCCTTCCTTGCAATTTCTGAACCTCCCTTCTCAGATCCTCTCCTCTTCTTCTTTTTCTTGTGCTTTTCTGTCCTAGCGATAAGAGCAGCCACAAAGGCTGGTGCCGATCTCTCTCACTCCTTTTCTCAGATCTTGTGTGTTTGTTATTCACCCTGAGGCGAGTCAAATTCCAGAGAATCAGACTCAAAAGTCACCCTAATTTTGAGAACCAATCTGCAACAAGGGTAGGTTTGGGTTCTTCTGCCAGAGTCTGTTACCTGGGTTTAATATTTACCTTATTCCTTGATTTTAGATTCTGCTAACGATTGTATTCAAGAGTCCTGCACGTTCCAATTCTTTACCTGAAGTTTCAGGTTGATCAGAGCTCTATTGTGTAAGTTATCACTTCTGAAAGAAGGGTGAATTACCGCTGGCTGTAGGTTTGAAGGTTGAAGACAATTGTGGTGTGATTTTATTTGTCACCAAAAGTCCTTTCCCAAAATACCCTTCCCATTTGTCTTTAATTCTCCTTTTATCCTTTTTTATGTTAATGCTTAGTCACTATTTAATATGGAAAATTGGTTTTAAAGAAATCGAATATTTATATCTATAATTTAAGGTGGTTCTTGCAAAATGGTTTTTTCCACATTGTGTGCACTTCTTTTTGCCAGAGAATTGTATAAATATATGATTAGCTACGAGGACCTATAAGAAATTTGTTCTGTTTCTTCTTGGCATTGTTGTACTGATGGGCTTGATTACTTTACTAATTGATAAAAAACATCAGTCCTTTATTTTATTTTTTGTTTGAATAAAAATTCAGTACTAAAGAGAGAAAATACAAGGAGACCCCAGAATACAGGGGGGAGAGAGAGGAGAAAAACAACCTATAAAACAAAGGGCACAAATGACCCAACTAAAGGGGGATAACATAGAAGAGGGGAGACCCCAGGAGGCAATAATATGCCTGCTCCTAGGGGAATAAACACAAGAAGAAGAGGGAGATAGGGGTTGGGATTTAGATCTGACTTCAGAGAAGATGGAATCCCAAATCTGCCTGTAGGATCTAGAGTTGGAAGTCCATCTCCTAAAGTTGCGCTCCATCCAGATATGCGAAATAGTAGCTCCAAAAGCAAGCTTGTTAATTGTCACATAGGGAGTTGCCCCCGAAGGTCATGTCGATCCACACCGATTCTCTTTGAAAAGGAAGAATTCTTCTTCTTCTAGGCCAACATTTGCAAAGAACCCCAGACCAAATAGGGGAGGAGAACAGACAATCAAAAAATAGGTGCTGTACAGATTCAATGCCATTCCAACAAAGACAGTAGGTTGGAGAGACACTGATTTGCCGATGAAGGAGAAAGGACTGAGTTGGGTGGCAGTTTGTAAGAGCACGTCAAACATAGAAGCTATGCCAAGGGATGTGTCCTTTGAACCAGACAATCTTGTGCCATGTAGCAACAGAACCCCTAGATTTTATGAGGTTCCAAGCAGATTTGGAGCTGAAGATGCCTGAAGAAGTGGGAGCCCAAGTAGTCAAGTCTCCCAAACCGGCAGGTCTTCTAACAATAGAAGGTAGTAGAGCATTCGAAATGGCTGCAAGCTGAGGGGAGAATCCAGCTATCAGAGAGGATGATATCCGCAACCGAGGAGAGTCTATGGAAGCCAGCCTTGTATATAAGTCTTGAGGTCACTATATGAAGGAGAATGCCCATGGGGTGCCAATGATCTAACCATAGTCTGGAAGTAGTGCCAAGTAGTGCCGTCATCAATCTTGGTGGCAATTGCCCCAAAGACTAGGGGTCTGAGTTTGAGAATGTTCTTCTAGACCCAAGAGGAGTCAAGGGAGCAAGATACAGTCCAAATAGTCTCTCTTTGAAGAATCCCCGAATATATCCAGTCCACCCAAATACTCGTGTTTAGAAGCAATCTTCCAAATAAGTTTGAGAATTCCAGCCTTATTGATTTCTTTGATTCTTCATAACCCAAGACCTCCTTCCTTTCTTGGGAGACAAACCAAGGCCCAGTAGGGCGAAGGTGTCACACCCCACCTTGGACAGCCCAGGCGTAGCATGAACCGATGCGGTCTCGCACCCAACTTAGCCAGGAAGCTCTGTGTAGCACAGTTACCAAGCATAAAAATATAGAGTTCCAACAGCGGAAGAAAACTATAAACATAAGTATTTATAATAAGTCCATCAAGGACCGTGTGGTATACCTTTATAAGTATGAACATTCAGATGTGTACCCCCAAAAAAAAACCTTTAATTACATAATATCCCAAAAAGAATATTTACATAAATTCAAGTGTTATAAACACATCAAAAAAAGATTAATAAGTACGGCCTATCCCATCCGGCCCTCCTAAGATAAAGCACACAAATCACAGACACAAGACCCGTCATGCTCCTCGGGCTCTTGGTCTGTGAAGTCCTCAAAACCATCATCCTCAAACTCGCTGTCAGGCAGTCCGTCATCTGCACAATCATTTAAAAAGAGGGTTTCCACGAGTGTAAGCTCACACTGAGCCCAATGAGGGGGAAAACACACGGCATACAAATGATGCATGAGACATTTTTAAATGTAAATATCAATCACATTATTTGATGTATGTTAAATTCCATTTTTATTAATCCACCTAACAAATAGACTAAGTCATTGGTTTGAACTACGGTATCGACTCGAGGGGTACTTGGGTCACTTCACTTTATCACTGTCGCACCCCCTCAACCAATACAAGTAGGGAGCCCACCTCTACGCTTGGCACCTTGGCTCAAACCTTCGGGCAGACCCTGATAGTCAAGTACCCCTGACCTTGGGCTAATCTCTTTCTCCAAGTGTCAGTAACCCGACTATCCAACACCTGAACCCTTGCTGGTAAGGGTTGTAGTTCGGGGTTCTCATCCTAGCCATATGTACTAGATGAAGACATGCTGCCATAGTTGTCATGGCGTCGCCATGGCGTCCTGGCGTTGGGAGAGGGGGCATATCGAGCTACGCCATGGTGGATGTCAATATATCGTTCGATATGGCTTCCATGGCGACGCCATGGCGTCGCCATGGACGCCATACCACGATATGTTGGCATATCGGTCGATATTTGTACATATAAAAGTTAGATTAAAATTTTTTTTTTAAACCATTTAATAGCTTAGATGCTTTGCTCCAAATCACATACACTAAAGAAAGACTATTGCTATCAAGCTTCAGAAATAGGTTAGCCTATCATTTGATTTTTACTATTGCTTTCAATTATTTGATAGGTTAATCTATATTTTCAATTTTCATACTTTCATATACACTAATGGATATTAGTTACACTTTCATGAATTAAACCATAGTGGCATAGTATATTAGTAGTAGTGTAGTACACTTTCATGTTGATTTTTGATGTTATAGGACATATATTATAGCATACTAAATGACATTAAAAATACAGAAAATAAAAAATTAAACATGGTCGACATGCTCGCCATGGCAACGCCATGGCGGGCGACATGTCGATATATCGACGTGACACCCTTCCACCGACTTGGATCGCCGTGACGCCGTGACAACTATGCATGCTGCGTTCAAGAATGCACCGTGTTCCATATACACGTCCACTCAAGGACACAGGGTCACGCAAATAATGCTATGCATATCCATTATATAGACAACCACACCACAATAGAGCACAAACAATCATCATTTAAGGGAATAAATTCATATGAAATCAGCAATGTCATCAAATGAAATGTAACATTAACATCTCATTCATCATATTAACTAGATTTTTCATCAGACATAAGACATATGATCTAATAATGGAACATTCATTCTTAAAAGAGAAATCAGATTTAAAACCATTGACCTTGCATATAAAA
This sequence comes from Telopea speciosissima, assembly GCF_018873765.1. Classification (NCBI taxonomy): domain Eukaryota; kingdom Viridiplantae; phylum Streptophyta; class Magnoliopsida; order Proteales; family Proteaceae; genus Telopea; species Telopea speciosissima. The sequence goes on along the minus strand of NC_057922.1, from coordinate 33,725,089 downwards.
ACTTAAATAGAAATCATCCAAAACAACAAAACCCCACTCACCTTGGGTTTCTTGATTAAGCCACTCAACCAAGATAACCAAAGGAAAGAAGTTCAAAGCAAGCTTAAAGGTCCTAAAAACAAAGTTACAGAAGGGTAGGGCATTCCTATAAGGCCTGAGCACCACCCCAACCCATCCAGGACCCCAAAAAGCCACTCAGGGGAGGCCGGAGCTTCTAGCTCTTGAAGGGCTGGTCAACCTCCTCTGAAGGGCTGGCCCAGCAAACAAAGCCAGAATCGGCCCTGCATTTGATTGGGTTTTTGGCCACCATGCTAAGCTCAGTTGGTCCAAGGGCTTAGGGGGATGAATGTATACCCTCTAAGGCTTTATAGGATCCAAACGCATGTATGATCTATTCCATTTACATATTTATCAAGAATTGGGCTGAATAGAAGAAAAAGTTAAGTAATGAGTTGAAGAACTCATGAACAGCCATGGCAGCAGCATATGGACTAAAGTACAGTAATCTAAAGATGAAATTAAACAAAAAATAAGTCAAAACCATGGGTTTCAAGCATTGAATCAAGTCTTCACTCTTCAAGAACCGATTTCTTCTCTTAGCTTTGAGAAAATGATTTCTCAAAGCTAAGGAAAACTATATATGTGGAGCCCCAAGGGCTTGTTTGGCTAGGTGCTGAAATAGAAATGGGTGGACTTGATTCTAGAGAATGATTTCATGCCTAGTGGAAGCCGATTCCGAACAACACAAAAAATATGAGGTTAATGGTAATACCGAGATCGTATCGATCGACACGGGGTTTTTACAAGATTTGATCGTGCAGGACCCGCGAGGTACTACTAGGTATCGAGCTGGCACGGCTGATCATGGTGGTAAACCGATGCGAAGCCGGCCGACACAAGCATAAAATAATAAACTTATTTTAATTCCAAAACATGTGTTATTACCTATTGTTCGGCACCCGACACATAATCTTTGCAAGTGGTCCGCCAAACATCTCTCTCACGCAAACATTATATGCGACGAGCCACTGGGCTCCTCGGATTCCATAAGGGCCATGTTCGATGGTTCCTCGGTGCAAGGTGCTATAGGGTGCAGGTTCGTTTCAACGACAGGCAATGCCCACAATGCGGTGACGGTCATGGCACTTAAAACCGCACCCGCAGGACCTAACATTTCAAAAAACTTAAATTAGGCCCGATTTTATGAGGTGGGTCTCATACTCCCCCCTCCATATAAAAATTTCGTCCGCGAAATTGCCATACCTGGAAGATCAAATAGTCAAGGGTATTTCACCCGCATAGAATCTTCACGCTCCCACGGCTTCTTCACTTCCCTTTAAAATTCCCATTGAATTGTTTCCCTTTTATTCTTTAACTTAAAAAATTATGTTTTGGCTAAATTTACTCTTCTCTTTATACATCATTTCTTACAAATTTATATCTTCTTTTCTTTCTTATTGTAGGTTGGAGAAAATGAATCCTAATGAGAACAATGATGATGAAGATGTACCTTGGGATGGATATTGGTATCCCGCCATGGCGGAAGAAGTAAGATACCAACACTACTATGGAGGCAAACCCATTGATGTGGAACGGAAAGTTGCGACCAAAGTCTTCGAAAGATTCAAGGTTCGGGAAAGGTTTGAGAAGTTGGGATGGGTCCCATGTTAGATCTAGATGATCCATGCTACCCCAAACTAGTGAGAACCTTCTACAATAATCTCAACCACACCTATCAAAACGGCGAGTTTGTGATTAGTAGCTATTTGCAAGCATCGCACTTCTCATTTAACACCAGTCAGTTTACAGCCATACTAGGGGTCTCTAATGACGGGACGTGGACATTTTGTCCCCCCATGACTGAGCCAGAAGAGTTCTTCGAGGGAGATGAGTATGAGTGGACCTTTTCCACCCTTACTGAGGGAAGATCCCTGACCAGAGTAAAGTCAGAATTGGAGTACACATCCTCAGCCTGGATCATCTCGAGGATTGTCAGCTACAACATCCTCCCTAGAGCAGGTCATTTTACTGAGGTCTCTCCTCTTAATGCCTTCGTTACCTGCTATATTTATTATAATTACCAAATCAACCTTCCCTACCTACTGATGAGGACTGTGGCATTGCTCGGGGATGACCTAAGTGCCGGTAACCTACCCTATGGGAGGTTACTTACTAAGGTTTTTACTGAGCAGGTCATTTTACTTAGGTCTCTCCTCTTAATGCCTTCGTTACCTGCTGTATTTATTATAATTACCAAATCAACCTTCCCTACCTACTGATGAGGACTATGGTATTGCACGGGGATGACCCAAGTGCCGGTAACCTACCCTATGGGAGGTTTATTTACTAAGGTTTTTAAGCACTTTAATGTATGTTTCTTGGAACAAGAAACACTGAGGAAGAAATCAGTGAACTTCACCAAGTCCACACTCTCTAAAATGAAAATGGATATGAACTACATATCTCCAGTGACAACCCTAGAAGGTGTGGAGGAAGGAAGGGAAGAGGGAGGTGAGGGACAGCCTGAGACCAGTCAGAGGGTTAGTGAACCCCAGGTGGAGATTCATGGTGACTTCCACATCGGAGCCCAACCTGACACATTTTGTTCTCATGCGGGCGGATCTTCATCATCAGCACTTCCTACTGACGAGGGTCAGAGATGGAGTTGGCTTGCCGGTCGCTTGGACACCATCGAGGGGATAGCGAGGCAAGGACTGGAAGATACTCGGAGTCTCAACACCCGGATGACAGCCATGGAGAGGCAGATGGCGGAGTGGACATCATACTATCCGCAGCATCCACCACCACAGTAGAGGCAGCCTAGCTTGCCATTAAGTACTATATAACCGATAAGTTTCTTCAAAACAAAATTTCAGCTTAAAGTTGCTGGGTAAGAAGATTAAGTTTAGTACATCATATAAAGCGCAACAGTAAATAATGGTGATTACAAACCATTCTAAAAAAGAAAATAAAGATAAATACAGCATATAATGGCAAGCTAGGCTGCCTCTACTGTGGTGGTGGATGCTGCGGATAGTATGATCTCCACTCCGCCATCTGCCTCTCCAAAGCTGTCATCCGGGTGTTGAGACTCCGGGAATCTTCCAGTCCTTGCCTCGCTATCCACTCGATGGTGTCCAAGTGACCGGTAAGCCAACTCCATCTCTGACCCTCATCAGTAGGAAGGGCTGATGATGAAGATCCGTCCGCATAAGAACTAAATTTGCCGGGCTGGGCTCTGGTGTGGAAGTCACCATGAATCTCCACCTGGGGTCCACTGACCCTCTGACTGGTCTCAGTCTGTCCCTCACCTCCCTCTTCCCTTCCTTCCTCCACACCTTCTGGGGTTGTCACTGGAGATATGTAGTTCATATCCATTTTCATTTTGGAGAGTGTGGACTTGGTGAAGTTCACTGATTTCTTCCTCAGTATTTTTTGTTCCAAGAAACATACATTAAAGTGCTTAAAAACCTTAGTAAGTAATCTCCCATAGGGTAGGTTACTGGCACTTGGGTCATCCCCGTGCAATGCCATAGTCCTCAACAGTAGGTAGAGAAGGCTGATTTGGTAATTACAATAAATACAGCAAGTAACGAAGGCATTAAGAGGAGAGACTTCAGTAAAATGACCTGCTCAGTAAAAACCATAGTAAGTAACCTCCCATAGGGTAGGTTACCGGCACTTGGGTCATCCCCGTGCAATGCCATAGTCCTCATCAGTAGGTAGGGAAGGCTGATTTGGTAATTACAATAAATACGACAAGTAACGAAGGCATTAAGAGGAGAGACCTTAGTAAAATGACCTGCTCTGGGGAGGATGTTGTAGCTGACAATCCTCGAGATGATCCGAGCTGAGGGTGTGTACTCCAATTCTGACTTTACTCTTGTCAGGGATCTCCCCTCAGTAAGGGTGGAAAAGGTCCACTCATACTCATCTCCCTCGAAGAACTCTTCTGGCTCAGTCATGGGGGGACAAAATGTCCACGTCCCGTCATTAGAGACCCCTAGTATGGCTGCAAGCTGACTGGTGTTAAATGAGAAGTGCGATGCTTGCAAGTACCTACTAATCACAAACTCGCCGTTTTCATAGGTGTGGTTGAGATTATTGTAGAAGTTTCTCACTAGTTTGGGGTAGCATGGATCATCTAGATCTAACATGGGACCCTATCCCAACTTCTCAAACCTTTCCCGGACCTTGAACCTTTCGAAGTCTTTGGTCACAACTTTCCGTTCCACATCAATGGGTTTGCCTCCATAGAAGTGTTGGTATCTTACTTCTTCCGCCACGACGGGATACGAATATCCATCCCAAGGTACATCTTCGTCATCATTGTTCTCATTTGGATTCATTTTCTCCAACCTACAATAAGAAAGAAGAGAAGATATAAATTTGTCAGAAAGGATGTATAAAGAGAAGAGTAAATTTAGTCAAAACAGAATTTTTAAGTCAAAGAATAAAGGGAAACAATTCAATGAGAATTTTAAAGGGAAGTGAAGAAGCCTCGTGGGAGCATGAAGATTCTGTGGTTGAAATACCCTCGACTATTTGACTTTCCAGGTATGGCAATTTCGCGGACAAAATTTGATATGGAGGGAGGAGTGTGAGACCCACCTCATAAAACCTAATTTAAGTTTTTTGAAATGTTAGGTCCTACGGGTGCGGTTTTAAGTGCCATGACCGTCTCCGCATTGTGGGCATTACCTATCGTTGAAACGAACCCGCACACTATAGCACCTTACGCCAAGGAACCATCGAACACAGCCCTGATGGAATCCGAGGAGCCCAGTGGCTTGTCGCATATAATCTTTGCGTGCGGGAGATGTTTAGCGGACCACTTGCAACGATTATTTGTGTCGGGTGCTGAACAATAGGCAATAACACATGTTTTAGAATTAAAATAAGTTTATTATTTTATGCTTGTGTCGGCTGGCTTCGCATTGGTTTACCACCATGATCGGTCGTGCCGGCTCGATACCTAGCCGTACCTCGCGGGTCCCGCATGATCAAATCTTGTAAAAACCTCGGGTCGTATCGGTACGATCCCAGTATTACCATTAACCTTATATTTTTTGTATTGTTTGGAATCGGCTTCCACTAGGCATGAAATCATTTTCTAGAATCAAGTCCACCCATTTCTATTTAAGCCCCTAGCCAAACAAGCCCTTGGGGCTCCACATATATAGTTTTCCTTAGCTTTGAGAAATCATTTTCTCAAAGCTAAGAAAAGAAATCGGTTCTTGAAGAGTGAAGACTTGATTGAATGCTTGAAACCATGGTCTTGGCTTGAAGATCCTTCATGTTTGGGCTTGCATGCTTGGTCTCTCCCTTCCAAATCTCTTCTAGATCATCAATAGGTAAGTCTTGGACTTGTTTTTGATTTAATTTCATCTTTAGATTACTGTACTTTAGTACATATGCTGCTGCCATGGTTGTTCATGAGTTCTTCAACTCATTACTTAACTTTTTCTTCTATTCAGCCCAATTCTTGATAAATATGTAAATGGAATAGATCATACATGCATTTGGATCCTATAAAGCCATAGAGGGTACATTCATCCCTCTAAGCCCCTGGACCAACTGAGCTTAGCATGGTGGCCAAAAACCCAATCAAATGCAGGGCCGATTCTGGCTCTGTTTGCTGGGCCGGCCCTTCAGAGGAGGTTGACCGGCCCTTCTGAAGCTAGAAGCTCCGGCCTCCCCTGAGTGGTTTTTTGGGGCCCTGGATGGATTGGGGTGGTGCTCAGGCCTTATGGGAATGCCCTAACCTTCTGTAACTTTGTTTTTAGGACCTTTAAGCTTGCTTTGAACTTCTTTCTTTTGGTTTTGGACATCTTGGTTGAGTGGCTTAATCAAGAAACCCAAGGTGAGTGGGGTTTTGTTGTTTTGGATGATTTCTATTTAAGTTCTTATATGCATGGTCAATGGTTTTAAATCTGATTTCTCTTTTAAGAATGAATGTTCCATTATTAGATCATATATGTCTTATGCCTGATGAAAAATCTAGTTAATATGATGAATGAGATGTTAATGTTATGTTCCATGTGATGACATTGCTGATTTCATATGAATTTATTCCTTTAATTGATGGTTGTTTGTGCTCTATTGTGGTGTGGTTGTCTATGTAATGGATATGCATAGCATTATTTGCTTGACCCTATGTTCTTGAGTGGACGGGTATATGGAACACGGTGCACTCTTGAATACAACAGGTCATCATCTAGTACACATGGTTAGGATGGGAACCCCGAACTACAACCCTTACCAGCAGGGGTTCAGGTGCTGGGTAGTCGGGTTACTGATGCTTGGAGAAAGGGATTAACCCAGGGTCAGGGGTACTTGACTATTGGGGTTTGCCCGAAGGTTTGAGCCAAGGTACCAAGCGTGGAGGTGGGCTCCCGACTTGTATTGGTTGAGGGGATGCGATGGCGATAAAGTGAAGTGACCCAAGTACCCCTCGAGTCGATATCGTAGTTCAAACCAATGACTTAATTTGTTTGTTAGGTGGATTAATAAAAATGGAATTGAACATGCATCATATAATGTGATTGATATTTACATTTAAAAATATATGTCTCATGCATCATTTGTATGCCGTGTGTTTTCCCCCTCATTGGGCTTGGTGTGAGTTCACACTCGTGGAAACCCTCTTTTTAGATGACTGTGCAGGTGACGGACTTCCTGACAGCGAGTTCGAGGATGATGGTTTTGAGGACCTCACAGACCAAGAGCCCGAGGAGCATGACGGGTCTTGTGTCTGTGATTTGTGCGCTTTCTTTTAGGAGGGCCTGATGGGATAGGCTGTACTTGTTAATCTTTTTTTGATGTGTTTATAACACTTGAATTTATGTAAATATTCTTTTTGGGATATTATATAATCAAGGGTTTTTTTTGGGGGGTACACATCTGAATGTTCATACTTATGTTTATAGTTTCCTTCCGCTGTTGGAACTCTATATTTTTATGCTTGGTAACCGTGCTGCACAGAGCTTCCTGACTAGGTTGGGTGCGAGACCGCATCCGTTCATGCTACGCCTGGGCTGTCCAAGGCGGGGTGTGACAGAAGGAATCTAGAGGACTCTACATCTTTCCAAAGGAAGCTAATCATAATGGATTCAAGGCCCTTGACGATGGATTGGGGATGAGCAAAGATGCCAGACCAGTAGATATAGATGACTGCATGACCAAGTGGATCAGTTCCAAGCGCCCAGCATAAGAAAGAAGTTTCCCTTTCAAAAGCTGGAGCTTTTTATTTTATTTTTATATCAGCAATAACAACAGATTGTAATTTGATTAATCAAAATATATTGTACAACTGAAGTATGATCGTACCCCCCACTACCTATACCAGGAATACAAAAACTATGCATCTAAAAACTACCACAAAGATAAATTACTCATACGGTAGGGAATCCCAGCTGGAAGAGAAACACATCCAATCTGCCCCAATAAACTCTTTACAGGGTGTAGTCCAATCAATCAAATACCTGAAAAGCACTAGCCCTAACATTGATGTTTTTCCATAATTGCAGGATGGGGAGGAAAAAACAGAAAAGAAAAAAAAAGGGAAAAACAAAGAACCTAAGTCTATTTAGACCCTGTTACATGACCACCACAGACAGCCTTTTGTCATTAATAGCTAGTTTCAGTATGTAGTTTTAGAGTTTTTCTATCTTCTCCTTCTGAAGGCTAGAAAAGTGGCCATCTAAATTGATATGGAATTGTTCTACGTTTACCTCATTGGAATTATTGCAGGTATGAGAAATTTTTTAATCCTGAAATTTTAGGTAATCCTATTTTATGATGTAGATCCAGGTTTTCCAGCACTCCCTTTTAGATCACATGAACATTTTTTTTTCCTTTTTATCCTCTAATAATCATTTCATTTTGTGGGTTTGCAGACGAACCAATTGCATTGGGTGTTTTGTATCCTGAGGAAGACATGCCTGAAAACTCCAATTCAAGGCCTAGGAGTATGGATTGTAAGGCTAGAAATAGGATGTGCAATCTCCAACTACCAGCAGGGAACTATTCTCTACCTGCCATGGATTGTAATATATGTTGCAGTGAACCTGGTTTTTGTCGTGACTGTTGTTGTATACTTTGCTGTAAGACTATTGATTGGACATATGGAGGTTATAGTTTTATTCGATGTGAAGTAAAGGTGGATGAGAACTATATTTGTGGGCATGTTGCACACATGGACTGTGCTCTTCGTTCCTACATGGCAGGGACTGTTGGAGGAAACATTGGATTAGATGTTGAGTATTACTGCCGACGTTGCGATAAGAGGACGGATCTTATTCCACATGTTAGAAGGCTTCTACAGACCTGTGAATCTCTTGATGCTCGGGAGGAGATCGAAAAGATTTTGAGCATGGGTTTGTGCATTTTACTTGGTTCACAAAGAACAAGCGCAAAGAAGTTGCTGAATCATATGGAGTTGGCTATGACAAAGGTAAAGTTGAGCCACTGTAGGAGACAATGTAGGTATTGTGTTACTTCTAATGGGAGTCTTCTCTTCCAAAGTTCCGACTTATTTCGCTTTTCTTAACCAGTCTTATGACCATCTGATATTTACTTCAGCGAAGAAGTTATCCAAAACCCCGCACTGGGGGATTTGTACATCAAAAGAAGAAAAGGGAGCCTAGAGCTCGGCGGTGTGGAGGGGGTCCTCGGTAGTAGGGTCCTCGACGGTGACCTTCTTGACGGTGGTGTCCTCTGTGACCTCATCCTCGGGAATAGTCATGGTCAGGCCCACCTGGTCGAACTCCACCCCAGCATCGTCTCCTAACTCCTCAACCACAGTGGTCGCGTCATCGTCAAATCGGGAAAGCTTGAGGGTGGGGTAGACGGCCTTTATCTCCTTCAAGAGATTGGACCGACCAGCCTCATAACCCTCGTCGTACGACGGCTTCCTTATTTCATGGCACACCTCGGTGTATTCCTCCGACATGAGGTATTCGGTAACATCCTCGGCTAGAGCCCATGCCAGGTCATCCTTGGCCTTCTTCTTGGCTTGGTCGAGCTGAGCTTTGAAGGCCTCGACCTCTTCCCCCCGCTTCCCCGCCGCCTCCTCCAACCTCTTGACCTCGGCCTTGGCTTCGTCGAGCTTTGCTGCGGTCTCCCAATGCCTCAGGACGGCCTCACGAGCGTCCTTGTTAGCCAACTCGACCTGAGCCTTAAGAGAGGAGTTCGCAGTCAGAAGCCGTTCGAATCGGACGAGGGTCTCCATGGCCTTGGAAAACCCTTGAAAAAGACAACTGAACATTAGCAAGGCTGAGCACAATAGGTCGGACCACTCAATAAAAGCCGAACAGAAAGCTTACCATATTAAAGTCTTAGAACAGGGAGGAGAGGAGCTCGGGATCGGTCAACTTCTCGAGCATTTCCCTCTCCTAAGGAAGCCGACTTGCGTCGAGCCATTCCTTTGCATGCACGGCCGACGTCAGGGCCGAGTCCCCTGGGAAGAGTCGCCAGTTCGGCCTCAGCGAGACATTATTGGCCGAGGCCCTCCCCAGGACAACTGGGAGACGTCGATCAGCGAGGCCACGGGCAGAGGACCACCACCCGTCAGATTGACCGAGAGCTTCTAGCGTTTGATGTCCCTTGGCGGGCTTAGCTCGTCCTTTCGACCCTTCCCTCTTCCGGAGGGCCTCGGCGGGGCTCTGCTCTTCTCGGCCTCGAGGCCGACCACCATGTCAGTTGGGCTCGGTAGCATAGCCTTGCCCTTCAACATCTTGGAAGACTCGCCTCGAGACTTCTTCTTGGCATTTTTTCTCCTCCTCTCCGCGACGGTTTCGGCCCTAAGCCGAGCCGTGTCCATTGGGGGAATATGACCGACCACTGCAAGAAAAATAGCATATTAGAAATATGCCAAAAGAAAGAAAAGACCAAGTAAACCGGTCAGCTCGGATGCCCCAGTCGACCGCAGCAGACTAAAGACAGCTCAGCTCGGACTCCTACCAGGGGTCATATGCCACCTTTGAAGGAACCCGTCGTCCAGGAGTTGGAGGACATCGAAAGGCTGATGCTGGTGGATCAGGTCGAGTGAGGTCAGCTCGTTCTTGGTCAGGGGCAAGGTCCTGTTGACATAACCTAAGTGGATCACCTTCCACTAGGCCCGGAAGGGGCAGTTCGGGATGGAAGCAAAGAAGAACCGAGGCTTCTAATTTTTATCTGAGGACGGCGTTCTGACCAAAAACTTGTGGCGGCTCAGCGCCGCGTTCTTTCCAGTACAGTGGGTGAAATAATACCACCCCTTCTCCGACGACTTCTTCAGGAAAAAGAGCGGAGAAAAAAGAGCCACGCTCACAGCTCGGCCCATCTCACCGAAAAGGACGTGGAAGCCGTACACGGACAGCCATGAGTTCGACACCAGCTGACCTGGAGATAGGTGGAAATGGTCCAAGATCTGATCCACCAGGTCAAGCACGGGAAACCTAAAGGCATACCTAAAGGGCATCTCATACAAGGTCACCTCACCAGGCTGAATGAAGCAGGCCATCTCCCCAGGGTTAGGAGCTTGGAGCTCGATGTCCTCGGAGATGGCGTAAGTTGCCCTAAGGCGTTGGAGGTCGGCATTAGTAACTGTGCTCTGGATGGTGTCGACACTTCCTTCTTCAAGTTCAGGAACGTCAGCAGATGAGCTGACAGAGCCGACCCCAGGAACCTTCCTCACCCGACTCCTTGTCATCGATCGAAGATGATCCTGAGCCCTCGGCTCGGTCTTCAAGAATTGGTTGGGCCTCAAGGCTGGACTCAATGGATAGGGGAAGCTCAGCGATGTCGGCCTGATGCGGCTCTGCTATGGCTGGCTCGTCTGAGGTCAAGCCCAACAGGTCTATTGTGGGGGAGCGAGCATGGAGCGAGCAAGCTCGGACTCGCACCCTCAGTCGCCCCAGCGAACACCTCGCTCGCATGACTAATACCAACTGGCATAATGGGCAGAGGGGACTTACTGGTTAAAGAAGCTTCGGAGAAGAGCTGAGCACGAACTAGAAAACTGAGAGCATCGAGCATCGAGCACCGAATGAGCTGAAGAATTCGAGCTAGCCGAGCAGTCAAAAATTTAAAACAGTGAAGAATGAATGAAGAAAATGGTCTCTACATTCTTAACATTCCCAGTAAGGCATTGGCTACTTCAAAAATTACAGTTGATGTGTCTCGGCTTTGGCATTGGCGTATGGGACATCTCTCTGATAGGGTTTTACATTTTCTTAATTCTGAATTTTCTGTTGATTCAAGTGATTGTGAAACTTGTCATTTTTTCAAAACACCATCGGTTACCTTTCTCTAACCGAACTCATATTGCTTCTAAACTGTTTGAAATTATTCACTCTGATGTTTGGGCTGGTGCTCCAGTGGATTCCCAGGATGATTTTAGGTATTTTGTTACATTCATTGACTATAAGTCACGTGTTATATGGCTTTATTTGTTGACTTCCAAAAGTGAAGTGTTGAAAAATTTTTAAGATTTTTACAACATGATTCGAACTCAATTTGGAATTGGCATCAAAATCTTACGTACAGATAATGGGACTGAATACACCAATACCCCATTCCAACTGTACCTTAAAAGTCTTGGAATTGTCCACCAGACGTCTTGTGTTGGTACTCCTCAACAAAACGGAGCTGCTGAATGGAAGAATCAACATCTTCTTGAGGTAACTCGATCTCTTCTATTTCATGGAAATATGCCCAAATATTATTTGGTCTGATGCAGTCCTTACTAGCTGCTACTTAATCAATCGCTTACCAAGTAAGGTTTTACACTTTAAATCCCCTATGGAAATTCTCCTTGGTCGTACAGTCAATGTTTCACACCTTCGGGTTTTCGGCAGTGTTTGCTTTATCCATTCCCAAGTGGGGAGTAAGCTTGATTCTCGCGCACACAAATGCATTTTTTTAGGATACTCCTCTGTCAAAAAGGGGTACAAATGTTACAATCCTTCCACCAAAATGGTCTATATTTCCCAGAATGTTACTTTTAATGAAGAGCTTTTGTTTTTTCATCACAAGAATCAAATTCAAGGGGAGAATACCACCAGTTCCAGTTATGATTATACTGGGTTTGATATGGAATTTGCTTCTCCTCTCCCGATGGTAACCGACCAACTTAATGATGTTGGAATTGACACGTCATAGAGAAACATTTGTGATGCTGAAGTTGAAATCACCAACGACGATCAAAATGACCAAGGACTAGGGAACGTTGGTGATGTTGAAGCACCTATCCCTGTTCGCAGGACCACTCGCATTTCACAACCATCAACTAGGCTACGTGATTTTGCCACATACCACTCGGTTGCTTATCCCATACAAGCACATGTCTGTTATAACAATATATCATCTGAATTCCTTGCTTTTTTATCTGCTATTGATGCTCACAAGGAACCTTCTCCTTATTCAGAAGCAAAGGATTTATCTGTATGGAGACAAGCTATAATCGAGGAACTTCAAGCCCTTGATAAAAACCATACTTGGGACATTGTGCCGTTGCCTGATGGTAAACATCCAGTAGGGTGTCGATGGGTTTATAAAATTAAGTACAAGAGCGATGGCTCTGTTGAGCGACATAAAGCAAGGTTAGTTGCAAAGGGAGACACCCAAACTTATGGCGACTTCAAAAAAACGTTTGCACCAGTTGCAAAGATGAACACAATTAGGGTCCTAATGTCCATAGCAGTCAATTACGGATGGTCACTGTTCCAAATGGATGTCAAAAATGCATTTTTGCATGGTGATCTTGAAGAAGAGGTCTATATGGACCTTCCCCCTGGGCATTCTCTAGAAAGTCAAAAGGGAATGGTGTGCAAGCTTAACAAAGCTATATATGGACTCAAGCAGTCACCACGTGCTTGGTATGGTAAGCTGAGTTCTGCTCTCGTGTCTTTTGGATTCAAGAAAGATGAATCAGATTCCTTATTATTTGTCAAGAAAATTGGGAAAAGTACTATGGCAGTACTAATATATGTTGACGACATCATCATTACTGGGAATGATCTTCATGAGATAGAAATTCTTAAACAGTGTTTGAGGAAGAAATTTGATATCACGGATTTGGGACGGCTGCGCTACTTCCTTGGTATTGAAATAGCCAACTCTAGTAAAGGTTTATTTCTTTAACAGAGAAAATATGTTTTGGATCTGTTGAAAGAAACTGGGAAGCTGGGAGCAAAACCAGCCGATTCGCCTATGGATTACAATAGTAAGTTTGACAATAACACCACTCCATTACAAGATAGTGGAAAGTTTCAAAGGTTAGTGGGTAGATTAATTTATTTAACTATCACTAGACCTGACATTACCTATGCTGTCAGCTATATAAGTTAGTTCATGCATTCCCCCACGGAAGGACATATGGAACTCATTGATGTATACTGCGATACCTGAAGTCTTGTCCAGGTCGTGGTATTTGGATGAAGAAGAATGGACATACTAACATCATTGGCTATATTAATGCCGACTGGGCTGTAGCCCTATGGATAGAAGACCCACAACTGGGTTTTGCACGTTTGTGGGAGGAAATCTTGTCACCTGGAAAAGTAAAAAGCAAAGCGTTGTGGCCCGGTCCAGTGCAGAGGTAGAATACAGAGCCATGGCATCCACTACTGGTTAGCTAGTTTCTGAAACACATGGACCTATGAAGTTATTCTGTGACAATCAAGCTGCAACTCACATTGCTTCAAATCCAGTTTTTCATGAAAGGACTAAACACATTGAAGTGGACTGCCACTTTGTTCATGAAAAGGTTCAAGATAAAACAATCGAGACTCCCTAAGTTCGTACTGAAGATCAACTTGCTGATATGTTTACTAAGGCCTTATCAAAAGGAGTCTTTCAGAATACGCTATCCAAGTAGACCTCCATTGATATCTTCGCCCCAACTTGGATGGGGAGTGTTGGCGAAATTGGAGGAAAGATTGAGGTGCCAGGTCACTCCAGCTCAATAGGAGATAAGGCACACCTGTGGCAGATTTAGTTTCCTAGATAGAGGAGACCTTTGTTTAGAACTCAATTGTATTCTCCTTATTTAAAGGATAATAATCTCCCCAAGTAGCTTAGTTGAATTGGGGATCTTTCACTCGTGGAGTAGGCCTTCTAGCCGAACCACGTTAAAGCTTGGTCTCGTCTTCTTCTTTCTCTCTTCTCTCTTCTTCGTTCTCTTCTTCTTCTTTCATGTTTTAGAACAGAAAGGCAGTTTGGCCCTTGTGCTCAGACATAGAGGGGTGCAAAATTACCGCCCCACCCCCCTCATGAATGACGAAAATCTCACCCTTGTTGATGCTTCTGCGCATACTCCATTGGCTCATGCACTGGCGTAAGGGCCACACTGCCTTTCAGAATCCTTCCCCCCCCCCCCCTCCCACCCAAAAAAAGTAATAAATAACCCAAAATGACCCTAGGGAGTCATTTACCTCATTTTGATTGTTTCGATGGTGAATAGTAGAAATGAATGAAAAAAGGAGGTCAAATTTTGGTTTTTCATGTATCACAATGTATCATTTCAGTCATTCCATTCACCCATTTCATCGAAACATTTCGGCGAATATTGCATTCCTTCTAATATTTCAAAAGAAATATTTATTGATTAATTCAAAATGTTGATATATTATTCTTTTGGAAAGAATCCCTTGATCAATGGGTGTCTATGTGATGGGATGGGTATCATGAAAAGTAGGGAGGGTGTTTTCGACTTCGACTAATAGTGGAGTAATAATGATCATGGATGGATGGATGAACGGCGAACCCTTCACGCGTGGTGAAGGAAAACTCTCCTATTCTTTTTGTGCTTTTGTGTGCGGTAGAGAAGCAATCTGTATAGGGCATGCTGCTTTGTTTTAGAAAGATGTTCTTACTTCTGTTTTGGGGATCTTGTAATAAAATTGAAGAAAAGAAGTTATATTAGATCCATTCTATGATTCTAATTATGTTTTTAGAAGGGACTTGTGGTGGGGTTTTAAAATTTTGGTTAACATTGCTTCTTCTTCATATAGCTTTGTTTCTTTCCTATATCTAACATCATAGAAGTTGAATTTTTGATTGTGCTCTCTCTACTTTGTGGGTACTCAACTGTCTTTCACCAAGTAAGCAATCAAGTTGTTTATTAGTGCTTCTCTGCTTAGACCAATAAAAACAGAAACATCCAATATAATATATGTAAATATAAATAATTTGGATCCTCCACTATAAAAGACCTTCCCATGAATAATGGAACACAGATGATAGTGTCCAGCTTCTAACTGATTTTCAGAGAATGATGGTGTGGTGCTTGTGTTGAATTTCCTCTCATGATTGCTTCTTTGCTTCTTTCTGTTTTTTTAAAGAATCTCAAAGCTCTAACAGTAAAAAGTGATTTCTCTTTTTTCTTGATTCTCCTTCACTTTCCTATGCTTCTCATTTTATTTTTATGGGAAGTAAGATTTTTGAAACATTAGGCCCTACTTAAGGGTCCATAGAACAGTAACACCCATCAAAGACCCACTCTCAAGATCTTAAGTTCATCACAACAACTTGGTTTGCTTTATTCAATTTTGCATTTTACAAAGACTAGTTGAGGAACTGAAGTACTTGATTGTAACCCATTAATCTATACACAATACAATCTTAAGATGATATGTTGTTCTGAATCTTGGCAAAATCAATAGTCTTCTTGCCTTGCAGCTTGTTAGTGACATAGTGGAGACTATACTCTCCATGATTGTATCTTCTATACATGCTGGGTCTGTTTTCGTCCACCAATTCCGGCAGCGGGCCGAGTTCGATCTCATAGCTTGGAGCATAGAATGTCACAATGGAAAGGCGGTCCTTCTCCTTGTGCGTCACCGCTCTGTGCTCGACACTTTTGTATTTGCCATTAGTGAGAACCTGCATAATATGATCCAAACAAAAGAATTAATTAGAATCGCTAGACATTTCCATGTCTCTCTGAAACTACTTGTTAGGGACTTGGTAGAACTCATCCTTAAAAGCTAACCATTAAGGAGAGGAAGCCCAAGTACTTATAAATCTCCACATGAGACTATTCACATCCGGTGTGAGATTACTATTTCTGCCTTCCGCGTGGAACCCAGACAATTAACTTAGAAGGGATGTGAGTGCTCACTTCTATGGTGTCACCTATGTTGATGACAAGAGCATTTGGGACAGGTTGAACAGGCACCCAAGTGTTGTCCTTGAGGATCTGAAGACCCACTGAACTGCCTTTGCCTTGCTGCAATACTGTAAGGGCACTTCCATCAGAGTGAGGGCTCAGACCCAGCACAAGGTCTGGCCTTGAGCATGGTGGATAGTAATTCATTCTCACTGCTTGCACAGCCACCCCAAACATCTCATTGAACATGTCTTGCTTCAATCCCAGACTCATGGCTATGAATCCCAATAGATTTTGACAAAGCTTCCTTATGTTTGTTGAGTATGTCTCAAGAGTTTCACTGCAAAAACAGAACAAATACATATAGATTAACTCAAACAATGCAAAACGAAACTGACCCAACAAAGCCTAGAGACTATTAATTATCACCTGAAATCAACTGGTTCTGTTGGCCAAAGTTTTGGGTTTCTTATGTAGTAAGGCTCAACTCCTAGAGCTAACATGTTGCACCAGTCCAGCTTTTGATCCTCTGAGAACACGAATGCGTGACCATATCCCTGAACTGTCCCTGGAGCCATTGGGTACCTCTGTTTCTCCCCCAAAGGTAACATGAAGAATTCCATGGCTATCTTCTCTATACTCTCTAGCAAGCCAAGGTCTATCCCATGGTTAACAACCTGCACACAATATATTTGACACTTAGCCTTAATAAAACAGGTATCAAATCTACTAACTTTTTACCATTCTGATGTACCTGAAAGAAGCCCCATTCCTCACAGGCAGAGGCGAGCTTCAATAATTCTGTCTGTGTTGATTGATCTTCTTCATTGCCACCAAACAGTTTTGATAGATCAATAATAGGGACATGCAGGGATGAAGACTGAGGGCTGACACTCGAAGACACTTCGAGTGTCGGCCGCTCGGACATGTCACGGACGTATCTGTCCGGGACTGTTGTTGGTTGAGTCTTTCTTAGCTCTTGAACGTCGTCAATGTGACCAACCTTGATTGAAGAAATGGGTACAGGAGCCATTGGAATAAAATGAAGAACTGGGTAAAATACAGAGCAAACTAAAACAATTGGGCTTTTTGCAACCTTTTGCTTGGTACTTTGGGGGTTCAGGAAATGTGTTTCAATAGCGTGAGTGAGAGGCTTATTTATAATAGTAGCTTTCCCTTGGAATTGTTTTCTGTCCGTTAGGTTTGTTTGGTTCACTAATTCAGTACTTTCAGTATTCTCATGTAGGGGCCAGGGGCCATTCTCAATTTGCAATCGCAACTCTGCCCCCATTTACCCGACCAACTGTAGTGAATTTACATTCTTAGATCCAATTCTATCATCAAATCTAGGAATTTAATTTCATCTCATGTCTCTCCTTTTTTTACTTTAAAAAAAAAAAAAAAAATCTTTTATCTTTTCTTGATGTAGAGAAACTATCAGACGAATATTTAAGGCGGTTGGACCAATAAAAGTCCACTCGGAATGGTCAGAGGTTCTAATCAAGATGGATCGAACCATAATGCATTTTTTGGCCATCCGGGTGTGTTTTGAAGGCGAAAAAGCTCACCAAAATTTTGAAATTTGAATTTTGACATAATATTTAAATTTTGACTTATTGACATATTATTTTTTGAATTTTGAATTGCATTTGACCTATTATAAAAGATCTCTTTAGGATTTGTAAAGATTATTTTGAAATCAATTGAAAATTAACATTTTTCGTCCTTATCCTTTATCTTGTGGATTCGAGATTGTTTGTGTTAGAACGATATCTAACCCACTCTACTTCTACTACATCATTTCTCTTCTCAATAAAGAGTAGTAAAAAACTTTCGTAGGAGGAAGTGGGGGAAGGAAGGGGGGGGGGGGGGGTTGGAAATGTGGAATTGCAAATTTTGGGCTGATGACATGAAACAGTCTTATTTGTTCATCCAATAAGGGAATAATCCTCTGTGATTGTTATTTGCTATGGTCATGTATATCAAACTATTGATGTGGCAGACACTTTGTAACTTGAATGTATTGTCTGACCAGTTCCAAGAACTCATATTTCAATCCCTTCTGGGAGTGGCTGTCTGGTTCTTTTTTTGCAAACTAAACAATGTCCAATGTCAAAAGAAGGTATATATGTCAGTTTG
Organism: Telopea speciosissima; assembly: GCF_018873765.1. Classification (NCBI taxonomy): domain Eukaryota; kingdom Viridiplantae; phylum Streptophyta; class Magnoliopsida; order Proteales; family Proteaceae; genus Telopea; species Telopea speciosissima. The sequence continues at coordinate 33,706,857 of NC_057922.1, read as the reverse complement.
ATGATGCCTCATAAAAGGATCTAATGCAGTGAGTGCGTTTCATGACCAAGAATAAGGGGTTTAATAGTATCAAATTAGTCTAGTAGTATGTGATTATACGGTTACGATTTAGGAAAGACTTCTCCACCTTAAAACTCAGGCTTTTAGATTGAAGTCAAATAGTATCAAAATGGGTTGTTTGTACACCAGGCACCAGCCATGTAGAGTCATGACCCAAACTCTCAAAGCAGCAATGCATATGAGTTCCTTTGGTTTTCAGGTTTTGATTCAAACACGGAAAAAATTGTCATGGAGCCTAAGATAGTTGTGAGTTGTGAGTTATCGGACAATCATATTGTGTAGAACCAGTTGAGGTAAGATGTCTTGTATTTTGTGGCTTGCATAAGTGTACTGTAAATTACATGTATAGGGTTTCGCTATATAGTTGGAGTGAGGGTTCTTTCTTTGTAAACAATCTGAGAGAGGTGTGAAGACGAGCGACTGTAACCCTGTAATCCTATTCTCCATTGATAGTGAAGTAAATCTAAGCTCACTGTGGATATTGACAATTTTATCAAATCACGTAAATCTTTATGTGTGACTATGTAATTGTTGTTTACGATTTCTTTTCATTTTCCGCATCATTTTAGATTCTCAATTTTTTACGTAAACAAGATGGGCTAAGCTAATATGAATGAAGCTACAAGGTTAAATGGGCAAATGATTCATTTGATTATCACACACACACCCAAAAAAAAAATATTCACGTACCTTTCTCCAAAGGTTTGCCTTAGTTACACTTTTACTCGTGAGATTGGAAAATTTCACTTACCACTCTTGCTTTCCAAACTAATTAACAAAAAAATAAAGTCCATTGGTGATTGAAAAAGTTAAAATTGTGTTGTAGTTGATTAAAATGCCCTTCATGTTAAAATAAACCTATTTCTTCATTATTTCCTTTATTTCTATTCTTGAAGAACCCTATCCTGCGATTCATTCTAAAAGCTTGAGTTTTTCCAATGGCAGAACAGGGGAGAAGAGTGAATAACATCACACAAACAAAAAAATAAAAAATTCAATTGTTAACAGCAAGGGTGAAGACCAGAAGCTATAAAACAAGATGTGGAGACTGAGAACCAGAGAAGAGCATCAAATTAATTGATGAGGAAGTGAGCTCAGCGTGGGAAAGGGAGAAAGTGCATTCAATGATTCAATTGCAGGCACATGCAGAGAGACAACTCACACCCCCCACCTTCAACATTCTTCCATTTCTCTTCCCCCATCGCAGGCTCGTATGCATATTTGTCTCACTCAAGTTAAATTCAGGTTTCTTGGGCTCAGAACGAAAAGGGTAAGTTGGGAAAGAAATAAATCAGAGGAATCGATCGATGGTAGAGCTCGGAAATGACTACAGATGTGAAACGGAACTGAAATTGCAGCTTTTGCATGCCAAACACGTTAGGACTTTGGGGTCTCTGCTGGGAAATTGGTGCAAAACTCAAAGAAGGTAGACACTGAGTTAGCCTAAGAAGAAAGGATGAGACCAGCAAGAAAAAGGAAAGAAAACAAGAAACAAAAAACAGGAAAAAGCCTAACTAACATTCATTCATCTCGTGGGATCGGTTATGTTTCTTTATGTTCTTCAATTTTCAGTTTCAAACCCTAAATGATTTGAAAAAGATGAGGGCAATTTGGTCATGAGGACATTAGTGTTATTTTACCCTATCAAAGGGATATTGATCATAACATGATTTCAAAATTCTAGACGTTTCCAAGCAACGTGTACGGTTAATGGATTGGGTTTTTTATCAATTAATTTAAAAAACAGGGGTGGAATGTGAAATTTTCCTAATCTCATAGGTGAAAGTGTAATTACACTAAACCTCAAGGGTAAAACTTAAAAGCGGGGCACCTGAAGCGATATGTCAATGGAGGCCGAGAAGAACGTGGGGGTAGGTGACCTGAAGATCGCGATCAAAGGAGAGCCGAGCCGAGGCACGAAAAATAGGTGGGCCGAGTTTGACGAAGATAAAGCCCGAGCTAAGAAGAAAGATGACGGATTTAGGCCGAGCAGTGACAAGGGAGCTCCCATATACACTATCCTTGGAGGGCCCGAACAAGAGTCCGCTCGGAAGGCCAAGGCAAATGTGTGGTTCGTCAGAGTCGCCGAGATGCCAGGCAAAAGGCCGAAATCTAAGGTGATGATCTCCTTCACTGAGGCCGACCTGGAAAGTATAAGTTTGCCTCATGATGATGCTTTGGTGGTGCAGGTGGAAATTGCAAAGAGACCCCTTCATCGCATATTGGTCGACACGGGCGCATCCGTGGACCTTATGTCGCTAGACGCGTACCAAAAATTTGGCTTCGACGATGAAGCGCTCAAGCCGGAGGGCACCTCACTTCATGGGTTCTCGGGAGCCGCCGCCACCATCAAGGGCTCAATCAACTTACCGGTCCCGTTCGGACAAGCTCCATGTCAAGCGATGATCCAAGTCAAATTCATGTTAGTGCGGTCTATGGTGGCCTTCAATGCCATACTCGGCCACCCATCATTGATCGCTCTCCAAGCCATCATCTCGTCGACACACTTGAAGATGAAGTTCCCTACAGAGAACGGCATTGGGGGAATCCGAGGTGATCAAAAGAAAGCTCGGGAGTGTTACGCCACATTCGTCAAGAAAAATAAAGGCAACGTCCGAGGAATGGCGATGTCCATCGAACACCTCCCAGAAGACCAATGGGATGAGCTCACAGAAAGGCACGGAAGACCTGTAGAAGACCTCACCCCATTCTCCCTCAGTGATGAAGATCCGATGAAGACAGTACAACTCGGGTCATTGTTGAGCGAGGAACAAAGGAATCGGTTCGAAAACTTCTTGAAGGCAAATGCCAACGTCTTTGCCTGGTCGACAGTCGACATGCCCGGTATACCTCGACATATAGCCGAGCATCGACTACACATAGATCCGAGCCGAAAGCCGGTTCAACAGAAGAGAAGGAACTATGCCCTTGATCGCCTAGTCACCATCAAGGAAGAAGTAGAGAAGCTACATCGATCAGGTTTCATCTGAGAAGAAAAATTCCCTACTTGGTTGGCAAACGTCGTTATGGTTCCTAAGCCGAACGAAAAATGGAGGATGTGCGTCAACTACACCAACCTTAACAAGACTTGCCCAAAGGACGAGTACCCACTACCTCAGATTGATCTCTTGATTGACGCCACGGCGGGGCACAAAATATTGAGTTTCAAGGACGCGTACTCCAGCTACAACCAAATCATGATGCATAAGGAGGATGAGTCATACACAGCATTCCGAACTGACCAAGAAAATTTTTGTTACAAGGTCATGTCGTTCGGATTGAAGAACGTTGGAGCAACATATCAACGGCTAGTGAACTACATATTCCGCGGGCAGATCGGAAGAAACATGGAAGTCTACGTGGATGACATGTTAGTGAAGAGCTTGAAGGCTGAGCACCACTTGGCCGACCTGGAAGAAGCCTTTGGCGTGCTAAGGAAGAACCAAATGAAACTGAACCCCACCAAGTGTGCATTCGGTGTGACATCGGGAAAGTTCCTCGGCTTCATGGTCTCTGTCAGAGGCATCGAAGCCAATCCGGCAAAAATCAAGGCCATCCAAGAGATGAGCCCTCCAAGGATGATCCGAGAAGTACAAAGGCTAAACGGGCGAGTGGCGGAGTTGGCACGATTCATGTCGAGGTCGAGCGATAAGTGCCTGTCGTTCTTCAAGGCCCTCAAGAACATCCGAAACCCGAAGGACTTCATATGGTGGGACGAATGTCAACACGCTTTTGAAGAACTGAAGAAATACTTGGAGAACCCGCCTCTTCTCAGCCGACCCTAGCTAAAAGAAGGGCTTCAAGTTTACTTAGCCACTACCCTGGTGGCGGTCAGCGCGGTGTTGGTTAGGGAAGAGGGCCGAGCTCAGAAGCCCATATACTACACCAACCATGTTCTTGTCGACGTCGAGACGAGATACTCCAAGTTCGAGAAGGTAGCATTCGCTCTTGTCACGACCGCGAGAAAGCTAAGGCCATACTTTCAAGCTCATCCAATCGCAGTGCTGACCGACCAGCCTCTCAAGAAAATATTGCACAAATCCGATGTGTCAGGTCGGCTGATCACCTGGGCAGTCGAGCTGAGTGAGTACGATATAAGCTATCGCCCGAAGACGGCGATAAAAGGGCAAGCACTTGCCGACTTCATCGCCGAGTGCACAATACCCGACCTCGAGGTCGAGGAAGAGAAGACAGCGGAAGAAGCCGATGCAGGAGCTAAGACAGACCCGACCTGGACCATGAACGTTGACGGCTCAAGCAACCCAGGGGGGAGCGGGGTCGGCTGATCTTAGTCAGCCTCGAAGGCTTTCGCATACAATACGCCCTAAGATTCAAGTTCCCAGCCTCGAACAATGAGGCAGAGTATGAAACCCTCCTAGCCAGGCTCCGAGTGAGCAAGGCTGTAGGCGTCAAGCAATTGAGGATATGAGGAGACTCGCAACTTGTGGTCAACCAGGTCGACAAAGACTATAAGGCAAAAGATGAAAGAATGATAGCCTACTTGAGCCGAGCACGGGAGTTAATTTTTGAGCTCGGGCACTTTGAGATGACCTGAGTACCGAGGAAAGAGAACGTCGTGGCCGACACCCTGTCTAGGTTGGCCGAGGGCAACCTCCCAAATCTGAGCCAATCAGTGTACATTGAGATTCTGGATAAGCCATCCTTGCAAGAAGAAAGCGTAAAGCACAGTGAAGAGGACGGGCCGACCTGGATGGATCCCATTGTAAACTATTTGGAGAATGACCAGCTCCCGGAGAATCGGGAAGAAGCGAGGAAAGTCAAAGTCCGAGCTGCCAAGTACACCATAATCGGCGCTCTATAATAGAACAATCTCGACACCCCTCCTCCGATGCCTCGGACCCAAGAGAGCCGAGTAGGCCTTGGCTGAGGTGCACGAAGGAATATACGGGAGCCATATGGGTGGCTGAGCTCTAGCATACAAGATACTTCGGCAAGGATTCTATTGGCCGAGAATGTAAGAAGAGGCCATGAGGTACATCAAGATGTGAGAGAAGTGTCAGTTGTTTGCGCCTGTTCTGAGCTGACCTGCAACAAAGCTGACCCCAATGCTGAGCCTGATCCCTTTTGCTATGTGGGGGATGGACATTCTCGGAGATTTCACCCCGGCATCAAGGAACCGAAAGTATGTGGTCGTGGCGATCGACTACTTCACCAAGTGGGTCGAGGCTGAGCCCCTGGCAACCATCACCGAGAAGAATGTGGAGAAGTTCTTCCGAGATAAGGTCATCTACCGATTCGGACTACCAAAAGTGCTCATCACAGATAATGGCGTGTAATTTAACAATCCGGCCTTCCGAGAATTCTACGAGCACTTCTATATTGACTTCCGACCAGTCTCAGTAGCTCATCCACAAGCAAATGGGCAAGTAGAAGTGTCCAACCGAACTCTACTCGCCGGCATCAAGAGAAGGTTGGATGAGGCCAAAGGAAGATGGGTGGAGGAGCTCCCAAGTGTCCTATGGGCATATAGGACGACTGTAAGAACACCCACCGGAGATACCCCTTTTCGGCTAGCATACGGGGCAGAGGCCCTCACCCCGGTTGAAGTCATGGCATCCTTATACCGAGTGCTCAATTTCGATGAGAAGACCTATGAAGATGGGCTGAGGGCCCACCTTGACTTCCTCGATGAAGTTCGAGAAAATGCCCTACTCTGGAACACAACATACCAGCAGAGGACGGCAAAGTACTACGACTCAAGGGTGAAAGAGCGACACTTCCGCCAAGGGGACCTCGTCCTCAGAAAGCTCAGCGCGTTGCAACCAAGGCAGCAGGGGAAGTTAGCACCAAATTGGGCAGGCCCGTACATAGTCTCCAAGCAAATTCGCCCAGGGACGTATCGCTTGCAGACTCCGGGTGCCAAGAAGGTACCGAGGCCTTGGAACTCGAAAAATTTGAAGAAATTTTTTCAGTAATTTTCCTAAGTATTCTGCTCGGCATCGTTTATGGTGAGCATATTTGTACTGAGCTTTGGCCTCGACGTTCATGATTCAATATAATAAAGTCTCCCTCTACTACTTAGTGTACTTTCAAACTCCAAGCATGCTAAGCCGTAAGATCGGTTCTCATAGACCTGGCCAACCTCAAAGACCGACCCTCATAGGTCGGCAACCAAGTCGTAAGACCTGTCCTCATAGACCTGGCCGACGTCAAAGATCGACCCTCATAGGTCGGCAACCAAGTCATAAGACCGATCCTCATAGACCTGACCGACGTAAAAAATTGACCCTCATAGGTCGGTAACCAAGTCATAAGACCGGTCCTCATAGACCTGGTCGACCTCGAGGACCGACCCTCATAGGTCAGCAACCAAGTCATAAGACCAGTCCATAAAGACTTGGCCGAGCTGAACGAATACCAAAGATCAAGAAAAATATCCAAGGCATTAGGCTCGGCCATAGCGTCGGCTTGGCAGCATAGCCACTCCAAGGGTGTCCGACCCGAGCTGACATGCCTTGTCCAAGCAATCAGGCCGAGTCCTTGAGCTCGGCTACAAGGCCGGGTCAGCAGTTCAATCTCAACATTCAAAACAAATTCACGAAGAAAGGAAAGCAAACAACTGCCGAGCTCAAACACTTAGACAAATTTGAAAAAAAAAAAAACATTCTATCCATTGAAGGCCGACACCTCGGCAAAGCTACAAAAGATGTGCAGCTCGGCCCAGTACATACAAAAAAGAAAAAGAGAAAAATTTGTTCAAAACCCCACGCAGGGGGATGTATACATTAAAGTAGAAGAAGGGGGGCCTAGAGCTCGGCGGTGTTGAGGGGATCCTAGATGGCAACCTCCTTGTCAGCGATATCCTCTACGGAAGGGGCGACCTCATCCCGGAGAGTGGTCTCTGTCAGGCCGTCCTGGTCAACCTCCACCCTAGCCTCGTCTCCCAACTCCTCAACCACGGTGGTCACGTCGTCATCAAATCGAGAAAGGTTGAGGGTGGGGTAGGGGGCCTTTATCTCCTTTAAGAGGTCGGTTTGGCCCACGTCATAGCCCTCTCCGTACAGCGGCTTCCTTATCTCATGACACACCTCGGTGTATTCCGCTGACATGAGGTAGTCGCTAACGACTTTTGCTCCAGCCAGGGCCAGGTCGTCCTTGGCCTTCTTCTTGGCTTGGTCGAGCTGAGCCCTCAAGGTCTCGACCTCCTCCTTCTGCTTCGCCGTCGTCTCCTCTGGGCCCTTTACTTTCTCCTCTGCCTCAACAAGCTTTGCGACAGTCTCACGACATGCCATGACGGCCTCGCGAGCCTCTTTATTGGCTTGCTCGACCTGGACCTCAAGAGAATCATTTAAGGTCAGAAGCTGCTCAAAACAGAGAATGGTCTCCACCGCCTTGGCGAAGCCCTACCAAAAAACATCCAAGCAAATGTCAGATCAGACTCCACAGGTCGGATCCATTCACAAGAACCGAGTAGAAAGCTTACCATGTTGAAGTCTTGGAACAGGGAGGAGAGGGGCTCAGGATCGGACAACTTCTCGAGCATTTCCTTGTCCTTGGGGAGCCGACTTGTGTCAAGCCACTCCTTGGCATGAGCGATCCACGTCAAGGTCGAGTCCCTGGGGAACAGCCGCCAGCTCGGCCGAACTGGAACATTACTGACCGGGGCCCTCCCCAAGACGTACCGGGAGATGTCGGTCGGTGAGGCCACAGGCGGAGGACCACCACCCGTCAGGTTGACAGAGAGCTTCTGGCGTTTGATGTCCCTCGGCGGGCTCAGCTCCCCCTTTTGACCCTTCCCTCTTCTGAAGGGGCTCAGCGGGGCTCTATCCTTCTCGGCCTCGAGGCCGACCACCGTGTCAGCTGGGCTCGGCAGCATCGCCTTGCCCTTCTGAGCCTTGGAAGACTCGCCCCAAGATTTCTTCTTGGCATTCTTCCTCCTTCTGTCCGTAATGGTCTCGGTCCTGAGCCTAGCCGAATCCATTGGGGGAATGTGGCCGACTACTGTAAGAAAGACAGAACGTTAGAAGCATACCAAAAAGAAAAAAGACCAAGTAAATGGGTCAGCTCAGGCGATAGAAACCGGCTCAGTTCGGATACCCTACCCGGAGTCAGGTTCCACCTTTGGAGAAACCCTTCTTCTTGAAGCTGGAGGACATCGAAAGGCGAGTGCTGAAGAATCAGATCGAGCGATGTCAGCTCATTCTCATTCAGAGGCAGAGTCCTATTGATGTAGTTCAAGTAGATGTCCTTCCACTCAGTTCGAAAAGGGCAGTTTGAGATGGAAGCGAAGAAAATTGAGGCTTCCAGTGTTTATTAAAGCTTGGCGTCCCGACCAGAAACTTGTGGCCGCTTAGGGCTGCACTCTTCCCAGTTCGGCGGGTGAAATAGTACCACCCCTTCTCCGATGACCTCTTCAGAAAGTAGAGCCGAGAGAAGAGGGTCATGCTCACAGCTCGGCCCATTTCGCAGAAGAGGACGTGGAAGTCGTATAAGGCCAGCCATGAGTTCGGCACTAGCTGACCTGGGGAGAGGTGGAAGTGGTCCAAGATCTAATCCACCAGGCCGAGCACGGGAAGGCTGAAAGCGTATTTGAACGGGATCTCGTACAAGGCCACCTCGCCGGGCCGGATGAAGCAGGCCATCTCCTTAGGATAAGGAGCTCAGAGTTTGATGCCCTTAGAGATGGCATAGGTCGCCCTGAGGCAGTGGAGGTCGGTGTCAGTGATTGTACTTTGGATGGTGCCAACACTCCCCTCTTCAAGCTCAGGGGCGTCAGCAGACGAGTTGATTGAACCGACTCCACCTCGAGAAGAACCTCCCTCGACTGACTCCTCGTCATCCATCGAAGAAGATCCCGAGCCCTTAGCTCAGTCTTCAGGAATCGGCTAGGCCTCAAGGCCGGACTCCATGGGCAGGAGAAGCTCGACGACGTCTGCTTAATGCGGCTCTGCTACAGCGGGCTCGTCTGAGGTTGAGCCCAACAGGTCTATTATGGGAGAACGAGCTGGGAGCTCTCAGCTAGGACTCGCACCCTCTGCTGCCTCGGCGAACACCTCACCCACATGACTACTACCAACTGACATACTGGGCAGAGAGGACTTACTAGTTGAAGAAGAGCTGAAGACGAGCTAAACACGAACGAAGAAAAAGAGGAGCTGAGCACGAACTAGAAAGCGCCGAGCACTAGAGAGCTGAGAAATCTGAGCTAGCCGAGCAGTCAACAACTTGAAGTAGTGAAGAATGAACAGAGAGGAGTCGCCTATTTATAACTCTTGGGCTGAACTGATCCAACGGCCGAGGAGAGTTCAGCACGATTCAACGATCCAGATCAAAAGACGATTCAAATTCCAGAGCTCATTTATGGCGAGGGATGACGTGGCTCTAACACCTCAACTGTCAGACCGTACAACGTCAAATCGCCGAAAAAATGAGATCCGCTCAGCCATGAGGAGATACAACCGAGCAGGCAAAATGACACTCATCTGTGCCGAGCCAACCACTGATGAGTGGGGGGGCCTGTGATACAGCATAAAATCACCTCACCAGTCAGAAGCTGCCACGTGGCCGAGCCAAGGTCACCCCAAGAACCTAACAGAACTGAATCGGAAATCGGGCCAACCCGGTCTCCGTCAGGTTGCATGGCTGGGCTGAGCACTCGACCGAGCTCGCAACACATCACCCAAGTCAGCCTTAAAACTCTGGCCGAGCATACACAAGGCGGCCTAGGCTGAGGTGACTACCGAGGTTGACCTCCCATGCCGACCTCACTGGCCGACCTCCGAGGCCGAGCCCTCTACCAAGGTCCTCATAACGGCCCACCGGGAATAGCAGAGCCAAGTCAGTACGTCTCGAGAATCACGGGATAAGGATCGAGCCACAATCCCAATGCGATACGGAATCACGCCAAGTATGGACTCTTACCTTAACAAGAGTCCGACCCCGAAAATGACTCTCCACACTGCTCTGCGCAATAGAACCTTCCAAAAGAAGGACTCCTACCATACTAGGACTCTCCCAACCGCCTCACCTCATCCTCGCTCTATAAATACCCAGGTATGGAGCACCATTCCTCATTTCACTTTTTACTAGCTGTTACACTGTTGCACTGGAGACTTGACTTGTGCATCGGAGAGTCCTAGGCCGAAGTCACACCAGCTCTCTTGCACTCACTCAATTTTTTTGCAGGCTCATCCGTGGGCGAACCGGGCGACGGAGGTTTTCACACGCAACAGTTATCATGCGTGCTGCCAAAACTGACCCAAATCATATGGTCATCAAAAATGTTTTAAAATGGGCTTCTGACCTTCAGATCAGTCCTCTTGTTATGAATCCATACTTAAATTCTACTCCATTTTGTGAATCACTTACATATAATTCTACTAACACCATGATACATATGACTGGTTTAATGGTCGTAGGAATCTATAAACCTGAACTTAAGTTAGCCAAATAGAACTTTAACATTTTGATAGATGGACAAAGTTTTGTAATAGATACAAGTAGAGTCAAAGTGCAAGATTCAAAGGAAGCAGAACTCTTCGGTCTTCTTCAAGGTTGGGAACAAGCAACACAGAAAAGCATCTCAATCCAAAATATTTGGCTTTGAAACAAAGAGCTTTTGTATCTCTTTACTTACCCTAACTTATAACCTATCCCCTGGAACCTCATACCTCTTTTTTTAACCTTAGTTGAAAACTAACAATTTTGAGACTATTACTTTCCACCACTGTAAGGACAAGGCAAGTAACAATGCCTCTTACCTGTACTCTTCTCTTTAGTTTTATATAATCTTTTCCTTCATAAAAAAATTAAAAAATAAAAAATAAAAAAAAACGGATTGATTTTTTTGTCAATTAATTTGAAAAACAGGGGTGGAGTGTGAAAATTTTCAAACCTCACGGGTCAAAGTATAATTAAGGTAAACCTCAAGGTTGAAATTTCTATCAGATCAGACAAAGTGGAGGACATGGTTTGAGGTATCAATAATCATATCGGGCGATACATACCGATTTTGCTAGTCATCAATACTGATACCATATCGATAGCACAATACGAACAAATGATAAAAATGTAAAAAAAAAAACTATTTTAAAAAGAGAATCAAGGGCAAAGTTATCCGATCTAGGTGATATCGTATCAGTTTTGCAGATTACCGATACCCATTTCTGATACCATGCACTAAAACCATGGTGGAGGATGAATGATGACGAATTGATGATGATGATGATGATCTTGATGAGATGGGTAATTAAATGGTTTCACGTCAGGTGTTGGGCCCTCTTTAGTTTAGTTTGGAACTGGCAACTTTGTTTGTTATTAGAGCCAAAATAAGCTTAATTATAAGGCAGGTGACAAGAAGAATCATCTCTTGAGGGGAGCAGAAACCACATTGTTCCTGAACTCTATATATAATCTCCATGTGTCACTTAAGAAGCAAAGTACTAACAGACCCACAGACAACACTAAAAGTCTTCTCCTCCCCCACACTCTAAAGGGTATTTGTGTGTGTGTGTTCTCCACTCTTCATGTTATTTCTTTAGATTTAGTTTGTTCCATGCATGAACCTCTCCAAGACCCATCTCTCCCAATCGACCACGTGAAAGGAATAAGAAGCAGAGATATGGATAGAGGGAGAGAGGGGCCTTCACGGCAGCAAAGTAGTGCAAGCTTTGTGCTTTCATTTCTCATGTGGGTCAAGACTTCGGACTCTGATGGAAGAGACTCAGATGTTGGGGTACAATGTCTTGTATTCTGTCGTTTGTATTTATGGGTTCATTCTAAAACGCTGTTATGAGACTATAGGTTCCAAGGCTTTGAGGATCTAAGGAATCGATTCACTTTACGTGTTATCTTTGTAATTGAGGCCTTGGTTAACTAGCGATTCCATGATGAAGGTGATGTGTTATGAAATTTAGTCTCACATTGGTTGTGCTTTGGTTATGAAATGTCCATATAAGTGACGGTCAACCTTCACATAACATAACGTATTTTAAAATTATGCATTGAACCTTACTCAAAGCAGACAGTATCGTGATATGTGGAATTCATCGTGGACTGTGACACTTCATTGATATCTTAGCCAAGATATAAGAGAATGTTGTTGGTATAATTCCACGGTAAAGCTTGTTATTTTTTCTATATCATTAAATTCAGGGTGGACCACTCACCTCAATGGTTCAACATGTACAGAAATAAAGAGGAAACAGGCACTCCACCTAAGTGGTTCCTACTGATCCCACCCAGGAAACGATAAGGCCTTCGTACCAGTTTTAGCACTGTCTTTGACTACTCCAATTGCCTTGGCTTTGGATTCTTTCTCTCTCTGGCCATTCTTTGTCCAGCCTTAAAAAGTCAAGAGTCATTGAGATTGAAAGGACGATCCACCTTCATCCGTAGACCGTAAGTTCCTTCTTTTTCCCATTGGCATAATTTACTTCTAAGAAGAGAGAATAGATATTGATGAAGCAGTAGAAGAAGAAGAAGAAGAAGAAGAGATCAAATAATTGATCTACAGTTAGAAGCCAAATGAAATGAATGGATGCAGAGATTTCACTTTTTCTTTACATTCATGAGTCATCATATTAGAGACATCAGACAGAGCCCACCTACTACTACTACTACTACTGCTGCTGTGTGTCAAGTCACAAGCGTCAAGTGTGTGAGAATTGAGACACTGAGGGACGGGGGGGGGGGGGGGGGGCGCGCTTCTGATCCAGTTTCAACCTCACTCTTTAGAGTCTTATCTTGCCCCCCCTGACAACATATTTATATATATATAATGATGCTTATTACTGCCTTAGTAAACAGTGGAGGACTGGGGTCCCTCCCCCCACATTAAACACAGAACTAAAAAGTCTCTTCCTTGGCCGGCCGACAATTGAAAGGACCACCAGAATGAAGAATCATTGACTCTTTCCTGAAAAATTAAAAAGCTAATATGCACTCAGTACTGAATACCCACAAAGCCAGAATCCACAATTACAAAAAAAAAAAAAAAATTTCATGATGGTCTAAATTGTCTTAATAGAGTTCTTCCTTTTATTTTTTTTGGATGGATAGGCACAATGCCAGTTGTGAGAAACTACTAGACAACATCAATGGGGGTGCGGGGTGGGAGAGAGAGATAGACACAGTGTGTTACGGTGAACTGAGAATGTGCCCAGCCTTTTCTCTGATTCTTTATAATCATCACTATTGCTTTCTTATTGGTCCATCATGAAAAAGTTTGGGCTGGTTTTGGTCACTTGCTCTAAAACACGGAATTTAATCCACTGCTGTACTCATCATGCGGCATTGCAGGTGCCATGTGTGTACAATGGATCCCACATGACACACATGGTAGTTGCAACATCGCACGATGAGTACAGCAACACTGCAATTACAACAGTGGATACATTTCTTGTTGTCCCGCTCTCTGTCTAGTCTCTTGCAAAAACATTAAAATTTTGAACAAATTATTTAGACCTCCCTTGATTTTTCTGATAATTCAGAAAACCTCCCTTGCCCTTCTGACAATTACTCAAATCTTCTTTACTTTTCAAACTTAGTTTCACTTAGCCCAAATCTGTTAACGGTGTTAGTGAAATATCTGTTGTGACCAAAATACCCTTACACATTTTTCTTTTTTCTTCTTCATGCTACTGCCACTGCCAGTATTGCCGCCATAGCCACCGCCCCCACAATGTTCTCCCTGCCCCAACTCACCCCCTCCATCTGCAAACTCCATCCCACACATTCTCTGGCCACTCCACCAGTATGTTTAATCCCGGCACTGTCATGAGAGATACTAGAACAGAGCGAGAGAGAGAGAGAGAGACACAACACTCTCACAAGAAAAACCAAACTTTTCAGATGCTCTTGTTTTTCAATCTTAAATCTTTACGAGTATATTATAGAAGTGGGCAATATGCTGGAATCCTTCTCTGCTTCAAAGTTGAATACATAATTGTTATCTTATTGTCACTAGTTTTTGGAAATTAAGGGACATAATATGAATAAATTGATGACAACTCCAGGTGGGTTTTGTCTTCCTTTTGATCTGCAGTTCAATTTTTCTCCTTTAAAAAACAAATTACTTTCAAGTTTAACAATTTAGTTGAAGATCTTTAGTCATTACATTTTAATCAAAGACCAAAGTTCTTGAGTTTTAGTGAGTTTAACTTTTCCTTGAATCTCATTCTATTAACTGTATAGGTAATGGGGAGCATCTAAAGACGAGATTCCAAGATGAATATTTGACTGCCATTAATTAAACTGTAGATTTTCTATGGTGAAACTTTCTCCATACACCATAACCAAACCCATCCCTCAACTGAACTTCAAAACCCATCTCTCTTTCTCTTCCATTAACCAAAATTCCATCATCATCGTGATCCACTCCCTTTCCAAAACCCCCCAAAAACGAAACCCATCTTCCTCGCACTTCATTCTTTTCCCCAACTCAAAACCCCTCCCACCACTTCTTTGCATTTCCTTTCTCTGTGACTGCACAAGCCAATCCTTCGAAAAAGATCACTGTCGCAGATTTTCGATGACAAGGTGAGGTGGGAGATCGATTAGATTTGCAGATTCGTAATTTTTGGAAAAGAGGAAGAAGAAGAAGAAGAAGAAAAAGAAAAAGAGGGGGGAGGGGGGGGGGGGGAGGAAAGAGAGGGTGGTTGGACGTGGACGGCGGCTGAGAGCAGGTAACAAAAAAAACTAAATGGTCTTCAATATTGCTTTCTGCTTATCTCTAAAAATCAGTTTGACTTTAGATCTAAACTTGAAGAAATTCAAAAGCAACAAATAAAATCGCACAATATAGTTACCTTTGGTTGTGGAAGGAGTAGATTTGGTTAGGATGAACATGAGCGAGCACAACAACACTGTTGAGCGACATGGAAAAGGCATTACCAGGATGGGAAGAGAGGAAATCTTTGAGAATCTCCTCTGGTACAGAAAGGGAGGTTTCAGATGATTACAGAGTAGATCGAAGCAATAGCAAAAAAATGGATTTTCATACCAACAGTTTTAAATTTTATTTCAGCCATTTCGGTTTAGCGGTTCTTCTTCATAACCATCTTCTTAATTTATTGGATCGAAATCACCATATGCAAGATACCTGTTGCCTCTCCTTGACATTGGACAAACCTGCAAAATCTTCAAGATGATTACTATTTATCACGTTTGAGGACTGCTTTCTTTTTTGGTTGTTGGATCCTTCTTATGTAAGCTGATGTGGCCTTTGTGCCACGTCAGCACAGGATAAGAAACACCACATCAGCACAAGATAAGAAGTAATAGCATTAATTCATATTCCATTTAAAAACACTAACCATCTTAGTGGGAATATGCACTTCATTAAGATAAAGTATTATTTCTTCATATTCATTTTAGGGACTCTAACCATCTTAATGGTTGGATATAGAAATAAATAGTATCTCTTCATATTCCTCTTAGAAACTCTAACCATATTAGTGGTGGAATATGAGAATATATACTTCATTAAGCTCCATTAAGATGAAGTCCTTGATGGGAGGAATTATCGAGATGAGAGCCTCAAGGAGATTGGACTCCTTGGTTTTAAAAGCTATATATATATATATCACACAACCTATCCATCTATGGGTGTGAAATAGTGAGAGACTTTTGAAAAGCCAGAAGAAGTTCAAAGCAACAAAATTATTCTTCTTCAAAGAATTGGCCAAGATCGATTAGAGAAGGAATGGGGAATCTCGGTCCTAATGGTGGAGGTATGTTCCGTGTACTCCGCCTTAATATCTAAGAGATGGTATCAAAGCCAGAGATTACGTCTCCTATCCATCGAATCATTGGCATGATAATAGTTATCTGACCATGATAGTCAATTTTGATTCACCGTTTCTTTTGCAACCTTACAAAAGTTTTTTTAATATGTATATCATCACTGTTGTGAACCATTTGATTTCTCTGTTAAAAAATCATTATTTGGATGAAATCTTTATTTTACGGGTTAAGGTTGTTAAAGAGGGCAGACTTTGTAGTTATCGACCTTGCCTGGCAACCATTACGGTAAAGTTTTGGGGGAAAATCTTGCCTGCAATCATTGCAATTAGTCAATGGCTAAGTCATTTTTATGGAACTGTTCTATTATCCATAAATAAAAAAAATTTTAAAAAAAATTATTATGCCGGCATTGACCGGCGACGATTTTGGCAACATCGTCTGGCAACCATGGGGTTGTCATGACCAATGATTGCATGGCAGGAACATAGCAGTAGCTATGACTGGGATTTGGAGTCGTTTGCAAGAAAGATAATGGGGATAGACCCCGTTATTTTTTTTAGTAAGGACTTTTAGTCTTTCAAGTGGTTAAGATAATTACTTATGACATGTGGCATAGTCCTATTGGATGGGGATAAGATTTAATAAAAAAAAAACAAGAAGGTGATTTTGCATGATTGGAAACGTACCATACTGGGTATGTAATTTGTAATTTAATTAAGGGCCTTCTTGTCTTTTAATGGGAAGTTAAAACTGATTGCCATATGTCAGGTTCTCATATGAGGGTGTCTTAATAATTATGAAAAGACTAATTAGTGGGTCGTTGCATAATTCAAAAATTCTTTTGAATTCGAATTTTGCTATTGTAAGCTTCCCACTACCTTGTGACTACTAACATGTGCCAAATCGAATCGAACCAGCTTACCCGAATTTAAGACGCGTTTTGGTTGATCCGACCCGGTGTTGATCAAGTAATTTTGGTTCAATTCTGGAACTGGTTCAAGGTTATTCCTTTGGTTCATTAATTGATTTATATGTACAATTTTGGTTGCATAAATTTACATAAATCATTTTTAAGGAACACTTCATTGGAACAGTAGGAGTTCGTATTGTGATTCTTTTGAGGTGTAATATTGTGCTCCATGCTATGATGGAACACATTAAGTTAATTCGATGTATATATATTTCAAGGATATATGGTATGGTTGACTGCATTTGATTATATTATTAATAATTGGTGAATCTTTATTTTATTTTGATGTTATAAGCATGCTGATTTATTTTTTTTATTTTTATTCTGATCGACCCTAATTCAGAATTTCCTACATCATGCATACTTATAACATCATTATTATCTTGTCTTGTGTTTATGAAGTTACCATTAAGGGATTATGTATGCCACATACTCCATCAAATCCCATAAAGACTTTTAGGTAACTTTATAAATATGAAAGACAATTTTTTATAACTTATGCACAAAGTAGACATAATGCCCACAGGTAGTGACTATTTTAGTGCATACAAGTTGGGGTAGGATAAAATATTGATCATTAAAGTAGTTGATGCCTACAGGTAAGGCTGTCTGATGAGATATATTTTAATCTTATCATTTAGTTATTGACTATTGTTGGTTGCAACTGATGCCCACAGGTAAGTTGTGACTGACATTAGTTTGCCACTCTGAATATAAATATGATTAATATTCAGTATAAAGAATGATAATCATTGCAACTTGCAGCCTTAGCCCACAGGCAAGCTGTAGCGAGCTTGATTAAATATCACTAAAATTGATATTGTTTAAATTTTAGTACTAAAACAATAGAAATTATTTAGCATGCTTTATTTACTGTAGATCTTTTAATTTTGCAGTAATGGTTAACAACCAATTTTCTCTTCCTATGCTCAATGGGGATAATTATGTTGACTGGAAGGAAAAGACTGAACTTGCACTTATGTGCATGGACTATGATTTGACTTTGCGTGAGGATAAACCTGCTCCTCTTAAAGACACTAGTATTCCAGCTGAGATATCTCACTTTAAGGATTGGGAGCGGTCTAACCGTATTTCCTTATCAATCATCAATGCTCATATTCATAAGAGCATTAAGGGTTCCATTCCTGACTGTGATACAGTTAAGGAATATATGAAGGAAATTGATGCCCAATTTATGAGTTCAGACAAAGCCATAGCTATGACCTTAATAGGCCAGTTCAGCTCCATTAAGCATAGTGCAAGTAAGGGTGTGAGGGCACACATCATGCACATCAGGGACATAGCAGCCCAACTGAAAACACTGAAATTGAATATTTCTGAACCTTTTTTGGTATATTACATTCTGAACACTCTGCCTAAGGAGTTTGCTCCCTTTAAGATCTCTTTTAATACACATAAGGATGAATGGTCATTCAATGAACTACAGACCATGTGTGTTCAAGAAGAAGAGAGATTGAAGAGAGAGTCAAAGGAGAGTGTGTACCAGACAACCACTCTTGAGAAAGGTCAATCCAGCAAGTCTACTCTGAAAAAGAAGACATGGAAGAAGCCTGTGAAGAAAGAGGGCATTAAGAAAGCTTCCAAGTGTTTCTTTTGTAAGAAGAAATGACACATGAAGAAGGATTGCTCCAAATTTAAGCAGTGGATGGAGAAGTAAGGTACTCTTCAGACCTTTGTCTGTTATGAGGCAAATTTTGTGAATTCTCATTATAGGAATTGGTGGATTGATTCAGGTGCAACAATTCATGTTTCCAATTCCTTGTAGGGTTTTCTGGAGATAAGGCCACTGACTCTAAGTGAGCAGCATGTCTATTCAGCTGAAGGGATGCCGTCTCAAGTTGAGGCCGTAGGGGTCTACAGACTAGTTCTGCTTTCTAGATTTATTTTAGATTTAGACAAGACATTTTACGTTCCATCATTTGATTGGAACCTGTTGTCGGTGCCTAGACTAGCACCATTAAGTTATAAATTTGTTTTTGAAGGAACAGTATTTTCATTACTGAAAAACAATGTTAATGTTGGTTCTGGTTCTTTAGTTAATGGATTGTATTCGCTGCATTTAGATTCTACTTTTGAATGTAATTTATTGTCTAATTCTATACATGTTGAAAACAAACGTTGTGCTACAAATGAACAATCCTCCAAGCTTTGGCACAAAAGATTAGGTCATATCTCCATTGATAGAATTAAGAGATTAATAAAGGATGGAGTCCTTGAGACTCTAGACTTTACTGATCTAGGGACTTGTATAGATTGTATAAAGGGTAAACAAACCAACAAGTCCAAAAGAGGTACCAAGAGAAGTTCAGAAATTTTAGAAATCATACATACTGACATTTGTGAACCTTTTTCCACACCATGCTTGAACGGAAAAAGATACTTTATCTCCTTTAAAGATGATTTATCTCCTTTATAGATGATTACTCTAGATTCATGTATCTCTACCTTCTGATTTATAAGGATGAAGCACTTGATGCTTTTAAGAACTATAAAGTAGAAGTAGAGAAACAAACTGGTAAGATGATCAAAATAGTACGTTCAGATAGGGGAGGGGAGTTTTATGGTAGGTACACAGAGTCTAGTCAAAGACCAGGTCCATTTGCTCAATTCCTTCAGGAACAAGGAATTGTTCCACACTACACCATGCCAGGATCACCTAATCAAAACGATGTTGCTGAATGAAGGAATCGAACATTAATGGACATGGTAAAAAGTATGATTAGTAATTCTAATCTTTCTTTATCATTCTGGGGTGAAGCCCTAAAGACATTAATCTACATCATAAATAGGGTTCCTTCCAAAACTGTGCCTAAAACACCTTTTGAGCTTTGGAAAGGATGAAAACCTAGTCTACATCATGTACGTGTTTGGGGATGCCCTGTAGAGGTAAGGGTGTACAATCCACAGAAAAAGAGGTTGGATTCTAAGACTATCAGTGGATATTTCATTGGGTATTCAGAACGATCCAAAGGTTACAAATTTTATTGTCCTACACACACACCCAGGATAGTTGAGTCACGTAATGCTAAGTTTCTAGAGGATGACACCAACAGTGGAAGCATTGAACTTAGAAATATTGAATTCCAGGAACTTGACATTTCGTTAGAAGCTTCCACCTCTGGAGGTGATGGCACACAATTTTTGCCTTTACCATTATTACCCTGTTCTACAACTGAGGTTGAGAAAGAAATTTCTCATGTGGATATACCACAGGAAGAACAGATTGTTGGTGAACCAGATGTTAATCATGAGGAAAATTTAGATGAACAACCAAGCTTGAGGCGATCCACTAGAACTAGGAAGTCAATAATTCCTTCAGATTATCAAGTATATCTACAAGAAAGTGAATTTGACCTTGGAGTTGATGTGGATCCAATATCATTTTCACAAGCCATGAGCAGCCAAAATTCCATCTTGTGGTACAATGCCGTGAAGGATGAGATGGAATCAATGGCAAAGAATCATGTATGAGAGCTCGTTGAGTTGCCTAAGGGATCTACAGCTATTGACTGTAAATGGGTTTTTAAAACCGAAAGGGATTCCAAAGGTAACATAGAACGATATAAGGCTCGCCTTGTGGCAAAAGGGTTTAATCAAAAAGAAGATATTGATTATAAAGAAACATTTTCTCCTGTATCAAGGAAGGATTCAATGCGTATTGTCATGGCCTTGGTTGCTCATTACGATCTAAAGTTACACCAAATGGATGTCAAGACTGCATTCTTGAATGGAGAATTAATAGAAGAGGTATACATGAAACAACCTGAAGGATTTATATCAGATAAGCGAGATCACCTTGTATGTAAACTGAATAGGTCCATATGTGGTTTGAAACAAGCTTCCAGGCAATGGTACCTAAAGTTTGATCACACAATTATTTCATTCGGGTTTGTTGAAAATCGTGCTGATCAATGTATCTACATCAAGTTTTAGGGAAGTCGTTTCATCATATTAGTGTTATATGTGGATGATATCTTATTAGCAAGTAGTGATCTTGGGTTGCTACATGAGACAAAAGAGTTTCTAACTTGAAACTTGGAAATGAAGGATATGGGTGAAGCCTTCTATGTCTTAGGCATAGAAATTCACCAAGATAGGTCCAATAAGACTTTAGGACTGTCTCAGAGAGCCTATATCGATAGGGTTTTAGATCGATTCAGAATGATGGACTCTAAACCAAGTGTAGCACCAATGGTGAAAGGTAATAGACTTAGTCTGGAACAGTGTCCGATGAGTGACTTGGAGCAACAACAAATGCAGAAAATTTCCTATGCATCTGCAGTAGGCATTTTAATGTATGCTCAGGTCTGTACCAGACCTGACATAGCCTATGCAGCAGGAGTATTAGGAAGTTCCAAAAGAACCCAGGATTGCCACATTGGACAGCAACTAAAAAGGTATTAAGATACTTGAAAGGAACCAAAAATCACATGCTCACATATAAGCGAGTTGATGATTTGGAACTAGTTGGCTACTCGGACTCAGATTATGCTGGATGTGGTGATACAAGAAGATCTACATCAGGATACATTTTTCGACTAGCTTCTGGTGCAGTTTCATGGAGAAGCGTCAAGCA
This sequence comes from Telopea speciosissima, assembly GCF_018873765.1. Taxonomy (NCBI): domain Eukaryota; kingdom Viridiplantae; phylum Streptophyta; class Magnoliopsida; order Proteales; family Proteaceae; genus Telopea; species Telopea speciosissima. The sequence continues at coordinate 33,685,525 of NC_057922.1, read as the reverse complement.
ACCTAAGACAGCTTCTTCTACTATGGAAGCAAAAGTGGTGGCATGCTATGAGGCAATCTCTCATGCATCTTGGTTGAGGCAATTCGTCACAGACTTGAAAGTTATACCCTCTATTGAAAGGCCTATTCAGGTTTATTGTGACAACACTGCGGCAGTGAAGTTTTCCAACAACAGTTGCTCAATAAGCCGCTGTCGACATATTGAGATCAAGTATTTTGTTGTTAAGGAAGATGTTCGGGATCAACGAGTAGCAATTGATCATATTGGCACTGAGGACATGATTGCTGATCCCTTGACTAATGGGCTTGTCCCTAAAGTTTTTATTGACCATGTGGGTCATATGGGGTTATATAGTTCCTTGAGTGTAATGGATCAAGTTTAAACTGTGTTAATGTATACATTCAGATTTCAAGTTATGACTTGTGCACCACAGTCTATGATTCCAGAATTCATAAAAATTCTCTGCCAATTTTATTAAATATCATTACTATTTTATTAGTGTACACTCTAAATTGAAGTAATAGTTGATGCCCATTAAGTTTATAGGGGCAATTTTGATGGATTTAGAATTAACCATTGGGTTAATTCATAAAGTTTGATATACTACATTAAAGTTTGATCTAAGAAGGACAATTCATAGTGATACATGGAAGGAAGTGTTCTTTGTATGAACATGCACTGCCATGATTCATGGATTGAAGTTCTCATTTCAAATGTTTGTTGTTCCCTAGGATAAAGTTCGGCATGACCATGCATTAAATTGAACTTATATCAATTAGCTTGGCATTTGCACGTGGCACTAAAGGCCAAGTGGGAGAATGTAAGCCGATGTGGCCTCTGTGCCACGTCCGCACAGGATAAGAAACACCACATCAGCACAAGATAAGAAGTAATAGCATTAATTCATATTCCATTTAAAAACACTAACCATCTTAGTGGGAATATGCACTTCATTAAGATAAAGTATTATTTCTTCATATTCCTTTTAGAGACTCTAACCATCTTAATGGTTGGATATGGGAATAAGTAGTATCTCTTCATAGTCCTCTTAGAAACTCTAACCATATTAGTAGTGGAATATGGGAATATGTACTTCATTAAGCTCCATTAAGATATAGTTGTTGATGGGAGGAATTATCGAGATGAGAGCCTCAAGGAGATTAGACTTCGTGGTTTTAAAAGCTATATATATAGCACACAACCTATCCATCTATGGGTGTGAAATAATGAGAGACTTTTGAAAAACCAGAAGAAGTTCAAAGCAACAAAATTATTCTTCTTCAAAGAATTGGCCAAGATTGATTGGAGAAAGAATGGCGAATCTCGGTCCTAATGGTGGAGGTATGTTCCGTGTACTCCACCTTAATATCTAAGATCTTATGCTTGGATGGGGTTATAGAGGGGTTGGAGCAGGTGGGTTTGCATGAGGAAGACAAAGAAGAAGAGGAAGAAGAAAAGGGGAAAGAATGTAAGGGCAATAGGGTAACTTCCTATAGGTAAAAAAGTAATAAGAGTAAACATCATGTACGCCCTTGAGATTTGTTGACCTGTCCTGTAGCCCCCTTGGTTTTAAAAACCTTACTTACAGACCAATAAATCTCACGTTAATTAGGTGTTAGTTTAACAATATAAAAGATCAAAATAGCCTTTTCACCTAAATCCTCAATTTTTTTATTTTTTTAACACACAACTTGATGGGACCCACTAATGTTCATCTTCTTCGTCATCTCCTTTTGCTAACACCAACCAAGCGAACCAACCCTAAAGAGTAATTAGGGTTTTAACAACTCCACTGCCGCATCTTGCAGCGACCAAACCAGAGGGCCAACAATCCATCTTAACAAACGAAGTGACGCCACAGAAGCCACAGATGTCGTGAAACTCCCCTTAATCCCTCACTCTGCACTGGCATGCACGTGAATGAAAGAACAATACTCTGTTTCATTTCTGTTTTTTCTTTTTTCTTTT